>NC_051182.1:131004829-131684345 GCF_013339695.2 Rhipicephalus sanguineus
ATTGTAGCAGTTTGCAAAGGCATTGCATGTTGTAATTTAATGTGCACTCTATCATGTGAACAAACTTTGACTTGATGTTTAATTTTTAATGCTAGACTGAGGCCGACACGTTCATTACTTTGTGTCCCTTGGCTGTGATGGTCCCCTATGCCTCCGTAACTTGCACGTGTAAATTACTCCCCACCCGCAGCTGAAATGCAGTTTTTTTTTCTGTGTGCACTTTTCTCCACTGCAAGTCTGCGATTCTAGTTCCACACTCGCTGTCACAAGGCATGTCGAGACATGCATCGCAACTGTGATCAGAAAGACAAGACGCAACACTCGCAAGCATGTGACCTAACTTAAACCTTAACATGCTTGGCATACCTGGTCACCACCTGCCATGGATCCAAACAACAGTCTTCCTGCCAGCAGCCCGGCTTTCGGAATCTGTGGTAGGACCAACAATTTGGTGTTCAGTGGTGTGTTCTTGCCTCCTTGACTCCATGACTGGAAGGCTCAGGGTGTTGTATATTAAGTCCGACTGCAATGAAATTTCGACTGTGTGCTGAATTTGTGCGAGGGAGTGGCTAAATCTAGGGAAGGCAATTTCCTGGGCAACGCCGCAGGACTGCTTCTTGCATAGTTCTTCCGCCCTGTAGCCACTTAAAAACACTTGAGCAGGACATGCGTGCACTTAGTGGTTGTCGCTATTGTCACGTGCTTGTGACTGTTGCGACATCTCTTAGTTCCCGTGTGACACTATGACGTACGGTGCAAGCACATCGTGCCTCCGAGGTGTTCATCGCCGCCTTATCTTGGATTTGTCCGTTGTGAAAAGCCAGCGGCGGTCCACTGCCCGGCGGAGCGTGGTAATGACGTAATTTTCTAGGGGTGTGCGAAATATTCGAGTTTCGAATTCGAATCTAATAGTTCCTAATCGAATAATTCGATTCGACTTCTCGGAATAGCTAGTATGTGAAGTTTCCGAATAATTCGACAGGACGAATATCTAAAACACGACTAAGGCCAATTGTGCAACTGGCTTAGGGTATGGTGGCTAAAACTAACGCTGACGTCGGTGTTCGTTAAACTTTCACTGACATCCTGGTTCAAAAGCGAGCGCATGTTGACCTTAAAGGAGATTGTCATTTCCACACGTAGAAAAACACGAGAAAACTGTCAAGTCCTTCACAACTTCGCTCCCGAAACGAAGGCACGGACTTCTTCGTAGTTCGGTTGCATATGCCACAAGTGCCGTAAAACGACCTGACTTTGGCCTGCGAAATCCTCGATGATTGGCTTTGCATGTAAAAATTTGTTCACGCTGGAAAGTCGCCACTGCCGCACCGCACCACTAGTTGAGAAACTCCCATCGGTCCGGTGCACAGTTAAAGGGGTACTGACACAAAATTTCGCGGCCGAGATAGCCTGTTGGATCGATTCCCGTGTACGTGCGTGTACCACCTGCAAAATATCGGCAGAGAATAAAGCTTGCAAGGTATTTTATATGAATTTTGAAGTTCGCGAGCGCGATCCAGCATTGTAGGCCGCACCTAGTGCATTGACACCCTCGGAGGTGACCCGAGGTGACCCCCCTACTTCCCCTACGTAACCGTTGCAGCCGGTACAAGTTACGATGACGTCGTAGCCGCCATTTCTGTTTTGACGCGCTTCCCGACGAATCGCTCCTCGCCAGCGGGTCAAACATGAAGTGATTCGCCACGTCGAAAATTCCTTCGATCCCCGCCGCAAGGAAATCGGTCGCCATCAGACGACGATGAGCCCGACGACGACAGACCGCGCGGAAATGCGTTCACTGTTCTGTGTGCTCACGTGACCGAGCGTTTCACTCGCTAGGTGGTGATAGTTGCACCCGGCGGCTTGCCGTTTTTGGAGCTCTGTCAAACCGAAACTGAGGCTGTGTCCGGTAATGAGGAGCTTGTAATTAATTATCTGTCGCGCGCTGCAGCAAACGATGTGCCGTGTTTGACTAACAGGCCCCAGCAACACATTGCAGCAAAAAAAACGCGGGGCGAAAATTTTGTGTCAGGGACTCCTTTAAGACACTGCTGTGAACGGGCGCTCGAAGACTTTTAGGCCCGGACCACCCATGGTGATGAAGCACAACATTACCGTTGTCAGATGAGCGTTATTGCTCGACGATGGGGAAAGAAAACTGGCTACTGTAGCCCCCTCTGTTAGGAGGTAAGGAGTTCCGCTGCTGACTGGAATGGCAGCTCTTGTATCAACATGCCTGCACGCCCATAAAAGCTGAAACAAAAGCCACTCCCGAACAAGTGTGTAATGAAGCTGTCAGCACGCTGTAGCGTCTCTGACTTTTCCACATCTCTAAGCTGACTAGTCAAGGTGAACTTGGTGAAAAAGTTGCAACTGTTAGCCAGTTGATGCACATTATTTTTAGTTACAGTCAAACCTCGTTAATACGTACCCGCTTTAAACGTGCTAACGGTTAAAACGTAGTTGCGACGAATCCCCGACCGAGTCCCATAGAGCTCAATGCATTCGCTGACCGCATAAGCCGTAGTGGTTCGCCCTGTGCCTACCGGTTAGTGCGTACCCTGCGTACCGCGACAACTTTTTGTGCCATAAAATTTTACTGCGCCGCTCAACTTCTCGACGCCAGAATGTGCCGCCACAGGTATTCCGCCTTTTTGAGAAGTGCGCAGACCAGTCGATCCCCGATTCCGACTTCCGCGCGATTGCGTCGACGCCTTTGCGGGTAAGCATCGGGAAAGAACGAAGGCGAGGTGGCGGCCACCGACGAACGCGCCGACAACCTTATCACAATAGTATCTTCAGCTATCTGCTCGGGCACGCGTGCGGCGCAGCGCTACTTTTTAAGCCTACTGCACGCTTTTATTAGGCGACAATCTGAACGCGCTGGGCCGCCGATCGCTGACGCTTCGTTGTGCGCGGCCATCTTCAAGGCTGAAGATGGCCGCGCACAAGTGTTTTCTCAACTCTTAATCTGCCACCATCACAGTGTTATTTCATGTACTATTCTTTTTGTAAAGGCATTTATGCCACTTGTTCTGCCTATTGCACTGTATTTGCTTCGCTTTTGAGGTTGTAATCATGTATTCTGTATTTTGCAAACATATTTTTTATTTTTTTATTTTCTAGCATTGCATAATAATGATCATGCTGTTATTGATGCGCTTGTCCCCCCTTATGTAATAATGACCATGCTGTTATTGATGCTTTTGTCCCCCCCTTATGTAATACCCTGAAAAGGGCCTTTAAGGGTAAATAAATGATGATGATGATGAAGTTGAATTGATGGCGCAAATGCTCGGGCAGGATCGAAGAACTTCAGCCATGTACCAACTAGCCCGACAGCAAACGCTACTAAGCCGTCATCAGGCGCGCACCGCTTTGTAGAAGCGAAAGCAGATCGCTGTTGCGTAGTTAGCGTTGCGGGTCGCGGGCGCCGAGAAACCTCGCTGCATTAACGCTATCACACTAAACGCACGTGTACGATACAGCAAGCGTAGCGCGGTTGTAACCATACTGCACGCTTTTATTAGGCGACCACCCAACGCACCTCCGTCCGCTGCCAGGACCGCTAGAGCATCGCGGAGTGCGCATCGCTTGCATGAAGCTCGTCATCGCTGCGTTAACCGAACAAGCTACTCGCCGCATCTGTGCACGATCTGGAGCGAAGTGGGTACGAACAACATTCCCACGATAAATGCGCGCGTGCGGCACAGCAAGTGGCCCAGTAGTGACGGCGTGAGCCGAGTAGGCGACGCGCTGCACGCAACTAGTCGGGAGACGATCGGCTCCACGCAGCCGTACCGCGTTTCACTGGAACTGTGTCAGTTTTCGTTTAGTAGCAAATCGCGGTTAGACGCATGCACATATACCGCGGAAAGCAGACACTGTCCGTTCTGTCGCTATGTCGGTCACTGCGTTGACCGCGTATCCCGGACCCTGCAATAGTTTCGAAATGCTCTTCGGCGTCGCCACTGCGCGCCATCGGGCGGTCGTGCGAGTGTGCCAGGATTTTTTCTCCACTTTGGCAAAAAGAAAGAAAAGGCTTTGCGGTGGGTACTTTAGGCAATATTTGCTGTGGCACTCTATTTATTTGCTGGCGGCGATGGCGTACGCTAGGAGATGCAAATTTGTACTTGGTGTTTAATGCGTACTACCGTTTAGTGAGTAGTTATGCCGCGTCCCGGCAGGTACGTATTAACGAGGTTTCACTGTATATAACCTGTTTGTTTCAGTACAAGTGCTTTTATTGCAAATTTGACGTTACATGTATTATTTATCAGGGGGAATCTCCAATTTCAGCAACCATTTCAAGGTGTCAGTCCAGAAGTGGTGAAATACACTGGCATACTTCCAGTTAGTTTTCTACCACAGTGCACAAAGAAACTTTTGCAGAGCTGTTTAACTGCATAAGCAGTGTATGTTTATTGAAAATTTGGGATGACCGCCTTGAAGCTAGTGCACATGTCATGGTTTACTGCAAGCTTGAGTTGTGCAATTGCAGTATGAGCCTGAAGAGTTGGTTATTAGGAATCAACAGAGTTCTGTAAATTAGTTGATTCAACACTGTAATTCGTCCTGCAAGGAATGTTGGATTGTTCTGCTTTGCACAAGGCATCGGGCATAAGTAATTTAGATTAAAAAGAAACGAGAAAGAATTTAGTATATTATCTCGTTTGCTAACTCAAAAAGCTCTGGTTCATTATGTTCCATCACAAAGATTTTTTTTGTCCTCATGATTAATTCAGCCTAGCACCACACATGCTGCATGTTACGCTGCTGCTAAAGGTTACCTTAGAAAAATAATGTGGGTGAAAAGGTTATTTGCATGGGTAGAAATTGCTGTGTACCATAAATTATATCAGCCTTGCTGCCCTACTGACTGAATCGTAGGGCAATTCCTTACCTGCGGCACCCAGTCCCAGAGCCTCGCCAAACTCTTGCTTTTCGGCCAAATCTTGGTCACTCGGGCGTGCCGCAGTTTTCATCCTCTGTTCACGTACCTGAAACATTGTTAAACTGTTTGCAGTGTTTGACAGCACCTTTGTGTGATTTCTCCCAGACATGAAGTGTGATGCCAGTTTCATTAACGTTTTCCAATTGATTCTAATTGGGCACTCGACAAAGAAGCGAATGTCAATCATACCTCATGGCCCAGCACTAATCTCTTGCATTTCAATATGACGTCGCAAGAAATCGATTAACGCATAAACGTGCCAGAGTTCGTTATCATAGCACATAACAGATAGAATGGGAGAGATTATAGACTCGCGACTATCTTAACTATCTAGACTAATTGACTGTGTACGCTTGGGACAGTTGCTTCTTGATTCTCTTGTACTCATTCACAGCATTCAAGTCGGGCATTGCACAAACGTTAACACATTGTGCAGATGTGTGTCACCGGCACAGTATCAGTACAGGACCAATGTTGCGTAGTAATTATGGGTTTGTCATCCCCATCATTTGTACTAGCATGGGTAGGGAACCAGTTAATCTTAATGAGGAATGGTGAAAATGATTTATTTAGCATACTATACGCAAGTGAGATGAAATCACTACACCCAAGACTTCAGCCAGAGTGCTCCTAGAGAATTTCTAAACCTGCATTTCGCCACATGTCCTTGGCAAAGAAAATTTTTAATCTGCTGAATCACTGTGACACAAAAGCAGCATGACTTCATCACTCTATGTTATGCAGTGTTAATGCCCAGAGCCATTGATGAAAACGTAATTTGATTGACATATTCATGGTAGAAGTTGGTGGAGGTCCTGCGTAAGTTGCATAGGTTCTTGCTCGTTCACTCTTTTACTCCTTTTTTACAGCACAAAAATGTCAAGCCACTTTTTTAAAGCATCCTGCGGGTTATTTAAGTAATTGTTACATGATAAACATGGATTGCTAAACACCGTCACTCATTTCTTTTCAGTGCTATCCTGTCAATAACAATTTAGCCTCGTTAAAATAATGTGCTTTCATTGTTAGCATATTTTGCACGCAACACCATGTCTGCGTTAAAAGGAGAGATGTAGGTTTCAGATGTCGGAATCATGACAATCTGTCTGTAATGGTAATAGAAAGGCAGTAACACAGGAGCGTAGTGCAGACAGGGTAAGCGTCTTTTTCGCACTTCGTTGCCTTTACACATTCTTGCAAATTCGGCCGCACTTCAGTTCTTGTAAGCGTAACAATCTATCGATCAAGAAAATGATTCGTTCTTGCGACGCGTTCATCAACGTAATGACCAAATGACGTGTTCCTGTGGAGAACACGTCTTCGAAACGACGACTCGGTCCTGTCAAGAGGATCGGTACGATGTCTACAATGTTGGCACCGTTTTTTCAGGGAGGAATTCGAGGGGAACTCACGGCAAACTCGATCTTCTGCGCTTTCTCGAGCTCCTCGAGCTGTTCCTCCAGATAGGCCAGGCATCTTATCTTGACCACGTATGTTGCGTACACCTGAGACAGTTCCTCCTCGATCCTCTCGTACTCGTCCATGAATGCCGGCCTTTTCAAAATACACAGGGGCAGAAAAAAAAGAAGAAGACCGAGCTTGTAGCGTTCTTCCCATCAGGAAGTTCTTTATGCGCACGGACTGTTTTGTTTCTGGAGTGACTCGTAGCTACCGACGGTTTACGCCACATCATGAGAAGTGTAGTTAAAAGGCCCTGCTTTGCCTCCTCCCAGTGCATTGCCAAGTAAAAGAACAATTTTTTTTTTTTCGCGTTAACTCCAAAAAGACTGAACACCATTACCCACTAAATAGCGAAAAAACTTTTTCATCTTTACTTTTGGCCATGAAGAGTATATAAGAACACTGCCACATACTTGTGTGATAAGTACTAAATAAAAAAACTTGCAGGGACCCTTATGTATTCACCTAAGACAATTTGAAGGTGAAAGATATCTTCTTCTTCCTTTTTTCAGTTGATGTAGTGATCTTCCCCCGGCCCCCTCTGAGAGATTTCTGCGCCTCCCCTGGTTTTTCACTGCCTCGATGATCTACCCACCTTTGACCAAGCACAATGTCATCTGATGACGTCACAGATTTTGGCGATATGTGATGTCATAATGATGTCATATGGTGACGTCATTGCGTGACGATGATTTTTGCATCACTCGTGTTGATGACGAGGACGCAGGACGCTGACACCGCCGACGGTCAATTTTCGCGTTTGATGAGGCATCCAAGGCTTTCACCTTAATACTTAATATAGTATTTCGTTATTTGAGCATACCTAAGAGGGCCCCGTGGGGAATCGGGTAAGGAGGGCCCAGTAAAAAATTGTGAAACAAGGCAATATGTGTGTATATGCTTGTATTTAAAATGATGTAGTAATCACAGGAGTGTGACAGAAGGTGAGGCATTTGGGTGGTAGCTCATGGAAGCTGTAGGTTAGTTTGCCTCGACTAACCTGACTGCTCGAAGGGTTGCGAGCCTCTTCTGGTTTCGCTCTAGTTCGGCTTTTTTCTTCTCGATTTTGGCCTCGAGGTTGGCTTCGTCGGATGCCACAGACTCAATGCGACGTTGCAGCTCACTTGTTTGCTCCTTAGTACATGGCCAAAACAAACAAAAAGGTTAGGTGATGAGAGAGTGTCTGATCGCTTAGCATCCGATATGAGCACTTTGTGACATTCTTATGCGACTCCTTACTGCCGTTTTCCTGCAGCAATGACATCAGACATTCCTCCCGCTGTGCTGCTAGAACATTTACTGTTCTTAAAAAGTGCAAAATGTGTCAACACAGCACTGGTGTTTTCTTTCAAGAATTCCTCACAATATGTAACAACTCGTTGTACCAGGTTCAACATTGTGGCAGCTTTGTATTGTTTGTTTCAAAAACACACTGATGACACAAAAATGGTGTGTAGGAACATTGCAGTTATTAGCTGCTTAAAGGATCTTAACAACCAACCTCAATTCTTCATGAATGATACTATGTCACGCTTAAAGAATTCTGACACCCCCAGCTTGCCATGAGTGATAGTGAGCCTTTAGTGATCTTGACAACCTCAGATCTGCATGAGGTGCTGCCACTATTAAGAAATTTACATTTAGTTTGTCACAGGTGATTGTCATCTGTAAGGAATCTTGACAGCCTCAGCTTGTCATGGATGGTTGTCACACCGAAGCGATCCTGACAGCCTCAGCTCATCATGGCTGATCGTCACCGCTGGAGGATTATTACAACCTGTGCTCGTCACAAGTGATTGTCACATTTAAGGGATCTTGACAACCTTAGTTTTCGTATGAGAGTGCATCACCTGAAGCACCTACATGTGGCTGAGCACGGCTGCCAATATCGACGATTTCACATATTGCATGGGCAGTGAGAAATTTCTGGCTGTCTCTATCTGGTGTTAGGTTTTGAATAGACCGACATTTTATATTTTCATTTTGTATAGAACAGATGTCGCCATATACTTGCAGTTTACCTATCGTGCAGACCAATTCTACATGGGGCACTTGTCACGTATCATTAGCCGTGTTGGTCATGCCTACAGCGATCTCCGAATGCGAGACACTGCCGGTGAATGACGTGGCAAGACTCACAACTACAGCCTTGATGGCATCTTGGAGGCACTTCTCAATGTCTGTTATTTCTAGCTGCTTGGACAGGGTGGCAGTCCGGATTTCCTGAAAGAAACAAAAAACAACAAATGCTGATGTTGGGCTTGTTTCAGAATAAGCACTACTGTATATGGAAAGCCCCTGACGTAAAGCATTGTGAAAAACAATGGAACACATTAACCAGCTGTATGATGACAGATCAACACCGCGAGCAAGCTGCTTGCCATCTATTTTCTAACTTGTTTTACTAAAACACTTTAAGCATATTATACAAGCTTACAGCACAAAGCCAATTGCAAGCATTCTGCCTACATGCATGTTGTGTTCTAAATATTATGTTCATCAGTGTTTTTGTTTACGACGCACCACATTGGCAAGTGTAATTGTATGCACAGCATTTGATGTCATTATGCTCAGTTGTCAAGCTAAATAAAGTTTATTCAGTTTCCTTGCATGCAACGGAACATTGTTAGTGATATGTATTACATTCAGAGGTCGGTTACGAAAGCTGACAGGGGGACCTGCTATAACTAAATCGTGTCTATATAAGTGTCAAGTGCAGCGCGAAAAAAGAAAAAAGAATGCATTCATGAAAATGTTACAGAAAAGCTAGGAAGAACGCAAGATTAGACAATGAAAGCAAGAAAACTGGTATGGTATATAAATATATGATTATACAATAGTTAGTGTAAGCTGAAAAAATGCTGGTGAAAATCTTTGTGATACAGGTGTCATGAGTTTATCGAAACAAAATAAATACAACGTAACTGAAGACACAAGTAATGTGCAATTGCAGGTTTTGTGCGTATAAAGCAGATTTTCCAGCATGCGTCATGATTCTGGACATTGCGGCACTAAAAAAAATGTTACACACCTTGAGTTCCGCTTCCTTAGCCAGTCGGTCATAGAGCACAGCACCTTGCTGGGTTATTTCAGAGGCCAGCTGACGCGTCATCTTCAGGTCGGAAAACTGCAAATCGATGCGTTGACGACGCAAGTGAATACTCAGCCAATAAGTCGATCCATATTTATTTGCAAAAAGAACAAATGGTGTCACAGAAGTCGTAACGATCACTCTTAAAGTGAGCAATCAGCCTGTGCGTACCTTGGATGTGGCATCGTAGTTTTGGTAAGGCATGGAAACCGTCCGATCGGCGCCGCTCGAATCTTCGTCTCCCGCCTTGGCTCGCATGGCGTCGTACAGCAGCGCGGTTATCTTGAGAAGCTCCTTCACGGCGTATCCATCTGCCATGTACAACTTGCGGGTGTTCAGTTTCAGGTGTGCTTTAGTGGCCTGCGTGTTAGATAAGAATGAAATATTAGTAATTAATAAAAAGATATGCAAAGTTCTTGCTTAGTCGACTCTTTAGTAGGCATGTAGCGTATCAGCAGTTGGTACATACTGATTTTGAACGATGAAACAGCGCTAGAACAAGATGAAGACAAGAGGACCAGTGCCATGTTTGTGTCCTCTCGTCTTCGTCTTTTCTAGCAGCTGTATCATTGTTCAAAATCGGTATGTACCAACCAGACCAGTTCAAGACGCTAATACAGTTCACAGCACCATGTTTGTGTCTGTGTCCTCTCGTCTCCTTTGTCTTGTTCTAGCGCTGTTTCATCATACAAAATCAGAAATTTAGCTCACATCACACCACCAGCACGCACAAACGATATTAGTCACCGTCAACAGAAAGCGGTGTTTGCTGAAACCCGAGAGCTTTGTACGGTTAGTCTCCTATGTGCCTTGGTGTTTGTGCACTTGCCATACGTATTGCCCCGCCACGGTGGACTAGTGGTTATGGCGCTCGACTGCTGACCCACAGGTCGCGGGATCGAATCTTGGCCGTGGCGGCTGCATTTTCGATGGAGGCGAAAATGTTCGAGGCCTGTGTACTTAGCTTTAGGTGCACATTAAAGAACCCCAGGTGGTCGAAATTTCGGGAGCCCTCCACTCCGGCGTCTCTCATCATCATGTCGTGGTTTTGGGACGTTAAACCCCAGATATTATTATTATATTGCCATACATATTGCCATAGTATGTTACACACACGTACAAAAGGACCAGCAACATGATACCGCCTTGGCATACACAGTCGTACGCAAGGAATTTTAAGTCATTATGCTGGGTTGTGTCAGTATAAAGCAGATTTTTCAGCATACATCATAACTTCTGACATTGCGACACCAGGAAGTTACACATTTGACACCCCTGCATTGGGTGATGCGCCAGCTGCTTTGCTGAAGCTCGATGACAAGTTCATTGCTTGCTGCATGAGTGGGTCGACGTATATACACGACAGCGGGGCTGATGTTTTTTTACTAAGTCTTGAGCACTCGTGCAGTGCTCGGGCTTTCTATACTGACAGCGAGCACCAACTGCAAGTGGAGTAATCAGATCTTGCATGTTTAAATTGAAATTGTTTATTTTGCCATCCCTGTATAGTTACAAATACAGATGGGGTGATTGTGGAATATAAGCTGTCCTCGAACACCTTGACAAGTTCTACAACCCTTTCATTTGGCAGGAAGGAATATCACATATATATACACACTTAATATATGCATATACATACATACATACAGGAGCATACTTATGCTTCAACTATGTCTCCACTCACACATTCGTCTTAGTGTCAATGAAATCAAATGGCTACATATGACGACGATAGTATATGGAGACTGCGTATATATGTTTTAGTTCTTTGGGAGAGGCCGTAAAAAGATCAAACCATACCGAATTATAATAGTTTAAAGGGGTCATGAAGCACCCCTTGGGCTTGTTGAAAAAAACACATCCTGTGGAAAGCTGACACGGCTGTGAACTGCTCTGCCAAATATTACAGTCGTGCGCGCCGCGTAAAGGCCACAAGAGGAGCGCGAAGTTGCCGTTTCCCCATGCACCCTCTTTTCAAACAGAGGCCGGTTCTCACTCTCGTCGGTGGGCGGGGCGTCTGCACGTTGACGTCGCGGATCTGCCAGTTTACGTCGCAAGAGACATAGCATGCTTATTCGCCGATAGCCGACGTAAATCGAGAGTGGCGTTCGGATCAGATGCGCTTCTTGCCACGGAGTGCCGCCACTTGCCGGCGCCGCACTCCTCAGTACATGGTCCGCACTCGTGAATCACAGCGGGAGAGCGATCGCGTTCATGACGCGCGCTGACGTAACTTTCAAGGGCATTAAATGTTAAAAGTTAATTATATTAAAAGCTGATTCCTTTCAAAGCAATTGAGCTTTTTCACAATGTATGTATGTATTTCTGCACATATGGGGCATATGACTTTTTCTCTTTTAGTTTGTCGATGTAAATTATTACACGATGTTAATTGTCAGTGCAAATATGGTACAGAGCACATGCACATATATGTGCATGTGCAGTCCCATTACCAGGTGTTCAGCCAGGATTCCAGTTTTGTAAATGTGTGTTTGTGTATGTCTACTACTACACTAGAGCATGTGAATGGGTGGCACGGCATTTAGCTGTCGGGCACGAATTATCCGCCCTGTCGCCCAAAGTCAAGCTGTGGCAATATGTTCTCAATAAACTAACCACATTTCACAAAAAAGAAGGAATTGCGGGAGTTGGCTTCTCCTTACAAAGCCTTGTATTGCAAGAAAGATAGCTTTCAAGCATATGCAACGCGCGAGCTCAGACGTGTTAAAAAACAAAAAACAAACCGTGAAAAAAAAAAAGTGGAGAAAGTGTCGATTGTGAAAACGACTCATTGAGACTTGCTATACACGCACATAGGTCACTAAGGTTGAGCGTTGAGCTAGTCGGTGCAGCATAATTTGATGTTCCCCAGTGCAAGGAACGAGGATGACAAAGAAAGACATCAGCGCTCTGTGTGAAATTTTTTTGTCGTCCTCGTTCCTTACGCTGTGAAACATCGAATTATGCACATAGGCTCAATATGTCTTCATTTTTTCCCTCTAATCATATATCGTATGTGAGGGAAAATTCAGAGCCTGATTTGGGAACAATTCGTCAATGCGCGTTATACGGGAATAAACGCGGGAATTACCATTGTATGAGCAATAGATTTGATGAACAACACCCGGTCTTGCTCCGTGTCAATGTCGGGCGGTACTTCGATGTCAGGATCGTACCTGGGAGACAGCACGTGCGACAAAGGTACGATGTGACGTCACACATCGAAAGAGCACAAAGGTATGACGTGACGTACGTCACACATGGAACGAGCACAAAGGTATGATGTGACGTCACACACAGCGAGCACATCTATCCTCATATATACCTGCTTATGAGCCATCGCAGAATTTCCGCCACGAGCGGAAAGTTGGGCGTTCTAAAGTTCTCCAGGGAGATCAGCCTCGGGTAACCAAGCGCCCTGGTCATTTCAGTGAAATCTGGAAAAATCGAGGGAAAAACGAAAAGAAAATTGCTCATAGGAAAGCGCACGTAGTGATTCTAACTGAAAGGACAACTTACTTCTGAGCTCTCGGTAAGACATCGTTTATCTGTGCACGGTGTACTTGAAACCACGTTCCACCAGGCTACTTAGTTCCACGGCCTAATTTTTCGATGCTGTTGAAGTAAGCGGCGCCTGCAAAGATCGCTTTCCCGCAATCTACGCGTTCTGTTTGCGTGCCGTCGCCTTGACAACGCGTCGTCAGTCCTCTGTTATCCTTCATTCCCCATCTATCTCTCTTTTTATTACGGCAAAGAGCATAGCCTTCGAGATTTGTGTCCATTACTCAGAGGCATATAGTATTATGATCAGAGGAAACCGTCGCGGGGTTGATGCGGGTCAGGACCCCATGCATGCATTAGAACGTTTTGCTGTTTTTGAACAGTATGCTTGTTAGCCGCGCAAAAATAATGCAAATGCCTTTGACAGCTGGTGTACAAACTAGCCCCATGGACTGCTTCTTCTGGGGAGCAAACCTCAAAGGCTGAAACTTAGCATCCACTCAATTTACGATAGCGTTTTATGAATAAACAAATGCTGAAATTAGGATTCTGTGTTTTGCTCGCTGCATGGAGAAAGCAGGAACCAATAAGTACGTGATGGCCGCTATGACGTATGGAACTCCTGGAGTAATCTGTTCCCACGGGAGATAGCGCGGCCGCCAAAAACCGGTCAACATCTTGCCTGAAGCAAAATGGGGCAGGATAGAGAAGCTATACTTACAGCAGAAGAGTAACTAAGGGTACGTTTGCACTGATTCTGTACCACCACTATTACCGGTTTCCATAGAGTTTCCCGGTCTCGCTTGCTGCCCCTGGCAATATGGCGGTGCTAGCTTCACCGTCTGCTGCTCGCATTCTTTACTCCACGACTTTAGTGCCGCTTGTGGCTCGCTTTTAACTAAACCAGTCAATCCAAGCTAAAGTGTTCTAGAACTATATCCAAGCCAAGTCGAACGTCAATTTTGAGCGCGCGCGTTCCGTTTTGAGCATGCTGTTTGTGTGAGCGCTATCTCAGCGGTGCGGTTGAATTGGTTGAAATTATTCTGTTATTTCTCTTTTTTCTCGACGTGGTCGGTATGGCCGCCCGCTCGCGTAAGTTCGCGCCCCGTATTCACCGTAATCCTGCCTCGGCCAGCTCGTCCGCCAGCGAGGAATCTGACGATACGACGGAAACGTTGGTTTCGGCCAGCTATGTAGAAAATCTAGAAAAGGCCGTGCGCCTAGAACGTCTCGTGAAGGAGTACTTGAAGGTACGTGCTGTGTCACACTCCACCTGCTGTAAACGCCGGGAGATTGTAGTGGAACTGGGCAAGCTGGTTTGACGTTCGTTGCAACATCAGCGCGCAAGTGTGACTTAGGAGTCAGTCAGTTAGGAGTCATTAGGCAGTTTTAGAATAGCGTACGCTACGTTAGCGTTTGCGGCCCGGTATTTTCGTCAGCGCATGACGCATGCGCAGTTGCGCGAAAACCAGGGGCGTAGCCAGAAATTTTTTTCGGGGGGGGGGGGGGGGTTCAACCATACTTTATGTATGTTCGTGCGTGCGTTTGTATGTGTGCGCGTATATATACGCCAAGCAAAACTGAAAAATTTCGGGGGGGGGGGGGGGTTGAACCCCCCCCCCCTTGGCTACGCCCCTGGCGAAAACCCAACGCAAAGCTTTGCGTACGCTATTCTAAAACTGCCTATTGTGCCGGCACTCTTGTCTAACCGTCCAAAGAATGCAGCTTCCTTTGGCCCTTTCACCGTATAGGTTAGGGTGGCGCAGTGTGCTAACGCATCGTGCATCCCTGGGGGTTGAAAATTGCAATAACGTTGGACAACATGCTGGACGTAACTTTAGCAACTGCTGCCGGCTCAATGTCTGAGAGCACTAAAATGCTGAAGTAATGTAGCAAATAGGGCTAGTTGGAACATACTCATGAAGGTCAGCGCAAACAAGACACGAAAACAAGGAAGTACACGACACAGGCTCTTTCTTTTTTTTTTACTCGATTGCAACCTAAGCTAAAATGTCAGCTCCGCCCACAGCCATCACTGTCCCTCCCACAGAAAATTTGTATAAATGCTCCGTTCAGTAGCGCTTACTCATTTTTGTGACATCAAGCACTTCTCGAGTGTTTCAGATAGTCGACTTTCCCATACAGACACATCTTTGTGTTGCTGGTTTCAGATCGGAAACATGAACATCTTGGTAAATTTCATCAGGGATTCTAACGTCGCTGCTCTGAAACGTAATGTTTTAAGGTGGTAACGGCGAACCTTTAACTCCTAATTGCGTAGTATTTACAGTAGCCGAGGTAGAGTACTAATTGTTCGAGGAGAATTCAGTTAGCACGACTGTCTTACACAAATTGAATGGCAGGTGGCGCCGTAGTTCTGTGGGCGGAGTCAACATATCTTCATAGGTTGTAACTGAGTGTAATGTATGTGAATGTGTCTCCATGTATGCATATACAAAATGAAAATTTTTCGAGGGGGAGGCTTGAATCCCCTCCATCTCTGGCTATATCTACGATTCCTAACTTGTGTTGGTGCCTTCGTTTGCAATGCTGTTGCACTCGACCACCAAACGGGCAGTACTTATTTAATATTTATCCATACTGTCAACATGAATTGGAACTATAGGCGCCCTTCAATGACAAGAGGGTGCGACGAAGCTATTTGCTGCCTCAGTATCGCCGGCATCGGCCACCAGGGATACGAAGAAAATGAGACGTCCACAAAACACATCTACACACTCAAGTGTCTATCTTCTGTGCACCTTTCCAGTGAAGGCTCCCTGGGTGCGGCCATAATTCCTTCTGGGCAGTCGTAAATATGTGTGAGCCCCCCAAAAAATGCCCTGCCGGGCACGATTTTGCTGCTTCTACATGTGCTACTGTCGCATCTCAAGAACTCCACTGCCGGGTGCCTATAACAGGAGGGCAAAAAGCCAAACAGTTGCGTAGCATTTACAAAGAAAATTATGGTTTTTTGTAGTAGAGGTACAGTTGGTACAATTAGTAGTAGTAGTAGTAGTAGTAGTAGTAGTAGTAGTATTAAAGTAGTACAGAGAGTAACTTGATAACAAAACTCAAAGGCAGACATTGTGATAGCGAAGAACATTGCACAAGGTCGCTCAATTTGCCGTTACAAGGTGTTAAAGCTCTATCAGGATGAAACTTAGATGACAAGACAGTCAAAGGCATAACACAATGTTTAGTGTTTCCGGGCTAAGAAATCACCTTCATATAACACCAAGAAATGCGATCTGTAATGCAGCAAGCCAGATCGTTCCATTCTCTGATCTTCAAGGGGGGGTAAAAAAGAAACGTAGTCGAAGGCATCTCTGCAAAATCTGTAGGGAGCGAGAGTACAGCATCCTTTTCTGGCGCATGTCTCGATTCGTGTTTAGCAATGCAACTGAAGGGCCCTGGACTTTTGTCCAGTTCGTTTCGTCACTGAGCTATCGAATTTTTTCGTTGCAGATTCAGGCGAGAATTGTACAACTTGAAGCTCGCAAGCATTTAGGACGCCTGAGGCCCAGTCGAGTGGGTAAGTGTATTAGCGTAGCAAATTGGGCGAGTTGGAAAATGCTCATGATGGCCAGTGCAAAGAGGACACAGTACGAAAAAAGAAAAAGACGGTGCAGGAGCTGTCTAGCAGCTGAACGTCTACTAGAAAAACACCGTATGTACATCTGGCGTTTCAGTAATAAACCATCAGTTGCTAGACAGTGCCTGCGACGTATTTTCCTTTTCTCGTACCGTGCTCTCTTTGCGCCGACCATCATGGGTAGGTGTATGCAACGCCCCGCAGTAGTTTTGCTGGCCACTTTTACAAACTTGGTAGCTTCGCCCTATAGCGGACTTCGAGCTGCAAACATCTGCAGCCCATCCCTTGACGAGGAGTAATCGGGGGACAAGTGTGAATTGAAATGTGCGTTCTACACTCAAGTCATGAAATTCGAGAAGGGCTGGGAAAAGCAGACACGGAGAACATGCTCGGCACACTAACATTACGGATTGGATATCTGTACATGATTGCGCGAGACATTGGTGTGCTCGATGGACTCGTCAAAAAAGCGGTTCAAAAACAGCAGTACCTGCAGAAAGGCGTTCATAGAGAATTGAGAGTGTGGCTCGTGCTCTCGCCAGGATTCTGGCACATCGCACCGGATCAAGAGCAAATCGATTTGGACTCAACAAACTGAACATTCTGTAACACAGTTCAGCCTCTCCTATTGCCTCATTCTTTATATAAATGAGGCAATACCGCCCCCTTGTCATTTAAGGGTGGCACCAAGTCTGCCCCTTACCTTTAATGACTGGACAGGTCCAGCTGAGTTAAGCGCACGGTTATGGCCGTGCGGCAAGCCGTTGTGCGAAGCACGTGATCGCTTCATTTTTGTTGTTGCATTCATTGCAAAGCTCGTCTTCCTTTGTACAATATGTACCTTTCCCCCCTAACAGAGGACCCTGCACATGCCTTCGAGTTCTGCTAAGCTATATTTAGATGAGCTGGTTGGCAAAAAAAGTTACTGCCACACAAGGGAAAAATTCACCCACGCTTGGGCTTGCTGTTCACCTACAACAAGTTACAAGGCAGTAAAAGTAGTTTTAAAAGGAAGTTGTTGAATCGTTACGGCGAGGGCTAGTTCACGTCACCGTTCTTTTACAACGAAGATGTCTTAGTCTACTTTGTGCTGTCATCGTCGTTGTAGTAGAAGTAGTCGTAGTAGCACGGACCTACTGTACTCCTGACCTGCCCAGATGTCCCCTCTCCAGTGCCCACATTCTAGTTCATACCTCCTGCCGCTAGGGACGTAACCTATGAGCGTTTTGGCGCTAGTTAGCACCTGTTCACTGGCGTAAGCTTTAACGCTCATGGTGATGTTTCGCCTGCACAGAGCGCTCATATCGTGTAATTATTGTGCATAAATGCAAAATACTTCGTAAATAAAAATATGGAAAGAGAATTAGAACTTTTTTTGCATTTAAAAGGACACAGCCCTCCTACACTATGCAAGTCTACGGCTTCTCACGTTAGTCAACCAATGCGCAGTTAGTACTTAACCGCACTGAATAGCTTACTTGACCCTCGGTCTGAGTTTGCAGAAGCAGTCACATAATGCCGTCAGTTCATCACATAATGCAGGCGTTTTTACTCCAGCGCCGTCCAAAGCCGCAGAGTAGCAGACGAACAGGTTATAGGAAGCGCCACCTACGGCGAGCGGTTGAACGAGAGCAGGGACGCGCGCTCCCATAGGGACCCCTCGTTATCTGGGCAGGTCAGGAGTACAGTAGGTCGTGCGTAGTAGGCATCCCGCAGGTCACGTGACTAGTGAGGAGGAGTAATAATGAAATAAAACAAACTCAAAATGATGATGATGATGCTCGAAGTGTGTAAGCGCGTGTATTTCAAATATAGTGACGCATTTACAACTCCACGTGGTCACGCTAGCCAATCGTATAGACTCGCACTCTTACAGCTTCGCTTTCCGACGATTTTTACGGCCTGGAACTGGCTGAAATTTTTATCTCATACGCTGCTGCAATCTGGTTTCAGAAAAGGCCCGCCACGATATGACCATTGCTGCACTCACATTGCACGCTGCAGCGAAGAATGCCCAGAGTCAGCAGAGCGAAGGCAGTGACATAGTAGTGTCCAGCAAGGAGTGTGCCAAGTAAGTGTAACTCTAGGATGTCGTCTGCTCGCGTAAATGGTGTTGCGCCTGTGTACGTTTCAGTCTCCAACATCTGAGATTGATTTATACGGAGCTGAAGCTCAAAGCGCGAAATCTGAGGAAGGCGAGTAATAACCCCTTCAGCAACAATGTGCAGTACAATTGTATAAACACTGTCGCGTGTTAGTTTAGCTGGCTCGAAACACCACGTACACATTTGTACACGCTTCCCGAGTAGAAAACTAGCTCTCATTTAACTTTATTGCGTCACGTATAGGTGCGGAAGGTCACTTTACTAGAAGCACTACCATGTCCGATTAGCCATTCAATGTACCCCGTTCCAGGAGCCAAACGAAAATTGTATATTTTATTTGCTTAGAATGGATGTAACCGATACCCACTTGGCCAAAATACACGTTAAAAGACGGTGTGTGCAAACACTGACACATTGAAGAGAGAAGTCAGGACAACACAAACACCAACTGACAACTGAAAAGGCGCACAGCGACAGAAAAGAAAGTAGGCACAAAAGCTTATCTGCACTTTTTCAGCTGTTAGTTTGAGTTTATCTTGTCCTCACTTCACAATTGTCTCAATGTTTGCACGCCTCGTATTTTAACATGAATCCCTACCAACTAGCTCAGCCTTCTGTTATTCTTGGCCAAATATTTTGAGCCTGAGGGTTAAATATTTTTATACAACACTAGAACATGACTGACTTCAGAATGGATATTTCATTATGCTTTAATTAAGATTAATTACTGAAAATGCACAAATTAGCACATTGCCACCTTCTTTTTCTTGCAGTAAAATATCGATTGCCTTGCAATTAAGTTGCATGATTTTGGTTCACTTATGTACAGTCCATCATAATTTGCACCTTTAAGGGCCCACGCCAGGTCACATAAGAAATTGTAGTTTCACTGGAAGTTGTTGCATGCCCAGTGAAGACCATTATACCACAAGAATTTTTCAAATTGCAAGCTGACAAAACCAATATTTTGAACCGGCTCAAAACAATGATGCGAGAAGGCAAGCTTGAAACGCTTGCCACTCACCTCGTGTAGCCTTCGCAAGCCAAATCCCTTTCCTGCCCCCTTCGGCATCGGAACCGGAGGATCACATGGCGCATATGCATCAACACGTCATGCGCACGCAAGGTCACGTGCACATGACGTGCCCTAGACAGCCCGAGCTGGCGAGCGGTGTTGTGTTGTGTAGGCGTTCTCTGTGGTGTACTGCCTGTTTATGCAAGATGGGCCCCTCAGTGCGTGCACATTTGGAGAGTGGGACGGATCATGGTTCCTTACCGCAATACACCGTGTCGCCCCGCTGAAACTGCTGTCAGGGTCGATGCACCAATAACATCCCACGCGTTGTCAGGGCTGGCGCCCGCATGACGTGGAAACGATGACAACACGAACGCATGCGAAACAGAGGCAGATTAGACTCTCATCTCGCTGGGATTCGCAGTAAAAAATAATGAAAACACGCACACATTCCGTTTGTGTGTTTTATTATTTCTCTCAAGTTTCATTCATCTATTCAAGTAACAAACTACACATGTCACGTCAGATAATTCTCGCAGTGTCGCGTGCTACTGTGGGCAATGTCAGGGCACAGATATACGTAGGACCATTCTTTGTCGTACATCATTCCCTTCATCTGTGAGCGCGCGCCCACGAGACGAAGGGCGAGCGGCGTTCAGCTTGAAATTTGACCTCTTTCCGTGGCGCTGAGCGTTGCAAATTTTGGCAGATGTGATTGTGAGCCCCTATGGTATACATTGCGCTCATCAGCTCAAAATGGTCAGACCTGGTGAGGGGGCCCTTTAAGTGGATAAACAACATAGTGCGCACTACTGATGTCACTTGGGCCGTTTCAGAACACTTTAATCGTGGTCGTGCGCCCCGTAAAGTTTCAAACAGAAGTTACCTATGCAGGGGCCGTTAAGGTCTACGGAAGCTGCAATTAGGATGGATCAGCCTACATAGAAACGTTGCGTACAGGGCACAGACGTCAACAAAAATTTGACCTTCTGGATTTGCATGGCTTTGCGACATTGCAAGTCACTTGCTTTCGGTGAGATGTCGCTATGCGGACACAATGGTATCCTTGCAAGGCCAATGACACATTCTAGGAGTGATTCTACTGTCAGCCTCGCCAAACTACGCAGTGTGTGCACTTGCAGTGTAATATCAAACTATTATCATAAAAAAAGTGTGTTTGTTCACGGCGATGTATTGGCTCTGTAGCTGACACAGACGTCTGTCTCGTAGCATTCTTTTGGTGCGACACAGGGTGTACACTGAGTGCACACTGGGTGCCATCTGGGTGTGTGACAGTGGGTGCACTTTCCCATCAACAATGCTGTCGTGCCGACGGTGTGCACGCCTTTCCTGACTTGAAAGCACTGAGCGTGCATCGTCCAAAGCAAGGGAGAAGCATGAAAGATGACAAATAAAATCCAAAAGGGTGAAACAGTTTTGAGAGCTTGTATTCTAAAAAAAGAATGCTTACGCTGTTTGGGGTGTATTTTGACATCTTACAATAGTCGTTGCCATTCTTGGTTAAGTTCTTTTTTTTTTCTTCTGGAAATTGTGCTCCTGCTACATTTCCATAAAAATGCTACGTCACGCTGATGATGTCACACATTCCACTTGTGATCTCAAAGTGTCATGCACACGTTGTTAAAGGGACACTGAAGAGAAAAACAAGTTTTCTCATATTAGTGGATTACTCTTTCACACTTCCAAAATCATCATGCTTGCAGCAAGAAGATGCTTGGTAAGCAAGAAAATGCGCAAAAGGGACGTGCGGGTGGCGATGCCACAGTGAAATTCCTGCACCGAACATCGTGACGTCATAGATTTCGATGCCATCTATTAGGTCCTACGTAATCCCTAATGAGTAAATATGAAGTGCATTGTCCTCTGACAGGGCCGTAAGCTGAAGATACCAAGTTTCAGGAAATTTCGTTAAGCCAGTTTAGCCAAAATGCGAAAAATGCGCTTTAAAATCCAGACATTACATGCGGCGATTTCGACGCGAAATTTAAAAATGAAACTTTGACCTTGATTTCCTCTTCACTTAATAAACCTATGACGACGAATTAATGACATTGGAGTTCTCAGGGTACAGTTTATCAATCTAAACTTATTCGCTGTTTCACTTCAGTGTCCCTTCAAAGAAATGGACTGTGATTATTGTTTCCAGATTAGATAAGCTCCCGCGGGTGAAGCCTTTTTCTTTTTAAATCTTAGTTGCACATATTTCTCTGTTTCAGGGATTGCATGTCTATGACATCGCTCCTGCACGACTTGACGAGCAGCCAGAATCTCGAGAGGAATCTTGATGAGGGCCTTACCTGGACTGGCTTCGATCTGAAGGAGCTACAGGTGACAATCTTTTACACTGTTCTAAGGTCAGTGAGCTTGGCTGGTTGGATTCATGATCGCAGGGCGCATTTTTTCCAGCATGGCACAGTTAAAGCGGGCCTGCAACACTTTTCCAAGTAATCATCGAATGGCTTCATTCAATGAGTTTATTGCCTCACGAATTGACTGCCGGAAAAATTTTTAGAATCCATCAAGTACGAGTGGAGTTACAGGGACTTGTCGCATGCTTGAGCCGCTTTCTCTCCCCTTTTGTACCAGTGAGCGCACTGAAAGCTAGGCGGGGGGGGGGGGGGGGTGACAAGGGGGCAAGAAACTACGTCCTTTCGTTGGCACGCATCATGACCGTACCTTTTTTTTTTTTTTTCTTCGAACGCGTGTCTTACCTTTAGTGTGAATGCGAGCGAGTGCACGGGCACATCACGCCATCCCGTGGCGGTCACGGTAACTACGTAGCTCACTACGCTCAAATCATCCAAAGGCCAGAGAATTTGGGTTTATGGCGCAGTCATTTGGGTTTATGGCATCATTTGTCGAGAGAAGAGGGAACGATTTCTAGCTGACTTTGAGAATTAGTTGTAAATTTCAGGCCGCGTGCTGTGCTACGATGTTCGGCTCGCGTGTTGTCCAGATCCTCGACTACCGATCGGCAGCGTTTTCTGACGATGCTGAAAAAGTGTTGCAGGGCCCCTATCAATGCTCAGGTGGGTGTGCAGACTATGCTTATGACGATATCTGCTCCTGTAGTAATCCAAGCGAGGCAGAAGTTCAGGAGAAGATGAAGGCTTGGAAGAGATGAATATTCTTAAACATGGGGTGTCACTGGAGCCAATGTTTCAACAAGTGGTCTTCTTCTTTCAAGACAAGACCACTTGCTGCCTTCTTTATTGCTCCTGTAGTGTTGTACAACTCGTGCGAAATGAAATGGGCCAGTCTAGGGTTAAGCAATGCACATACTATCTTTTCTGCCGTCCTTAGTTTGTCAAACCAGCTTAATAGTAGTGACACATACGCTTACGTCACAGCTAACATCATTTAGTGACTAATCCATAATGAAACAACTTAGTTACCTTGTGTAATTGTGCATACCAGGTGTTATACCGAAAAGGGGGAAGCTGCTTTATGGGACCAAATACTATTGCCAAAAAAAAAATCTATTTCTCAGAAATATTTTTGGATTCTGCCATTACTGATGCATCACCTCGCCAATTTCTACGCATTATAGATCATTTTAACCATAACAGCCTTTAATATTGCATCAGCAACCGATGGTGTTTTTTTTTTTTTCATTGCTATTCTTCCCGTTTCATCTTTTTGTAACCTTACAATACTCTGATAAGCTTTTCTCAGCTTTGGCATACTAAACTGGCTAGTAGCATAGCGCGGGAAGACGCATGGACAAAGAAAAAGTACGAGACGAACACAAGCGCTAACTTTCACCAACGCTAACTTTCTTTGTCCTTGTGTCTTCCCATGCTATGCTACTAGCCAGTTTACGATGAACCAACAAGCCCATATTGGTACCCTTGTTTGGCATACTGAATGTTGATCATTTTTGTCTTGCTGAAAAGCCTAGTGTTTAGTGAGCGCAATAAGTTGCCAAGTGTTACTTTGGGAAGTTATAAATTTTTAGAAAGGGTGAAACAAAAGTGCTTTTTTTCAGTAATTCAAATTAGCTTCTTGAAGCTTCATAAGTTTTGTTCTGGGAAAGCTAGAGCCATAAAATTACCATTGTTGCAATCTTTGATATCTGTAGAAACCAATGACATTTCATTCTGCAGGATCTCAGTAGCCAGTTTATTAGAAACGGTATCGAATGAAGTTTTCATAGGTAGTTCATTTTAAAAATGAATGGTATGGTGTCTGTAAAAGCTGTGCTCATACTTGATATGAGCACATCAAAATGCATAATCTCCAAGGTTTTCATCATTTTAACCTAAATAATAAAACACCTTGTGTCTAAAAAGTTAAAACCTCTTTCTCCATTAAAGTTTTTATGTAGCATTTCACTCCGTGAGCATGGTGCCTGTTTTGTTTTGGCATCGTCATGTATTGATTGGCATGCGGTTGACGCTTAAAGCATGGAAGCTCGACGAAGTTAATACAAATGACATTAGGCGGTAGCGTCACATCAGCCGTTTTTTAATGTGCTTCACTGACTGCACCAAAGGAGCATGCTTTCCCAGCAAAAGGGAGACTTGGGCTAGTTGGTTTTGGTTCATTTTGAAACAGCGCAAAAGACAAAGCACACAGAAGACTTACATCTCCACAAGACTTACAGCGCTTGTGCTGTTCAGTCTTCTTCTGTGTGTTTCATCTTTTGCGCTGTTTCAAAGTACTTTCCCACCAACACCTTCTTTCTTGTCGATTGCTCGACGCTCCCAACAGTGTGTAGAGGCATCTTTACGGAAGTCTCGTTCATTTTCTGTATGTTTGATGTTTCCGTTTGCAGGAAAAGGAGGAGCGTTTGTGCCAGGTTGCAGACACCATCGACGCAGACGTCGAACAGCTGCAACAGCGCATCAAACGTCTACAACACTAACAAGATTAACTGACTGTGTATAATAGCCTTTGAATGTTCCCTGTTTGTAATAAATATGTTTGTTACGACCGTTGACTTACAGTATGATTCGAATGTACTATTCTTTTTCAAGCGAAGCTTGTCATAACTCACAGAATTCGGTGGCATCATACGCAAAAACCTGGCACCAGCGAGCGCAAGGAAATGTGGCCCTAGAAGGCACGCCGGTCACTTGCGTATTCGTATGCGCCGCTTTCCAATAAACAATGCTCTCTCTTTTGTCGGCTTGTCGGCGATGAACCGTTTCTGATACGGCAGTCTTATCATTTATCAAGGTGACTTGTCATTCCTCATTGCCACATTTCGTTCGTGAAAGCAACGACGTTCATGAACTTATGAATGTCGTTGCTTTCCTGTAGCAACTGAAGTGTTGTGCTGCTAAGCACGTAGATGAAGGTCGAATTCCCGGAATGGAGGAAGGAAAAAGTGTCGAACTCGGCGAGTGACCAGTGTCGCTGTGTATCCAAAGGAGCACGGAAGGGACACAGGCATGTGTATAGATGTGAAGATATGTTACATGCCGTCAACTCAACTGTAACTAACTTTGCCTGCTGTTTTTACAATAGCCGTTTAGTTTAATCTGGTGCTTGCCCTGGCACATGAAGCAGACACCCACAGCATCAATCATTTGACTGGTATGCTCCTGATTAAGGTCTACAAAAAGTGTCTCCAAGCCTGTCAAAGTGCTAAAAGGGCACATTAAAAGAAAGGATCCGGATTCTGTAGAAGGAGCTGGGCACGTAAGCAGTGTGACGCCTCATGCCATCTTGTTCTGAAGGTGCTGGTTGGGCTCCAAAACGTAGACACCTAAAATAAATTTTGGTTGGAGTTTACCTTTTTCTTCAATGTGGACATGCGTATCCATGTTGTAAGACTGCTGTGTTATATGCATCACGTGAAGACAGTATACTGTCGATGTTTGCTGTTAACGTGAAGCTTCTTACCTAACTGCTGATATAAGGAAGTTACAATAAGTTGGACTGCTACTTGCTACACAAGATATCTGAGGGTAAAATGTGGCTTTGAAGTGATAAATTGTTTTGGTGCCACCGTACAATTGTTGAAGAAATGTGGGTGTATATATATCTATATAAATAACATTCTTTTTGAGGAATATTTTTTTGGGAGCTTTAGAATGGGTACGCAGGCTTTGTGTTGCTTGAGTACGCGCTCTATTTTTGCAAGTAGCCTGGAGGTTTGCATATGACGTATGTGCAGCGGCAACAAATGCAAGCGATTGCAAAGTTTTGGATACCGTATTTTGAAACTGCCGAATAACTGCAGGGCCTTCTGGCGTTAGTTACTTGCACATGCTTCTGTAAGCAGGCTTGAGACATCCATTTCGTTATGAAATTCACCCTCATCTGAACTAACAGAAATATTGCCTATTTATGCATGTATGTAGAAAAAAGCTATAAGTGTTTTATTCAATGTATAGCTGTTATGCACCACTAACTTTGTTAACGCTCTATGCAGTAGCATAGCCAGAATTTTTTCTTGGGGGGGGGGGGGTAACCGTTCTGTATGTATGTTCCTACGTGTGTTTGTATGTTTCACATGCAAAATTGAATATTTTTGGGGCGTGTTTTAACCTTCCTACCATGGCTGTGCCAGTGCCTCTGTGTTTCATGACTTGAGCAATCATTGAAATATTTGATGCTGTCTTTGTTACGTATACCATGTTGAAATTGTTTTTTTAATACCCTATGTTCTCTTTCATTCTTTTTTCTAGTTTATTAACATGGGAGGTCCCGCCTGCAGTGTAACGTTGGGACCTCCTGCATATTTACCATTGTAGTCTCTTACTATATGTTACTGACAGGGTCGGTTATGCCTTCGCCTAAGATGACTCAAAGTGAAAGCTGCAATCTCCTTTTTTCCTCTAAGTTGACGTATTGAACCTCCCGCGCCCTCTCCGAAAGCCTTTTGCAGCTAACGTGGTGTTACCAGGATCAGAGGCATTGTAAGCTTTCTGCACCTCGCCGTGTTTTGCACTGCTCCCGGGATAGGGTGGCTACCCGGGATCTGACCATCTTTGACCAAGCAGTGATGTGTGATGACGTCACCGTGACATCACATTTGTGACGTCATCATGACGTCGCGATGAATGCGATACATGTGAATACGCAGATGACGTCTTATGGTGACGTCATCCCGTGACGATTTTTTGCATCACTTGTGTTGATGGCGCCGACGCGGGATGCCGGTGCGATTATCAAATGGTGCCTTTGATGTTCAAAATATGGCGCCAAGCCGCGGTATCGCCCGCACATCGTTCTCCAGAACGAGCCAATCCCGTTCTGGCGCACTACTTTTCTTTGCGTTGTTATTTGCCGCACAGCGGCAGGCGCGCCGTGATATCCCGTTCCTGGGAGAACAGCGGTGGAGCATGTACTGAACTTGGCCGAAACCCGTTACCCATTTGGGAAACAAGTTTATTATTAACGCGACGTTACGTTAAACATGGGTGGCATATGGAGTAGGCAAAACGTCCGGGTAGAAGAAGTGGACTTTGCCGCCAACTATGCCTACAGGTATCCGCCGAAAACTGGTAAGTAGTGTGTGGCCTTCTCTGAATACAGAGATATAAAGAAAAACAGCTGTGCCCCAATGGCGTCTTGACAGTCGACGCACCGTGCATGTTTCGCAGCTGCCTCTTGCTTTTTAACTATGCGCATTTTCTAAAGGGACTCGCTAAAGCACTTCAGATGCATCGGCGTTTCCGCTTCTCTCAGTTTGACTTCGCCTTTGCACCTGAAAACTCGTTTCTGACAGGTCATCGATGCAATGTTTACATCCTACAAAACCCGATCGAAACTTACCTACGCAGTTGTTAAACTTTTTTGAAGCTGCACGAACGAATTGAGACCGTAATCTGCGTGACAGCAACGCCTTCGGCAGTCACACACTTTTTATTTTACATTTAGCCGAAAACCTTGTCGACAGCGCGGCTAGTTGTTATACGGGTATCGAGCGTACTTTCAATCGTGATTGATCCCCGATCGGCCTCGAATTTCTTTACCGCTATTGGCTCCTTTCCTGCCAGTCGTGATCCAAGAAACTCGGATCGCGATCTGGGCTCGATCGCGATCGAAAGTGTACCTTGTGACACCCCAGGTGTCACAGCTTATCAAGTCGCATCCCAGGGTGGTTTTTTAACACGATTGGCTTATTTTGCGCAAGATGCAAAAGGAAGCTAGCCAATCGTGGTCCAGAAATTCGATCATGATTGGGGCTAAATCGCGATCGATAGTACGCCTTGTGTCACGCGTATCCCGAGGCTGCACAGCTGATCACATCGCATCCCTTGGGTGTATCTTCATCGTGATTGGTTTATTTTGCGCAAGATGCGGAGGAGGGCCTTGGGGCTCGATCGCGATCGAAAGTACGCCTTGTGTCACCCGTATCCCAAGATTACACAGCTGATCACATAGCGTCCCCGAGGTGCTATCTTGATCGAGATTGGCTCATTTTGCGCAAGATGCGGAAGGGAGCCAATCGCAGTCCAGAAATTCGATCGGCGCTCGATCGCGATCGAAAGTGCCCGTAGCTGTGACTGTCATCCACACGTTTGGCGGATCAGGATCTCATTTTCGACCATCAGATCAGACTTGCGCGTTCATGAACTTCTGTAATAATAACATCCGGGGTATGACGTGCCGGAACCGCGATATGATGATGAGGGACACCGTAGCGGAAGGCTCCGGAAATTTCGACCTCACGAGGTTCTTTAACGTGCACCTAAATCAAATTAAGTACACAGGCCTCGAGCATTTCGCCTCTATCTAAATGCGAACGCCGCGGCTGGGGATTGAACCCACGAACTTCGGGTCAGCAGCCGAGCACCATAACCACGGATGAACTTCTACGCCATTGTCACTTGCAGGCAATTACTTCGCGAGTCACTTC
The DNA here is from genome assembly GCF_013339695.2 of Rhipicephalus sanguineus. Lineage (NCBI taxonomy): Eukaryota > Metazoa > Arthropoda > Arachnida > Ixodida > Ixodidae > Rhipicephalus > Rhipicephalus sanguineus. Next base: position 131,033,388 of record NC_051182.1, read on the forward strand.
ATCATGGGCGGGGAAAGGTTCGACGCCAATCAGCCGGAGGCATACCTGTTTGGAGAGAACACAGACCTCAACTTTCTAGGAGGCAAGCCGACTCCCGTACGTGAGTTTGTGTGTGTGTGTGTGTGTGTGTGTGTGTGTGTGTGTTGTGGAAATGGTGGCCATGCAAACGGTAATAATTAACCCGTTAAATAAGCTTGCACGATGCAGTGAGTTGACTTCGCTTGTTTTATTGCCTTTGGTGTTGCCCATTGTGTTTGACGAGATGATTTTGCAAAACTTGCCTTTCAGCTGCCCACGATTGCCTGCTATATGTGAAACTGACGTAAGTTGAACGCGCATGGTCACGCCAAATTCACGTGTTCTTGTTAAGTACCATCAAACCACTAGCGATTCCTGGTTACGGCATATGAGTACGTGACCACCATTGACTTTAAGCACCCCTAAACGTTCCCTTGTGACCTGAAGAACGCCATCTAAGCATCTTGCGCATGGACGGCCCTGTCCCTTGAACTGGTGGCTTGCAAGATGTGGCCAAATGACGTAAAACCTGTTGGCAGGGGATTCGAACCTGGGACCGATCTCATTGCGGCTTGGTCGCTCTGTCTACTATCTGATTTAACCATGAGACTTTGTTAGTTACATTGCAGCACGAGGGTGAATTTATTAACAGCTCGAAGCACAGACACTGGACATAGCTAATCACTTGTTTTGAGGAATCCTGCAAAATGAAGGAAGGTTCACGAAAAGGAAGAAGGAAGTGTTAATATTTACTTGTAGCTTTGCACAACAAACAGTTCAATAACAACTTTTTCTCTTTTCTAATCGTGCTGTATCGTCACTCACAGGTGGGAATGTTCACATAGTTCATCGTATATATGTGGAACTCTTTCATTAGATTACCTGGAATGCTAGCCATTTATCGCATGATTGCCATTCTAACTGCATGTCCACGTGTACTACAAATGTAAGTGCTTTGCTCACCTGTCAAAATCAACCTTGCAGAAACAGGCACGCTGAAGGGACTAAATGCCTACTTAGTATTAGTGATTGTAGTGGGTATGCTCAGCTACAGATGTATGTTTTTGTTAAGCCCGATATTTAACTTGCATTTCAGCTAGGTTATGTGTGATGACCATAATGACAGATTAGCTCACTGCTTGACCTGTCAGTTGGCATGTGCTGCATCCGCTGACTTTCCGCAGTTCCCGTACCCAGCGCCACAGGCCAACGAGCCAACGAGGCCGCTGCGAAGTCTCGTCAACATCCGCAAGGAGTCGCTGCGCTTCGTAAGGTATGTCATAGGCTTTTAACTTTCTCAGGCATGACATATTGAATAATTGTCTGTAAAAGCGTCAAATTTGTATAACATTATTCCAAGGCACTCAATGGTCCATTGCAACAAAAATAATATTTAAATACGTTCATTTGTTTGTTTTTCAGGAATCAATTAGACTGCTATTAAAGACCTATTTATCCATGCCCTGTTTCTTGCATAAATAGAATCAAATCTGGCTAGAAGTATACTGCAATTTGTTTTCAGTGGTGGTCATTTCGAGCAAACAAAAATTATGCATTTGGTACGCTTTGCGGGAAGCGGCATGTCGAACAACTCATCGAACTTGGTAGTGCCTTCAGCAGAGTGGTCATATGCAGCAATACACAACAAGATCAAGTTAAATGGAGACATTTTTATTGCGCAGAAAGCTCAATTAATCAAAAGCACAATCTGTCTTGCATTTCTAAGTCGCTAGTTGACACAAATAGCAAAAACAAATGTCTCCAAAGTGCCCTAAAGGTTTAATGCTCTCTTTGTGCGAGTACAGCTATAAGATGCTGCTTATTCTGCAATCGGTGTCTGCGAAATTTCCTATGCAAAAGTTTAAGGTCTGCATAGTTTGAGGTGTACATTGCAAATGAGGCCTTGGTGAAATGTGCAGTGTTCACTGTTTTGGTAGTCTTGTCAATAACTGCAACAGCATCAGCTACCTTTGCATGCCAGTGACACTAACAGTCAGTGCAAAAGGCAGCTTAGGGTTTTAGCTGGTCTGGTGTTAGAGGTGTTTTAAACGACTATGCGAATGAAAGGAAGTGCTCAGATTCTGCTACTGTTTAGAATGGCTTCATTGAAAAAAGTGAACTTCATTATTGATTGTTCTTTGTGATTCAACTGGACTTCACGACATCTTTGAACAGCGAAGTGTCTTACGTTGGCAGGTATTTTACTCTGCCTGTATGGCGGAGTTGGCAGGTATTTTGGCAGGTATTTTACTCTGGCTGTATGATTTCGAACGCATAAATCAGTTTCGACATTATTGATTATTCATTCCACCATATCTGGACGGCCTTTGGGAAGTGAGAGTTCGGTTCGTGATAAACAAGGCAAACAACAGTACCACTTTCTTGCTAGCACTGTGTTGTGTCATGCGTGCCTTTTTTTTCTGTTGTGCCTGTCTTTAGCCTGTACTACCATCAAGTAGAATGCAATACCAACAAACCCACATTCTCACCCTCACTGATTTCTTGCTAGATTTGCAAGAAGAGCTCATGATGGATTGAGGACCGCATAAATGGGCATCTGAGATATTCATCAATAGTGGCATTGGCTGTCCTCTGTGCTGGAAGAGTTACGAGATAGCACAACTTCTAGTGCACCGCGTGTGTAATGCAGGCGTTATGGGTTTGGTTCTCATTTTGGCGGCAAGTTCTTTTCTTTTGCCTCTTTCATTTTGCTTTATCTAACTTATAATTACTATACTGTAATCAAGAACTGCAAATAATGCGTTTTGTACTCCACAAGGGTTGCTTGCTGGGTGAGTTGGTATTGCATCTTGAAGAAGGCAGTGCTAAATTATACAGACTACGGTAAAGAAACAACTGTGTTTGCGCTGTTTCGATGTGCTTCTTTACCTTTGTCCATGTTATTTAGCACTGCCTTTTTCAATACTTCCTCCTGTGCATTCCACCCCCACGTTATCGTTTAGCTTCATGAGATGGATAAATGGTGCTGCCTGGAATCGTTTAAGCAGCTATGTTGCTTCTGCGTTGTGCTTCCTGTGTGCCAACAGGATCCAAGACGAGTCGTTGAAGGCGGACGACGAGGCGACGGACGTGGCCCCTCCGTGCCGGTACAACATCGAGTTCACGTTCGACACGGACGTCCGGTGTGCCATCACCATCCACTACTTCTGTTCAGAGGAGATCACCAGCAATGGTCTAATGTGAGTGACTTTTCTGCAAGCTCGGGTTACGTACAGAGCAGGTGCAATATTCTCGGGTGATTGGCACCGAACGCATCGGCGTCTGTGATTAACGAGATTCCTTGTACGCCGTTCTCTGCACGGATTGGCCTGGTGCGAAAGTGATGTGGCCTGTAGACGCTTAATGTGTCCATCACTGCTCTCGTGAAATTTGGATATACTGAAGGCAACGGCAATTGTGATCGCTTGAGAATACCACTGCAAGAGGTCCCCTTGCACCTTTGTGCCCCGGGACCTCTCTCTACACTCAAACCTCATTATAACAAAGTCACATCTGCCACGAAAATAACTTTGTTATATCTGAAAATTCGTTATAAACGTTTATTGGTAACACTATGACAAGACTATTCTTCATTTACTTCGTTATAGCCGATAATTTGTTATATCCGTGTTCGTTATATCGAGGTTTGAGTGTATATCTTTATTTATGTGTCACATTCTAAGTTCGAATTCAGTAAATTAAAAGTAAAAAGAATGTGGTGCAAAAAATGTTGCAACGACATCTGTAGCTCCAACTCAAGGCTAGTTATGATCTGTGCTAGTTAGTGTTCAATATCACGACGGCAATGCAGTGCTGTATACATAAATAACTTGTAACGAATCATTTGTAACTCAATAAAACATGATTCTGACTGTAATTCTCAGTTTAATTGCTTGCTCCTCACTCACTCGTTGTACTTTTGTCTGTTTTGCCCTTGGGTACAGTTATAGCCCAAGAAACGCCGAGATGAGCTCGGAGACATACCACTACAAACGTGGAGCCAATCAGCAGTTCAGCCAGTCGTCTCACATTTTCGATCCAAGCCTTTACTGTGAGGAAGAGGTGAGTCCACTGTTTTGTCACATTCTTAAGCAGATGAATGGGGTTTTTAACAGAATGAGAAAGGAGGTCTTTTTTTAAAGATATAGTAGAATCTTTTAAGACAAATAGGAATAAACCTCACAACTATGTTTGTGTGTTTATTATATTTATTTACTGATTTATTTGTCATGCTACCCTCAAGGCTTTACATGGAGAAGGAAACGGCAAGAATGAACATTTACAAATTTTGTGAAATGCGCTTTACAATGAAAACATGTGAACTACAAGGAAAAATAAAGTAGATGGAATGCGGTTGTTTTATCACTGTTATCGGGAATACATTTATCTTATCAGAGGTACGTTGAATCAGTGAGAACTAAATGGAGGTTTCTGAACTGCTCACTTTATTGGAGACCCAGTGCCAACATGAAGTCTGTCATATTGCCCTGACCACTTAACACATTTGCGTTATGAGCAGCTGTGCTGTTGGCTTCAATCAATGCCATTTTGTACCTGCAATTTGAGCACGAAGTCCGAAAAATTGGACGCCAGGAAGTTTCAGTGTCTGAAATTTCAGATGTTTTGATACATTGACTCTGGGGGGCTTGGGATGGTGCCACGAAAGCGTCCGAATTACCAAGCATGTTCGGACAATCGGGTGTTCGAAAAATCGGCAATTGACTGTGTGTCATTTTGGACTGACAGGTTATTCCTTCGGAACTCCGTTACAGTACAAATGATTCGTTACAAATGATTCGTTACAAGTTATTTATGTATACAGCACTGCACTGCTTCGGAACTCCGTTACAGTACAAATGATTCGTTACAAGTTATTTATGTATACAGCACTGCATTCCTTCGGAACTCCGTTACAGTACAAATGATTCGTTATAAGTTATTTATGTATACAGCACTGCATTGCTTCGGAACTCCGTTACAGTACAAATGATTCGTTACAAGTTATTTATGTATACAGCACTGCATTCCTTCGGAACTCCGTTACAGTACAAATGATTCGTTACAAATGATTCGTTACAAGTTATTTATGTATACAGCACTGCATTGCTTCGGAACTCCGTTACAGTACAAATGATTCGTTACAAGTTATTTATGTATACAGCACTGCATTCCTTCGGAACTCCATTACAGTACAAATGAATCGTTACAAATGATTCGTTACAAGTTATTTATGTATACAGCACTGCATTGCTTCGGAACTCTGTTACAGTACAAATGATTCGTTACAAGTTATTTATGTATACAGCACTGCATTCCTTCGGAACTCCGTTACAGTACAAATGATTCGTTACAAATGATTCGTTACAAGTTATTTATGTATACAGCACTCCTTCTGATATAACAGGCATGGATGATGTTTCACGCCAGCAGTGAGACAGTACTACCTGTGTTGCCCACATCCCCTCCCCTAAACGTGTGTTGCTTGTTTCCATGCAGCTGAGCTATAACTTCGAAGATGAAATGCTACCAGTCGTCATCCACTGCCTGGCCGAGGAAGGCGACGGTATGTTGTGCGACTTAATTTTTGTCTATGCAGCGTTTGTGCATATTTGCAGGAGTTAATACGAACAAGTGTGCTAGGCAGCTTAAGCTGCACGCTGCTGTTAGTGATGAGCGCTCTATACCTTCTGATTGAGTTGTACAGTACTCACGGATTGAAACGTGATAATGTAGGGCTAAGTAATGCATGTGTTTTCGTTTACAGTGTCTACAGGTCATGCCATATCGGCATAATTTTGACTCGTACACTTGCATCAGAGCCAAGTTGGCCAGGTTGGCAGCGACATGACGTGGTTATCACGAGCAATTGCTCATCGCAGTTGTTATACTTAAAAAAAAAACGTCGCATTTCAGTCCATGAGTACTGTAACCTCTCACCGTAAACAATAAAATTTGAGCTTCAGTGTGAGCATCGAGGCAGCTTAAGGCCTTGCTTGAACAACCTCGAAATGTGTTTGTGATGATGGGTCAAATGCATACCACCTCAGCAGCTTACAGGGCCAGTGAACAACCTCCTTCCTCCTCTCCCCGTGTAGGGTAGCAAACCAAGTGCAACCTGGTTAACCTCCCTGCCTTTCCTTTGCCTCTCTCTCTCTCTCTCTCTCACGGTCCAAAATTTGTGATGTAGAGATAACTGTGCACTTGTATGATGTGAACATGCTGCTGAAAGAATTTTGTGAATAAGTGCTGTAATGAGGAAGTTACAGGGTATAGAACAACCCGCTTCGGCTGGTTACGGTTTCTCGCTCGGCCTTCCCAAGCTTCTCGGCTGTGAGGAGGAGCAGGCGTGGCCTTTTGTCGTGATTACACCCACTTCAGCAACGTAACCCGACGTAAGCAATTACGTCATCGGCGCGCAACCTACTACCAAGGAAGGCTTCCTCTACGTGTCGCTCGTGTCAGAGCGGCGCGGTGAGGAAGCGTGGTGCGAGGGGTGTGAGGCACTGGCAAGGTAAACAAATATGCCACGGCGCATGCGCCCTTCCGAGACGCCTCTTGATCTCATAGGCTTTCGTTCTGACGACACCGTTTGTCCTGGTAGTCTCGGCTCAGCCAAAACGGCAGAGGGCAGCACAGGAAAATGAAATTGCGGGCTGTGCAGCCAAAACTACATGACCGCAGGGCCAAGGCGCCGTTTCACAGTGCAGAGGACCATTTGACGACGTCAGTGCTATGTAATGTTGCCCGTGGGCAAGATTACATCACTGCGCAGGCAAAAAGGACTCGTCGGGCGCAGGAGAGCGGCAGGGAAATTGTCTTTCGAAACGGAGCGTCTATGTGGCGCACTGGCACTGTGATATTCACAAAATGTGATCGCTGCTGCCTTCTGCACGAACTAGCGAGCTTGTTTAGGAGGTGTAAAAAAAAGTTGTAGCCTTTTTACTCGCCCTTTGAAAACTGCATTAATTAGAAGTCGTTCTGACTTCGTTTTCGTACATGGGTGTTCCTCGACCTCGCAGAGCCACGCCAGTCGCACGTGCTAGTCGCCGTAGTGGAGAAGAACTCGGACAACACGTACACACTCAAGCCACTCAAACAGAAGCTCTTCGTTGACGGCCTCTGCTACCTGCTGCAGGAGATCTACGGCATCGAGAACAAGAATGTGGCCCAAACCAAGGTGAGAGTTGGATTATTGCATTGCACGGATGTACATGAAAGTGTGAGTGTTTCGGGAAGCTGAAGGAAGGCTTTTTAAAACTTCTTGACCATGCGCTTGCATAGCTGGAATAGCCTCCCACACTTCGAAGTAGTATGCTGGAAGTACTATGTTGCTGCATGTTTGTTTTGATAGTCAAGGCTGTCAGTGGCGAAATTACTCGGCTGTAGCTGTTCTGAAACCTCACCTGGCCATGAAATTGTAGCTGGCTGTACACTTTGGCAATCTTTTAATAAAATCACGCGAGCGTTGACCCCTGGACATGATGGAGCCTAATACAGGTGAGAAGTAACGAGATTCCCTACTCATTCTAAAAAGACAGGGCGTGCAAACAAGGACACAAAAAAGAAGTCAGGATACCACAAACGCCGACTCACAACTGAAGAGACGCATAACGGCGGAAAGGCACGAAAACCTGTGTCTGTATTTGCATGCGCTGTCTTTTTAGAATGAATACTTACCAACTAGCTCAGCTCTCTGTATTCTGAGATTTCCTACATGACGCGCAAGTGCAGAGAGCACATTTGTGTGCGAGTGCCATTTGCTACGCTGTTTGCTTACAGATGCATACACGCTATCAGCCTTATCTCTGTGATCATGGGTTCTGATAGCCGGGGTGCATCGTATCGCTGATCTTGTTGCTTTTTGTCGATATTAGAAAATACCATATTCAGGTGTCACTGCTCGTACAATATTATTAAAAAATTGCAGGGGTGCACGTTACTGTGAGGTGTATAAATGGCTGATTAACATGCCATTAATGAAAGACGAGATGAAGCACTTCAGTTATCAGCTAAAATGAGCCTAACATAAATGATTGGATAGAAAAAAAAAACGAGCAACAATCCTTGCTCTGAAGGGGATTGACCAGACGAGCTTTAATGTCACCTGATCTGATACACCACTGTAGCGTAGCCTTGAACGTGAAGGGATCAATACTACTTGAGGTTATCAACAGTCAGAATTAAATGCACTGTACCAAAGCATAATGTACAAATGTACACTCTGGATTGCTTGAGCCTCTTGACAAAGTTCATTTAGTTATCTTGTTGTATCAGTGGCCATGCTTCCTCTTGCACACGGTAACCCGCCGTGGTGGTCTAGTGGTTACGGTGCTTGACTGCTGACGCGAAGGTTGCGGGATTGAGTCCCGGCCGCGGTGGCTGCATTTCGATGGAGGCAAAACTCCAGAGGCCCGTGTGCTTAGGTTTAGGTGCACGTCAAAGAACTGCAGGTGGTTGAAATTTCCGGAGCCCCCCACTACGGCGTCTCTCATAATCGTATCGTGGTTTCAGAATGTAAAACCCCAACAATTATTATTATCTTGCGCACAGCCCCCGACAGGTGACGAGGAGACGGAGGACAGTGGCGCCGAGTGCGTCATCTGCATGTGTGACAGTCGGGACACCCTGATCCTACCCTGCCGGCACCTGTGCCTGTGCTCGTGCTGTGCCGACTCGCTGCGCTACCAAGCCAACAACTGCCCCATCTGCCGGGCACCCTTCCGCGCCCTGCTCCAGGTGCGGGCCGTGCGACGCACTCTTGCCTCGGCCGTCGCCGTGCCGCACCTCGGGGCATCCGCCGGAGACGCTCAGGTTCGTCACCACCTCTCAGTCTTCCTTGCCTCGGCCATTGTTTATTCTCCTTCGGAGACTTACGGCGTAGCTGACAAAATTTTGCATCTGGACCCCCTTATACAGATTAAATGAATTGCTCTCTCTTCAGCAACTTGTGGCACTAATTAGACGAGCACCAAGAAAAGAAGTCGGCGCTCGTGTTGTGATCTTCTTTTCTCTGTCCTTGTCAAATTAGGGCTGTAAGTTGTCAAAGAGGAGTTACCACCAACTCGTCCAAGTTTCTCTTTTAGGGGAATTACTCTCTGTATTGAACTCATCTGGACAGCCCTTTGGAAGTACGTGCAAAAGTAGAGTAGACTCTCAGTAAATGGAAATCTCTGAAACAGAATCGCTGCTGAAATGAAATAACTGCCTTTAATATGATTGTTTTTGTACTTGGACTCTGCACCCCTGTTCACCTCTCGATAAAAGGAGCTCCTTTTAAACAGAACATGTCTTCCTGGTCGCTTCAGGTTCCGTTTAACGAGAGTCCACTGTATATTAAAGTCCCATTCGCTGCCACATTCAATGCTGTCACTAAGAGCTACTGGCAGTGCAAACTTGCGAAGCTGTCGAAATGCACTTCCGGGCACCAATGTCGTTACAGTTAGTGTGGCGTACGTAAATGTGTGTCTGATAAAGCGTAGGTTATAGAAGAATTACGAAAGTTTAGACGTGGCAAAGCATTTGAAGAAACTTTCCTATTCTGAATGTATTGCATTGGATGTAGCGAAGCATTTGCAAAGCCTCTGTTAGGTCTATGGCAGCCGCAAAACAGATGGCTGGTATTTCCAGACAGCTTGAGAATTTGCTAATACAGTTTTGCTTTTTTGATATACAAGTTGCTTGGATTGGGCCTATACATGGAACGGTTTTCTAAAAGCCTTGCTTGTCAGTGGACTAACTACCGTATTTACTCGAATCTAACGCGCACCTTTTTTTCGGCGAAACAAGTCGTAAAATCGCATGCGCGTTAGAATCGAGTACCGAAAAAACGGTTATCGTATTGCCATCGGCATTTCAAAATGGCCGCCTCCTACGTGCCTCGGCCATTTCTGTCATTGTTTCAGTTCGTACGTCTGCTGAGGAGTTTGTCATCTCGTTCTGCATTCGCATCGGCGGCATGGATGTGCCCCCTCCAAATACTCGACGAGTGCACCACGATGTCGCATTTCAAAGAAAAGTTATTACATGTGCAAAGACGGGCGGAAATCGGGCCGCATCGCGGTCGTTCGGAGTTGCCGAAACGTGCGTGCGAGACTGGCGCTAACAGAAGCAGAAGATTGTTTTATAGCAAAGCTTCACGAAAAAGTTTCTGTGGACAAAAGCAGGGCTGGTTTGCCAAACTCGAAGTGCGTTGACAGCGACAAGGAGTTGTCCGACAGCGACGAAGACTGATCCTTACGCGACTCGTATCGCCGCCGTAGTGGTGACAGTTTCAGCGGCAAGGCCCGCCGTTTGACTTTGTGTTTTCTTTTTTTGAAACTTTAGTTCTTTAAAACCTAAATACCTGTTCTCCTGAATGTGCGAAGGTGGACTCCTACGTACTTTTGTTCATTTCTCTCACGAAAAATGGGTGCGCGTTAGAATCGATGTTGTACGTTTTTTTTTTCTTTTTGGTCGCGTAAAACAGGTGCGCGTTACAATCGAGGGCGCGGTAGAATCGAGTAAATACGGTATGTACATAAATTTATCTCATCGGTTTATCTTATCATTCAATTTGTCTTTCAGACCTGCCAAGATATTCCACCAGGCTACGAGGTTGTGCCACTGGTGGAGGCCCTCAACGGACCAGTCGTTGGTTCTGCACCGGTTGCTGCAAGTGAGTAGTCATGCCGTACATTTTGCTCCTTTCATGCTCAGACAAACGTGTCACCGGGTTTCAGGTGTTTATAATTTACACCAAAGAAACACAAAGATTACACAAGTCTATGTAATGCGAGATGGCTCTAATGGCATACTTGATGGGTAATTTCAGAGCGCGGCTGCAATACTCCAAAGGTTGTTTGACCTTTGAACCTAGCCTAACATTTACTTCACAATAAGTAAGCTCCTCTTGCGGTAGCAAAACCGCAATGGCGTTACTAAAGCCTGTTGTTCCTATAATTCATCTTCATTATCACTTTAAACAACCATTAGAGCTCTTCTGCGACAGCTCTTAGATGACCGTTTGAGCGTGCCACTGATTGCACAGAAAATCAAAGCAGCGAATTAATTCACAGATGTCTTCAATTTGAAATCACCCACAACAAACAGGGCTGCTAATACAGGTGTACTAAAGCTGCACCAGCAGCCTCGGAGGCCATTCTTTCTACTATACTGCTTACCCTGAGTCCAAGACATGCGCAGGGAGGGCACCAATATCTGCTCAGATAGTTGTGAGAGGGCTCGAATAAAGTTGCATGAATCACAGAGCCTCGTGGAAAAAGTACTGCACAAACTGACGCAGACAGAAATTAATTATTCAGTGTAAAGAAGCAGATCTAAAAAGTCTCAGAAATACCAACGTAGGTCCAGTGCAGGGGTGATGGAAAGAAACGCGAACAGCACGGCGTCTTAGTGTTCTGCTGTTTGTGTTTTTCATCGCGCTCTTAGCTTAGTGGAAATAAAAAGATGCTAGAGTCGTCCCTGATTGTATCATGGACAACTGTAGTATCTTTTTATTAGCAGCCATGCCACAACCACTTGAGGAGAAATGCAAGCGCAGCATCTGCGGTGGAGCGCGCAGATGCTGCCCTGTTTGTGCTTCTTTCCATCATTATAGTACATTTCGGTCGTGAGCGTTAGATGTGATGAAGGCATTTTTATGTTAGAGACACAAGTTCACTATTTCGACTCGTGACTCAACCGACAGAAAGGGAGGAGACGAAATTAAGCGCATGCCTTTGGTCTGGGTGAGATTTCTATGGCTGCAAGCATGCTGTTTTTTTTTTGTTCTTGTTGTTATATTTTTCTATTTCAGCTCGTGTGATTGAGTGCGTGAAATGCATGTCTTTTTGTTTCTCGACATTGTTTTGTTTCACCTCATCCAGTGCACCTGACGGTGGGCCTGCCACCCGAAGCGGCAACGCCCGAGGGGCCAGCGGCCAAGCCTCGGCGGAGCGGAAGGTAGTGGCGGCAATTCTTGAAGTTCTCTCGTGCAAGCAGGTTACCTTAGACAGAGTTTGCATAACAAGAGGGCTGAATGTATAAAAATGATTTATTTTATTTATTTATTTATTTATTTTATGCATACATACTGCAAACCACTGTTGTGGTCCCAGCAGGAGGGGCCATCAGTCAAAAGGAAGAGAGCATCGGGAACAAAATTTAATTAAATGTTAAAAATAAATGCAGAAGATAAATGACGTACACGGGACGGTGTAATTAACATTTGAAAATGTTATACTCGAGTTCGTGCACAAAGTCATTAGAAGGTGATTTACTCTACTCTGTGACAGTACAGTGGAACCTCAATTATACGTCCCCCGGTTTTGCGACGGCCCGCATTTTACGACGAATCAGTTTGTTCCCGGCAAAGCCCCCATAGAAATAATGTATTGAAAACGTCGATTATACGTCGAAATGTTACACTGACCCCGCATCGTACAATGGCTCTCTGATATCGTCCGAGGAAAAAAAATCGCCTATTTTACTCAAATCTAGCGCCGACCAAATCTCGGGAGCCTCGACTACTGATCGGCAACGCTTTCTGACCATGCTCAAAAAGTGTTGGAGGGCCCCTTTAAAGCGTGCAACAAATCCCCGTAGCTACACTCGCATGTAACGGATTCTGAAATTTTTTGTTAGTTGATTCGCAAGGCAATAAGCTCTTTTAATGAAGCCATTCAGTTATTACAGTCAAACCTCGATATATCGAACACGGACATATCGAATTATTGCCTATATCGAACGGTTCCTATATCACGTGGGAAATCGCATGCATTTTTAATTTTTTATTTCGAACGAAGTTTGACGTATAATGGATATATCGAACTCGGCCACCCCAAACTGCCCGTGCTCCGTTGACAGGCGGCGAGCTTTCCCGCCGCGCTCCGTTGACAGGCGGCGAGCTTTCCCGCAACTCTCGAAAATAGCGGTAGCACGGTGGGCGTTTACGACTGCTGCACACATCGATGGCGCAGAGTGCGCCACTTGAACGTAGCGGCATACGCACGCCGCAGCCTTGCAGCAACGACGCACTGCACTTGTTGCACCAGCTCCTCCTTGATAGTATCGCCAGGCATCAGTCGCATCGGTCGTTGTTGTGCTCGTGTGTTAGGCCTGCCGCGCGTTGTGGTGTGTGTAGCGATGGCTGCAGACGCGAAGAAACGGACGACCCTGACTTTTGCAGCAAAACTGGAAGCAATCCAGGCTGAAGGCGTGTGATTCGGACCTGGTGCGTCAGGGACGGAAGGTATGCCTTATCGTCGGTAACTGCACGGCACACCACACCGATGCCCAGCTGAGCAACATCGAAGTGGTATTTCTGCCGCCCAACACCACTTCGAAGCTCCAAACCGTTGGACCAGGGCATTATCCGCACATTTAAGTCTATCTACAAGCGTCGGGCTGATCGACATTTTGCTTGTAAGACTCCGGATGGGCCAAGATCTGAAGATCGATCTTTGGGCGCCATCCAAATGCTCAAGGCGTCGTGGGAAAACGTCAAGCAGTCGACGATAGCCAACTGCTTTCGGCATGCGGGCTCGGTGGACGCACTGACGAAGCATCAGTGGAAGAATCCGAGGAAGCTGGGTTGGCATGCGCAGATGAAGAAAGCGAGCTCGCCGAAACGTGGAGCAAGCTGGAGAGCTTTGTTGGTGCGGAGCCGCAAAGCATGTGCATCGAAGACCTTCGTTGGAGGGTGACGACAGCAATGGTACAACGGCGGAGCTAACGGATGTAGAGATCGTCGCCGAAGCTACCGAATGAAGACGCTGCCGAGGTGGATCCCGCAAGCGCTGATGGTGCCCCGCTCCCGACATCAGCTGAGGTCGTAGCCGCTTTGGCCCTTGCGCGCCGCCACTGCAGCGCGATTGAAGGCACCGGCCTTTCACTTGTGGATCGCCTGGACTATGTTGAGGACGCAGTCGTCAAACACGCCATTGCCAACAAAAAGCAGGCTACTCTTTTTCAGTATTTTAAGCCAACACAATAAATACTTTGTTTGAATCTTCAAGTGAGTATTTACTGCACCACGATTGGTTCGTTGGTTGTTTTCCACAAGTTCTTGACGCATTTTTTACGTGATTTTTTTATATCGAATTCTGGATATATCGAACTATTTCGCGATCGCCGTGCCGTTCGATATATCGAGGTTCGACTGTACTTGGGAAAAGTGTTGCAGGGCCCTTTTAACAGCACAGTGTATAACAACACAGCTTAGCAACACAGCGCATAACAACGTGGCAGACATAGTATAACATGGTGTATGATAACACAGTATAACTGCATAGTGTATAGCACAGTTTAACAATGTAACATATAACAACACAGTATAACAACATGGTGTTTAACACTCGCCCTCCTGGAAAAAGAGATAATGTTTTTGAGCAGTTAACTTGTACTTTTTGACTCGTGACAGATTCATTTTTGCCTTTCACTCTGATGTGCACGTGATGGTTCTTGTTTTCTGTTTTCAGCTATATATTTCCAGGTGTAATAAATTTACACACAGTTGTTCGTCAGCAGCTTGTGTCGTGTGCTCAATCTTTCTCCGTCCCGTTTTTTGCGGTGTTTAACAACATAGCATACAGTCGAATCCCGCTGTAACGAATACCGCTACAACTAAATTTCCACCACAATGAACAATTTTCGATTCCCCGTCAGCCGCCCATAGAAAACAATGCGAAAAATGTCTCGTCACAACGAATACTTTTTCTGGGTATTTCCGCTTGAACGAAGTTTTCGCGAGTGCCACCACATAAGGAAAAGGAGCTTGCCTAGGATTGCCGCGAAATCCCGCTAGAAACTCGACAATTTCTCGTTGCCAGAGCCGTGCGGCCGCATCGCAAGACCCGTGTCTTCATCGGAGACATGCTTTCTGCCACCACACCCACATCCTGGTAAATTTTTCGCCATTGAGATGCTACGCGACAGATCGTCCATCCGCCATGATGCTGCTGGTGGGTTTGATGCGCGTGTGCGCCACGGAAGAATCGTTCTTCAAGAAATCCCGCCATGTTTTTGACGTAGCATTCAAAACAAAACTACTGCTCGTCGTCACAAGCCTTGCGATCGTGAATGACATCCACGGCATTTTGAAGGCACATGCGCGGCCAGCGCGCACCTAGTCCGAGCGTAACTACATTCTGCCGCAACCGCTGCGAACCCAAATGCGGTCGTGTCGACGCAGTCATGGGCGACAACAAAAGTACGCACGCATCCAACGTACGCGCACCGACTCAGAGCAATGCTGCGGTCAAAACCGCGGTAGACGCGATCACAGATAGCAACGACGCAGTTCTGAAGGCACGCGCACAGCCAGCACGCACAGATTGAAAATGCGACTACCGTTTGCCACAACCGCTGCGTAGAAAACCGCGGTCGCTATCGTCACGATCATCGATAACGAATATGCTCAAGTACGCAGCTAACACATTAGAAGAAAGATTAAAGGCAATCAAGTTGTAAAACGGCACGAAGTATTTCGGCTTTCCTTTCGCTCGCTTATGACTGTGGTAGTGCGGAGCTTCGGTACTTTATTTTCATTTAGCCTGTAGCAAACTTTGGCATGCTTCTTTATGGTGCTAAGTGCTCGGCACGCTTCGAGGGTAGCCTGCATATCGTATTTGCTTGTGTATAACCCACATGTATAACTCGCGTATTGACGCAAAGCCTCCTGCCTTGCATTGCCGTGAAGCCAACTTGCACACTGAAATTCGCGTATAACCAGCACCCCGAGTTTAGTGCTAAATTTTCTGTATATTTTGTGCATGTTATACGCGAGAAAATACATTCACACAGTGTGTGGCCACGTACGTCCAAGTTAGCAAGAATTCAATGCAAAAGACAATGCATGCACTTGCCGGGACCAGAGGACGAGTCATAATCGTCACATCTTACTAACTTTTGTGGTCTATAGATCAAGTTTCACTGCAACGAAATTCCGCGACAACAAGCTTTCTCACGCGTCCCGTCAATTTCGTTGTAGCAGGATTTGACTGTATAGCAATACAGTATAACAGCACGGTACATAACAACGTGGCATATAACACCATAGCATGACGGCAACAAGCAAACAAAAGAATTGGAAAGATTACACTGTGTGCTGTAATAAAAACTGTGTACTGTAATAACATCAATCAAAATATGTCTTACAGTCAAGGACAGAGCACGGAAATGAACACACAGTACAAATAATAATGCAGAATGTAATGTATAGTTATTGAATGATGCAGTAGTTTGATGAGCATCTTTTAATTGTGTGATTTCTAAGCCTAGCTTATATTTGTTTGGCAAATGTTGCAGCTTCTGGCTCATTTAAGCACGTGTTTAACTGTGCCTAATATATTTTTAATATATATCTTCTTTAGGCGGCGTTCAGGCAGCACTTCATCGTTGCAGACGGACAGCACCGGAGCCACAGCAGCTCCCGAGGTCGTGGTGGCCGCGGTGGTTTCGTCGGATGCCGAAAAGGGGCGCGCGGTGTCCCCGCTCGGTCCAGACGTCCGCTGGCACCGGCGAAGTTCCTCCCGCGCCGCACCAGAGCAGGTCCGTCTGCTGTCGGAGTCCGAGGGCTCTGCCGGTCGTCGAAAGGTGAGCCAAATTGCTGGCAGCCGCATTTTGACTTTTTGTGTATAGTTTGAAACTGTTGTCGCTTGCAAGTTTGGACACATTCCACAAGCTCCACTTTTCAAGGTGAAAGCCTTGCATGTCTTGAATCGAAGAACCCAACGTTTGACCATGGTGCCAAAAGTCACGTGACCGAATGTCATCACATGACATAGACGTTCATTTAACAATGGGGCAGTCTCGTGAGAGCATAAGCTTTCAACTGTGCTCTGCTTAGCATTATATAAAAGGATTGTCAACATTTTGGGGAAATATTGTAATTGTTGCTGCGTGCAAGTGCTGTTAGGTCACTGTTGGCTTCCGTTGACACTATGAGTGCATGAACCCCATTGAAGTGTGTGTATTTACTGCAAGTTTTTTTAAGCCCACCAGGACATTTTCATGGGGTCTAAAGAATACCATCCAATCATCCTGTACACTGGTGACTCTCGTTTTCTCTTGCCTTGCATTTTGGCAATCATTCATGTTTCGTTTATCCGCCAGCCCGCACAACATGACCAAAATAAGAAATCTTTAGTTTCAGGACCTTTGCGAGAGCATTTGCGGTTAGTCTTACCTGTGTACGACAGACGGGTTTGTTCGGCAGTCCACGGAATTCTCAAAACTCTGTGCCAGTGCCATAGCTCAGAACCATACGTCATCACATGAAATAGCCATTTTGTTAACCAGGCATGTATTTGTTTTAGGCTAATGTCTCTTTCTTTCATAACCTTACAGAGTCCACACATCATTCTTTTAACGAGTGCTATTCTTCACTGAATTTCTTTATTAGAGCTGCTGTCCTTGTAGTAATCTCTACATTCACAGCACGGTAAACGAATAAAACAACTTGTTTCAGGAGAACTTCTTGTTGGGCAAGCTGGTCGCACAGGAGAGAAGACGAATTCAGGCGCACGACAAACACAGGCGAACACAGTTACGGGTGAGCTTTTCAAAAAGGCAGTAAAAAAAAAAACGTGCTTCCGCAATAACTGTCAGGCTGTGTTCGTCTGCGTCTGTCTGTGTTCGTCTTCATTTTTCTTGTGCATATGTGTTTTGTGTTCAAAGCGATGCCTCGGCGACGTTGAGAGGCCTGTAGACAACTTGTATGTGTGTGGTCAAGCGTGTGGTGTCGTAGCCTATCTGCCGAACTCGCCGTGGTGGGTTACGGGCTGTGGTGTTGCAGTGCTAAGCACGAGGGTTTGGGTTCGACTCCCGGCTGCGGCGTCCACGTTTCAATGGGATCAAAATGCAAAAAGGCCCATGCACTTAGGTCTAGCTGCATGTTAAAAAATCCATGTGCTGAAAATTAATACGAAGCCCCTCATTGCATTGCACCATATCGTCATATTGTTACGGAGAGATGAAAGATGAAGACGCCGAAGGAAGAAGAAAATATGAAGAAGCTGACTGGTGTGTGATTGTGTCGGTCAGCCATCTTGACTATTTTCATGGTTATGGCATGTAAAACCCAGAATTATATTTCTTTTAGTGTACTTGCCAACTATTCAGTTTAAGAAAAATATGTAAGCTACAGCGATCGTTGCCCGACCTCAAAAAGAACTTGTCCAATTAAGTTGGCTCGTTTTTTTTTACATCAGATACTTTAGCGTACCGTATTTACTCGAATCTAACGCGCACCCTTTTTCCAGAAAAACGAGTCCAAAAATCGCATGCGCGTTAGAATCGAGTACCGAAAAAAAAAAAAAGAAACTCGGTTATCGTATTGCCATCGACATTTCAAAATGGCCGCCTCCTACACGCCTTGGCCATTTCTGCCATTTTTTCATTTCGTACGTGTGCTGAGGAGATTGTCATCCCGTTCTGCGTTCGCATTGACGGGTTGGAAGTGCCGACTCCAAATATTCGACGAGTGTACCACAATGCCGCATTTAAAAGAATAGTTATTACATGTGCAGAGAGATGGACGGAAATCGGGCCGCATTGCGGTCGTTTGGATATAGTTCGGAGTTCCCGAAACGTGCGTGCGAGACTGGCGTAAACAGAAGCAGAAGATTTTTTACAGCAAAGTTTCACGAAAAGGTTTCAGTGGACCAAAGCAGGGCCGGTCTCCCGAAATCGAAGAGTGTTGACAGCGACAAGGAGTTGTCCGACAGCGACGAGGACTGATCCATTACACGACTTGTATCGTTGCCGTAGTGGTGACAGTTTTAGCGGCAAGGCCCGCTTTTTGACTTTGTGTTTTACTTTTTTGAAACTTCAGTTCTTTAAAACCCAAATACTTGTTCTGAATGTGCGAAGTTTGACTCCTACGGACTTTTTTTGTTCTTTTCTCTCACGAAAAATAGGTGCGCGTTACAATCAATGTATTAATTTTTTTTTTTTTTTTTGGTCGTGGAAAACGGGTGCGCGTTACAATCGAGGGCGCGGTAGAATCGAGTAAATACGGTACGTAAGGTGGTTGATATTGCCATACAGTTACCGTATTTACTCGAATCTAACGCGCACCTTTTTTCCGGAAAAACGAGTCCAAAAATCGCATGCGCGTTAGAATCGAGTACCGAAAAAAAAAAAGAAACTCGGTTATCGTATTGCCATCGACATTTCAAAATGGCCGCCTCCTACGATTTCTGCCATTTTTTCAGTTCGTACGTGTGCTGAGGAGATTGTCATCCCGTTCTGCGTTCGCATAGACGGCATGGAAGTGCCGACTCCAAATACTCGACTGAGTGTACCACGATGCCGCATTTAAAAGAATAGTTATTACATGTGCAGAGAGACGGACGGAAATCGGGCCGCATCGCGGTCGTTCGGATATAGTTCGGAGTTCCCGAAACGTGCGTGCGAGACTGGCGCAAACAGAAGCAGATTTTTTACAGCAAAGCTTCACGAAAAGGTTTCAGTGGACCAAAGCAGGGCCGGTTTCCTGAAATCGAAGAACGTTGACAGCGATAAGGAGTTGTCCGACAGCGACGAGGACTGATCCATTACACGACTCGTATCGCCGCCGTAGTGGTGACAGTTTTAGCGGCAAGGCCCGCTTTTTGACTTTGTGTTTTACTTTTTTGAAACTTTAGTTCTTTAAAACCCAAATGCTTGTTCTTCTGAATGTGCGAAGTTTGACTCCTACGGACTTTTTTTGTTCTTTTCTCTCACTAAAAATGGGTGCGCGTTACAATCGATGTATTACTTTTTTTTTTTTTTTGGTCGCGGAAAATGGGTGCGCGTTATCAATCGAGGGCGCGGTAGAATCGAGTAAATACGGTATATGTTTGTGTCACTGCCTTTAGGTTGAAAACTTGAATGTCGGGGCAAATTTTAGCAGAGATCCTTACAGCGACACTAAGCCAAACGTAATATTTTAGACAGAAATGACAAGTTAATTTACCTGTCCTCTATTTAAATTAGCAGAGAGAAAATATACTTCAGAAACTAACTTTCACAGCTCCCTTATGGAGGTGAATTCCAGGTGCACTGTAGTTCTGTGGGCGCAGCTTAAATTCAAAATTTTTTTTCTTTAGTTGTTACCGACATAGCTCTCTTTTTCATACGTGCTCGCTGCTACGATTTCACTATACCGCTTTCACTCCAATACCACACAAAAAAGAGGGGGAAAAAAGCAAAACAAAAAACTAACTGCAAGCCATGCATGGAAGCTAACTTTCTCCACCAATTGACGCATTTTCTTTTTTCTTTTAAATCTATGATCAGCAATAAAATATACTGTTTTATGGGTACATCTCCTGTCCAGTAGGCTTCCTCGTAGTGCAAATAAAAGACTGGACAAATGTAGGCACATATGGACTCCCAGGGCGTTATACTTCCAACAACTGTTCATTTTCGGAAACCAGTGGCGCGTTTCTGTATGTGTTCTTAAAACGGATCGAGGCGGTCCGTTCTATCCAGCTGCACACGAATGGTCAGTGTGAACCGTGAGAGACGTGTGAAGGCCCTACATTGACCAATTGCGTGCGGCTGCATAGAACTGACCGCCTCCGTCCGTTTTAAGAACTTGTACGAAATTGCGCCACAGTGTACACTTATGCACTCACTTCGCAAGTTGCAGCCACGCGATCATGGCGAACAAAGCGAAAACGTGCAGCGATAAGTCTCAAGGCAATGCGCAGAGATTCTAGCTCTTTGTCCGACAGTGCCGCCGACAGCTTGCTGATAACATGTACTTCCGGGCACAGCAATCTGTTCAGTTTCTATTATAAGTCTTGTTAGTTCACATTTGCTACTGTCTGTTATTTGTTGGTGCCACCTGCTTTGTTCACCATGATCACATGGCTGTGGCTCGTGAGGCGAGTGCGTAAGTGTACCCTGGTATCCGAAAATAAACCACTGTTTGGAGTTAGCGCCCTGTGTGTTCATGTGTGCCTACATTTGTCCCGTCTTTTATTTGTGCTACGAGGAAGCCTACTGAACACGTGTTTGCCTAATGTGCAGATTTCATAGCAGATTAATAAACAAATCAGTAATCTGGGCACATTTTTTCTTCAGTGATTCGGGATCTAAAAGTGTTAAACCAGCTTTGCAAAGTGACCTTAGTTTTGGAAACGCGATCCTGTGTGCTGCTGTCGATGTCACACGTGGTGAATGCGCTGCCATCTGCAACGCAGGCTCGTGAGGCGGAAGCGGCCGAGACGCGCTCGCTGCTCGAAGGGAACGGAGCGGGCGATTCGCGAAGCCAGGCGGCGACTTCTCCGTCGGCGCACGGAAAGGTGTCCGCATCGACGCCCCACTCGCTGCATCTCTGCCAGGCGAGGCCGGACAAAGAAAACAAGGCCACAGGTGAGCATGGGAAAACAAGGTGAAACGCCGTTATGGAATTCCTCGAATCCTTGGTGAACCTCTTGTTGAATTCGTCATCACCATTTTGTCAGTGTTTTTTCGCTTTTTACTAGGGGTGTGCGAATATTCGAAATTTCGAATATTTTTCTAATAGTGTTTGTTATTCGGGTTCGATTCGCACTTGAATTTTACTATTCGAACTTCCTAAAAACAAATACAGTCTACGTCCGATTGAAAGTGACCCCTTCAGATTTTCAAGATGCTTCACCTCATTACATTCTCGTATTGCGGCAAAGCTGCCTTTCAAGCTACGTTACAGTCGAACTTAGCCAAGACCCAGTCACTGTCCGATTGGAAGTGGTTCCTAGATTTTCAATATGCTTCACCGCCTCACACCCCTGTATTGAGGCAAAGCTGCCTTTCAAGCTCTGCTACGGTCGCAAATGTACTTACTCAAGAAGACGCTATTTCCAACATGGAGGTGAAAGATGTGGCAGAGTTGGGGGCTCAATTAATGCTGTATTGGACCTGAAATTTGGGCAGAAAGTCCAAAAAATCGGACGCCGAAGCTTTTTAGCATCCAAAGTTTCAGATGTTCTTATATATCGACGTCTATGAGGCAGATTTGGAACTCCGTACTTGAAGGGAGCACACCCTTGTCCGCCACATCAGTTGGGCTTCCACAGAAGTTGAAAGAGGAGGAGAGACTGAGGAAATGGCATCTTTGCCTGTCACGTGTAAAGTGTTGTTGGCAACACTTTGGTTGTACCAAATCATGTACATAAATACAATTCGGCCTCTACATTGCCTCATTCTTGATAAGACAACTATGAAACGCTTAGGAATCCTACCGAGGCGAAAACAGCGCGTACAGACGAGTACGATCAGACACAAGAAAAACCCACTGGCTAACTGCTTTGAGTGTCCTGTCAAGCCTTGCTTCTTTTGCTGTGCCTCTCTTCGTATTGGTTTTTTTGTTGATACGTGCTATTTATTTTCGTGGCGTATGAGCAATAAACTTCAGTTGTTAGTCAGCGCCTGTGTCTGTGCTTTTTCTTGTGTCTGTTTGTACTCGTCTGTACAGCGCTGTTTTCGCATCGGTATGAACAACCAACTAGCTCGAAACGTGTTATTCTAGGAATCCTAACTTTTTTTCTGCAATTTCACTTCGAAGTATTCGAAAATATTATAGAAATATTGGAGAAATATTCGAAAAATATTCGATTCGCACTCACACTTCAGTATTCGAATTCGCTTCGCACCCAAAATTTTGCTATTTGCACAGCTCTACTTTTTACTACTTGTATAACTGTACGCCTTCTTAGAACTGACATTACTTTTTATAGCCTGCTTGTAATATGTATAGTCATTATCTTGCACACATTAACTTCTTTACACTTAATTATTGTGTATTCAGAGCAAATGTGCAAAAGTCGTTGTGCATCAAATTTCATATGCAGAAAAGTTGCGGGAAATTATTACAGCATTACAAGATGATGCTGCTTTCCCACATGTTGATCGTAGTGTACAGGTTAGGGTGATGTCAGCTTTCTTTCAGCATGTGTCATAATAGCACTCGTAGTAAGAGCTGCGACAAGATAGCAGGAACAGACAAAGCCTAAAGTTTTCACAAATGCAGTTCTGTGCAATTCCACAGAACTCATCTGCGAAGCAGAAAATTGTTTGTACACTGAAACAACAGTATAAAAAACACAGATATAACTAATTATTACTTATAAAGAAGTAATTGAATATTCTTGTCATAGATACAGTGTTGCGAATGTAACGAATTTTTTTTCGTGTCAGGTTGTGGCTTCTGTATAAAAATGAGGTTTGAGTGCACTCTACTCAACAATGACAAAGTGTTAAGGAAAGTGGCACTAATGGGCCACTACTGTAGATGATTGACTTGCTTTTAATTTGAAGTCACATTGGCAACTCTGGCCACTAATAGCTGCATTTAATTAGATTTAGATGCTTTATTTTTCTAGTATTACACCAAGAAAGGTACAGAAGCCAAACATATAACAATACGTGACAGAGGCCTCCGCAGTGCATCGTTGTTTTCTTTCTGAGAAATAAACACTTGAAGGGCGAGTCCTCAGATATTCATGGCGTGCCACGCAGACACTTCTCCTGGAGCCGAGGACTCCGACTACTACACCCCTGAGGACCCAGCTGTGCAGGAAGGCTGCGCTCACTTTCTGGTCGACCAAGGGACCGACACCAGCCTGGATACACCGCTAGCCGAGACACCCGGTGCTGAGAGTTCTTCGGGAACCGTTGTGCCGACGCTATCGAGCGGCAGTGGCAGTGCCAAGAACTCGCCGGATGCCATGGCACTGCGCCGGCGGCGAGTCTTCGATGACCGGTGCTCACCCGTGCACGAGGAGGACCGCCCCATTGAGCTGGTGGAAGTCAAGAAGGCCACCACGCCGCTGGCGCCCACTGCAGGAACGACGACGTTCGAGGCAAGCGTGGCCAGTTGCTTTAGGCATTGGACAGGATTCAGCAAGTAGTATCACCATACAACGTTGAGGCCATAAATATACGGCATTGGCACTAAACTGTTTGGCATCTTGTTCTGAAGGAACAAGTGGTACAGTACAGAGAAGTGAAAACATACAAGGCATGCATTTATTTAGACTTCTTTATAGTAAGCCAACTAGCCAAATTATACAATCAGCATGCCAACGTAACATGTTGCGGAATCGATTCACCAATCCAAGATGTCAAGCAAGTAATGTGAGTGAGTCGATCAGTGAATCAGTCAGCCTTGCCTGAATAAGCACGTTAAATCACGAAGACCACTGCTTAAGAGCACCAGTGCAAAAATGTCATACTGCCGGTACATGTTTAGAGCAGCATTGTTCTTTGGGCTTACTGATTTGTTGTTTTTGTTTGTCCAGGCACGCACCCAAACGACGTCGCCGTCTCGTGCCCAGGCCAGCGGCAGCGTCGGACACGTCGAGACCAGCGTCTCCCTACCGGGCACCCCCGCGAGCAATGCCAGCAATCGCAGTAGTGGCGACAGCTGCAGCAGCGGTTCGAGCACGCGGCTGCTGCTATCTGTACGGCATGCCTCTCAGCCTCCCAGCAAAACTAGTGGTGGCAGTGTGGACTGATAGCCTCATGAAGAAAGCAAAAACAAAAAAATAGTACGTAAGATCAAAAAGAAAGCTGTGGCTTACGAAGAAACATGAAAAAAAAAAGGAAAACTTCGACGTTCCAATGAGAGGGCAAGCCGGCTTCGAGTGGTTCAGATTGCTGGAGGAAAACACCGTCGTGTCTGCAGGTTGCCAGATCGCCAACGCTTGCCATTGCCAAGAAATACCAGTAGTCCCCGCACCAACCTGCTGCGATTGGGGACCATCAGCTTTGACGCTTATTATTCGTGCTTCGTGCCACAGATCGCTAAGCCTATTTAGGCTTAGCGGAAGAAAATTGCAGACGTGAAATTCGGGCCATCGAAAAGGAGGGCGAGGCTTGATGGCTTGGTTACACCGGAATGCACGCTCTTTCTGTGAAGCATGCTCTGGAAAAGGGCGTGGCTCTATACGTTCAGTGCAGTCGGCGTTGCTTTTGGGTGTTACGTTTAATCACAGCTGCCACTAGGTGAAGGGAAGGTTCAGTATGAGGTGGGGGAGTGTACGACTGTCTTCTGACGGAGCGGCCGAGGCAAGAAGCACAGCGAAGTCTTCTTGCATGCTTCCTAGTTGTTCTCGGCTACAAGTCAATTGGGACCATTACGGACAGCTGTTAACTGGACTACGACTGTCCTCGGTGAAAGGCGTATAGCCAGTCTTTCTACTTGGAATGTCCAGAAAAGTATTTCCTAAGTGATTTTGTTTGTTAGTGACATGTGAATATTTCAAGTGGTGATCTGAAACTGATTGCAGCCTGGAATCACATCACAACGTTACACACTGTGTTCAAACAGCCTAGTCTGCAAAGCAGACATATCGATATAGAGCCGTGCGTCTTGTCCAACTTACCGTGCCCTCAAAGCGTTAATACATAACCAGCTGCATAGTGGTATAGTATTTATCTCATTCAAGTTTAGAAGCTGGCTCTGAACATCTCGAGCGCTTCACATGCATTAAGCTTTACAGGAAGTGAAACGAAATGATTTAATTCATACTTCTTTATACACAACATAACGAGCAAGTGTTGATTAGAGATGTTGGTTCTTTTACCGAAAGGAAAAAAAAAAGTATTGGGGTTTTTAGAATTTGCTCAGCCCAAAGTGGCTTTGGGTAACCAAAGTGCCACACCTCACATTGATCCTTTTTTTTTTTCGGTTTGGTTTCTTTTTTAGAGGTGGTTTTAATACCCTAACCTTGGGTATGTGTAACCCAAGACTTGGGTTGGCTTGCAATCTTAAGGTTAGTGCAAAGATTCATGGGTCGATAGCTGATAAACAGTGAGATCTTAGGCAGCTGAACCATGATATTCGCTCAACTTTAACCTGGGACTATGTGCTGGTGTTTTACAGGGATAAATCATGCCACACAGAGTTATGTTATGACCTCTTATCGTGACAGTGACTTGGTTTCTCAATTGCTAGCATTCTTGTCATCACTGTCGCTTCTCGAATCTCTTTTTATGTTAGCCCGTACACTATGAGGTATACTACCTTAAAGATAAAATGGCCATTCCATGCTGCTGTGACAAGAGCGTCGTGTATCTACCCCAGAATTCCACCTCTGCATGTTTGGCAGCTTGACAGACAGTTTAAGTTTTTGCATTAAGCATTTGCCTTAATGAGGTGCTTAAAGCAAACACTAAGGTGAAGGACTTTTACAGTTATGTCAGCTTCATTACCAGTTACAGTCAAACCTGGTCATGAACTGACTGGCTTGTGAGCTGAGTACAGTGAAACCTCGGTGATACGAATCTCACGGGACCACCAAAAATATTCGTATCATCCGAAATTCGTATCACCAGAAAGCATGGAAAATTAGCATGCGGCAAATGAAGGCTGGCGTACATTTTCATTTATTGTTTTTCAGGGCTGCAGCAACGTCAGGATCAAACAACGCTGAGTGATTGTCAGTTAAGTTTTTAGATGTCGGCAATCATACCAGCACTTGTAGATATACGGCCCGTACGCGCGTGTATTTATAATGAACCAGGTGCGTTGTGACCCGCGACAGCAGTAACCCCTTCCAAATTTTACTATGTTTTTTTTTTTTTTTCATGACACCGGAATACTGCAGCGAAAGTAACGAAAGAAGTGCTTTGACGCGATGGATCAAGGCCACAAAATTACAGAAACGCGGTCCCGTGTTATGATTTTGTCATTGCGGAGGTGTTGGGGATGTTTTTGGGAGATTTACGGCCGTACCCGCACAAGTGCAACCTCAACGGTTGCGCATGTTGACGTTGTGAGACCTGAATCTTTCGCCAAGACCGTACTCGCCTTCTTTCGGTCCTCGTCCACCGTTCATAGGATGTCTGATGCACGAGGCAGGCACGTGTAAACACAGTACGACAGCAGCCCGCGTCGACGCGTTAGAAAAAAAATCATGGTGCTAATGTCCTTTTGTAATCTAAACGCGAAGGCACATAAGAGCCTCAAAGATTCGCGCACACAATCTCGGAGGCCGTGACGCGTGTCTGAAGGTTTATTCTGGCCGTAAGAAAAGTTTTTTCTCACACCGTGATTCTGACGATTTGGTGGTGTGGCGCGCATGCCCACGCTTGCGTTCCCGCACTCGCACGTGCTTGGCGCATCTTCCGCGACAGCGTGGACAGCACCTCTTCGTACCTGGGCAGCAGCGTACGTTCGTATCAAACGTCGCTGGGTGAAAATTGGTTCGCAACAACCGTACTCCATTACATTGCAGACCAATGGGCCTTGGCCGGGACCAGTGAAAAATTTGTATCACCCCGAAATTCGTATGAGCTGTCATCGTATCACCGAGGTTTTACTGTATATATAAAAATTAAGTACATATACGTAAACTCGCAACGAATTGAATCGCACTCTTGAGTGCATTTGTCATACACACGCCAATTCGTTATCTCTGGTGAAAGAAAAGAAGCCACGAAGAAATCCGCTTATTGACGGCAAAGCTACGCACAGTTGGCAAGAGTTTTTGCCTGCACCTTAAAGCGTTCCCAGTCTCCAAGAATGGTATTCATGACATGTGAAGTTGAGTAGACGACCTCTGGTCTGCTTCCTTCAGATGGCAACACAGTACCGGCATAACACACACACACACTGCAAAAGTACAGTCATGTGCAGTATGAAAGAGAACGCTGAAATTATCTTCAAAAGGCCATAGTGGCTAAACACATTTGCTAAGCACAAAAGTTTTCATAACGCTAAATGTTTCAAGCGTAAATGCACCTCTTGCAAACAGATGTGGAAGATTTGTGTGTGCACATCACTAGTAATCGCTGAAGCATGAATCCCGTGTTCTCTTTCATATGGTTCACGACAGTACACTAAAACGTTGCGCCATGTGGCTTCACATTTGGTAGTGTCTGGCAGCGCATGCCTTTGAAGTGTAGTGATTTGGGCTGGTTGTACCACTTGAACATTACGAATGCCTCGAGTTCAGTTCTTTCAAGAGAGTTGTCTTTTGTGCTGGTCTGAAAGTCTCGCATGTTCAATGTAGATTAGATTTCTTTGTGTTCATTATACCTGTGTTCAACTGCGGGCTTTGCGTTGCGTTCAAGACTCGAAAGACGCCATTGGTGGCCAGCAAAGTGCGAAGTCAAGAGCTCGTACGGTGCTTGTATTCTGTTGATATTTGGGCGGTGGCCTTGCGTTTTCCGCGCCAGTCTGCTGTCGTCTTTTTGCGATAGCGAGTTTCTGACGGACTGCGTCAAAAATGTGGCTCTAAAGCAGCATGCAAGTTTTTTTAGATGTGTAATATATTACAGGATATATATATTCCTTGTTTGCTTCTAGTATCTCTTTAATATTAATTTCCTTTTGGATCTGCAAGACATACGCAGTGGGTGTTCACAATAATTGCTGTGTGAATGCAAGTACTCTGCAGATGCTTTTTAAACATACACAGAGTGTGCCTCTAGGAGACTGTTTTAATTTTGTGTGTTGTAGACGGAGAAATTAATTAAGAGTTTGCTTTCATTACCTCGATGCATTAGCTACTCGGTGTGCTCCGAAGTTTTAGCCTTATAAGCTAACCATTTAGGCTTTGGTAAGTCATCATCTAGACGTTAAGTTGTGGAGCGGTTTTTTGAGGGGCATTGTAGAACGCTGCCCGAAAGGTTAAACAAGTGTTCATGTAACGCCACCAAATCTACAAATGTGTGGTTGTGCACAACGGTTTTGAGGGTTCTGCTGAGCTCTGCAGAAGTATTTCGACAAGTGTACGCAGCGCAGCGGTACTTTGGACTGATGGACCACCGCAGTGATAAGAGCAGAGGACATAAGTGTTTTTCCGGACTGTGCTTCAATGTCTCGCTGCTTGAGGACTGCGCTGTTTTACGTTGTCAAAAGTTGTACAAAATTAAAGTGTTTTCAGTCGCTTGTGATATTCCTGTCTTGATGCAAGCTTTTCTTCATGTTTTAAGTCATTTTTTGTTTTGCCACACACCTTTGGACTTTTGAAAGAGAATTTGTGTAGATGTTGACCTGGTCGGATCGATGCGTCTCGTCACTAAATTTGTACATTCTGAGCTGTAATCTTTATTGTCTAGACAAGACGGCCTTTAGTCGTAAAAGTCGGATCGCTTGGCATACCACAGATAACAACTTGTTATGCATGACCGTGAGAAATGGTGTGGTTACATTAGGTAGGCAACTTTCAACACTGCGGTCAATTCGAATAAGTGGAGCAGCTTTCCATTTTGACAAGGCCAATCCTTGGTAGTGGCTAGTGGGTATGGGCCATGTGTACAATGGACCACAACACTGCGCTTTTGATCGCGATCGTATTTCTCCATCGTGATTGACATCCTTTCGTAAGCTTGCATAGAGGCACTAGTCATGATCAAAAAATTCGATCCTGATAGAAAGTGATTGTTCAATGCTTGTGATTCCTAATGGGGCGCATAATGCAACGCTTGGAGGTCACGTTACGCTGAGGCAAATGCAGCGAGCCCCCTAAAAAACTTGCAGGGTCCCTGAGACGACTCGAAGACGAATGCAATCTTCATTTTCTTCTCAGCTGATGTACCGAACCTCCGCCGGAATCTTTCTGCACCTATCGTGGTTTCGCACTGCCTCCGTGATCGGCCAACCTTTAATCAAGCAACGTCATACGATAGCATCGTCGCTTGTTGTCGTTCCTCTCACCGTCTTCGTCTTTTGTTAGCGGTCAAGATGTAAAGCAGTCATATGATGACGTCAAAGTTTTTGCAATCTGTGACGTCATCACGTGATGATTTTTTTGCATAATTCGTATTTCCCGGTCAATTTTCACGTTTGACGAGGCATCTTTCGCCTTAGAAACGGGCGCAGTTCGCTAGGCAAATTTTATTTACAATGAGTATTTACAAAGAACAGGAAAACGGTCTTCTAGTACAGCTTTTCAAGAACCGCCCCCCTGGGCCTTGTTTTCAACGCACTTTGCCGCGTCTCGAAGACTGTGTAGGAGGTCCTGCATCTGCGCCATGTTGCACGAGAAGGAGACTGGACTCTCCGACGAAGTCGTCTTGAGGTTGATGTGAAACACGGGCTCACCGATGCGCTCGAGGTGGTTGCTCTTGACGCGATAGTCGACGCTCCAGTCGACTCCAACGACGTGAGGCGGCCGGCGCCCGATTCGACTCAACTCGACGCGCACGAGCTGCCTGTTGGCCGCGTACTTGCGGATGAGGGCGTCCGCGCGGGCTCCCGTCAATCCGTACTCTTCGAGTCGCAACGCGAACTGCGAATCGTCTAGGTTGAAGCGAGCACTTTCGAGCACCAGCGCTATCAGGCCGGCGCCGCCATCTTTGAAGGCGTCGTCTGCTGTCGACTCGTCGTCGCCGCCATCTGCTCCAGGATCGCCGTCGGCAGTAACCACTTTGAAGACTTTGTCGAGGAGTTTGGCGTAATCCGCGTCGCTCACTTTGCGGGGATCGGCGGCTTTAGCGATGCCGTTGACGAACGCTTCGGCGAGCTCCATTGCCTCCGTCCGTACGTTCGTCAGGCGGACGTTTTTGAGACGTGAGAATAATGCTTCGGCTAAATTCACGGATTGGACGTCGATATGGGAGACGTAGATTTTTGCCGTGATCCGTCCGATGCTTTCATTTTAGGTAGCATTAATTTATTTTGTTCACAACTCCTACGAGATCGACTGAGGAGGATGAACGCTGTTGTAGCGGTCAGCCAACATCATTGCTGGTGTCACGCCACTAATTATGTTAGTTGAGTTCCGTAAGAAAATCCTCGCTAACATCACATCCTGTTGAAGAAACTGGGTGGTGGAGGGAAGACAAGGCATTTAAACTAACAAAACGTACCACGGCCGAAAAGGAATGATAAGCATAATGGCAGTACCGAAAACAGCAGCAAACGTAGTCGTTATGTACAGTTTGGATGTTCGAAAGCTCCCGTGAGAGAGCAAATTTGAACTTGGCGCGCAATAATCGTTCGTGTGACGTCATTTTTGCGAGCATGCGACGTCATGGAGGTCGCGTGAAGTCTATGGCGTGAAGAGATTGCGACGAAAGTGAGGAGGGCGCACATTTATGCGCAAACACGGACCGACGCAGGACCAAGTTTGATATTTACATACCCTGAAGTCCCATTGCATGAGGTGTGCAACGTGCATTTGTACCCAAGAGGCGATCGAGAGCTGAGCGTAGATAATCCGACGAAAAAATTCAGCGAGTAATGTCCGGAGGAGTGGTCATAAAATGAAGTCAGGCATGTTGTGAGTACTTGAGATCTACATATTGACTTCACTGTATGGTAATTTTAATGTACTCGACATTTTCGTTTGGCTTGGAATGAATTTGCATGAAACAACCCGATGGATATGTATTCGATGAGAAAGAATAAAACAGAACGTAAATTTAGAATTGTGCAAGAATTTTTTGGGCTGGGTAATTTATAATTTTTGAAAGAGCACTCGCGACACCTAATACATACATAATACATAAATATGTGTGTCCGTAATTCGTGCAATAACAATATATTAGGCAAACACACGACGAAGAGGCTACTGAAGGGGTTTTTATAGCTTCACTACTTCCTCAATCTAAACAAACGACACACTCATTTGATACTACTAACAAACAACATTTATTGCTTGTGCACGCATTGCAAGTACATTTTTTATTTCTATTTTTGAACCGAAACAGTGAAAGTGAATCTTAACATGGCGGCTGCCATGCTTTCCACCAATGATAGATGGCGGATAACATGTGCCTTGATTGCGCAAAACAGTCTGCAATCGAGCAGCGAGACGTATATCTGGAGAACACAAACCGTTCCTTTAGCGCGTTACGTGCCCAAGTTGTCTTTCATTGCAAAAATCCTGCGCATTACCTCTTCACAGCAAGCCGCATCGTTCATTGCAGCTGCCCCAGCCTGCACCGATATTTAGTCTAGCAACGTAAGTAAAAAACATGGCGGAAGGCCGCTCATTTCTCCACATCATGCACGTTGCACGTTGTATCAGCACTCCAGTGATGACGGGCGACATGAGCGCGATGGTGCGGAAGGCGCCCGAAACTGACATGAAACGGGAACGTTGCGGCGCAAAGACGGCAAAAGATGCTACTTCAGTCACCTGAGTTACTTTATTTCTGATATTTTGCGGCATTTCTCGAATTCGCTTGTCGTATTAGGAGGTAGCCGCGGGACTTTGAACTTGGCGCGGTGTAGAGCCGTGTCCCATCAACGATTTAGCGGACGTGATTATTTTCTGGTTCCGCTTCATTTCATGTTCAGCGCGCATTGCTTGCGCACACGCCAACGTGCGATTTACATTAGTTCCGAGTAAACCGCTCAGATTTCGCGTTTTCATTGTAAACGCGACGGCTGATGCAATGCCCGCGACACCGCATATGCGAACACGTTTGTGCAGGTTCGCTTCGGCCTCATCACCGCCATGTTGGCCCACGCTCCGCGAAAGAAAATATACCTCCCTTACAAGTCTCGTCACTCGCTCAAAATGAGCTGCAATCAAGCGTACACGTTTTACAGAGCACAAAAAACGTAATTTAGCGGGGTAATTAACGACTAAGTTTGTCCTTGACCTTCGCGACTACTTTGGGGAAGGGGAGGGGGGGTGCGAGAAATATATCGTGATGAGCCGGACTACTTTTTCATTCGCCCTCATGTCACGGACACAGTTAGATCGACATTTTTCCGCTCTGTGGGTACCGCCAGTGTGATGGAATAGTTTGCGGCCTAACGGCTTTGCACCGTAAGGTGCCCGCACCTTCAATCATCAAAATGGAGTAAGTATGCCCATTTATGGTCTCGGTCACGTGAATATATGTCGCGCCGTCGGAGTGCGGAGAGATAACGCGTTTCCGTGTTTGAGCGCCGGTCATCATTGTTTGCATTGTTAGGTACTACCGCGTGACCCATTCCGCTGGGCTAGACAGTTTTGGTTTCGTGTCATCTTCTAGTATTAGTAGTCTTCGATCGACTTCGAAGTCGTGATAGCGAAGCGATGACGCGTGGAGTTCGCATGGTCGTATTACGGACTGTTGCATAATGACCGCTTACGCAGAAATCATTCATTAAACGTCCTTGCTTTGCTCAAGGACACACGACCTGCGGACTTCTAAGAAGCCATAGTTGCCGCCGTATGCGCGAATGATGATCCCGGAAACGTGGGTTCGTTTACCCTGTACTCCAATATATAGGGCAGACGTGACGTCACGATGACGTCATCTGGGGGACCCGAAACCTGACCAAACTGCTGCCCGTTGCGGAGTGCGCCGCGACGATTGTTTTGCACTCCCGAAGGCCGATTGCATTCCACGAATGCAAAGCGATCTGTCATTCAACGTTCTGGTTTCCAGTCCGAAGCGCGCCTTCTGTTTTCCTTATCACGCCTTATTGTGCGTCTTCTATTGATGATGAATTGGTGAATGAATTAAAACTTTTATCTGGCGATGAATGGGTTTGCCAAATAATGGCTCAGCGCAAGTGCGTGGTTACTGATAAGATTCCGTTGAAACAATAGCAACCAATGTGCCGAGAAATCGCCGATATCAGCGCCAGCCAACGTTCAACCGAGTTTCGCCTTTTGCTGAGACTGGTACGCCGCGGACAAATAGCTGCTATTGTGAGAGATGGAATAGTGGAAAGTTCAGAAACCACTACTGACTTAGATAATGTATGCGGAGGAGGCAGGCTGCAGCAGGTTTCGTTTGCCTCTTGACCTTTGCCGTTTGAGTAGGAGAATTCACTGCGCCTTTCCAAGAAGCGTTTGAAAGACAGATTGCGAACTTCTAATTGAAACAGAGCTATTAAATGCCAATTAGAGCGCGCGTGAGAAGATAGCGCGATCCTGGCTAGCGATGGGCCAATTGCGCATGCGCAGAAACCATTCGCGCTGTGACTGAGATGGTGGGGTAGGGGAGTCAAGGAAAAAAAATTGTTTGTTTGTTTGTTAAGCACTTTGAACCTAAATTTACCCAGCCCCAATGATGCATGAAATTGAAATGCTGTGCCGACATATTTCCGGACTTCATGCTGTGTTCATAATCGCAAATACTGTTCTTTTTTTTTTGTAATTTGGGCCCACGGTAAAGCCGTGAATGAGGTAAAACGAATTATTTGCTAGATCTCTACAAACAATGATTTAGCTTGCAGATATTTTTTTATTTTCGTGTCAAGTGCTCCTGAATAAATTTAATAACCAGAAAGTTATTAAAATGCCTCTTATTAATTGGCATTTAGAGCATATCCAATGGGACGTGCAAGTCGGCAGGGTGTTATTTGCGCGTGCAAGTCACTACTGCGATTGCTTGTTGGCATGTTCTTCATAGTCCATAAAAATTGCTTTTAAACATGCGAGCTACCACCAAAGCAGTGGTGTTGTCTTCCAGCACATTGTTGTTACAGTGGCTACGCAGCTTTGACCCTGTACAGCTGAGAATGTGGTTGCTAGTTCCCCTGTCACATTCCAATAAAGGTGTAATGCGAAAAAATGTGTATACTGACACTATTTTGGGGGCATCTGCTAAAGATATGCCTGGTCACCAGAAGTAATCCCAAGCGAGCTAGCTTTTCACAGCAACCTTCGTTCAACAAATGCTTTCTCTTCGTATCAATCATCAAGTTTTCTAAGTCGTCACCTGCAACTGCAGTTATTCAAAAGCTTGACTGTATTTGGCGTTATCTAATAAAGAGGATGGAATAACATTTGCCTTGATGCTTAGTGATCGTGATTAGTGGCAAGTGTGGGAGCAAACAACATTTGTCTTGATGGTTGCTATAATTAGAAGTGTGGGAGCAGCCAGGCATGCTCAATCATGGTTGCACTTCGTTTCACATTGATCAGTACTTTGTTTCCTTTTGATTTGCGCAAGGCAGGACTAAGAACAGTCAAGAGTGGCTTAATGAAATGCCTTTCCCCCATTGTTTCAAGGTACTGGCACTAAAATAGTAGTACTTCACAAATACACTGCCTATGTTACAAGTTTCAATGCTCCCGCATATCGCTTTGTTCTTGCAAGTCCTGTTGCATAGCTAAATGCAGAAGGAAACACCCTGAAAGTATTTGAGATTTAGATGTGCCCTGGTTGAACACATGCAGTTGCAAGGGGCCGTGAAAAATGGTTTGGCTCACCAGAAAGCCGATCGCAAAACCAGGCTGCAAAGTTCAGGAAGCAGTCACACTAAAGCCATCGCTGTCCCTCCCACAGAGAATTTGCATGAATGCACCATTCAGTAGCTCTGAATAACGGGCTGTATAGCTTGCATAAAGACGAAACCGAATACTTGTAACAGTTATCTTTCACGTATACCCCCATGCATGCCGGATTGATAGGTTTGCCTATTGCCTGGGCATGCGCAGATAAATTTTCATGCCTTGGTTACTTTCTGCCGTTGTGCGCCATTGCAGTAATTAGTCGACGTTTGTGGTGTCGTGACTCTTTCTTGTGTTGTGTCCGTGTTTGCACGCCCAGTCTTTTAGAATCAATAGTTCTTCCTCATTTTTGTGATGTCAGGCACCTCTTGAGAGTTTCATATAGTTTACTTTCCCATCCATACACATTTGTTTCGCAAGTTTTAGATCAGAAACCTAAACATCCTGGTAAATTGTGTCAGAAATTCTGACATCGCTGCTCCGCCAATTGTAGTTATTAGGTAGTGACGACAAACTTTGAACTCTTGATATGGATAGTATCTACATCACCCAAGAAAAAGTACTTGTGGTTCTAGTGGAAACCAGCTAGCATGACTGTCCACATGTAGGGGCTCCTGATGCTGGGCTCCTGATGGCTTAGCCTTTCATTTGATGCAAGTGAAAATTTTCATGTCAGTACCCCTTCAAGGTTTGCTGCATTAGCAGCAGTGTTACATTGGCATACCTCTAAACTTGGGCGATCACAGAATGGAATCCTGCTAGAAGCTTGGTTCGCCACGATGGTTTCAGAGAACCCAACCTTAACGGGCTCCCGATGCTTTGTCTCGCAGGTTTTCAGGCTTTTACGCCTCTTCGCCTGCCCGCGCATCAGCAAGACTAAACCTTGTGGACCATTCTCATCAGACCAGTACGTCAACCTATTCATCCAAATCGGTAGCCCCAAACGCCAAGCATGGACGCCAATTGGGACCTCGATTCGCTTGCGGAGCTTTGCTGCTCCAAGCTTATCCAAGATGGTGGGCTGTACGCATTTGAAGATGCAGGTATGACTTTACCTCGTGCTCGGCATTGAGCAATGTTTCTGAGAAATCGTATCTTATTGGTGTGTTCTACCAGTGCTTGGCTACGTGGTGGAACCGCTTATGAGGTCAACCAAAGAAACGTGAAACTAAACTTTAGCATGACTCATTTTTTTTTTTTTAGAGAATGCTACTGTGGTTTCGTAAGCTGTATCACCCTGACTTTGTGCAGACTGCTTTGGTAACAGTGTATGAGCACAAAACAGCTTCATTGGCTGGCCTAACAACCTTCGAAGCTATGTTGGAGTGCTAAATAATGATAGGCCAAGTGTGCCATATGAAACGTAGACAAAAGAATTGCACTGAAATAGAATTTGTTAGGCATGACCAAAATTTAGAGATGAAACGGTGTCATAGAATGCTTGGAATGTTCTAGTTAGCTATTGAGATGAAGCATATCTTGTGAAGATCAGCTTGCAACATCAGTGACAACCTTAGTACATTCTAATTACCAATGTGTAGAGTGATAATTTCCATAGTGAATTTGGTACTTACCTTTGCTGCTTACACGCCGAAACTTCTGGTTTCTGTTGTACTTTACTATGTATATTCATTTTTGTTAGTGTTGCGCTACTTGTTTTACTTTGTTGTTCGTGCTGTTTTTGCAAATGTGGAGTAGCAACATGGCCCATGTTTGGTTCTATTAAATCATTTTTCCTCCTTCCTATTGCAGTTTGCAATGGGAGCCTAGGGATATCAATGGATTCATTTTTGTGTGTCTGCTTTGATAGCTAGAAGCTTACGATTTCTCTAACCCGTGCTTGCAGGCAACCTAGACTGGCTGGACGAAAAGGTGGACTTGTCCGCCTGGACCCAGCTGGACTTCCCTGATGACCTGACCCCAGTGATGTTGGAGGCCAGTGACTTCCAGGCGGCCGTCCAACCTGATCAGTCCAGCAACTGCAGCACGGCCCCCAAAGCCGGCGGCTATTGGGAGAGCCAAGCTGCGTCCCCCTATTCTCCCGAATTCCTCTCCCCTCCCCTTTCGCCGACTCACTCTCCCCCGACGCCCACCGCAGTTGTCCCAAACGTCGACATCTTCATCAACTTCGATGGCCACCACCTTCACAACGGCGGAGCGAGCATTCCAGGCCGTGCCGAGGACATCGACGCAGCTTCGAGTTCCCTTTCACCTCCGTCGACCCCGTCGCACTCGGGCGTCCCGCCCGCGTCAACGGTCATAGAAGTTCCGTACACCATTGCATCGGCTCCGGCTTCGCCGTCTTACTTCGCAGCCTACAACATTTCTACCGGTTCCCCGGTCGCGATTTCGGAGACCTTCGTTGCGACTTGCGCATCCCCTGTCCCGTCGGTGGAAGAAGAGATACTCGGTAACATCAAATCTGAGCCATCATCGCCGACCAGTCAGGTTGAGTGTCCGATCGAGTGCATCGTATCCGTCGGCTCCCCGGTTACGAGCACTTGCCCGAGTTTCCCGGGCGTCGACAACGCCGACCTTCTTTCCCCAGTCGAGCCAAGCTCACCAGAAAGCTGCGTCACGGCGCCTTCACCTGGCCCCGAACTGTTCGCCGAGAGCCTCTCGCCACGTGCGAGTGCAGACCATGAAGACGATGGCCGTGTCGACGATCCCATGGACGCCGACTTCACACCCGAAGCCAACGGGTCCGATTCGGAGTCTTCGCTCGACTCCGTGGCCGAGGAGCCGCCTCGCAAGAGGAAGCGGGTGGTCAAGCGACGGCCCCGGGCGAAGGCGGATGTGAGCAACCGCAAAGAAAGGAAGCGCCTCCAGAACAAGGACGCCGCGACGCGGTACCGACAGAAAAAGAAGCAAGAGGTGGGCAAGGTCGAGGAAGAGCTCGAAAAGCTCACTGCAACGAATGTCAGCCTCCAGTCGGAGGCGCAACGCATCACCAATGAAATTTCTTATCTCAAGGGCCTGATGCGAGAGCTCTTCAGAGCAAAGGGGCTCATCAAGTAGAGCTGTGCGCACTTCGAAATCTGCACATGAAGTGCGTTTATTTAAAAAATGCTCGCCGAGATGTCTCTTTTGGCACGAACACCACCAACGTAAGACGGCAGGTGGCAGCAAAGGTCTCGCACAGTATAGGCTAATTTCTGCTGGTTGCAGCTGACCACACTAATGCAGCTGCTAGTTGCGTTCGGTCAAGGCGCTGGAATCGGAAGCTTGTCTGAAGAACTAACTCGAGTGTTAACGTTACTACTTTGCGACCAATTGGAAATCGGTGACGATTAATGAAAAGCTGAATAAAATGAAATTGAAATTATTACATTGTATGTGGCAGCTCCTATGGAAATTTAGCGTGGTCACTGTCACGCTAATGTAAATTGGTGGCTGCTCTCTGCAGTTGTTGTATTTTGTAGCTGATCAGTTGTGCTTGTAATGCACAAGCTCTTGTCACAGCTTTCCAAATGTGTATTTTTTGGCTTTGACGTGGTAGATGACGAAGTTGTACGTTTGTGTTTCGGCTGTTGGGCACCGTATGACTTTCTTTGTTTACATACACCCATGATGTACTCGACATATTATTTTACACATCTCATCCCTGTCTTTTTTTCTTCTTTTTCTCAGGATGTCATATTTATGTACCAACCATGTTATGTGCGTGTTGTATGCACAAGTAAAAAAAGAATAAAGGCATGCACTCGAATATGTGCTCAATCTTTCTTTATGAGACTCCTTGCATTATTAAGCATGTACCCTACCCAAGTTTAGCTGCAGTTGTGAAAAGAAAAATTTTTCACAAGACATTCAGAGGTATGCACTTGGGGGCGTCCAAAACAATAACTGCTCATTTGTTAGAATTTTTTTGTTCACTTTTAACATGGCGGTTTGTACATTCTTGGTAGGCTACCCTTCAAAACAATAATTAAATGGGGTTCCGTGTATATGCAGGGGCAGCAAGAAAGCTTAAGTACTTCAGAACTTTGGTATCTACTAGTAGTTTCCAGCGACACCATCACATTCGGCAAATTCTACTGTGGATGCTCATCAGATTCCACCACATTGTCAGATTTCGTAATGGCGGCATTTTAAGCCAATCGAAGAGGTCGTAGCAGCCCTGTGGGCCAATCAGAGTTGTCCAATGGCACAATTTAACAAGTGTTCAGAATAAGATGGCGAGATGGGCTAGTTGGTGAACATTCATGTTTAATGCAAAAGCTTTTAAGCGCACAAAAAACGAGGACCGAAGAACTTGATGGGGCAAGCGCGGTCCTGTCAAGTTCTTAGTTCTTCGGTCCTTGTTTTTCGTGCACTTTAAAGCTTTAGCTTTAAAGGTGAGTGTTCAGAAAGGCACCACTCCTTATTGCCATGTTCTGCTGCTGCCATATCCGCTTAACATGACCAAGAAATATGACATGGCGGAGTTCGATGTTGGACTTTCTTTGTTTACTGTCAAATTTCGTAATGGCTGCATTTTAAGCCAATCGTGGAGGTAGCAGTCCTCTGGGTCAATCAGGGTTGACCAATGGCGCAATTTGACAACGTCCAGAATAACCACATGGCACGCAAAGGCACGCCTTGCGGAAGAAGGGAACCGCCTCGATTTCGACACCATTTCTAACCGGACAATAACGAACAGGACGCGAAGTAAGCCAGTTAATTAAAATAGTGTGAAGTTACCTACTGCACGCAAACTCGTGTATCTTTTCTTTTTTTGGCAGATCTGCAGTAGGCAACATGTCATGCATGAAACAGGCAAGAAAACTGCGCCTAAGCACCCACAAATAACCAACCTGTTCCAATTAAGCTTTTCAACACTAAAGACCTTGTATAGACCCTTTTCATAAATACGCCACCTGACGGTGGGCTTTTCGTCAGTTTCGCTTCGCAAAGGAGCGTGGGATAGCCAGCGCCATCGTGAGGGCATGGAAAGCGAGCCGTCAAATGCGTGAGTGCTGTGATGTTTGTGTTGGCGGCTAGTTCTCCGTGTCATCCGCTGAAATCTCACCGTTTGCGTGCTTGAACGAGCTCTTAGTATTCTCCGTTGGTCTTTCTGAGATGCTTCCGATGCACAATGAGCAACATTATGTACCCTTCAACGGGTTGGA
Organism: Rhipicephalus sanguineus; assembly: GCF_013339695.2. Taxonomy (NCBI): domain Eukaryota; kingdom Metazoa; phylum Arthropoda; class Arachnida; order Ixodida; family Ixodidae; genus Rhipicephalus; species Rhipicephalus sanguineus. The sequence goes on from NC_051182.1 coordinate 131,073,604, forward strand.
GGAGCAGTTTCGCTCGACTGCCGCGGGTGCGGGACCATGACCACAGCCAACTCGCGTGCGCGCCGGGACCAGGAAAAAAAAGGCTCGCCGAAGCTACAAACTTCTCACCGAAGGAAAGGAGGACGTCGCTGTCGTGGAACTATGCGACAGCAACCGGTGAAATTCCTGCAGGTCTGCCGCAAGCCACACCACGCAACTATTTTCCGGACGCCACGCGTTGGGTATATTTGTTGAGACAATTAAAACAACACTCTGACCACGATTAAAAGCAAATAAAACCACGACGTTTCGGCCCCCGTACAGGAGCCTTGTTCACAAGTGAAAAATGACTGTGTGAGCGGTCCGGTTATGTATGTTATTAAATGTGACGTAAGCAACGTGTGTAGGCGTGTGGAAAGTTTCCGTCAGTTCGATTGAGTGTGTGCGCTGTTGTCTGGATCGTGATAGATTCGAGATGAAGCCGAGATGACCAGTTCTTTTCTCTATATGTATATTTGTATGCAGTGGCGTAGCAAGGGGGGGGGCACCGGGCCTGTACCCCCCCCCCCCCCCCGATTTTTTTTTTGCCACGGCACACAGAGCACAAAATAACACTCGACAACATCTGCCTGCCCGGCCCCCACACTTCAGATCAAGGAGGTGCCCCACCCCCCCCAAAAAAAAAATTCCGTCTACGCCCCTATTTGTATGTACTAAGAAATGTTGACACGTGGCTTACGATATGCGAGTACTGTCGCTACTAAATGAACGGTACGCAACTTCATTTTTATTTTTCTGGCTGGCCTTAGAACCCTCGCAGTATTTCTGCACAAGCACTCTATCGCAATTCACCGCATGCAGCCACTTAAAAGCAAGGCTGCACATGGCGCTGTGAAATAAGCACGTCCGTTTCTGTAGCCGGTTACAAAACGGCGTCCTTCCGCACGTCTGTTTGACATCATGTACGGAGAGAGAGCACGTGCGTTTGTTATTCAAGTTTTACCGCGTACCTTATCGCTGTTCTCGTCGTGATATCCTCGATGGTGGCACATGGGAACGCAGCACGTCTGCACCATTGCAGCACGCCGTCTCTACGAAAAATGATGACAGTTCGCGATTTGGCGGTGCTGAAATGTCACGCACTGGCACGTTGCCGAAGCCTGCGTCGTCTGCTGCGGTGCCCTCACAATGGCGGCGGACTGTAGTTTGCGAGCGCGGCGCTAGGGGCGCCCTTTTTCGAAAAGGGTCTATAGCGAAAACATAACATCGGCAAGTTTAGCGAGCTACGTTCATTCCCCTGGCAACAACATCGCCAATACGGATCCAATCCAATCCATAGCATCGTCGTCTCACAATTGAATTTTTCGAAAGCATTGTAGTACAGTCACAGTGTACTGAAATGTGCTAGCTTGTTCGTTCAAGTGATTTTCAAAAGCGCAAATCTTGCACGGGACAAGAAGACAGAACACAGAGAACAAGCGATAAACTTTAGAAGGTATCCGTTGCCCACTTTGGCATCTTAGAACCCTGCCTTCACCGTAGCCGTTTGTTGTGCTGCATAGGCTAAAATAATATAAACTAAACGGGAGGTTATGCTGGTAAAGTGCATGTTCTCATAGCCTCCTGGAATACAAGCGGCTGTGGTTTTCCAGGCACGTATGGCAATACTTACTTTTACACTACATTCCCCCTTCTCCAGGCAACTTGGCGAATGGGAATAAATATCACAACTTTGAAACTAAACGTTTCGGATTCGTTTAATTTTTTGTTGCTGCATTTACAATTAAATAAACAAAATGTTACTTAATTGCACGTTTCTTTGTACTTTATGTCCTGTTTGCGTCACGTTGTGCAAGCAATCACCATTGTGTACACGTCACGCCTACGTCACATTCGACAGAAAATGGCGCAAGTCCAGAATAGCGACCCGGAGCTCGGGAGGCTCCTCCGAGGATTCGACTGGCTGCCGTCGTCGGGTGTAGTCTCTACATGGTGTCAGAAGTGGGATGCGGATGATCTGGACACCGACTAGGCAGCGTCGCGATTCGAATTCAGCAGCGCTCAACTGCTTAGGTCGCTAAAGCGTTGGTTCCTGCGCTGAGCCATGAACGACACCAACGCTGCGACTTCACCCGCGGTGAGCTCGCCTACTGGGTCCAACGCAGCCGCTCCGCCATATTCGACAGGACATGTAGTACATCTGCGTCCACCGCCACCATTTGACTTCGAAAATCCCGGATCATGGCCAACGTGGCTTCTACAATTCGAAGACTACTCCTACGCCACGGGACTATACGCTGCGGAACAGCAAGTGCAGGTGCGTTCCATGCTTTACTGCATGGGCCCTCAAGCTAGAGTCGTGTTAGCGTCCACGCCACAGGGAGACGCCGCCCTTCTGGACTTGTCACTTTTAAAAAAGGCCTTCGGTGATCATTTCGTGCCTCCGCCGAATGAACTTTATGAGTCTGCGCGTTTCCATCGCCGCGTTCAAGAGCCCGGTGAGTCCGTCGATGCCTTCTTCACGGCTCTGCGCACAATGGTTAAACGCTGCAACTACAGCTCAAGTAGCGTCGAAGAAAGACTTGTTCGGGACCGCTTTATTGTCGGTTTGCAAAATCAGAAGCTCTCGGACCAGCTTTGCCGCAACCCGAAGTTAACGTTGCAAGAAGTGCTCACTTACGCTCGTCAAGAGGAAGATGCCGAAAAGGAACGCCAACAACGTCTGCGTGAAAACGCCCCTCCGCTGGACGTTGACGCCGCAAGCGTTCGTCGACAAAACGAAACATCAGCAACAAGGCAGAACAACACCTGCGGTTTTTGTGGTCACGCTTCACATGCACGTTCCGACTGCCCGGCTCGTCGCGCAATTTGCAATTACTGTCGCAAATGCGGGTCCTTCGAGGTTGTGTGTCAAGAGAAGAAAAGCGTGGTCAACAACCAGCAACCCAAGCCCTCTTCCAGTTCTATCGAACTCAGTGTTGTGACAGAAAAGCATTTGAACGCCAAGTTCACCGACGTGCTCGTTAACGGACACTGCAGTCGTAATCTTCCCGAAGGAGCAACGATAAAGGTATGCCCTTTTTGGAACACGCGAGCTCAGTCTTTTGCCGCATACCTCTGATGCGTACTGTTGTTACAGCGCTCATCGATTCAAACCACAGTAATCGCACCGCCTGGCTGCCGGCGCTTTTTTTTTTTTTTTTTTGCTCCCACCGCTAAGTGCTGGTCGATCGCTGCGTGGCGCAAGTTGCAGTCGCATTGCATCGCCTACACGCTGCCAGATTTTTAGGTTTATTGGTTTCAAAAAAGTAGTTACAAGATCAGATAGGGTGCGAAGGAGGAAAAGGAGGTAAGAGGGTAAACCGATAGCACAACCATGTACAGCATAGGTGGGAAAGACAAGTATGTGCCAAGCAGCTCCTAGCATAGCATAGCCATACGAGGGTTCCAAAGAGCTGTAGTAGGACCTTGGTGGTTTTGCTTGGCGACGCATTAGTCTGTTGCCAAACAAAGGAGTCAATGGCTTTTAGAAAATAATCATGTTGCTGTCGGCCGCCTGTAGCTGTTGACCCTGGCTGTGGCAGTAGCGATGCTGGCAAAATAGTGAGAGCCGCGAAGTGGCTTGGCATAGGTTACAAACCTGACCATCAAGTCCGTGTTATCTGGGTACTGGGACACGGGCAGCATCAGAATTGAGGTGGCTCATGTGCTTGCAAGCGTGCATAACTGCAGGTCCCAACGCTTGCTTCCTCACCTTCCTGTAGCACCACTAATTGACGCAGACCTAGCGAGCCTTGTAGCGCATAAAAGAAGCAGATGGATAGGACTTCACTGGGCACAGTACCACGAAACGAGCGTTCCCTTCTGAAAGACTTACCCAGGGGTACATGGGTCCCCAGCAATGTGCCGACAAATGACAGACGACCATAGGCATATGCAGGGTTCCCCATTAGAGGGCGCGAAGTCTAATCGCAGCCACCTGGAGAATGAAGACAGCATAGAGAATCCAGCAAATTTGATGAGTTGGAAAACACAGCAGCTATTGTAGTGCCAACAATGAATTTCGATGTGCCGGAGACCAAGTCGGGCTGTGTCGAAACATTAGTGAATGGGCCAAGGTGCAAGATTTCTTCACATCCACTGCAAGTTGTATAGGCAAAGCATTAATTTCCCTTTTGAGTGGTGTGTGTGTGTGTGTGTGTGTTTGTGTGTGAGACTGTGCACCTGGGTTGCATGACTTTGCCAGAGGCTCCTTGCACCATAGTGGCACTTCACCTGCACCATGTTGCAGTCGAGTGCTGCGGTGCACATTTGCACAGAAGGGCTGCGTTACACTGGTGCAGCGAACTGTGCATGTGTCAAACAGACCTTTAATTTGGTTACTTGGTCCCCTCCCTTTATACCCAGATACCGACCACTGCCACCGTGCCGGAGACGGGACGCTCAGACCACACCTTCGTCATAGTCGACGGCGGCGACCTTTGTAGCAAATCGGATGTCCCCAGCCATACTGCAGACATCGACACAGCTCCGAGCACAAGTCTCCTTCTGTATCCGCCAATCCTCGGCGTCCCGTTGGAGTGTCGTGCTGGGTCACCGGTTGAGGAGACGCACACCTGCGTGATGGAGCCTGACAATATAAAATCAGAACCAAAGTCTCCGTGCCATCTCCCAAACAGCCGGGCAGTCTCTCCATCGGAATGCGTTGATTCGGTCTATCCTGTCGGCGTGGCAGTTTCGAGTGCAGACTCTCGCTCAAGCGTACCAAGCACTGACGACGACGATCTTGATTTGCCAGTTACGCCGAGTAGTCCGACTGGATGCGACAGTACACCTTCGGGGATGCCAGTGCAAAGTACGTCTACCGTGAAAACTTTGCCATGCGAAAATCTGTGCCGAGACGTCGGGAACACCGACAGTGATAATTCGCAGAATGTTGACATGGCACCCAAGGCTAACGTGTCTCATTTGCAGCATGGACAAAATTCGATTTCCGAGGTCGTGTCTAGCAACACGGCAGGCAATGATCTGCGGCGTGCCGCTGCGGGCTTTGGCAAATTCAGCAACCGGCTTCACAATAAGCGTTGCAGCAACAGGATGGCGTCGTTGCGATACCGGGCAAGAAAGATACAAGATGTACAACAGGCCGAAGATGAGATTGCGATGCTTACCATGACGAACGCCAGCCTTCGGTTGGAGGTGCGGCGCATTGAGGATGAAATTGCTTACATGAAGGGCGTGTTGCGAGATACGGTTGTAGCGAAAGTGCCAGCGCAGCTGCATGTCATCGCACAATCAAAGGACAAGTGAGGTATGCCCATTTGTAAGTACTTACTGTGAAAGACTATATATGGCCATATCTGTGGCCATATTTGGGCCATGTGTCAAGAAATGCCATCAATCAATCAACTTACTTACAGGACCGTCATGACAGCTCAACGAGTATACGTATTTTTAGTTGGATCTACATGGTTCGAACTCTTGTTGAAACCTTCCGATTATGTTGTTTGCAGCAGCTTTGGAGCATCAAAAGGTGTGCTTTGGAGCAGATTTCTGGGGTCAAACATCATTGTTAATTGAAATTATTTATTTCTGGCAAACACAATTTCCAGTGGTTTTTACTAAACATTCAATACTGATGAATCGGCCAGACTTACCATATATATATATATATATATATATATATATATATATATATATATATATATATATATATATATATATATATATATAATGTGTGTGTGCATGTATATGTGTGTGTGTTCCCATCATTCGAACACCACCACAGCTGACATGAACAACTGAAGACTAGAGACAAGCTAACAAAAGTTACCTTCATTCTAAACCAATAAGACTATAAAGATGAATTAAAAAAGCTTATGCTCCCATCATTAAAGCGCCACGGCCGTTGAGAACCGAGAGAAAAATAGAGATAAGCAATGCACTGCATAGCTGAACCAGACTACACTTCAGAGAAATTTTTTTTAAATGTTGACATTGACGAAACAGAACCGCTGACATGTACAAATGAAAAGACTAGGGAACTGAAATGTCCAGTTTTATTGCAACAGCAGTTACAGATGGACACTCTTGACGGGTTTTCTCCGTCGGCGTCATTTTCCGTGTAAAGTCCAAATTGATACCATTGCACCGCGCAATGTATGTTCTTCGCGCGACTTAACGCACAAGCGCTGGGGACAAATGCGCGGCTGAAGCAGAGATAACACGAGCCGGCCATCTCCGTTGCACGAAGGGTGCATGTGGTGACATTCCCCTATGCGTGATGCCTGCCGTCGATGGCTCCTCAAGCAGAGAGGAAATGGCGAAGGAGCATGAAGGGATCCGGGAGAGGGGAGGGTCTGCGTCGTTCGAGCAGCAACTGCGAACTTTGATCATAAGAGCGCGGTCGCTAGCGCTGACGCGCACACTATCTTGACAGACATCGATCAGCACACGGCCCGCTTACTTCGCGCAGGGGTGAGACAGCTGTGCATATTGCGTATTTTTGATACGATTCCGTTTTCCTGCGCCAAGCTGCTCCAAAAGCATAAAAATTGCAAAAATTGCGCCGAAACGACCTCACAAGCAAGAATTTTCGAGTCCGCTTCAGTTTCAGCGTGGGAAAACGTAACTTTAGAAGCAGGCCAGGGATACGTTCGCAGAACGTTAACGTGCCCAAGCGTATCCTTCTACGCGCCTTTGTAATGGAGGCTTCCATAGTGCTGTGATAACCACGTCTGGGCGGTTGTAAATATGTGTGACCCCCCCCCCCTCCAAAAAAAAAAAATGCGCTGCCGCTCCGCTAGCTTGCTGCTTCTCGGTAGGCTGAGTGTTCTGGCGATAATGTAAACTGTCGCTTAGCGAAAACTATCGAGTGGCATACGTAGCGCGGTTGTTCACTGTCAGTTTCTTTATAGTGCATAGCTTGCTCCTCTGCTAGCTACGGTTTTGGTGTCGACGCTGCTGCGTGTGTTCTCCCGCAATGAGCAAAGGTGAGTATTTTTCGTGTGGATGCCGTGAGCGCGGCATAACTACGCATAAAACGGTAGTAGGCACAAACCACAAAGTTCAAATTTGCATCTCCTGGCTTGCGCCGACGCCGCCAAGGAGGAAATAAATGCAGCGCCGCTGTAAGTAGTGCCTCAAGTGCGCACGACAAAGCTTTTTTTTTTTTTTGTTCGTTTGCCGCAGCGCTGATTCGGGCTCTCTCGTACGACCGTATAGTGGCGACATCAAGGAGCGTTTCGAAACTATTACGGTTGCAACGGCGCTACTGGCGCTACGCTTGCAGGGGGGTCTGTTATGCCAGGGCTCCCAACCCAAACTTCCTTGCTTCGGCAAGGCATTCAAGCTGGTAGAACGTCTGACGCAAGTGGTGTCGACATCGCTATACTGTCTGATGCAACCGACGTCGACACCAGCGAGGTGCCATGTAACCCCCGGCAACTCCTGCGATGCGTCTGACGCAACCGACGGCAATTTCGCAACGTGCGGCAAGCCCTCTCATCCACGGGTGCGATTCTAGCCAGCGACCAACGGCGGTTCCTGATTGGAGGCTTCGAACTACTGGCTGATGCAAGCTGCGCGGAGAGGGGGAGCAGCGAACGAAGAAATCCCGAGTCGTCGTCGCACCAGTCGCACCGGTCGCACCTCAGTGCGAGCCCCATAAGCTGTCGGCCCCAGTGCCGAATATGTAACGCCTCTGTTTATACGTATATAAATTTGCCTTAACTCACCGTCGCCTTGTCCGCTCCGTCTATCAACTCTGCGCAGAAGCAGCCGCAAGCTGAGACACCCGATACCCAACAGGCCGCACGCGCGCGCGTTTGACGACTTGTGTACCAGCTGTAAGGTTTCTCGGCGCTCGCGGCGCATTCTTGAAGGCGGTCCCGCACGAGGTGGCAGCGAACGGTGGTGCAGCGCGCTTTTATCATCTATTAAAAGCTCACGGTACACTTGACGCTACGCCACCCGCGCGGCCGATTACAGTAAAACCTCGGTGATACGAATCTCGCGGGGTTGCCAAAAATATTTGTATCACCCGAAATTCGTATCACCAGAAATCATGAAAAGTTAGTATATGCGACAAAAGAAAGTTGGCATGTTTTGATTCAGTGTTTCTCAGGGCCGCACCGACGTTATGAACAGCTCTAAATGGTTACCGGTAAAGTTTTTAGACGTCAACGATCATACTTGTACTCGTAAATATAACGTGCGTGCGCGCGTGTGTAGTTAATGAACCAGATGTGTTGTGACCCGTGACCGCTGGTAGATCCTGCATCCTGCCTAATCTTACTACGCTTTCCTGCATAATATCAGAGTACAGCGGCGAAAGTGACTTTAAGAAGCGCTTTGCACGCGATAGATGAAGCCAGAAAATTTTATAATCGCTTTCCTTTGTTGCTGTTACTTTCTTATCGCGGTGGTTTTAGGGATGGTTTTCGGGAGATTTGCGGCCGTGCCCACACAATCGGGAGGTCTGCTCAACATTCGGGAGTCTCCCGTGCGAATCGAAGAGTTGACGTGTGCGCGTACGTTTCGAGGCCTAGCTCCTTCGCAGAGACCGTCCGCTTCGTCTCGGGGTCTTCGTCTACCTTTCATGGGACTTCATGATAGACCCGCAGCCCAAGTTTCAGTCTTGTTTCATAGAACGTCTGATTGCGAGGACATGGCTTGCATCGACGTGGCAGGCACGTGTTTACACAGAACAAAGACGCTGCTGCCTCGAGCACAGCAGCGCGCGTTAACGCGTTGAAAAAAATAAAGAAAGAAACGCAGCGTCAACGCCATCCGTAATCTAAATGCGAAGGTGCATAAAGGCATCCAAGATTCGCGTGCACAATCTCGGAGGCAACGACGCACTGTTGACAGTCGCGCAGCGCGCATGCCCGCACCCGCCGCGTATTCCGCGACAGTGCGGGCAGCACCTGTTCGTTTGCTGTGCGTTCGCGTACCTTCGTATCAAACGTCGCGAGGGGAAAATCAGTTCGCAACAACCGTACTCCAATACCTTGCAGGCTAATGGGCCTTGGCCGGGACTACAGAAAAATTCGTGTCACCCCGAAATTCGTACGAGCCGTGATCGTATCACCGAGGTTTTACTGTATTGTGATAGGGTGCGCAGGGTTCGTTCCCCTTCAGTACAGGGAGGGCGAAGGTTCATCGCAGCCAGTGATGTTCCGTCCCGCACCGAAGAATTCCTTTTCCGAGGCACGAAAATTCCCTATTTCAGGCATTTCCCCCTGCATACATCGCCAAAAATCCCCGCATATTTCTCTGCACAAGGACAGTAATATAACAACATTATATATATATATACATATATATATATATATATATATATATATATATATATATATATATATATATATATATATATATATATATATATATATATATATATATATATACATACACACACACACATAAACAACTGAAGACTAGAGACAAGCTAACAAACCAATGAGACTATAAAGATGAATTAAAAAAGCTTATGCTCCCATCATTAAAACGCCACGGCCGTTGAGAACCGAGAGAAAAATAGAGATAAGCAATGCACTGCATAGCTAAACCCATCTACATTTCAGAGAATTTTTTTTTTATTGTTGACATTGACAAAACACAACTGCTGACATGTACAAATGAAAAGACTAGAGAACTGAAATGTCCACTTTTATTGCAATAGCAGTTACATATGGACACTCTTGACGGGCTTTCTCCGTCGGCGTCATTTTCCGTATAAAGTCCAAATTGATACCATTGATACCATTGCCATATATATATATATATATATATATATATATATATATATATATATATATATATATATATATATATGCGTGTGTGTTTCCGGCTCTTCCCACTGTTTTCTGTTTGTGCCTGTGCTCTTGCACAACTCACAGCATTGCCTCCGAGATCGGCTTTAAATACTACGATGGAGCTACCTTGGAGCTCGCTTTAAGGAGATATGCGATGCGGAAGAAATGCTGCACATACTCATTTGGGTACACACAGCCGCTGAATGAAAAGAAAACTTTATCATTATTTGTTACTGAGTGCCGTGGCGTACATTAATGCGGCTAGCAGATGGTCTATATACGCACCACGTTTTGTAAAAAACCGCACGTCAGGTTTTCAATAATGGTGACTAAATCCCTTACAATAAGGCAAGCTTTTATCGTGGCGTTTCACATTTTATTGACTTGATTAGGAGCGGTTCTGCAAACCGCCGTACAGAAAACAAGATAATAAATGTGAGGTGACTAGAACCTAGTGACTGGGGAACCTTTCAGTCGACCTGCAGGACTTTTGCTTGCCTGGAACGGGGAAAAAAACAAAAACAAGGTCTCTCAAATATATAAAGATAGAATCACAGCACAATGACTATAGAACATGTCAGCCGTCTTGGGCAAACCGATAAACCGCCATCTTGAGCGGCTTGTTGATCTTTGGGTTTAGTTCACTGGAGTGTTCTCCTGTGTGTGAAGATTGATGTGTTTGGGCGTCACCTTGAAGCTGTTACAGCCAGGGGCGTAGCCAGAAATTTTTTTCAGGGGGGGGGGGGGGGGTTCAATCATACTTTTTATTACTTTATGTATGTTCGTGCATGCGTTTGTATGTGTGCGTGTATATATACGCAAGCAAAACTGAAAAATTTTGGGGAGGGGGGAGGGTTTGAATCCCCCCCCCCTGGCTACACCCCTGGTTACAGCAGATCCCTTTTGAGTGAAATCTTGAACGCGTCACTATCGTGGCGTTCAATGTGTCACTGCCTAACCTATTGCGCTTCCGTGTTTTCACAAAATGCGCTCTACATATGCGTTGTGGGATACATAAGGTTTATAAACCTTTTTGCCAGCTCAGAGAGCGATGGCACCTGTTCACGGCCTTGATATGATAGGGCAACATCAGCCTGAAGAAACGACCTTTTATCGGCGGATCTTTGTAGGGAAGTCGAGTCTTCAGTTGTTGAACTGCGGTGACGTAAAAGTGCAGGCATCTCTTTCTGAATTCGCCCTTGCCTGCGCTGTCCCCTTCAATCAGAGCCAGTTGTTCCTCGCATTCACTTCCCAGATAGACTTGTTCAAGGGGAACGTATGTGCCAGGGTCTTACACGTCGCAGCCCTTCATCTGCAGCTGTTTCGCTGCGACGAAATTCACCAGGAAGCTTTTTATAAGTTTGTCACTTTTGCGATGCAGAGTATGCACGAGCACTTCCTCTGACTGAAACAGGGCATTGAAAACAGCGATGCTCTTGAGAGAGAACCTGAGAAAAAACAGGTACGCCCTGTTGCAAGGATTTCTCATGGTTTCAAGCAGGGGCGTAGCCAGAAATTTTTTTCGGGGGGGGGGGGGGGGGGTTCAACCATACTTTACGTATGTTCGTGCGTGCGTTTGTATGTGTGCGTGTATATATACGCAAGCAAAACTGAAAAATTTCGGGGCGGGGGTTTGAACCCCCCCCCCCTTGCTACGCCCCTGGTTTCAAGGCATCGATCTGCACGCGTGCAGCGATGAAGAAGTGCTCCAGGGCAGTCCACTGCTCCAACAGCCGGTTAACGCAGTTAAACAGCGCTAGCCAGCGAGTGTTACGTGGCTTTAAAAGGTTATGTTTTTCCATTCGGAAAAGCTCCTGAATTTCTTGTATCATCGCGCAACTTTTTGTGCTTCCCGAAACGTAGTTTACAATGCTGTGAAGCATCTCTTCCAGGGTTCTCGTTAGGCATGCAGCAGCAGCGCTTGCAGCAAGATGCGCTGAGTGACATATGCATCGAATAACGACCAGGTGCTTATTCACTTCAAGCGGGTCATTACCGAGTTATGCTTTCCCACCATAAGGCTCGCGTTATCAGATGCAAGGCCTATGGTATTTTTTAGTGGAATACCTCTCTTTTCGAAGCACCGTTCGATGGCTGAGAACACACTTTCACCTGTCCAGTCGGCGGCATTAACTTGAACAAGTTCCAACAAATCTGTCTTCACTTTTCCTGAAATCTTGTCTACATACCGTACCAAGACACAAAGTTGTTTCTGGCTGCTGATATCGGTGGTTTCGTCAATTTAAATAGAAAACTCCGTTTCTCGCAGCGCTTGAACTAACTCCCCAGTCTCAACAGGTGCCAGAATGTTCTTCGCAATGTTAGTACATTTTTTTCGGCCAAGTGTCACTTGATCTATCACTTTGGACAGAAATTTCTTTCAACAGCGGCACAAGGTGATCAACCACTTCGAAAGCGATGTTGTGTGTAGCGAAGAACGCTGCCAGTTTGATCGCCGTCTTTACCGGGTCATTTTCAGCGTGGGCTTTCTCAAAAATAGCACTTATCGACAGCGTGTCGTTGATCGATTTCATAGCCACCTGGTGTTTCGCGGTTTTGCCAGCAGGCTTTGCCCTTCGCTTAGTCGTGTTATACAAGCCGTCCTTTAAATTCCGGCAGGCCGAGCCACTCCGATCAAAACAGCTTCACGAATGTTTTTCTCGTTTGTTTTGCCCGTTTAGGATCTGGTGGTCCGGCGCCGTCATCCGTTCTGTCCATGGAGGAAGGAAAAATAAGGAGAGGCCCTGACGTCACATTCGTGAAGCCTCCGCATCGCGAACGCCCGCATTGCCTCCTAGCGAAGGAGCAGCGAAACATTTCGCGATTTCCGGCGCGTCGTTTGCAAGCGCATGCGCGCATCAAGCGAGTCGCGAAACTTTTGCAGCCTTTTTTTTTAGAGTTTCTTATATTATTGTAAGAAACTCTATGGTACCGGGTGTCACTTTTCATGTGTATACGTACACATTCGGTTCATTACTGATCACTAAGGCATGGTATTTGCATGCGGAGCTCTCGGATGTGCGCTCTGTTGCTTCTTACTCGTTGTGTCAACTCGGAACACACTTGAAATTTTGTTTTTGGCGTGTGACGCGCCGTACATACCATGCGCTGAAGGCATCGTACGTTTTAGAGGCTGTGTCGTTCAAACAGAAGGGCAATAAACTTTTGGCGGTGTGCGCTCGCTGCGTGCTTGTGTTGTGTGCGCACTGGAATTAGAAACCTTACGTGCACGATCGCGTATACACTACAGCGCGGTGTCTTCTTTTCTATGTGAAGTTACGTCAACTATAGGTTGGCGTTGCGCCGAATAGCTACTGCGCTCACTCCATATGCACGAGCAAAGAACCGCTAATCGGGCAATAGATCTGGAAATCGGGCTACGAGAAAGGAAAAGAAAGGCCTAACGCCCAGCAGAACGCGTAAGTCACTGCTAGGTGAGTTCGAATACGATAAGGCAGGGGCTGAATGTTTTTGATTGCGGCACGTACCGGTACTCTCTGTATTGTTGCACAAAAACGCTCCACGAAGAGTTTCTGCACGTAGCGCTTCGGCCTGCCACGCACGAACAGCCTGGTAAACGCCTGATTGCAACATTTTACTGCGTGCGAACCGCACAATACGCGCTAAGTTTACGCCGGGACTACAGATCCGAGCAGAAGCGAACCACCGCGGAGAGCACGCCGCCAGAGACGCCGCGGGGCGTCTGCTGTTTTGTTTGCCCCATTATCCATACCGCTTTGTTTGCCCATGGTTTGCCCCATAAATCTGGCGCCACTTCCGCCACTTTTCGCAATGCATTGGGATGCGATAGGGCTTCTCCTTAGTTTTTCCTTCCTCCATGAGTCCATGACTTCTGACAAAACAGCTGATGCAGCCAACACGTGCAACGAAACTACGAAACAAGTTTGCCGCTCCTCTTTATTGGATTGGATGCTTTTGGCTTGTTGCGCACATTGTTGCCAATTTATGGCGAAAAGATAATGGCTTCCACTAGGGTGTGCTGCGATGGCAATCTACGATCCGGGTAGAGTGTACTAGAACTCTAGTACACTCTAATCCGGGAGAGGTTCTTTGCAGTACGTTCCACATGATTTCGATCGTGGCGCCGTCACTTCGTAGCGGAGCTCTTTGGAACGCCGCTTCGCCGACTCATGGGTGTTCTCTGGCCGGCTGGTGTTGACGGATCTGCTGCGCTCGAACGAGTCCCAGCGTTTATTTCACGGTGTAAGGAAGTATTTTTCTGGCACCGTGGTTTGTCTCTGTACCGACGACGATGACCGCGAGTCGTCACAATACAAATGCAGCCCGTTAAACCTATCAAACCGATCGGCCCTAGTGGCGCAGCGGTTAACGTGTCGTGCTCGAAACTGCGAGGACGTCAGTTCGAACCTCGCTGCTGGCCCGTGTCTTTTTTTTCCTTTTTTTTTTTCTTTTTTTTTCCGGCAGGGTATTGTTTGGTGTTGCATTAGTCTGTTACCAGACTGAGAAGCGCGAAGCGGCTCGTGGGTTACGTGCGCCCCAGTGACACGGGCACACCACGGACGCTGGCACGGACGGGCTGCCGGCTAAACAGCGCGTGGCCGCGACAGCGGCCAGTAGCGCGTGACGGAGACCCTGCCAACCGGCCATTGAGCGTTAGCGAAATGGCCGCACTCCCGAAGCGAGGGCGAAGCCATGAATAGTTTTCCGCGCCCGAAGGGCGCAGAGGGCCTTCACTGAGCAACAGGAAAATGGCCCTTTAAAGTGCCGGCGCCACAATCGAAAATCCCTAGAGATTCTGTCCCCAGGTACCTAGCCGTCGAACACAAAAGGATTCGTGCACACGCATGCGCAAAGGAGACCCATGTGGAACGTACTGCAAAGAACCTCTCCCCTACGATCCATCATGTGCTGTAAATGCGGTAAATGCATTGTGCACATGTTGGTTTTGAGTCTAGCACCCGGAGTGAACAAAAAGACGCTCCGTGTAGATAAATAGAACGAATTTCAAAGGCTATGATCTTGCGTGCTACATGCGCCGGAAACGATGGGAGAATCCGAAGGCGCCTCGTGACCGAAATGTTTTGAACATTATAAAAAAATTGTTCTGTCCCCGAAATTCCCTGCAATATAGCGAAGATTCCCTTTTTCCTTTTCGTCTAAAATGAGGGTCTAAAATTCCCTGAAAAAGGGAAAATTTTCCTGCACGGAACATCACTGATCGCAGCGCCCCCAATCCCGATTAAGTCAAAGCATGGGCGGTATGCGGCAGACATTGCCCCCCCCCCCTCTCCACGAAGGGGAACACTGACCTACAGGAAGCTCTGGGAAAGCTTGAAAAGCTAAATAAGCAGACCAACAAAAAGTGAAAGCAGTAATCTGCTAAATGGTATTGCTTATCTAAAGCAAAGACCTATACCGCTATGTGACTACAATTCTTGTGCAATCAGTCTATTTTTTTATTATTTGAGAGGTGTGATATTTTTCTTTTCTTATTTTCAAATGTAAGGTGAACCTAATTGGAAAACTTTTTTTTATCTATTTCATTTGTTGTAACCCAGGTTACATAAATTGCGTGGTTTGTAAAAAGGGAGTGTAGTTCACACCTGGCGATAATCTGTTAAAAAAAGCTTTCTCCAAAGGTTGTTTGAATGCTATGTGTATTCTGAGCCGACTAAAATATATGCTTGTTCCTCCAAGTTGCTACAAATCTGTTTTTTCAAGCTCCAAAAATGACATAATAAATGCCGCTAACTGCTCACAAACAAGGTTCTCCTGCTCCTAAATTGAAATTTTGCTGCTTCCAAAACTGCTCCCAAATCGACTTCAGCCGTCTCACCCCTGTTCGCGTTGAGACGACAGGCAACATGAAAACCCATGAAACACGAAACCTCTATAAAAGGTTTTATAGAGGTTTATAGAGATTTTAAACGTTTTAAGGACGTTTTATAGAGGTTATGTGTTTCATGGGAACCGCTTCGCTTCCTGCAGCGGCCATATTCCCTTACACCAGAGTTTTGTAGAGTTATGCAAGAATTGATCCAAGAGAGTTAGCTGCTAGCCTTACTTCATCTAACTTTCCTATTTGTTGCTATCGCATTCACTGCTTCGTCCTTGTGGTGAAACTGATTTTTTTCGCGCCGTCAATAACATTACGGGGAGCACGCTAGGCGATGATGACGATATGAGCTCGCATGGGCGTGCCATGTCATGGGTGACAACGGCACATGAAGGCACCAAAGACCGCTTGGGAGCAGGTTCGGCACAAAAATGCATTTTGGAGCAGTATGGTGCAGCAGAAGCAAATGGGAACAGCGTGGTACAAATGGCGCAGGACTTCCAGTGTGTATTTTGCTTTGGGCATATTCCATATTTCTTTCCACTATATATGTTATGTGTCCTTGTTATATGCATCAATGAAATAAAGGCGTTCACCTGAAAATACGCTTTCTGTGTGTTCTGTGTAGCTTCAAGCGTTCGTACAGTTGTCTAAAACATAGATGCCTATCTGGTAATCATCTCATTTCACCTCTTGTGTGGAAGTTCATCCCTCCCATCGCACAGTTAAAGCTTGAACTGAGCGCTGACTTCTAAAAAATTTACTGGCAATCATTCAGAGCTGCGTATAACACCTCTGTGGCCCTGGGAAACAATAAACAAGAGCGTGCGGCAGTCTTCTTTTTTCGCCACCTCAACTCGCTCCTGCTTCATGAATCTAACGAATTTTGAAGTCGCCAGGTTGGCAGTTCCACATTAGCATTTGCAGCGGCAAATGCTAATGTGAACTTCATCATAATTTGCACTGTGGGGTGGTTCAACACTTTGCTTTTATTGAAATAGCAGTGCTCACATGCAGTGTGCACGTGTTAGCTGATGTTAAATAATTTGTACATATCCTTGTTTTCTTGTCTAAAAAACTTCTTTGGTGCTAAAAATGGAGTTTTTTTTTTCGTAACCTGCTCCAAATTTGCATTTTCGTGCTTCAAAAGTAACATTCTGTTGCTCCAAATCCTATTTCGGCTGTCACTTTCGGCATAAGTCACTCACCTGGTGGACACAACTCAAATTGCAATACGTTGCCTCAGAAATATTTTTCAGCTGCTGTCACCATGCTGTAGCAGTTGCCTTATCTCTGCAGTTACACTGAGCGGCTGCGCTGGTTCTTGTTTGTCCCGAGCTTTTCCTCTATTTTCGGCAAGCATATTAATGGAGTGACACCTTTGTTAGTTTTGTTGGATATAAAAAATGTCCATTTTTGCAAGCTTTTCATGACGCTTACTCGTATTTCCAACGAAATGTTATGTGCAGTGCTTACTATGTGCGTGAGCATTCTGAACCCAGACCTTTCAAACACCAACTTCATCACTTGAATGCACACAGGAGTCCTTGCGTTGGACAACTGCTAATCTGACAAGAATGAAACTACGTGCATATAATAAAGCCAAATATTAACAACTGGTAGAAGTAAAATTTTGATTCCGGTACTCATAGATTTTTTATAAATATATCTGTAAGTTTAACATAGTTGAAGCACACAGTTTTAGTAACTCTGTGCCAAAACCGGCTGTTGCAGTTTCGTAAACCACATTAGACCCTCTAATCTGCACGAATGCAATGTATATACACTGATTACGTGCATTTGCTGCGTCCTAACGAACGTTCTGCGAGTCTCACTTGCAAATTAGTGGTATAGTGTACTTCAGTGCGCTCTGTGATGCATCAATATTGTCTGTTTTGGGTGTCTCGAAAGGTACAGTTTACGTAACGGTTATGCTGTTCTTTATTTGTTCGCCTGATGCCTCAGTTCTTTTGTATTGCGAGATTTCTAGAAATTTTCGGTAAAAAAATGACAAGAAATCAGTCATACAGATCCTTCAGTGTGACACAGTGGATGCCAAGCAAAACTATTTTGTCCTTGTCTGTTCAGATGGGAGCTCTTGTGAGTTAATACTTCTTGTAGTAATACTAGTACTACTGATAGTAATGTAACGACATAATGAAGGAAAATCCAGAGAAGTGGGTGGTGCATGATTGTGTTGGTGGGCCATCTTGACTCTGCCTATCCATACCCACAAATGTACAGAGAATGCAGGAAGGATGTACAGTGTACATCCACATATGTACAGTACTCACGGATTGAAATGCGACAGTTCAGAGCTAAGTGATGCGCATACTTTCGCTCCCACAGTCTTCAGTTCGTGTCGTATCGGCGCAATTTAAACTTGAACACTTACATTGGACCCAGCGTTACCTTTAGCAGCCAGATTCATAGCAACACGGCGTGGTTATCTCTAGCGATTGCGCAGACCAGTTATACTGAAAGGTTTGATGTTGTGTTTCAATCCGCGATTACTGTACGTACACATTTGCATCTTTCCTGCGTCTTCAACAAATACTGGTGGAGGTGCAGGGTAGCGTTGGGAGCAATGTAAATATTGCTCACACAATATTAGTGAGATTATGCACTGCGTATGTTGCATCTATAAAGGCATTGCGCACGTAAGAACACATTTTTCATAATGCGCTTGAGCAGAAGTTCTGTGCACATGCTCCATACAAAATGTGGTGTTACACACGCAACACTGTTGTGAATACAACAAATGCCGTACTAAAGCTTGCTAGTAATGAAACACCACATTAACCCTTTGCAGTCCGAAACCTTTACCCACCTTCCATCCGTTCCGGTCCGAAACTAAAAAAAGCAAAGGTCAAGTAAACAAAGTTTACTTACTCTCTTAAAAGATGGGCACTATGTAGTGAGAAAATGCGTGCGTGAATCAACCATAAAAAAACTTGTCCAGCAGTGCCTGACAATTGACCACTGCGGACATGTTTTGTCGGGAGGGGTCTGACAACGGACCGCAATGCCTTCCATGATTTTCAGCCCATACACACGTAAAAAAGAAAGAAGCAATTTCTTCGAACCACCGAAAATATTTTATTGGGTCTCTCTGCCACACTCCAACGAAAACTTTGCCCGAAGGGTGCAGCACTGCCAGTCACTCGTCGCAAAGTGCACTTTCATCCCAACACGGCTTTGCAGGTTTGCGCATGTGTGTGTATAAATTACTGTACAAAAAAACGAAAGCCCTGCTCACATTCAGGTTATCGCACCTTTCCGCTTGACGGGCCAGTCCTGTCTGCGCGAATCGCACAACAAACAACACTGCCGGGGAGAGGCCATTCCTTCTCAAGGTACACGTGGAAAAAACGTTGGGTCGCCGCCGGCAGAAACTGCCCTTACGCTACTAGCGTCACGCGTGACGGTCAATGGGACCAC
The DNA here is from genome assembly GCF_013339695.2 of Rhipicephalus sanguineus. Lineage (NCBI taxonomy): Eukaryota > Metazoa > Arthropoda > Arachnida > Ixodida > Ixodidae > Rhipicephalus > Rhipicephalus sanguineus. The sequence continues at coordinate 131,092,660 of NC_051182.1, forward strand.
GCCACACAGTGTCACAATGCGTGACAGTCAACAGGACCACACGGACAAGTTTCTCACACAAGCTTCGGTTACAATGTGGGCTCATGCAAATGGATGCAGCCTTGCCAAAATTTGTTAAAAACAAGCGAGACATCGAAGGAAACCACACGTTTGTCAGACTGAGCACAGTTAAAGGCCATTTTATGCAAACGAGTAGACACTTAAAAGGCCCTTGAGAAAATAGCGAGACAGACAGATTGGATGTTATTTTTTGTAGAGGCAAGCAAATCACAAATAATGACGACGCACTGGCTTTTGGTGTGTACAGCAAACACAGTTGTCAGCAAACGGTATGTGAAGCACCAGATTGTTAAAAACCAACGAGGCAGACATTCAGGGGAGGATGGATGCTTGAAGAGGTGAAAAATTCTTGAACACGAGGTGTCATTGGAGCCAACGTTTCGACAAGCGGACTTGTCGTCTTCAAGGCAGTTACAGTCACGGTAAGGACAAGTCCGCTTGTCGAAACATTGGCTCCAGTGACACGCTGCATTCACGAATTTTTCATCTCTGAAAACCAATGAGATGTCACGAGAGACCACACATTCATTAAAGTAAACGCCATGGTATGTAAATGAGCGTGCATTTTAAGAACCCCCAATAAACCAATAAGCCTGAAACAAATCAGACGCATCTTCATAAAGACAAATAAACTGCTTCATTAACATCACTGCAATGCAGCTTGATGATGCCCCGGCCAACTCGGTTATCACAAAATGACATTTGAGACATCCCTGTCACACGAGCGTGTCCATGGACCTGTGGCACAACAGAGACGGTGGTGTCGGGTGTTGAAAATATGAAATGGCGTGTAGAAAAGCACGTAGATGCAGCTCCTAGCAACAGCGACTGTGGTGGCCATGTTTTCTGTCTACAAGCACCTTGTTTGCGAAAGCACTCGCGATAGCCGAACCCTCAGTCCCACCAACAGGTGTACATTACTACAAAGGTGACCACACACACAAACAGTCGGTGCTTGTATATTTGTACAAGCATTTGAACAGATCCTGCAACGTTTTTGCTGATAAGCCTTTCACAGCATTTGTGTCCTCAAAGAGAAGCATGGGCTGCCAAATGCTTTGGACAAACGAAAGAGTAGCCTAAGTGTAATTTTGAGGTGCAGTGAAGAATATGCTTCCTGGGTCTATCAGTGCGGAGGCTTTCTTGTTCTGCTGACACTGCACAATTTGATTGAGCAACAGCAAGCTTTGATATATGATTTAAACCGCAAGCTTTGTATGTGGGAGACAGTGGGATTGAATTCTTGTGCCATCGAGTACCCACTGGTTTATTTTCTAATAGGTGAAGATCTCACCCCATACTAGTGCTTGGCTTCTTGCGTTGTAGAGTGTTTTTCTCGTCGCAAGAGGGACTGTGACCAGACAATACACTTGTCAAGTTTCCGAACTTTTCCGACCCTCGATTTCTCTGTGGTGGCTGACCACACCCAAAAGGGGGCTTTTTGAGACAATGCAGAGGGTACTCCGACCACTTTACACCCCAAAAGGTTTTTAAAACCCATTTACCATTTTTTAAAGATGAACAAAGGGTGCTTCAAGCGCTGCATACCTGGAAGGGTTTTTGAGAGCAATGAGAAAGGTGCTGCAATGTGTCGTGAGCGCTCGCAATTAGAAGGGGAGTAAACAACAACAGACAAACGTGATAGCCTTACGTTAGTCCCTCATTATCAGTTGAAGCTGTTTTTTTTTTTTCTTCGCGGCAACTCTTTTTCGTTTGATTAGGTTCTGAACATCCACTGTGCGGGCCAGGCAGCTTATCCTGATGATAAGAGTGGCCGCACGGCCAACACACGTGCCAATGACAAAAAGGCGAAGAGTACGAAGGAAAAGAAGCTGCTGCGTATGATAACCTCCAACCGACAACTTGTAAAAGCCTTCCTCTGGTTTTGGTTTTAGGGATAACAAATGTGTGCGTGGGTGTCAGCCATTGTAGGCGCGTTTGATATCCCCCGCATTACAGCAAAAGATAAAAAAAAATCTGACGCACACATCACGCCACACCAATTTCAAAGGACATCAAACTGGAGTAAGTGGTAAGCGCACCATCACTCATAAAAGACAGTACAATGGGAAAATTTATACGTAGAAAAAAATATATATATCAGGCGTGTTGAAGGGCAGCCCAATTCCTTTATGCTCTTTGAAGCAGCATTGAAGTACCATATTATGCTATTAATCTACAAATGAACGAAAGAAGGGAAATTTCAGGGCTCATTTTTCTTCATTACACACAACGTTAAGAACTAGCAGACAATCAAGCCAGGGAAAATAATATCCCTGGCTTGATTGTCCGCTAGTTCTCATTGATGTAAATCTGTTAATCTATGAAGTAAGACAAGCCATGCACATGTTAATAAAGAATCGCTGTTGTAAATCACAACTTGTTCATAAAAAAAGAAGGAAAGATACTACTAGACAACATTGTAAGTTCAGGAAACCTTTTGTAAAATTAACTAGTGTGTTCGTGCTTTGATCTTTACTTCATCCTCTGTGCAATACAACCTTTCCAAACATGTGAGGAAGAACTTAAATTGAAAGCCTTCCTGACGAAACTGCTTGTACTGCTGATCATGCATCTTTTGTTGCGGCATTCTCTTTGTCGCTACTTTAGCATTTCTCGTTTCAGTACACTGTACGAAGTAATCATTGCTTCTTTTTTCTTTGTATCCTGCAATGTTGCTTTTAATGCCTTCTCAAAGTGCGCTATGATTACACATTTCACGGGTACTGTTTTAAACATTCTATTTTTGCCCTTCCCGTATTATTACCACGAGAATGTTTAAGATTCACATATCTACGACACCATACTGGTGTCACTGACGATGTTTCTTGAAGGCAAAATTAAAAAAAAAAGGCTCTGCCTTCATCTTCTCTTTTGATAATTAAGTTTTTTTTTTTCTGCTGCACAACTGAAAATAGCTTCGAAGTAATAATTAACCAGTCTACACTAGCTTATAAGCAGATTGGTTTCCATGGCTGGCACAGAGTTGATACGAACGTCAAATGCGGGACTCATTTAATGATGCATTACAACCTGAACATTGGGCTTAAGATCTCATGGTGAAGTGCTCTCAATTAATTTCAACCAACAGTGTGTATACGATTTGTTTTTGCTAGTTGCAACCAGTGATGGCGGAGAAAAAGACAATGAGTTCTTGGTGTTTGCGACCCCCTCTGTACTGAACTTGAACTCGTTTAATTAGAAGTGGGCTCCATATTTGGCTAAGCACACGGGCCTTTAGCATTCTGCCTACATCGAAATGCGGCCGGGATACGATTCCGCAATCTAACACAGCGACAGCAGCTATCCCGATGTTGTAAAACGTAGTTTACTAACACCACAAACTTTTTATTTTTTTTTTAAGTCTCGACATAAGTGTAAGTAAATGTTTCTGCACTATGCTATGATCAAAAAGCAACCAGGGAGTCATCTATCCCGCAGCCCAGAGCCCAACGGCAGAAAGCCGAAGCGATCCGCCTCTTTCATTTTCCTGTGCTGCCCTCTGCTGTATTGGTAGGGGTTTGGTAGGGGCCGGGACAACTAGTGTTACCAGAAGCAAAGCCTCCGAGATAATGAGACATTTCGCGACTTTTCCGCTAGGGGAGAGCGCATGCGCCAGTGCGGCGTGAAAAAGGCGGATTGGAATGACTAACAGAGTGCTTGAGGAGACTGCCCCGTTTAAAAACAGAAACGATGCAAACACATGCACAATTCAAAAATGGGGGACTGAAATCAACAATGCAACTACAGAGATACTGCCAACGACTTCTTCCGCAGTGTGCAAGAACATTTTTAGCCATCGGATTGCTAGGCTGAAGACACTTTTAAAATTATAGCTTTTATAAGCTACTTCGGCTGTTTCGAAAGGATGGATGATTGGCTGCATACACACACAGTGATCTACGGTTGGTTACAACTCTAAGCTACAACCATGAAACCACTGTGTACCGGTTCTTTGCCCCCTTGCAAGAGTCCTTTATCAGCTGGTTTTTCACTCGAAGCACAAATGCTTTTTCTCTGCTCATGTAAATCCCAGGCACATTGAAAAATAAAAGCCTATCTTTTCTGTCTGAAATAGTATTTTTGGACAAGTACTGATGTCAGGATCTCTGATAAAATTTGTTGGAACACTCAAGTTTTTAGTTTTTTTTGGCAATGCACAACAATAAAAAGTTTTTTATTGCCGACTCAACGAGAAAACTGTCTGTTTCTCTGTCACATAGGACTATCATCGCCATAAATAAGTGAATACAACAAAATTTTTCTTTGGCAGAGCTGGGTTTGAACCTGAATCCCCCCTTTCTAAAGGCAAGCGTCTTAACTGCTGGGTTACACACCCGTGCTTGCAGAATGTGGATATATCTGAACCATGTGAATGTGTTGTACCCACGGTGCTATACAGCAAGAAGACTGTGTGTTGTCCACCGCGGTGGTGTAGCGGTTACGGTGCTCGGCTGCTGACGCAAAGGTTGCGGGTTGGATCCCGGCCACGGCGGTCACATTTCGATGGAGGCGAAATACTAGAGGCCTGTGTACTGTGCAATATCGGTGCATGTTAAAGAGCACGAGATGGTCGAAATTTCCAGAGCCCTCCACTACGGCGTGCCTTATAATCATATTGTGGTTTTGGCACGTGAAACCCCAGATATTAAAGAAGGCTTTGTTCAAATTTCATGGTAGTGAAACAAAAGCCCTCTCTGGGATAGCATGTTAAGCCAACATGGAGGATTGCGCACATCTGAAAAATTTACTTTCAAAAAGTTTCATATAAAAACTCGTGCTTCAGCGGTCAATGGATGCGCCTTTCATAGGGCCATTAGAGACGCTGACAAATGCTAAAGTCGGTTACAAGCTAAGACAAAAATCTAAGCTCCACCCACAAAACAGTGGTGCACCTGCCCTACACCAGTAAAAGACGGTCGTGCTAGCTGGTTTCCACTCGAACTGTAAGGTACTTTTTCTCGGCTAATGTAAATACTACACATTCAGAGTTAAAAGTTCATTTGTATTACCTAAAACAATACACTTGGCCGAGCAGCGGCGTCGGAATTTCTGACGAAATTTATCAGGACGTTCAAGTTTCCGACCGAAAACCAGTGACGCAAACGTGTGTATGCATGGGAAAGTCGACTATCTGAAACACTTGAGAAGTGCTAGACTTTCACAAACATGAGTAAGCGCCATTGGATGAAGCATTTTTTGCAAATTCTCCGTGGGAGAGACAGTGACGGCTGTGGGTGTAGCTGACATTTTTTCTTAGGTTGGAGCCAGTTATAGAAAGAAGATGAAAGATAATTTGCCAATACTGCCTGAAAACAACATTCTAGGGAAGGCTGCAACTATAGGATATAACTCTATGCCTGACTGATCACCGAGACAACTCCCAAAGGAGATTCTGCATAGATTTCTTTTTTTCGATTGTGCACTTGCTTGTGTTGGCTCCTGTTTTAATAATAATAATAAAAAAACAAACTTGGAGGATGCTTGAGCTCCACCTTCAAGAGCAGAATGCGATAGCATAATCAGGCCCAGTTCGCAATGCCTTCTCAACTGCTAAGCTTGCTTCGCTTCTCGGTGAACACCTCATCCGTGCTCCAATTTAACGAACGTATGTGCGCGTAACATTGACAGTTTCAAACTATCCTTGAATGCCTACTGCAAGTACAGTTGCTAAGTGCCCACTACGCCATAATTCTTTCTTTTGCGAATTGGCAAGGCACCCACTACACGTCCTTAGCGAAACACACGAACCTGCACAGCTACAGGTGGTGATGGTGTTGTTGGAAATGATAATTAATTATGCCCGTGTGCTTTGTAATTGGTGGGCCTTGAAACCAACCACCTGTTGCGCAGTTCACATGTTTTGATGCCTGGTGTGATTCTATGCTTCTGGCACACAATATTACACGTGTGACACTCTTTGCACTGCATGACATTCATAGTGTATTTTTTTTTTTCCGAAGCAACTTTGAGCACGGGTGTGGCTCTGTGGTAGAACACCTGTTTGCCACACGGGAGTCCTGGGTTTGATTCCCCGCTCAAACCAAAGATTTTTATTATTTCCTTATTTGCACCTATCTAAAATTTTCGCTCACGGACAATGCCGATTTTTCGCTCACAACCAACAACACCGAAGCTGACACCGGAATTTATGCGAAACGAGTCCCTTAACGCTATCACGTTAAGTTAAATACTGGAGGTTTCATGTTCCAAAACCACGATATGATTACGAAACATGCTGTTAGTGGTCGATTCCGGATACATTTTGACCACCAGGAGTTCTTTGCACCTAAACCCAGTACACAACTGTTCTTGCATTTTGCCTCATCAAAATGTGGCCAAGAATAGAACCTGCGCCCTCACGATCAGCATCGCAAAGCCTTAGTCACCGAGCTACCAGAGCCGGTTGCCGTCTCGTCAAGCACAAAATGTGGTCCCACTGCGAGTATGAGCCGTAACGGAGAAGTTTGCCTATTGCGTATGCATTATTGGCAAGCACCCATTTTTATAAAGACTGCAATGAAACAGTCATGCCAAAATTACACACAGGGTATGTGGCTTTAAATACAGGGTGCGCTTTTTTTTTTTTTTTTTCAGACAATACAGAATTTTTTTATATCGCCAGTGATGGATAAGACAACTGAAGTCCCCTAGCTCAATTACTCAACATGGCATACATTACTTGTACAAAAAGAAACAAAACAGTATGGACCAATTAATCAAAACTGGACTATACTCGATTACAACCTAACAAAAAATTGAACTCCGCCCACAGAACCAGGCATGCCTGCCCTTTACCTGTGAAAGACAGCCGTGCTAGCTGGTTTCCGCTTTAACCATAAGTATTTTTCTTGACTAATGTAAACACTACGCATACTAAGAGTTAAAGGTTCACTGTTACTACCTGAAGCATTACATTTGGCCAAGTATCGATCACCGCGTAGCGATCAAGGAAATTTACCAGGATGTTAAAGTTTCCCAACTAAAACTAGCAACACAGACATGGGTCTGTATGAGAAAGTAAACTTATCTGAATCACTAGCCGCATAGAATGAAATGAAGTGTTGGATGCAATTTCAAGTGTGCCCTGGCGCCCACAAACTCACTGTAAAAAAAAACTGCTCTTCTAGTTATGTTTGTCTTTTACCAAAGCGATTTGTTCAATAAAGCATAAAAGTAACTAGGAGCCAATGTTCTCCACTGCGCACCTAGGAAACAGATGCTTCGTAACTGGTATCGTCACTGCAATTTTGTTCAGTGAATGCTTGCCTTGCGATTTTTATGTGCTAAACTTTGTAAATTGAGATATGTGCTGTAAAACAATCAGAAAGCTAATTAGTGAACTATCGATATATAGCGGAGTGTGCATATGTATTTATTGCACAAGTTTTGCCTGTCACTTGTAACTGTACTAAAGAACTACAATTATGCTATCCATTACAGGCGGAATTTTAAAAACGTATCGACGCATAAGCGGCTGCGACGAGCACGGCCACTCGAATGAGAGCAATTGCAGTTAAGTTGCCACCAGTGTACTAGATATTAGGGGGGGGGGAGGTGCGCAGAATTTCAGTGGAGGTGACACTACTACGACAAAAAATATGCCGCCATACCACGAGACGACGTGGCTGGCAGCAAGATTGCCACTTGATGCATCTGTTGATGCGTTCATAACTAATACAGAACAGCACACTAAAAATGGGGACAAACGTAGAGTACGCATGACACAAGTACCTTGTCAACGGTTTTAGTGTGCCGTCTTTCTCTTAGCCGCGAACCCGGATCAACTAGCCCCATTTTCTGTCCTCTTGAGCATTCATAACATTTCACGGACATGAATACAGATTTACGGATTGTATGAATTTACAGATCGTGTGTGGGGATGTACTGCAGGTTACACGATAAAGCCATAGTCGACCTCCGACAATCATCTTTGACGCTTCTGGACAAAAAATTTTTTCATTCACTTAATCCGACATATTACGTCTCGAAGCCTCTAGTTTGGCGACACCTGTTGGGATGTTTCAAATGCAGTAAAAAGGTTAGACTTCAAAAGTGGAAGGAAAGAAGAGGCACGATGTAGTTCCCATTTGGGCATTGACACTACTGCAGTTTCAAGCCGACAGCTAGGCACTGCACTGGTATTTGTGAGAAACGCAGCCGATCGTAATGTATGCAGCCCATTAGAAAAAAAGAAGATAAATTGTAAGGGGTTTTCCACCACCTCCAAACACTTCTCTCACAACACAGTCCTTTATTTTTAATGTAATTTCCACACACGTATCGCTCCGCTGCATACTGAGCCTGGCAATATGTCGTGTTTTTTCTGGTAAAACTGTACATGCCAACATAAATCCATGAAAAGATAAATGCATGTCATTAAAAAAGACATAACAAACGCTAGCACGCAATGCACGTAAAAACTAAACGAATCAGTTCATTTCGCAACAATCTCATTATATTATGCTGGCCATTGTACGATGCAAAAAATGTCACCGACGTGTCATCAACAAGCCTCCTTCCCAAACTAACAGTGATTAAAAAATGTGATGCTTGGTAACTGGGCTAGTTCTCGCCACACATCTAAACCCTTCAAATTTTAAGTCGCGGTGTAAGCTGGAGCCAAGACTGCGGTAAGGCATCGTCACTGGCCCTTTCACTGGGAAGACACCAGACACAACCAGCCAAACAGAAAAAAGAATAAAAAAATTTCTGGTGCAACCCTTACAGTCTGGTGGAGCCGGCGGCGACGGAGACTAGAAGGAAGAAATGCCGTCTCCCCCTGTTCGAGCACTCTTTAAAGTTCGGAGAGCAATGCGCACATGCAACGTTTTTCTTTTGCGACGACGGAGGCACGCAATCACGGTGAACGACAGCGTCTCTTCGAGGCTCTGTCCGGTGACGATGATGGCACGGACACACACAACACACGCGTGACGGACCACTTGTGACGGAGAGCACGACTTCGTGGACGTCGTCGATGACCCGTCAGGGGCAAAGCACGCGACGACGCCTCGGTGCGGCTGGTGACGGACCGGTGGGCGTCTCTTTCGGATTTGGTGCCACCAACTTCGATGAGTGCCCCGTCACGAGACGCACAGGACGGGTGGGATGGCAGGAAACGGACACCACCACCGCCAGTGCCACATTTTTTTAAACAAGTGGCGGTGCCCTCACCGGAACTCGTATATCTGAATACTGTGCTCCGGCACGTGCCGTAACGTTAGTGACTGATACCTGCAAGGAGAACAAAAAACACCGTTTTTTTTTCAAGCAGTTGAAAGCAGGCATTTCACATCATTGTTGCAGTGTTAAAGACATGGACGACGACTAGGAACACAGCAAATCATCATCCGCATTTTTTGTACTGCAATGATTACGTCACCGTACGATTTTGTCCAAATTGAAGTTCGACACTCGATTCTTGAAAAGCGGCAAATTTTTCTATGCAAGCTGTTACAAAGTAATTGTGTCATGAACACTTTTGAGAGAACTGCAGACATACAAAGTCATTAAGCCATGCACGTGACGTGCAAATCTTGGCTCAAACTGTGACTGAAATCACGAGCGTATGGCAGTTCAACAGTTGTCATAGCAGAACCTGAAGGAAGCGAAGTGTTTTTTTGGAATGTATACCCAGCAAATCGTACGTTTGATCAGATCGGCACATAAGAAGCAAGAAAAGACAAGTTCTAGACCGATGGATCTGTGCAATGGCTGAAGTGCAGTACGGCGTATGCGCGGTTCGAAGCTGAAAAACGAGCTAGACGAACAAGGAGACGTACCATTCGGAGCTTCGGTGGTAGTAGTAGCCTTCAATGGTGGACGACTTCTTCTGGAAGCATATGTAGTAGAAGCCCGCAAAGGACGCCCCATTGATGTCCTTGATCGTGTGGTCGGGAACGAGAAAGTGCTCCTGCCACAAAACGAAACCACATTTATCAAAGCAATGAACAGGTCTCGTTGGTGAATGTTCATGTTGAAATGCACTTGGTGTGACAGTTACAGCAGGACAATGAAAGAACAAGTGGGCATATGTGGCACAAGCTACCAACTATTTAATACTGTTAAGAGACACAGTTATACAAGGCGAGGGGGCAGGGGGTTGTAAAATATGACAAAATAACGACAAGTGATGTTGCAGTGTGCTGGAACAGCTGCGTTTATGATCGCGGGCCGCTCACCTTGTGTATAAGCGTGTTAACAGTATTAAACAGTTGGCAGTTTGTGCCATGTACGTCCACTTGTTCTTTCGTCTTTTAGTCCTTCAGTAACCACATTTCAACAAAAATGAAACCACATCATCGTATGTTACAGGTGTGCGTCTGCGACGTTGCAACTTAAAGGGTCCCTGAAACTTTTTTTTAAATTGTGTAGGTGCCCTGTCCAAAAACTCTGTGCGGCGGTGCACTTCGCACTTAGATCAGTCTGGTAACAGTTCGAAACACACATACAAAATGTTTTGTTGTCCCTGCAAACCAGACATTTCTGGTCAGATGCGACAGCACACTCCTCCTGGCTGTTTGTTGCACGTGACATACAGGACAACTGTCGCAATGTGCATGCTTAAGTGACCTAAGAAGTCACGCTTCTAAAATTACTCTTGTAATGCCCAGCGTTCTATGTTAATGAAAAGTCAAACAACTTTTACTCCATGTTCTCGTAAGTAAAAGAAACACAAGGGGTGGGTATGAGAAAGAATTCTGTTAGTATAGTAAATATAACTAGCAAATGGGGTTGCTAAGCTAGTCAAAACTGATAAGTAACTACACTACATAGGAAATTCCAGTATAGAAACACACACACAGCTAACTGTCGCCTGGCTTACTTGCATTCGTTACATGTGCTAGCTACTTTCCTATCAAGAACATTATGTCACGCTGATAGCGCGCACAATGTTCATGACCCGAAAGTGTCAGATGCCTGGTGATAACACAAGGAAAGGCACGCGAGATACACAGCCATTGTTGTGGGATGGAAAGACACCTCAAGTGCATCATTTCACAGAGTGTAGGCTACGAAGCTCAACAGAACAGATGGATAGGCTATGCTTGGTATGGCATCATGTACATTGTTCTTGGAATGAAACGCGACATTGAAACATCAAGTGTCGCAACCAGTATGTGCAATCAGTTGAGACAACCATGTCGTGTTGCTACTAATCTGGCCATCCAAGGTCTGTGACGTAAGTGTTCAAGCAAAAATTGGCCCAATTCATGCGAGGGCTGCACTAGAGCTGTGCACGGGCCATATTTCCGAGCCCGAGCCCGGCCCGGGAAAGCGCTGCGAGCCCGCCCGGCCCGGCCCGACGTACAAAACACAATCCTGGGCCCGGCCCGGGTTTTTGAAGGTTCGCTGCAAAAACAAAACATCGTTTTCCGGTAATTTGGCATTCTATTGAGCATATCAAATATGATCAAACGACACACGACGAACAGTCTATTACACAGATTACAATTTACAAGTAGATGGCCTCATGCCAACAACAATGGAGTCACGCCAAAGCCGTCACGTGTATGGGGTATGCCCATGTAAGCGTCAGCTTGCACGAAGGCGATCTAGGTCGGGTCGCTCGTCGCTGTCGCGTGCATGTTCACTCAGGATTTGGCCTTAAATCTAACGCGAACAGCAGGCACGTAGCCAGGATTTTTTTTCGGGGGGGGCCCAGGCCTAATTGTTCGAAAGACAGTCTTTCCATGGCAAAAACAAAAAAAAATGTTGCCTGGAAATATAGAGGGCTGGAAAAATTTCGGGGGGGGGGGGGGGGGGGCCCCCGGGCCCCCCCTTGCCTACGTGCCTGGCGAACAGTCGCGTGGCGCCGTCACTAGCTCAGGTGGTGTTACTTTTCTGTTTGTCGGAGTGCAACAGAGGCGGTTCTTTACCTGCTCCCCTTTTGTTTACAGTAGCGAATGGAAGGAAAAGCGGTAAAGGGCGGTCGCGGAAAAGGCACTGTATGCGCGCTGGAACACAATTCCCGCTCATTCTCTATATTTCGGGCTTGAGTCGGGCTTTGCGCCCGGCCCGATAAAACTCCCCCGGCCCGGGCCCGAGGTGAAAATACGTCGGCCCACCCGAGCCCGGCCCGTGGGCCGGGTCGGGCTACCCGGAGCCTGTGCACACCTCTAGGCTGCACACTGTAGTGCAGCAGATGGACTAGCACTGTGTCCAGGCTTTTCCATAAATGATTGCGAGTTTTTCTGCCAGGGTTTGTACAGGCTTTGAAGGCAGAAATGCCCCAAATCAGCAAGGCCTTCAAATGCCCCAATTAAGTGTTTTCTTTTTCAAAGAAATGAATTCTAATGTTCCATTTGGTACAATTCATAATAAAGCAACATTATTTTAAAACATGTTGCAAATTTGAGGGATTATCAAGGACCTGTGTGAACTGTGTTTTGCACTACAGTGTATGTGACGTAGGCTGCACGCCAATTTTCATTGCTTGAATCTGAATTTCCACATATCAAACTCGGCTCAACAACAATGGCTGAGTGAGCACTACAGGGTTGTGAATAACATTCTTAATTATTCGACAAGTTGTTTGATTCAATATTTGACAAATTCTTTAGATAAAAAGATTCCACTTGTCTCAGAATATTTTTCGGGCAAGGCATGTCGGGCCAATTCCACCAGCCCAGGTTGCTACGGGACATACACCAGAAACGCTGGCGACGTCAAATAGGAGCTTTCATCGGAAGCTGGCGTCACACAGCGTGAAAAAAGGGCATACACCAGAGATGCACCGACAGATGTCAAACACAACACCAGGATTGTTCAACGGATTGTCTTGGCTGCACTTATGAATGGCCGGTGCTTAGTGTGCTGGTGGCGGGAAAAGGTTGGTACCGGGAAAGTTCCTTACCTTCCACCTCATGAAAACGTTTTCAGTCGCCTTCAGCTCCGTGTAATTGAAGTTGTCGCAGTTGAAATTGTCGGTGTAGTCCTCAAATGACCCGAACTTACTCTGTCGAGAGGAAAAACGAAATGTTATTGCCACAGTGTTCCACAAAGAGGACAGCAGTTGGTGGGGTGAGAAAGCAAATCACGACAACACAGCTGTCACAAATTATGAATTAGCGTCCTCAAGGGGCCCTGAAACCGTTTTGTGGATTTAGTACATATGCATTAAAGGAGTACTGACATGATTTTGAGACATCACAAAAGGGACATTTTTCGTTTCCTTGGTATGCATTGTCAACGCTCTTCACACAGCGGAGTCAGACAACACGTATAAGATATTTTACTTTGATTTTAAAGTTTTCGTTGCAGAGCATTTGCAAGCCAGCCCCACCGCAATGGACAATTATCCCGATGAGTCAACACAGTTTGTGAACTCCGCGTCCTGCATGTAGCTTAAATCGCAGAAATCACTGGGCGACAATTCACTCGTTGTTTACGGGGACCACGAGCAGATGACAGATCTGCCGCTAGTACGTGGCGAGTTGCTGTCTCCCTGTGACGTCACACTGCGGTGACAAGCCACGGAGAAGCCACCCCCTCAATATCGAAACCGAAATGTTTTTTTCTAAGGTAGCAGTTCTGAAAATATATTCGATGCATTCCCAGGCACCACAGTACTCTTTTTAAGGTTCTTGACACCAGTGTTTTCATTTAAAGCAACAACCCGAAAATATTTAAAATTCGTGTCAGTACTTTTTTAAGCTGGTAGCGCAGCGGAATCCCTTTTCCTTAATTTCACTCTTTTCCTAACACCTGCCGTATACGATTTGCACAGCACTGCTTAGACCACTACTGATGCATGAAAAGGTACAGCGAGATTCGCAAGCAATCAGTGCATTATACTGAAGTGGTACTAGTTGTAAGGGATGCAGATGAGGCATCCCATCATTGCAGTCAACTATCAGACGTACCGAGTCAACATGAAATGCTTCTTGCTGATGTCAGCACTTGACAAGTAGAGCACTCATGGATTTTTAGGTTTACTACTGGTATGCCCGATTGCTTGAGATAACCAAGACACGTCGCGACGAATCTGGTCTCTAAAGTTAATGGTGGCTTTGATCTACGTGTTTGAGTTGAAATTATGCTGATATGGCCCGAACTGAAGATGGTGGAAACGAAAGCATGTGCATTACTTAGCTCTAAATTGTCCTGTTTCAATCCATGAATACTATACATGCTTATAATAAAATCAGACATCAGGCAGTTTTGTGCTGCACATAACTTTGGTACAAATTCTCATGTTAATACTCATATTTTCTTCATTAAATGTTTCAAACATCTCAAGCACTTTGTTTGTCCAACTTGCAAGACTGCAACTAAGGACATGACCCGAGCTCACAGTATGAGTTATTGGCGGCGAGATCGAGCAGAGTCGGCACCTAGCGGCGAGCGGACGAAACCTTGCGGTGTGGATGGCTCCTTGCATCGTCTGCTAGCCACACTGTGTTCGCATGTGTGCGTACGTCATGCGCATTGTCAGATTACAGCTCATTCCATTGCGCTAGCACATTACCAAATGCTTGTACGTATGCCTACATGATATACATAAGCATTTCGCCTTACGAGACTTGTATGCATTCTAATAAATGAGTAAACGCTCGTGTCGGTATGGCGCTAGGTCTAACCATCGTACCGTCCATTCGCCAAAATCATTTCAATGTGGGTACCACTGTCTCATTCAAGCACGCCACATAGTTCATTCGGCGTCGTCCTAAACGAAAAAAAAGTACTAAATTGTCGAGGTGTGAATGCAGAATTTTGCAGAACCGCCTATCCACACAAACGCGGCGACGGTGCTGCCACCTACAGCCCGATCTCGCGGCGAATAGCAGAACCAAACAAATCCTGATGCCAATAAAGCAACGTGCCGTTTCCTACAAAAAAATTTCGCGTACTAGAGGGAATCTCGGCACGCTTATGGGAGAGCTGCGAGCATGGTGGTTCACCAGTGTGAGAATGATGGCTTACACTAACAATTATTGTTGGGGTTCAACGTCCCAAAACCACGATATGATTATGAGGGACGCCGAAGTGGAGGGCTTACACATTTTTAGCATCATCATCATAATCATTATTTCGAGCATCACCATTTTGTCTTATATGCAGGTCATGTGACTACTATTACTACTGTGATGAAGACAGGAAATGTCTTGGTGAGCTTAACAAACTTGCATTAATTAGATGCACATGGCGTCTGCACACTCATAGTCTCAGTGGGAATCAACAGCGACTTTGAAGGCCCTTAAAAAAACAAGGTCAGACCATTTCCGGATGAATTCTTGTGTAACGAGAGGTAAATACCCAGTGTTTCTTGTCGACTTCCTCGTCCGCATCCCATTTGCGCGTGAGGAATGGATACTTCTCGCTGATGATCTCGCCGTCAAAAAACGTTGTGAGCGTCGGGTACTCCTCCGTCAGGCCCTTGATCTTCAGGTAGCCGCAGAGGTAGGAGTTCGCTTCGTCAACGTGCTGCATCAGACAACAGAAACAAAACAATGCAACTTAGTAATGACAGAACCAACAACCTCCGAACTCTAACGCTGTGGGTTCGAACCCCATTAACGGAAAGGTTGATTTTTCGCCCACTTTAGTTCATTTCAATTTACGGCATAGTTAAAAGCAACAATTAATGTTCTCTATGCTTTCCTTGGCCGAACTGTCTATTTAGTTCGATTGGTTGTAACACAAAGCGCAATTCAACCATAAACAACGTAATGTCACAGTTATCATATGCTGAGAATACTATAACGCGGCAGCTGGGCGACTTCACACCCTGCAACACCGAAACTGCATAAGTTTTCGGCGAACAATCCTTACAGACATTGATAAATGAATGACAGGCAGCTTGGCCCCAATGTTTCTACTGATTTAGAAATCACCATGCTATGTATGCAAGCCTGGTGATGCAGCCGGGAACCAAATCTTTGCATGGCAGCACCACTAACTGCTTTTATTCTCTAAAGGTTGTATATTAACGTCTGAATGCTATTTGCTATGCATGCGTGATCGTGTGAAACTGTGTGTATGATGAATAACATTCAAGTGCATGACATTTGAGAAATGCCAGTGTCATGACAAGCATCAGGGGGAAAAGTGCGTTCACCCCTGCGCCATTGAATCAATGACCAAGTCGAGTGTAAACCATCGCGCTTCTACGAGCAATGAAATGCCTACTATAACGACACGAACGATAGTTATTTCATGTTAGCATGATCTGACTCCGCTCTTACACGGATGACGCCAGCCGACGGTGCTACGCAGTTAACGTTTACGTAAGCGCTATGTGCGCACATTTTTGCGCGGAGGCGCGCATCTCTCCAATCTCGTACGCACACACGCGCGCATTATCTCGCCAAAAAGAAACACCGGTCTTCTTAGCTTTACGAGTGGATCGCGCATGGTGCAGTTTGTAATCGCGAACTTGGCGTCAAGCGCTGCTAAGATTTCGCGTTAACGGTAACATCAGGCTCGCATCAGAACTCGTTTAAACTGACGGTTCTCCGAGATCGGAGAAGTTTGTCCTCGAAACGAGACTCTTGCAAAAGCCTTTCGGGTCGACTCGAATCGCACTGAATGTCCGCGGGGCAAGTATACTACGCAACCGCTTTTTTTTTTTTTTTCTCTCTTCCTTCCTTACGCCGGCCTAGAAGCCACCCCCCGAGACCTCGCACACAATCGGGGCGGGCGACCCTTCAAGCACATATGCAATCTCGGCGTTTGCGCCGATTGTGCGTTTCCAAAGGCCCACTTTTTATCGCCCGTCGCTTAGCGTCGACGGTGACAGCGTTGGAGTGCTCTCGTAAGACAACAGCATCAGCTGCCAAAATCCCGAAATGGCTCAGGCACAGGATCTGTGCTACGATTTTCTTTTCTTCGCCGGCGAGAATCTCAACGCGCACACACAACAGCGGTGTTGCAACCTTGCACAGGGGGGGTGGCGTGCCAGCGGACGATATCGCCAACACCACTAGCCCGCGCACGACAAAATCGGGCCTAGGTGACCCCCTATGTCAAGTCAGCACGCCGATCGCGATCCTAGAACGCCTCGATCGTAGGTGATCGCAATGCTCGCTACCTGCGGCACCGTACTAACACGAGCGCAAGCTCTACCTGCTTCCGAATGAAAGAAACCGTCAAATCATGGCTCGCTCACCTGAAGCACGACTTCGACGTCGTAACTGTTGCCTTTGCTTTTCTGCTGTCCCTGGAATCGGGATCCGTTGTAAAGCAACGACCGGGTTACACCGGGTTGGTGCGAGTTGGCCGGCAAAGGTGGCACAATCTCGGGCGTCCTCACCGGCATGGCTGACTTTCGTAGCTGACGCCTTTCTTTCAGCGCCGCACAACACACCGCGATTGCCGCGATGACCCGCGAGAGGCACGAGAGGCCCCAGCTCCACTGGCCCTCAACAGCAAGCGGCCATGTTGAGAGCACCTATGACATGACGTAACGAAAACGCGTGCTCAACCGCGCTCTCTCATTGGTCAGTTGACTCAAGGGTGTCGTTGCGCAACGCACGCATGGAACGGGGTTGCGTGTGCCAGATTCTCGCCGTAAATGAAGGTTTGCGTTCTCGAAATTTCCGCGCACGTCGCGAATATTCCAGCGCCGCTGTTCCGCGAAGCGAAATTTCCACGTCCCGAAAAGTTCTGGAACATTTTTTGTACGCTGACTAATTTATGGAATAAAAGTCTCATGTCACGGGCTTTTCGCTCCACGTGTGTTAACTGAGAAAGTTGTCCGTGCTCTCCGCCTGAGGGCAATTTTTGTTTCTGTGGGGTCGCGTGGTTGAACGGCGGCTGCTTTTGCCGGTTTTCAATTCAGCGTGGTTTCGTTGTAATTTCTGACTTTGCGGAGGAACATTAAGAATGTTTGGACATACGTGTAAAATAGCTCGTGCCCTATTGGTCGCTCGAGCCGTTGGGACCTCTGGCCAACATTCCAAAAGGTTCTACCCAGGTAAATCGTTAATTCATGTTGTAATGCGACGCACTGCAACGATGAACTTGGATCGCGGATTGTGCAAACGTTAACAAAGTGTCGTCCTTTGGTTTCAACTTGGGCAGCTTAAGCTGCCATGGTGCTGTAAGAATTAAAAACAAGAGTATTACTAGTTAACTTTACAAGTTTTCACCTTAATCTAGAGAAGTGTTGCACTGCATTACGCCAGAAACCGATGGGATAAAGCACAGTGTATCACTTTTTTTTTTTTAATGCAGCCAAGAAGAGACGGTTTTACAAGGAAGTCAGCATAGTCCGGTCTGGTGGTGAGTTTGTCATAGTGGGCAACAAATCTTTAGAGTGCGCTACCACTCAAGTCAGCTGTTTTCAGTT
This sequence comes from Rhipicephalus sanguineus, assembly GCF_013339695.2. Lineage (NCBI taxonomy): Eukaryota > Metazoa > Arthropoda > Arachnida > Ixodida > Ixodidae > Rhipicephalus > Rhipicephalus sanguineus. Next base: position 131,111,015 of record NC_051182.1, read on the forward strand.
CAACTGGTCGTGGTTGTCGGTACCCAGTTCGGTTGTAACTGGAACCAGCTGCTTCCCAGTTGGCCTGCAACTGGGACCAGTTGGAGTTCCTACTGGAACCGGTTGATCTGTGGCTGGGGCCAGTTGGTTTCCCTACTGGAACAAGTTGATTTGTAACTGGGCAGTTGGCTTCCTGCTAGAACCAGCTGACGCCAGTTAATTCTACTTGGAACCAGCTGGATTCCCAGTTACATATATTCACTTGGGTCGCTTTGGAATTGTCTTAATTTCCAGATCAATTTGAGGTCTGCCTCGATCAAAGAAAGATCAAGACACCCCTTGGAAAACTGCTGCTCGTCCCGAACGAAGCCTTAGCCGTTGCAGTCGCTACAGAATGGGACTGCCAGCAGAAAGAAATCAACCCCAACGAAATGCACTTGGTTAGTCGATCACCAAGAGCTGCTCACTTTTTGTATGTTACAATTGAGACAGATAGTTAGATTCAATGTGCTGGCATGTCACATAAGTCAAAAGGACAAGGACAAACAAGCACAATATCACAACAAACTTTACACGTATATCTATTGTGCATATTTTAAGAAAACATTACGGTGCAAAATAAAACACGGGCTCAAAGAACACAATGAAAGGGACGGGTGCCAATCCTCTTCATTGTGTTCCGTTGTGCCCATGTTCTAATTTTCGCCGTAAAGTTCTCTTGAAATAAGAATCTTCACCAGCTAGCTCAAACCAAGATCCTGTGTAATCTGTCTTTTCTGTGGTGAAGACATTTGCTGAGATGAATTGCTCTGCTGGGACAAGTTGTTAGACGCTGTGGTCTCCATTGGGAAGCCATATTGGCCAGCATCGACTCAACGCAAAATGTATACTTGCAATTATCATCGTAAAACTTGGAAGCATTGCAGAAAAAGATGAAGCGTAGCATAATGCGCTACAAATGACGCACTTGTGCAAAAGATTCACCGCGTATGGCCCCCCCCAGGCGCTAATTATGATAGACTGGCTGTAAACGTGCCCAATTTACGCAACCTTATTCCAAGGCTCTAAATATTCTGTCGCAAGAAAAGGAAAATGGTAATATGTTGACTTCTATTTTTCCAGTCGTCAACCACAATTAGAGCATCATTAAATGTCTATTTACTTGAAGTCATGTCCGCAGTGATGGTACAGTGGTTACGGTGCTCGGCTGCTGACACGAAGGTCGTGGCTTTGATCACAGCCGCGGCAGTCACATCATGATGGAGGTGAAATGCTAGAGGCCTGCGTACTGTGCAATGTTGGTGTATGTTAAAAAGCACCAGATGGTCGTACTTGAACTGCTACAGCGCATCATAGGAAAGAAGAAATGGCTAAGTCGGCCAACACAAAAGGACAGAAGTGCTCTGTCTTTTGTTTTGGCTGGCTTGGCCATTTCATTTTTCCTGTCATGCGCTGTGTCAGTTCAAGTACGACAAACCAACTCGCCTTGTGGACCAGATGGTCGAAATTTTTAGAGCCCGCCATTACAGCGTGCCTCGTAATCATACCATGGTTTTGGTACATAAAACCCCTGATATTATTATTATTATTATTATTATTATTATTATTATTATTATTATTATTATTATTATTATTATGAGGCCTAAAAATCAAATCTCACACCCAAAATAAATGGGCAATTTGTTATTACCTATATTCATCCCAAGCAATAAAAATTGTAGTTTTGGCATGGCTCTTGGAATGCAGCCTGTCGAACGACTTGTCGAACATGGTTGTGTCGTCAGCAAAGCAATCCTCCGCAGCAACACACAGCAGAATGAAGTTAAATGAGCGCTAGTTGTCTGTTGAGGAAACGTGTATAAATAACATGTTGTTGAAGTTGCATGCGGTGCATGATGCATCTCTGTAGTGGATGTGTAGAACTGTACATGTCGTCGCTCAAAAGGGATAAGAGCTTCCCAAAAAAACTTGTTGGACTCTCTTGCTGGTGTTTGAGGTAGGAGACGGTGGCTCTAGTGGGAATCCCTGCTTACAGGAGTTGAGAGCGATACTGTAAAAGAAATTGGGGACAAACGAAGTGTGCATTTAGTTTTTGCAAGGGAGGTTATGTTATCTTTAGCTACAAAGCTTAAGGTTCTAAGTGACTCTGGGATTCTGCTATTGAGTGCAAGACCTTGGGCTTGATATCCTGTCACGATTATTTGGTTACAATGTGAGCAAGATAAAAAAATGCTCTAGTCTTGCGTTTTGTGTGTGCATTGCCCCAAAGCGCTCGAAATTAATTTTGAGTCTTGGGCCTGTCCACTGCAGTGCCTGTTGCAGCCTGTGTGTTTCTTGTGGTGGTGAAGTCCTATCTCAAGTGGAACGATGTCAGATATAATGGATTATCAGTAAAATGGAGTGATTGTAGGATTTTTCTCTCCTATATCAGCAAGTAAGCAATACAAGTAATCCATACAATGTTTCCTGGGCAATAGAGAATTTTTAAGCATCGCTTGTGACAGACAGCATTATTTTAGTCAGCATGATAACCTGAAACAGCAGGCATTACTTGCATGGGAAATTGAAATGCATAATCAACTAATTTACTGTAGTCCACTTCTTAAGTTTTAGTGAATTACTTTTTAGTTACATATTGTACTTTATGTTTTGTCTGCTGAGTTTGCAAGGCATATCCACCTTAATTAAAATGCAAGAATGGCAAAATTTTTGAGATATATGCACCTTCAAGCATGCAGCAAAAATTCACTGTTTTTCCAGTTACTCTTCTAGCAAAGCACTGTTTTGTGCATTGAAACACAAAAGAAACTGGAACATTTTCATATTTCGCTGCACACCTTGGAGATAAACATCTCGAATCTGGTGTCACCTTGAAATTTTGTTCGGATTTTCATCGTCTACAGATCCTCTATGCATACTTTTGACTATGTGAACTCACTGCCTAAAAGCCACAAATTGTAATATGTACCACAAAGTAATTAACTCAAATGTATTTAGGGAGTTTTTGTTAACCAACCACTTCATCTATTCGGATCTGTCATGATCGGATCTGTCATCTGTCATGAAATTAATATCCACTGCTTGGAGTAATTGAACTCAGCGACCAGAATTACTCTATTACTGTATTTCAGACTTCAGTATTCCACTTTATAAATTCAAACCACTGGTAAGACTTTTTCTGTCGAACGAATGAAGAACTGTTATAACATGAAGCGCATTGATGCTGCTACGCAATTTTATTTGATATTGTTATAATTCTTGTATATACGTGAAAAGATGTTTCCAATTTGTATTGCATTTTGACATACCTCTTTTTATCTTGCTCTGTATAATATTTCCATACTTTAAAATATCAAGTGATGTACTATGTGCTATTGCTGTTTTTCCTGTGGCTGCCTGTACGGCCCCCGGGTCCCCTCCAGCTGTTTTCGGCAGCTTTTTAGACTTGTGGAATCCCCAATTTTTTGCATTGGAAATAAAGTTCACGTTCAAGGTCACAGGCAACCGTTAAAAAAAGGTGCATCGTAAAAAAAAAAAAAAATTGTACTGCCAAATTTTACGCGCCGGATACAACTTTCTGCTGCCAAACTCTAACTGTATTTAATGCCCCGTTTCTCTTTCTGTCTGTGCACTCTTCATGCACGCTCTACTTTGCAAAAAGAACGAGACATAAACGTAGACGACCTACTCTGTCACAATTTCAGATGTTCCTTGGGCTTTGAACACGATGCTGGATTTTCTGACCTTTTCCTTTTGTTTCTCAGACTGGCCTTTGCAACACCGTTCTGGACAACCCTTCCAAAAAGACAAAGGAAGATATGGCATCTGACATATTGGAGTTCCTGGAATCGGACACGCTTTGGTTAGTTTTACCGTACAACGCTGCTTCACCCAATTCTTTCTCGGTTGCCCTCTTCATGCTCGTTTGATATGCCAGCTTCCACCTATGTGCAGTGCATATGTCTGAAATTTTATTGCTTGCTATCGTTTGTTAGTGATTGCAATCTGTAACATCTGCTCTGGAACCTCTCCAATTTTTGGACACAAACGGCTGCCGATGCAACAGCTGTGTCCTGTGCCGTTCAGTTTTTGTTTGCTTTGCATCGCAAAATTGCACTTTAGGCCTGCATGGCAGTTGTGGGGACTGTTAACCATTTCACCTAGTATATTTTATTCGTCACAGTATCGTCACAGTAGTTTAGTGAATATTCATTGGGTTTCCACAACACAGTGGACTCCCAGCAAGTGGAAATCTCTTACACAGAATTGCTACTTAAATGGACAACTGCCTCTAATATGGTTGGTTTCATACATGAATTCTGTACACCAGTTCATCTCTCAGAAAATGGAACTCCTGTTAAACGGAACATATTTTCCTCGTTCCTTCGGGTTCTATGTACGGAGAGTCTGCTGTATTGCTTCTATTTCCATGCTGCAATGCAATATTTTGAGCTGTATGGTGGCTGTGCCCCCCTCTGTTGTAACAGTAAGTGTGAAGACGCTGTGACATGCGTCGAATAAAAGTTCAGTCATCAGAGCATGTGTCCGTCAAGACATTGCTGTATTTTTGCCAAACATAATACCAGCAGCAGAGCATTTGTTGAGATCAAATGCTCTGCTGTTGCAATGCAAAATCTGCAAAATGCTCTGCGAATGCAAAATCTTGCTGTATTTATTTCTAGTACCAGCACGCTGCTTTCAGAGACAGAGTAGTCTTGACGAATGCTACACTTGTTTAGTTAATGGTGATCTTTAAGAGGGAAAATTTTGTCATTTATTATGGGCGCTGAACTGTAACTGAAGTGATAATGACCCACTGTCTAGATCATCAATAACTTATTAGCAAGCTACAAAACATAACTGTGTTGGCATCGCAAAAAAAGTTCAGTGAACCGTTCCATCAGTGTGGTTACATGTGTTCTGTTAATGTGTTCTGAAGTCTTCTCAACTGATCTTATTGTGTTTACTTGTGTGTGTTCCTCTAAATTGCCGTGCACACATATCGTCGGATTTGTAGATACTGTACCAAAAGGTTTTTTTGCATAACTGGATGATGCATTTAAAATTTGAAAAACACTTGAAAGATATTTTAATTAGCCACCAAAGTTGCACACGAAAGACTGCACCTGACATTTCTACGCTCTGTGTCTCGACCATGAAGTTGTGACACAGAGTGCAGCGTTTCCTTTAAAGGCCAACTGCGGCGATTTTTCCAGGTCAATGGATCTCAATAAAATTCGCTGGGTACTTTCCTTTTCACGTTCCCGTTATTTATGCCAAATTACAATATGCAGATTCATTACAAATGAATTTTATTGATTGCCCTGACTCTCCCCACCTTGCTTCCCAGAATTATTGGCAACATTGTGTGCGTGACGTCATTTTTGGCAAAGCGAAAGTGACAGAACCGAGGGTCCACTGAAGCGTCTGCTATCCGCAAGGCAACAGTCGTGTGTGTTTGGCCAGCGCTTCGTTGGCTGTGCGTGCGAATTTCAGTTCCTTGTGGTAGTGCGTGCGATGGGTGGCAAGTGGTGTTGCGTTGTGGGCTGCACACGATTCCCCGTTGGCAGTCGCGAAACACTCGCACCTAATAATTACCCTGTGTCTTTATATCAGAGTGTTTCAGCTAGCAATGCCAGTTTCCCGCGCGGAAAGTGCGGTAATGCCGTACGGGATAAAGAATGCACATGCGTGAACATTACTGTATGGAAACACTTTCCGTAACGTATACAGGGTGCACCGTGATCGGGCCTATCGGTATACCGTGAGCGGAGCGTCGTGCGAAACAACGTAGCCTAATCTAGTAACATTGGTGCAAAAGGTGGCTCGTACTTGGCTTATACACTCAAACCTCATTATAACAAAGTCTCATCTGCCACGAAAATAACTTCGTTATATCCGAAAATTCGTTATAGACGTTTATTTTTAACACTGTAGCTATGACAAGGCTATTCTTCATTTACTTCGTTATAACCGATAATTCGTTATATCCATGTTCGTTATAACGAGGTTTGAGTGTATTAAATTTCTTCTGCTCTACCAACGCGATGTTCAGTGCTGGTATTGCCAAACTTATGCACTCTTCTCACAGCAATATTAAGAAGCTATAGTTAGTCTGCAAACTTCTAAGCGATAGCATTTTACCCGATCGCGGCCCCACAAACTTGAGCTGCCTGGATAGGTGGCGCCATCTGGCGGTGGAATGCACAACCAGGCTAGCAAAGAACTAAACAGGTGCGCTCCACTTCATCAAAGAGGAATGGAACGGCGAGTTTAGTTGGCCTCCAAATGCATCAGAATCGCAGTTGTAATATTCCGACTGCTCCGAGGAGCTTGTGCATTTGGCACGGTCAGTCACACACAAGACACAATTCCGACGGAGTCGCCTTTCCCCTGAGCGTCTGCTCTTCGCAGCTTTCATACTATGCGCTGGCGGGACTGGCATGCCTTGCACGATTTCTGGTCTTTCTCGGCTTATACGTCATGCGAAGACAGTATGCTCAGTTAGGTTTCGGTTTCGGTGTTGCACTTTATTGCTTATTTAAAATTATTCTCCAATTTGCCGAGTATTTCTGCTATCAGGCCCGTGACAGGAGCATCTCAGGAACACAAAAGCACCGTTACTTTGACATGGCCAAAACACCGCCGGAGTAAATCCGCGCGAAGGCACACACTTACACATGCAATGAATCCTCGATATAGCAAATTCAGATATAAAGAGTTATCGGTTATAAGGATGCAAACGAAAACTACTCCTGTGATTAATGCAGTGTTGCAAACATACATTTGTAGCGATTTTTTGTGTATAACGAATGTATACCTTGTGTGAGATGTGACTTTGTTATAACGAGGTTTTACTGCATTCATGGATATAAAAAGGAATATGGGCACTTTGGTTTGGGCAAGTTGGTGTGAAATCTGCAAAGTTAAGTGGCATGAGACACCCGTACGTGGTCTGGCATGTGTGTGTTTCCTTGTGTCTGCGTATTTCGTGCTGTTCGAATTCGTAGATGAAAGGGAATAATTGTCATCCATTCGTCTGTAGCTTCCTGCTATAAACAAGTGTATGACAATTTATTCCTTCCATGAACCTTTCACCACCATGCGAGTGTTGGCCAGATTAGTGAATCCAGATGAATTTCCACTTCCTGTACTACTTGAGAAATGGACAGCGTGACAGAGACGGGGGACACGAGAGATAGAGACAGCATGAGCGCTGCCAATTTTTACAAGATGTTCAATTACTAACTCGCAAAGCTTGCTGCTTCGATTCCCTGCCACATTTGTGTATTTTTCGGTGCTTGCATCCTCCGCTTGATGTTGGTGTACTAAAAAATGCCAGCTTAGCGATCGCATATGTGTCTCTCTCGTCTGATGGTTCATTATGACGCTTGCAGCTATCGAATGGGTGAACCTGACGACCTCGTCATCCTTCAAAAGGAGAAGTGGGATCCCTTGTTGTGGTGGTACGAAGAAAGGTGGGTGGTTGTGCTGTATTGCCATCACCTTATTGAAATAGCATTAGCAGAAAATATTTGTTGATGGTGTATCACTGAAATACGTTACTACTGTTGTATTGTCAGAGGATGTTGGTAAAGTACCGTATATTGCCGATTATAAGTCGACGTTTTTTCCTAAAATGACCTTCCAAAGTTCGGGGGTCGACCTATAATCGGAGTTGACCTAGTGGAATCGTAAAGTTGACTTATCTGTGGGGTCCGACGAAAGGTCGCCGTCCTCGGATTTCCTGCTATTCGACGCATTGATAACATCAGCTGCAGAGGCAGCGGAGTCGTGGCAACAGCTATCTCCCAACGCACGCGCGCCGCTTCCGGAGCTGGACATTTTTGCGACCTGCCATGACGATCGCGAAACTATAGCGAAACCACGTGAGGCGAAACTACGGAGCACGTTTAAAAATCACCGCCGCGCGGCATTAATGCGAACTGCTTGGGAAACATGGTCTCGAAAGCAGCATTTCAAACGTTTGATAGAGGGCAAACGATGTTTTATGAATAAAGAGGAATTTATCTTGCGATGCACCCTGCAGTTTTTTTTTCATACAATAGAAATGATTCGTTGACAAACCATCGGCGTTCCACAGAAAAGCTGGCAGCGCCATGTGGGCTCGCAACACTTCGCGGGGAACTAAACCACATGACCAGTCACATGCGCCCACAAGCGTCTTCGCGTCTTCTTGCACTCACGCCTATTCGCCATTTATGCACTTCGCTTCGCTTGCGAGCAGTGGTGTGCGCGATTTGCGACGCTGCCAAACGGATGCCAAGATGCCACCGCTACGCCAGCAACAGTACAGCACTGCTTTCAAGAGGGAAGCGATCCTCTATGCAGTTTGAAAGCAACGTTGAAGCAGGGCGCAAGTTTGATGTGTCGGAAAAGCGCGTGAAGGAATGGAGAAAACAAAGGACTAAGATCTTTGCGTGCGCTGCTACAAATCGTTCCTTTCGCGGACCGAAGTCTGGACGATACTCTGCCGTTGAGGAGGCGGTTCGAGATTGGGTTCACGACCAGAGAAGCAAGAGCCTGAGTGTTTTCTACGATGATATTGAAGCAAAAGCACGTACTGTCGCGAAGGATATGTGCATCCCGCAAACCGAGTTCCATGATGCTGGTATGGACTGCCAACCGACGTGGTCCACGTGGCGTTTTCCACATGCGGCATCTCAGTACCACCGGCACCCGTTCTGACGACGAGCAGCAGCAGTGGCTCACACGATGGCAATGACTATGACTGCGTCCTTCTCTCAAGCGACGACGAATCATAAGCAATGTTTCACGGGCAAATAAATGTTTCTTTGCATCACTCCCTCTTCTGAAAAACTTATTGGTGAGCTATGGCCGCAGCACGAGGCTGTGTTCGGAGTCAACTTTTTTTCCCCTAGAAGGGGTTGCAATTTGGGGGGTCGACTTATAATCGGCAATATATGGTAGGTAAGATGTGAGAACGGAAGGCTGGTGGTAATGCTGCATCAAAGTTTGCTAGGATGCTCGACTCCATGCTTATGCCATTTTCCACACTAATACTACTCTTCACTGTTCTGTGCAAATACGAGGCGTTGCTTTTAGTAGATACTATACGTAACAACAATACACCTCCCAGCATTTTTGTAGTAACACTCTAACATGAGACAAGCATCGAACGGTAATTACAATTTGCTGATGAAGAATAAAACGGCGCTTAAGATGGGATGAGACGAAAACAGACACGGCGCCGTTTTATTCATCTACTATACACCAACCATCCCATCCAAGCACACTGCATGATTTGCTGATACGTCTCAATGTGTACAGTGAAGGCTTGTTCAGTTTCATGGTGGAAAGCTTTGGAATCAGTTGCCAGTGTCAATAAAAGCTGCCAGAACCTTTAAATTATGTTTGAAGTGATTTAATCAAAATCATCTAAAGATTTCCGAGTGACCTGCCAGAATGCTTGAATAGTGTTGTTATATTCTTGCCCTTAATGCTAGTGACCAATTGGCAGTTGTATTATGAATGTGTTGTTCTTTATATGTGTCATCTTGGTTTTTGTTTTGATTATTTTGTAAAGTTCATTCCTGTGACTTATCTTTCGATGTAGTTTATTTTGAACCAAAGGCTTGCCTTTTGGCGCAACTGGGTTCCTTCAGAATTTGATATTGCCTTTCCTTACTGATCAGCAGACAACTAAGCCTTGGTAACAAACGGTGACAGTGTGTCACATCGCAGTGTGCTGGCACACTGAATTCAGGGTGGTGTCACTGCTGGTCTTACATTCTTGTGCATTTTGTGGTCAAACCGATGGCATTTCGATATAGTTTGAAGATAATTTGCTAATGAAGTTCATGTTAATATTTACCATTGGTGTCCCTTGAAATTCTGGCCATGAACCTTTCTGTGTTATAGTATTGTTGCAGATGAATTTACATGTCATGTATATAGAATAATATACAGTAGACTCTCAGCAAACGGAAATCTCTTAAACGGAACTGCTGCTTAAACGGAACAACTGCATCTAACACGATTGGTTTCATACTTGGATTCTGCACCCCTGTTCATCTCTCAGTAAACGGAACTCCTGTTAAACGGAATACATTTTCCTGGTCCCTTCAGGTTCCGTTTACTGAGAGTCTACTGTAGTCGGATACAACTTTAGAAGTCAGCAGCATTTCCTCCTCGGAGGCGGATGAACACAAGCCTGCACCAATTGGCGCGCACTCGGGACTGACGTCATGAGCGGGACGGCCGGTGGCTCCGCCTTCGGAGAACATCGGCGCGTGCATTAGCGGGACTATTTCTTTAGTCGCGGAGGCAATTGGCTGCCGTGCTTCGGTCGTCTGGGTGGGGCCTCTCCTGACTTCTTAAGTTGTATCCGACTATAGTCCAGTAGCCAATATGGTGGTTGTCCTCCAGAGCAGCAGCATGTCGTCCTTGTCTTCTTCCCTAACTTCCCACTAATGGTAGCTCCAACACCGCAACATCAACATCTCTTATCGACATCTTTGATGCGTCTCCAGCAACCGTTCCTGCTGTTTGTCCCTTCAGGTTCGGCGTGAGGCTGGAAGCAAAGAGTGACCTGACTGTGTCGAAGCTGCCCCAAGAAGTATGCGACATCGTGTTCAAGCATCTGATGTCATATTCATTATGGGGGCTTACAGGTAAGAAATCTAGCAAGGTTTCTTCAAAACAATTACCTGGTGTTAGGTATAGCATTAAGGGTTCATTCACACTGGTCCAGGTCTCCTAACCAAGGGGGTTGCAAATGTCCTAGTGCGCTGAAATAGTGGAATCACCAATTGCAGGTGGTCGCTTTCGTTCAAAAGGCAACTTTTTTTTTTGATCACTCGCTCGCTGCTCGATTTTGCGGTTGGCGACTGCAGATTCTGGCAGTGGACCGAAATAGTAATTTTGATAAGTGCTCTCTCCTCCTCTGCCCTTGTGGTTGGGGGAGAGTGTACGAAGCACACGCATATGCGCGCTAAGGCAAGCAGTTGCTGCCTTGGGGAAGACAAGACCACTTATCGAAATGTTGGCTCCAGCGACACTGCATGTTCAAGGATTCTTCATCTTTTCAAGCCTCTGTCTCCAGAACGTAAACCCCATTTTTACGAATGTTGGAGATCACAGGCAGGCAGTCATGCCACTGTGGCCAATAATCTGTTGATTGAAAGTGTGAACATTTTTCACCCGAGCTCTTTTTTTATTTGTCCGCAATCTTTCAGGCATTCAGTACGGCTCAGAAAGCCTCAAGTCTCTGGTCCTATTCCAAGCGGCCTTGGCGCATCATTTGAGTGTGGAGCAAGCTGTCATGCTGGGAAGGCTGGAGAGCGAATTTCAGGTCAATTTTTCTTTCTTGTTTACTTGTTTGTTTGTTTGTTCTGCAGGTGGTTTGTTGCGATGCTGTGTATGCACTTAATAGGGTATGGATCTGGGCTATTTTGTGTCGGTGATTCATAACACTGTTTTCTGCACCAAATAAATTGCACTTGTGCACGCATCATCTTTCTGTGTCCTTGTGTAGTTTGGTTTGGCGTGAGAACGACGTTATGGATCACCTTGTATGCGCCTCCAGTGCCAAAAGTTATTGGGACATGGTTCCCCCAGCAAATGTGAGTTTCTGCTCTGTTAAGGCATGACACTTCTAATTTGATAAATAGCTGTCTAGGTTGCAACAAGTGCAGCTACGTGCTGAGACACTTAATTGGCTGGTATGTTTTCAGGCTAGAATTGAGATGTTTCAGAGATCTGGTTGCCTGAGCCCTTTTGTCCATGATAGTACATCAAATTGCAACGCAATACCTAGGTTTATTGACTGCACCCTCAGTGTTGGTGTCTAATGAAGTTCAAATAGGTAATGCAATGCATGCCTTCGAAGAACAGCTGAAGGTGCTAACCGGAACACAAGTTCCCGGGACGCGAGATTTTGGAAAAAGCCGGAGTCTTGCATAGCCCAACAGTGCAGCCTTTAATTAAATGTTTCTGCCTGTAGTAGTAGCTTTTGTGATATACCCAGTTGTATACCAGTAAATTATAAGGGCGCTCGCCTCATAACTCATCGGCCCGGAAGGCCACACGAGCCATCCTGCATCTCTTGAAGGCAACTGACTTATGTGATTGCCTGTAGATGGATGCACTGTGAGCTAGTTGTCAGTTGTCCGCACATATGCTTTCTCTATCTCTCTCTTTTACTCCCTCGATCTCCTCCCCATGTGTAGGGTAGCAAACTGTGCAGTCTAGTTAACCTTCCTGCCTTTTCTTTGTCCCCTCTCTCTTTCTAGAAGGGACGTGCATTAACAAAGCAGCGATTCACTCGTAACGTGGAGCACATGTCCCTAAACATTTTTGTCTGTGGATGTACATTGCTTGCTTTCATTCAATTGTAGGGTGCACATTTGGGTTGGTTGGTTCATGATTACGAGTGAAAAACAGCACTAAAAAGACGAGACAAGAAGGGACACAATACCACGGCGCTGGATGCGCCGAGGTCTCGTGTCTTTTCTTGTCCTGTCTTTTTAGCGCTGTTTTTCACTCGTATTCATTCAGTTATTACAGAAACGGCCGCACACATCTGAATTATACCTGCTTGGTGTAAGAACGCTCTCCTTAATGTCTTGTCAGAGACAGGTTAACAGACGTAAATACTGTGTGGCAGAAGACTAGAATCTCACCAGGCATCACGCCCCCTGAATTGCACGAGTGGGTGGTTTAAAGCTGCCCACCAATGACAAAGGGCCATGATTCATTATCATCATCATAATCAACAACGGCATCAACAAAGTGTGCAGCTAGGCAGGTGCACTTATTTGTTTTACAGATGGGTGGTGGGTAGTTCGCTGCTGTAAATGAAGTGGGCACCTTAGGCAAGTTTACAACGGCCAATGTCACGCACACAGATGTTCCAGTACCGGTGTTGTTCCTTCTTTTCCTGTGCCTGTGTTCGTGCACACCATGTTCCGTCAAATATAAAAAGACGTTCCTTCCCTCATGGAACTATTGAGGTGTCCACTGAGAAGCCAAGCGTGGCTAGCAAATGAGAAGGTGATGTGAATGGGACTAGAAACGCTATTGCATTCCTCCCTTAAAGTTGGAAATTCAGCATCCTCAAATTTTTTTGTTGTTGGTTGAAACTAGCAAGTTTTCAGAATAACATCTTGCAGAACTTGAGCACTGTATTGAGCACTGTATTGAAAGTCTATGTCTTGACCAGAAAAGTGTTTTGTTTGTATTGAGATTGGTATTCAAGATTATTATTCACACATCCATAAACATTTATAAAGGCTACGTTTTGAGCACGGATTCTGTGAAACTAAAGCATAACCAATTTCTTTTGTAATGTTGCTCGCACAATGTGATATTTGTATTTCATGTATAACGTGTAAAACATGGTAGAATTGCTGATAAAACGAGCACTCACACAATGTTGAGGCATCACAAAAAGGACATTTTTCGTTTCCTTGGCATGTGCTATATTAACACTCTCCACCCACTGGAGCCAGGAAACGTGTGTCAAAATATTTTAGCTTGATATTATTTATTTCAAAAATACTGCCAGCCTTTGATGAGAGGCCTTTAGCAGGAGCGGTTACAAACATGAGAGAAACAAAAATACATTGTGTACAATGTCGAACCTTACACAAAATGAAACAGCATGCAATTAAAGAAATATGCGTAGCGTCTCATTACACTCAAACCTCATTATAACAAAGTCGCATCTGACACGAAAATAAGTTTGTTATATCCAAAAATTCGTTATAAAAGTATATTTTTAACACTGTGTCTATGACAAGACTATTCATCATTTATTTCGTTATAACCGATAATTCGCTATATCCGTGTTCATTATATCGAGGTTTGAGTATGCGAAAGTGGTTACAAACAAGAGGAGCACAACATTTAATACTAAGTGTAAGCTTAAGCAAAATGAAGTAGCACACAATTAAAGAAAATGTGAACAATGTGTCATTTGAAAAAAAAAAAAAAATGCAGCATGTAGTGCTCTTAATGTGAAATCATTCCAAAGTATGAGTTACGTTACAAATGGTTTCACAACGTACATTCTATGACGCAAGCATAATGGAATTAGATGTGCGGAAACGCTTAGCGATGACAGACACGTTCGAACAACACATCGTGCAGTCACGTAAAAAGGTAGGCTAAAGAAAAGGTAAGGTGGTTGGTGTACCCTACACATTTATGCAGTGTCTTTGAGCAGTTTCAACAATGATTCAATGGTGCTGCAGGAAACCGCTTTGGCCGGAAGCTCATTCCATTCCCTGACAGTTCGGGGAACACATGAATTTCTAAATGCTTCAGTTTTACAGTGGTAATCTTTAACGCCTGGCGGTTAAAGTTTTCGTCACCCAGCATCTGTTAAGCCAGCCACACTGCAATGGACATTACCATGACGAGTCAACACAGCTTGCTGGGTTTGCGAACTCTGCATTCTGTATGTGGCTGAAATTGCTGTTGGAGTTGCTGGATGGACAATTCACTTGTTGTTTATATGCACAATATGCAACTGACAGCATACAGAGCTGCTGCTAGTATGTTACAAGTTGCTGTCCCCACGTTAGACCTACACCAGACTGTGTTGACACGTCACTGTGAAACTGCCTTCTTGATATTGAAACCATAAGTGTTCCTTTTTAAAGGTATAGTGGTATAAACATATATTCAGTGCGTTCTCAGGCATCACAGTACTCCTTTTAGGATTCTTGAGACCAATTTTTATTTAGAGAGGCAATACGGAAATTGCGAAAATTCTTGTCGGTACTTAGTCAAGAGTTTGACAAAAGGTCATCTGGTCAGGTACCATGTTGCACATAACATGACAGCGAGACTGCTACTTAAATTTCTGCTGATACAGACGACACCAGATATAGTTAATAGGACAGACGGAAATATGTCCCCACATTTGTGGTCGTTCATTACGTGATATACTGCGTACATAACTGGACAACGGCACTACGTCCGCTGCAATGTGGACAAGAAACCTGCACAGGTTCCGAAACCTCAGAAACTCATTTTTTTTACTTGGTCAGTGACCTCAATTTACATTATGTGCATCATGTCACTACCCCTTTAAGGTAAATCCTTTAAGATTCAAGTTTTCTTTTGTTATGTGAACTGCAGACGAGTCGCTGGGGCAGCGTCGAATGGGCGCACGACCTCGACCGAGAGCAAGTTCTCAGCCGAGTGGCAGCAGCCGTCCTCTTTGTGCAGCTCACCTCGGAGTCTTCGAGTGTCATCTTCAAGTCTAACGCGGCAAATCAGGCCCGACAGTCGCCCGCAAGTGTGAAGAGGTGAACGGCCAACAACATGATAGGTTTTCCTCTCTGCCGACGTCTAGTGACTTCATCGTAATGTTTGAACTCGTCGAGTAGATGTACACACCGTGTTTCCGTGCCCTAAAGTGTACAGTTTTCCACGATTTGCTAGAGCGAACTGTGGCGCTGCGATTGTTAAGCCGCCGTGGGAATGTTGGGTAGTACGTGGATTTGCCTAGTCTTCGTGCTTGCGGCTTTGAACGCACTTGTGGCTTTGTTTATCGTTGTTTTGGCTTTTGTTTTGGATAAAAGAACGGCTTGTTGTGAACCTCATGAGCCAATTTGAATTGGCAAGCCTAAAAGGCTCAAGGTGGTGAAGTGGAACTGCTGAACTTTTACTGAATTTCATCTAGAGACAAAGAAACTGCAGGCCACACCGAGCCAAAAGAACGAAGATTATGCATATCTGTGTACTACGTATTATTCCAATGCTGGCTGAAGCGCGATGCGTTGCAGCTCTCATAGACACTAGCGCCAGATTTCCCTCTGGTATGATATCGCAAAACTCTATGCCCTAGAGAGCACAGCATCAAAACTTCTAGTCACCGTCACATGTGGGAGTCATGTGACCTGAGCAGCAATATCACGTATGTGACAGCATTTGTAGAGTGGCACGCTGCTGTCGACTCTGGTTCCGGCAGTAGTGACGCCGGCACAATAGCAAGAACCGCGAAGTGTTACGGTGTGGGTTCCTGCCCCCCCCCCCCTCCCCCCCGTCTTTTTGACACAGGCCAACCACTGACACTGGCAAGAAGTGATACAGTTGAAACTTGAATTAAACAAAGTGATGACCGCGGTCGAATTATTTCGTTAAATCAAGAATTTTCCAAAATTGAAAAAGCAATTTTTCGATCCTTCGAAATTTAGAATTGTAACATAGCGATACCTAAAAGCTACCGCGACACTGTTTTCGTCAGCAACCCACATCTGCACATCTGAAATGTCTGCGAGGGCAGCCCAGACATAGGAGACCAGGCTGTAGGCAGGGGGGGGGGGTGCCCCCCTCCCCTGAAATTTTGGTCAAGTACGTGTTTTTACCAAAAATAAATAATGAAAATAGGTGTTTTTCTCAAATAAAGGTTTTCAGCAAGTGCCCCCCCCCCCCCCCCCCCGAAAAAAATTCCTGCCAATGGGCCTGTAGGAGACATACCATGTCCGGGTGATCCAGGCCAGGTAGACAGGTCAAGCGAAGCCGTGACAGGCTACCGATATGCGATAACGTGGAGAATGAATGCAGTGATTGTGCAATCGGGCCGGGCGAGCAAGATACGAGGAGATGATCAGTGCTATCTGTCGCATAAACTGTGAAATAACCAAAACAACCACCGTCACTTCAAGCACCATCCAGTAAGTGAAAGCACTGCCGACTGCAGAGTCCGTTGTTCTGTACAGGGGCGCGGCGTGCAGCCTCATCAAACTAACACTACTCCATAACTAGCACGTCGAAATGTATTAACGCGATAGCGTTAGAAACCAGTCTCGATCAAAATTGCACGGAAATCACCACTTTTTCACTCAGTTATTTCAGGAAATGCTTTGGGGTTTGGTAGCCAAATTATTTTGTTAAGGGTTGACGACAACACTGAACCCTATGGGTATTTGCTGTGGAATGGGAATTTTAGGGGTTTGCGAATATTCGAAAATTTCGAATAACGAATCGAACAGCATTCTATTCGGTTCGGTACTCGAATCGAATAGCACATACTCGAAATACCGAACATTTTTCGAATAGTTTTTGAATAATCAGCTGCCGACGAGAGAACCCCAAAACAATGAAACTTTGGAACAGTTAAAGGCTATTTTTCTTTTTTTAATCACTAAATTACCAGTATGCATGCAGCCCCAGCTTTTACGAGACTACCGACGCTATATTGATTACCGGATGAAGGCATTTTTGTCTGTTTTCTTATGAAAGCTCCACACTGACTCAGGTTTCACTACGCTGCAGCTGCATCGCATTAATCAGTTCCTGTCTTATCTTGCAATAACTGAAGGTGTACCACCATTCAGCTTCAGGAATAACAACAGAAGCAAGGGTTGTGTTCACGTAAATTGTTCTTACAGATGCAGCTTTCAAAACCGATGTCTACATACCATCAGTGGCGAGGACCATGTTGCGATGACAGATTTATGCGTTTCATTACAGCCTTAGCCGTATGCATGGTGTTCGGTTCAAAATTGTTTAGATTTTATGTCTCAGTTTTATTTAAAAGCAGGCGACAAAGCATCTGCAGTCACTACTATATTTCAGCCTTAAGAAGTTGAAATACCTCCAGCCACAAATTCTTGGAGGAAACCCGACGTTTCGAGACCGCCTTGGTCTCTTCTGCAGTTACAAAATACTTTGGTGAAAGTTTGTGAATATTTCTTTACAAAAAATGTTGTGTAGTTCTAGGACCGTTTATAGAATGGTTGTCTTACTATTCGAAGACTATTCGATTAGTATTCGTATTCGATTCGGTGTCATCACTATACGATTCGTGTTCGATTCGGTTCCGAAATTCACTATTTGCACAGCCCTAGGGAATTTCTTTGTTAGATTGGGAATTTCACAAGATTGGGTTTCGTTAGATTGAGTTTTAACTGTACTTGTGCACTGCCAGGCAAAACCTTCCCTTCAATTAAAATTTCGGCAAAGGCGTGATGTCATACACGACGTTTCTGCCTGTGTCACTCAACTCTTCTGCACGTGACAGCGAGGGGAAGTTCTGCTGCTGCGTTCTTTAGGGAACAGAAACACGCATTTGCGCACTGCCTGTTATGAAAGCTCTGGGGTCAAGTCATCAGCATCCAGTTTGAACATTCTGCCATGCGCAGACGCTAAGAGTCTGTGGTTTCGTGGCAGAAAAAAAAAAATGTCTGTCACATTATGTGTAATATCATTCGGGGTCACCTACTGGGATTACACTAGTGATCATATCTTTCAAAATGTTTTGCACCATCACAGTTACGTGCCTACCAGGCAAGACTGCTATATGCTCAGAGTCTTTCTTGTGACGATCTCTGCATGATCGGTGCACTGTACAGAATAGGCCGATTTTAGAGATTGTGCAATAAAAATTGAACTGGACTTTGCCAATGAGATATCTACCAAGCAAGGTGCACAGGAGTCATAGAGAGGTTTGCTTTATTAAGTTACGCTCTATCGTTATACTGTTGTTGCGTGCAAAGAATGGTAGCGCACGTGTTAATTTTACATTTTCGCTAGAGTGGATAGCCGATAGCCTCGTGCCAATAGCATGATAGTAAAGGTCTTAGGCTCCGCACAAAGTATACCTTATTTAAAGCTAACGAACGTTGTAGTGAATATTTAAGTATGATTATACATAGTTCCGTTAGTTTGCATGTTACAGTCTACGTCACTACATTTTCTCGCTTTAGATTTTAGCTAGCAAAATGAACCTTTCAACAATGACCGAAACTGAACTGAGAAACGTGCTTTTGAAACCTGCTTTACTGGCTCTTAAAATGTTCTGCATTAAAAAGATGTGCTTTGCATTTAGACATGTTAGGTGCATCTGCATTGGTAAAAAATTATTGCAGAGGCCTTTACCTTAGTACCGTACATCAAGAGGCGTAACTTTTCAGCCGGGAAAGCGGGCGTGGCACTCTCTACACCATATGTAGGAAATAGCTTAGCCAAGCAGTGATTTGAAACTTGAGAGCAACAGCACTCAGCAGCTATGTGCATACGTACCAGCTGGTGAACTTCATTCATTTGTAAAACTGGTTCGGTTGTTACAGTGAGGATTGGAAAGGCGGACACATACGTTTTTGTAATGGTTGTACTGAGCATACATCATTTGTGGGATATGCATGCACCTTATTAATGGCAACTTGCCCTTAGACGAAATTTAATACGAAAGGGTAAACACTAGGAAACATCACTTAATATTTATTTTAGCATTTTACAGCACAGTGCTGCTTTCATTTCGCGGATTATTGATGATGCCGATTCTCATTGCTTTAGTAGTTCTTCTGAATAAACTTGCTCGAAGTGTACCACTCTGGTGACCTTTGAACTTAGATGACTTGAAAGGGTTTGCTGTTCCTCCTTTCAGCAGCATTATCGTGAACACGCTTTAGCTTTTCGCGAAATCGATCGCAGAAAGAGCTCGAATCTGTAAACTTTACAGGGAATTCAGAAGGGTTTGGCAGGTATGTGTGTGTCACTCTTGAAACTTATAGAAATATACACCCTGGAGTGTGTTAAAAGTATTTTATTTTCATTCCCCTCGTCACTCGTGGAATAAAAAAACAAACAAACAAAGGTTTCAACAAATCGCCATTCTTGGGAAAGTCGTCTCGAACCACACGGCGACGAGGAAAGGAAAAACGTAACAGCGTGGATCATGTACAGAACAAGCGAGCGCATGCTTCATTTATGAAAAAAAAAAAAAAGATTTTTTTAAATGTAGTGTAAGGGTGAGGTGTAGAGAAGTTCATTTTTCATTCTTGTCTTGTTTTCTTTCACTCAAACGAGCAGTTTCTCAATTTCCTGCTGGAGGCTCTGTATCTGAGGCTTCAGCTGTGACCCCTCGTTGACCGTGACCGAACAGGCGACGACCGGCCGCGAAACTCCGCACGCTCGACCCAGGGCTGTGAATGGAAGAGGCAGAGAGGATAGGCGTCGGTCTTGGGCAGTAACCTGGTAATAGTGTGGTACAACTTTAGAAGGCAGAGGCGTTTACACCTCAATGGCGGATGCACACGAGCGGGACCATTTCTTTAGTCGCGGAGCCAATAGTCTGCGTGCTTCGGTCATCTAAGCGGGGGGCCTCTCCTGCCTTGTTGAGCTGTTATTCGACTACAGTTACTAATACACCATTACCGTTAACTAGTTAACTCTAAACTCTAACTCCTCGCTTTCTGTTTCAATCATACACGTGCCACAGGGCACAGAATAAGACGTTTACTTCTGAATACCTTATGTTTGAGTGTCAGTCAAACATAACGAATGACACGTTTGAGTGTCATTCACTCTAATGTCACTCATGACTTAAAGGGACACTAAAGAGCAAAACGATTTTTCTCATATTAGTAATGCACTCTTTCACGATACCAAAAACACCACGCTTGCTGCGAGAAGACGCTTAGCAAGCGAGAAAGCGTGCAAAACCAAAGTGTGGGTGGCGACGCCACCTTTGAAGTTTCCGCACAATAAGCCGTGACGTTACATGTTTTGACGGCGCCTGCTAAGGACTGCGTAGTTCCTAATCGGTAAAAATGAATTACATTGCCCTCTGAGGGGGCCATAGACTTAACATACCAAGTTTGGGGTAATTTTGTTGAGCCAATGGCGCCTAAATAAGATAAATACACTTTGAAATTCATGATGTCACGCGGGGAGATTTCGGCGTGAAATTTAAAAATGAAGCTTTGTACTTGATCTTCTCCTCTATTAATAAACCTATGATGGCAAAATGAACAACAATAGAGTTGTCAGAGCACAATTTATCGATGTAAACAGATTCATTGTTTCTCTGTAGTGTCCCTTTAATACGTTGGCCTGAATTTATTCCACTGCGAAATGCATACTATGTATGCCATAACTTGCGAAATGCAGTTTAATTGAAGCATTTCAAACGGTGCCTATCATGAAAGAAATGCTCTATTTGTGGCTTTGACAACACTTATGCCAAGAGTTGCGACGGCTTCGATGTGACAGGCAACAGGTTGCTTCTGGGCTTTGGAATGCTGTGGTTGAAGTTGCAATGGCCTGTGGTGACAGTGTAAAAAACAGCAACTCAAGCTAATGGCACCATAGTATGCTTATTTATGCACTTCACTAGTCTTGAAGGCAGCATATGCTTGCAACATGCTTTTTTATAACCTTCTTCAGAAGAAGCTGTTATTGACATCATGTGAAATGTCATAAAAGTTTAGACATGCAGCAGCTCTGCTGGGAAAAATGTCATTCAAGAACTTATGGGAACCAGTACTTGTAACTGTAACAAAGAGGGACCAAGCATTTTGCGCTCTTTTTACAATTCCCAAACAGCACAACGCCATTTGCAAGGTGCCTTTGCCCTCTCAATAAGCGGAAACCTCTTTAACGGAATTGTTGCTTAAATGAAATCAGTGTCTCTATGAGTAAGTGGAACTCTTGTTAAATGGAGCATATTTTCCTGGTCTCGTCGGCTTCTGTTTAACGAGAGTCTACCGTGTGCCAAGAAGCACTGCTGACTGTGTACAGCCTTTGCATTAATACTGGCTCACTCAGCAGTCAAGCAAAGAAGTCGGTTGTCCTGCAAGGGCAAAAGCAATATGTGCTACGGCAACAAATTAGAATACCGTACAAAGTAATACCCGTGCCACACGGGCACAGAAAATGGAATTTACCCCCTAATGCCTTCACACTTAATGCCATTCGCACGGTGCCACACGGACGAACGAAGTGGCATTCGCCCAAATGCCATTCGTCACCTAATGCCATCGCCAGAACTCATTCGACTGAGAAATGCAAACTCTTGAATGCACAGCTGACGAAGTGCGGTATACCTAAGTTACGTAAAACAACATCCTATCCGGCTGAAAAGAAAGTTTTCACGTCTTTTATTTACACTAATCACTTAAACAAGAGCTTCAAATGCTGTACTTTTGTTGCGACAGGCGCCATTTTCTTTTTACGCTGTGGATCTTACTAGCGTTGGCTGAGGTTACTACGGTCGGCTGCAACGTCGTGAAACAAAGCAACGAACTAAAGCTTACGGCAGTGTAATATGCTTATTTCTACATTTAATTATTCTCGGAGGTATATGAAGCTTCTAAACGCATGGTTATTTTTTTGTTACTACTCGAACAATTGCTCACTACAGAAGATGCTGCGATCGACATCATCAAGTCAAATGTCAGTCAGTTTGGACGTGTAGCAGCTACGCCGAAAAAAATGTCATTCGGGAACTGAATTCCTTCACTACCGAATGTCATTTTCTGTGCCCGTGTGGCACGGACATAAGGCTAGCAGCTAGCTCCTTCATCATCCGACCTCTTGTAATTCCACAAAATGCTGGCATAAGGAAATGCGGCCGCTGCAGCTGGCGCAGCGAATTTCGTGCTGTCTACCGCTTCGACCAAAGTGAGCAGCGAGAACACGGTAGGTACAGAGAGAGGTATAAGCAGTCTGCTGATTTTCTGTCAAGGTGGGGCACACAAGACAAGTGCCCAGCTACTCAAGGTACACAGTTTTTGCTGAAGGTGCAAAAGGTTAATGGAAGCCAAGTGCTACTCACCGTGCTTGGACCTCACAAACACATATGGCACGTTCTGGAACAAGAAACAGGCACTGCAGTTAGTGTGGGGGTAGTAATAAAAAGAGAGAGAAAGAAATGCTAACTACATCCATCTCAGGCATGTCGGGTAAGTGAGCACTCTTTTTTTTTCTTTAAATCTCTGTTTGGCTTCCCTTTCTGCAATGTCTCAAGTGCTGGTCCAGGATACTGTGGCAATTCCTTCTGTCCGATACTGTTCCAATTTTGTCAAAGACAAATGCAAGCCCTGTGCTGTCTACATGTCATTGCATGCCGCTAGATCCAATTTTCACCTGGCACGGCGATCTTAGTGGTTATAGTGCTCGACTCCTGACCCGAAGGTCGCAGGATTGAATTCCAGCCGCGGCAGCTGCCTTTTGATGGAGGCAAAATGATAGAGGCCCGTGTGCTTAGATTTAGGTGCACATTAAAGAACCCCAGGTGATCAAAATTTCTGGAGCCCTACACTGCGGTGTCTCTCATAATATTGCAATTTAGGGACGTGAAACCCCAACAACTAACAAATCAAGTCCTATCGTGACTCGTTAATTAGTCGATCAGTACGAGCCATTGCTTTATCAATGCTGTTTGCCTCCGTGATAACACTAGCTTTCGCAGTGTATGACATAACTCAATGGTCACTGCACTTTTGTTCCCAGTTTGCATGAGTGAAATGCTGCGTTTGCAAAACGTGAGCCCTTAAAGGGGCCCTGCATCACCGAATGGCTTTATTAAAGGAGTACATTGCCTTATGAATCAACTGCCGCAAAAAAAATTTCGGAATCAGTCGAATACGAGCTGAGTTAGAGATTTGTCACATGCTATAATTGCTTTCGCTCTTCTCTCGTCCCGACGAGCGCGCTGGAAGCTAAGCAGGGAAGGATCACATGGGGGAAAGAAGTAATGTCACACTCATGTCATGACCTTGAGCACTTTTTCTTTTTCATTTTCTTAGAATGCACGACTTACTTTCAGCGTGATCGCGTGCGGGCACATGGCGGCCTCTCGCGGCAGCAGCGGTAACTATGCAGCTCACAATGCTGAAATCAGCCAATGGCCGCGAACTTGGGTATACAGCATCATTTGTAGAAAGAAAAGGAAATGATTTCTAGCAGACTTTGAGAATCAATTGTAAATTCCAGGCCATGCGCTACACTATAATGTATGGCTCGCGTGTTCTCGGGATCTTTGACTACCGATCGACAGCATTTTCTTACCACGCTGAAAAAGTGTTGCAGGGCCCTGTTAAAGTGTTACACACGGCACTTTTGAGGACTGATGCCAAAATTGAAGGGATCGTGGTCACCACACGACGCATTACCGCACGAAGAAGAGTAAGGCCTACCTTGTCTTCACATAGAAGCGGCAGGTGTAAGACGATTTCCAGGGGCGTCGCGTCGGCGGCCATGACGATGATTTCAGCAAGGCCGCGGTTTAGAGCCTTTGTGGCTGAAAAATAAGCGCATATAAGGACTTCTATCAGCTTCATCTCATGATGCTGAACTTGTAGAAAGATCTGGTGGTTCAAACAGTATATTGTGCTTCCTTCATATGTTAGAGCACAGCGAAAACGTCAAATTAGGTCGTAAAAATTGTCTGTGGAAGTTGCCAAGAACACTAGGCAAGGTGTTACGTACAGCTGTTGCTCTTGAACTATTACAATGTAGAATGCCATATCAATTTTGGGGAACTGCCATTGCAAACAAGTTTTACTACAGTGCCGAACGGTGCTAGGCTGGTTGCAGACCTGCAAACACAATGCCCGCTGTTCAAATGCTGCGAAATACTCATCACCGGAACATGTAACGGAACATCACGGCTCATGCGAAACCATGTGTCTGGAAATCCCTAGGAAAGTTTGGTATGCTCAGACACATCATTTGGTATGGAAAGAGTTTAAGTAATTACAAGAGATTTTCTGTAGCTTGTAAAACACACCAACATCGCCAATAGTGGCATGCTTTATTGATATGGAAGACTCGAGCACCCCAGAGAAAGTAAAACTCCACATAAAAACAAAAATTCTGCCTCAGAAGCACAGCAGTCAGTCGAATGTTAAAAGAAAACAATCACACAAAGTTATTGCCTAGACGATCAGCCATGATCTAAGTCCATTTTCTGAGTGATAAATGACAATCTGAAGCAATGTCGCAGTGCCACAAACAATTGAGGGTCCCGTCAATAATAAAAAAAAATGAGAGGTATCCATCATCGCTATTGTCAACAAATGCAACAAAGGTAACGCACCCCAAGGCAACTCAAAGAGCTTTAGCGGTCCAAACAGTTATGTTCAAGGTGCTTGTATTTACTCAACGCTGACGTTTCCAAAGAGCAAACCAGCGCATGAAGTACTTTATGAAACTTCCGTCGAGCCGCTTACCTTCGTTGGCGCCTTTCCTCATCTGCTTGTAGTTGGTGGCCTGCTGAACGATGTTCAAGATTTTCGCCGTCAGCTCGGGATCGGCCAGCGGGTAAGCCTTTGGGTTGACTTCGTCGGCCTGCGGTTTATATTTCAACAAACGACTCAAACTTTAAGAAAAACGAAGCTGTTTGGGCATCTCGTTTAAAACGCCTGTGCGCGTCTGAAACGTCCGCACGCAGACTTCATACGCTGAAACTTTCGCGCCATGATTCCGTAGTTAACTGCGCACAACAGAGGGGCGTCCGTCTGCTCTACTTTGCCAGTCAAAATTCCGTCAGAAGCTCTGCAGAACAACATGAATGGCATTGGAAAATAACATAGATCGTTGCGTTCCGTAAGACGAAAGTCCAAGCGTAAGATGTCAAACCTCGTCACAGAGGAGTGTGTGATTTGAGAGACACAAATGGTACGGGATTTCATGTAGCGATCTCGTTTCGTTTGCGCGTAAGCTCGGTTACGATTACTCCGTCTAATAGTTAACTCGAGGATAGAGCTGAAAGCTTAGGGTTTAAAAATAAACGCACACGTAAACAAAATGCGCTACGGATGGCGCCAAAGTGCACGCTGCAAGTTAGCTTGACGTTTTTAAGAACCAGCATGCGTTGAAGAGTACAATACGGACCAAGAGTACAATACGGCGAGCAGGAGCAATAGCGAAGGTCAGTCTAAGCGTCACTGTTTTGCAGCTTCGTTTGGAAAACAAAAATCGCATGTAAATCGGTGCCTTGAGGCATTGCGGCTTGTAGGCTTACGGCCGCGCGGACACATGCGCGCAGTTCGCGTAACTACGAAATGCGGGTCATGTGAGAACTCACCATTTTTTTTGTTTGGAAGTTCGCGGTAGTTGCTAGCTTTCCTGTCTTGAGCGGTTGTGGCCCGGCGCGCAGAATAAACGCGAAATGACACAAAAAGTGTAAAATGCTTTGATCAACGACTCGTGGTTTACCGGCGGTACCCACGTGTGTTGTTGGCGTCGCGACGGTGGCGCCACGCACTAGTTGGACGACGAATTTGAAAACTACGACTTTTAGTGGCCAGATTCGTACAACTTGCCGCTAAGTTTAGCCCTATGTTTTTTTATTACTAAAAGCGGCGATTACTTTCTATTACCACAAGCGCTGGAAGTGTTTGTAGACGCTAAAAGCGCGTCATTGCCACTGTGTTAATATACGCTATTCGTATAAAGACTCCAAGTTATAGCTGTAAATCTCAAAGGCGATGCTCATGTGTACTAAAACCAGAGAAAACAAATCTCGGAGGCTGTGCTTCGAATTACCGAAAGCGCCGGAAAGGTCTGTAGACGCTGAAAGCGCGTCGTTGACACTCCTCACTTGTAAGCTGCAGATCTCGAGGGCTACACACGTGTGTAATAAAAGTACCGACGAAGAAATACACCATAAGTCATTTGCATCCTTGTACTCTTGAACCACATGTGTACGTGTTGACATGGTTTTTTTTTCTTTGCTAGGTATTCAATTTTAAGACTGTTATTCCAGCCTGAACATGGTGCTGACAACGTTAGAAAATCGAAGATGCCAAATGACCCCAGCCCGTTCTTTCAAAATTACAATAACGAGTCTGAAAGGCTACACATATGCATACTGCTCCGGAATTTGCAGTTCCTTCGAATACGTGATAGTGGCTGGGTCCTGTTTTTAATAAAATCAGTAGATAGTGCTGTAAAAATGTGTATAATTCATCATCTTTATGCGGATGAAAACAATTAAAACTACGTATTGTTTTTGTCTCTTGCTGCATACAAAAACACGGCCTTCGAGATTTGTTTTTACGTCGAGTAGCTCAGTTACAATCGGAGGTGTTTAGTTTCATCAAAACGCTGCTTTGTGAATGCACTATTTCTGAAAACGTAGTATCATTGATGATTCGATTTGGTTCTTATTACGTCTAGTCTTTCGGTTTCGGTTAGAAGTGGCTTCCTTCGAGCAGAAACCAATCTTGGAGGCCATGGTCTTGATGACTGCAGAGAAATACGTCATAGACGCCATGTTGCGAAAGGTCTTTGAGAAAGTTGGCTTCTTCTAATGGCTCCACGTAGTGCAGCGAAGATCGCTCGCAACTCGCAGTGCTGCCGCTTTGTGGATTTAGAGGCGTCCGTCAAAATGTGATTGATGTTCGTTGGTTGGTTGGTTGGTTGATCCTCAGCTACTTGGCGCACCCCACCGTGGGGGATCGGCCATGAAACGGGTGGTACCTTATTTTAGATATGAAATTGTTTTACAATCCGGATATGTTTAGGAATGGATGGTTTAAAAATAAATTCACTGGTACAATCCAGATTTAAAAAAAAAAACAAAAAAAACTGAGAAACCAATAGGTTGAAACAGTGAAATTGTACATACACTTAACATCCTATTCTTTTTGTTTCCTGTAAAAAATCGCACACGGCTTCGCAAACGTTCCTGTGACTAAAGGCCATTTCAGTTGCACCAAAGGAAAGAACCACCGGAAGGGATAAATTTAAGCCCATTCTTTGGAGAGGTTGATCTAGCAATCGTCTTCGTTGACCTGTGAACAATCTGCATGTTAAAAAGAAGTGCAGAGATTCACTGTCGTTGCAGTGGAGGCATAAGGGTGACTGTACCAGACCCGACCTGTGTAGGTAAAAGTTCAGAGGGGGAACTCGGCATCGTATCCTGGTAATTGATATTTCTGCCCTTCTAGTGCAGCACCAACGATTTTTCCATGGATACTTAAGGTGGGGAAACTCAGATGTTGCCAAAGCCGATATGGCAAAGGTATCCGACGTGGCAAACTTTTCAAATCGCGCCGCTGAGACAAACGCCAACGTCGGCAAAATAGAGATTATGGGACCATTATGTGATGCCACCGCAAGTGCATCTGCATATTCATTGAGGGTTAAACCCTTGTGACCTGGTACCCACACTAAGCGAATAAGACGATAATGTCTTGGGACAAGAAAACAAAATACTTCTAAGGCATTCGAGAAATTAGGTGCAGTTAATGCAGAGCAGATAGACAGACAGTCCGTCAGAATGACAGCTTCTGTTATTGATAGGGGTAATTTACGTAAGGCTAGGACAATCGCAAGCAATTACGCTTGATAAATAGGCGTAAAGTCGGGTAAACGAATTGAAAAAGACCAATCCAAAGCTGAGGATGCAATTCGCCGTCAAGACTGTAGGACATGATCAACTACCTTTTCTTTATTAGAATGTACCGCGGAAACTCATTTAATTAGGCACCCGTTGAAACTACGTCAAAGAAACATGTTTTTCACGAAAACCATTTTCTGCACTGTCTCTTTTTTCTTTTTTTTTTGCTGTAGTTACTGTATGGTCCTATTCTTTGTCTCGCATTTTGTGTCTTTACGCTGGTCGCGATTGTGCGTTAGCATCATGTTTTCAGTTCGTACACATCACGGATTCTGCTCCAGCATACATTAAGCTAAACCGAAACCAACTATCCCAACATATCACGCTTACTGCAATCCTTTAGTGGTCATTTCGTGATCTCTTCGACTGCTCATTTTATGCGTGAAACGAAAGTTCGCGATCTCAATACAGAATAAATACTGCTAAGATTGGAGTGCCCTAAATTTAAGCTTCGTACAGGAGAGGCAAGTTTCGGTTTTTTTTTTATAGAAGTGCGCGGAGTTATGCGTCATGACCACTACGGCGATAATGTGGGAGCCATAGTTCTGCATTCTCACGCCAAAAAAAAAAAAAAAAAAAAAACTTGCTAGGATTGAAAATCGTGTGTTGGTTGGTGAAGCATATTGGATAGTGGACTGCTGAACACAGACGAGATATAACAGGGGAAAAACACGAACACACACGTGTGCAAGTGCGTCGCGGCGTTTGTTTCTTCCTAATGGCATCTTGATGAAATCGCACCGGTGCGCACCTGGGCGATTTCATGAAGATGCCATAATTGTGCCTCGTTTGGGTTGCGCAACCCACTATGCTGATCGGAGCGCCACACTGTGACATTTTTACAGTGCCTCTGGTTCTTTCTGTCCTCTGCTAGGCTGCAACATCGGTCCTCACAATGTCTAGCAACATATAAGAGCCGATCGAGCGAACAGAACAAAAGCATCGTAATTTGATGCTCCCACGTGACCGCTTTCTGTGTCATGGCGTCAAGATATGGCTCGAGAAGCCTCTCGGAAACTAAACCGACGCTTGCTGTTCCTGTAGCAGACGCCGTCTAGTGAAGGTTGTCACAGTCAATGCGGATGAAGTGTTTCTTGAAGTATATATGCTTACCACGGAGGAAAAAAATAACGATATGGGAGGTCTAGTCAAGTGATAATCCTGAAGACCAGCCAAAATATAAAATGAAACAGGAGCACGAGGAGGAACCGGCGTCGGAGGAGGTTGGCTTGTGGACGCTAGGCGCGCTCGCTCGTCAATTTTTCCCCATTAGCCCAACAAAAAGGATAATGAAACAGGAGCATGATGGGAATTCTACCATGAGCACGAGGAGGTAGCGGCTTAGGAGGAGGTTGGCTTTCGGACGCTAGGCGCTCCCTCTTAAATTTTTTTGTAGCGTTAGCTACACTGGCCGAGCCGGATCGGTTTCGCGTGCGCGTACAAGAGCTGTGCTGCGCATGCGCGAGGAGCAGTGATGTCACACAGCTGGCGCACCGGAGCCGCCACCTCCGCGCATTCCGCCGCCGCCGCGCGCGACTCGCCGGTCTGCGCATTCCAGAGGAGTGACGTGATAGCTGCGGCAGACGGCGCGCGCGCAGCTGTGCGCCTTCGCTGTGCAGTGGCCGTTTGACACTGCGCTGGAGCTGCTTGATAGCGCCTCTGACTGGCGTTTGCCAGTGTGGTATAGCCATGGAGAAGGAGAGCGCAAATGCTGCTCAACGGCGCAGAAGAGCGGAGAAGCTTAATTAACTCATCGGATACCGAAGTAGTTGCCTGGAAAAATAGATATACATGTGCCACATAATACGTATACCGTGTGTGGGTCATTGGAGCAGCAGTAAGCATGATAATCAAGCTAATCCTAGACAATCAGGAAAGCTAAGAATAATTAGCTGAACCTTTGCCAACTCTGCGTTATCCTGGCATAGCCAAGCTAAGCCACTGCAAAAATTTTTTTTCCCGTGAATACGTGTCACTCACTGCACATAGCCTGTGGTCGTGTAGCGTCACTGTGCCTCAATGTTCGTCGCGTCTCACGTTCGAATTGACTTTTTCAAGCGAAGCTTGTTGTGAGTTAGAAATTTTGGTGGTGGCGTTGTCGTACGCAAAAAAACCTGCGCCTGCGGCCCTCGAAGGTGCGCCGGTCACGTTCGTACTTGTGTGCACCGTTTTCCAATGACTGACGCTCTCACGATCGTGGGTTTGTAGGCGATCAGCCGTTTCTGATATGGCGATGTGATCTTTTATCGGGCCCACCTGTCATTTCACGTTGCCAAATTTCACTGTTGCTTGGATATGAACGCACTACTGCACGTTCAGGCGCCGTCATGACGTCACACGTGACGTTTCTGGTCAGGTCACATGATTTTGCCGCGTGTGAAGCGGACCGGAAGTTCCGCCATTGCTTCCTTTAGGATACAGAAAGACGTAATGATTCATCCTGCTTATGCGAGAAAGTACAAAGAAAACACTTTTTTTATTGCGTAGAAAAAAATTGTCTACAAACGGTAAAAAATGCGATGACAGAAAAAAACTCACAAAACGCGCAGAAAAAAGTCACTTGGCGCAGTCGACAGTACAACTTCAGTACGATATGAACACAACGCGATCAATGCACTTGTCGAAAGCAACAGAAAAAAAAATCGGGAAGCTGTAATTTCACTGGCAAGACTCAAAAACTGCTCGCAGGTGTTCCTTCTTGAAGGACTCGCATGTATCTTCGTCCGTGCAGGTTCTTGTGTGCAGGCTTAGAAGAAATATAGACAATCGAAATATCTCTGCTGCATAGCAGCCCGTCAATGATGGGAAACGTCCCAGTAAATCACGAATGTCCATTAGATATCCGTAGCATTCTATGCATACCTAATAGATACAGTTAGCATTATATAGATATCTAACAGGCATAGCTAGCATTGTGCGGATATCTAATAGACAGTCGTGGTTTACTGGAAGCTCATGCGAGAGACGGCAAAAAGCAGTTTAAACAGTCCAGTGTGTAAGCATTCAAGAACATTCGCAAAACAACCACGCACTCACTCAAGCATGAATAATAGGCAGCAAGCACTTTTTTCAGCTTGCATGAATGTAACACATCTATGACAGACACATTTCTCTTTGTTTTATTTTAATACAGGCTCACAACCACACGTTTTGCTTTCTTCGCCGAAGCATTTATAAGGCATTTGATTCACTTTCATTCGCATTTGATTCATTTTTAAGTAGCTTTAATTCACATGCGATTCATATTTGAAGAACTTCGAGAGGTAATGTACAGGGTGGTTTAGTGAAAACGAAGCAGTTTATTGAAAAAAAGAAAAGAAAGTCAGACATTAATTGTAGGTTCTTCCAGCAATTCACTTCTGCGAGCATCACAAATTGTACTCTAACCACCGAGAAGTTTCTTAATCACGCATATATTTGCCACTCAGCGTTCGTTTATAATGTCATAACTGCACCCTCACGCCGAAATTGGGAATTGGAGGGCTCAGGAATTGCCTACTATAAATTATCGAGAATCGCAAGACTAACGTTGCTTTATAAGCATGATCGTGTTTATAAATGTGCTCATCTCGCAGGTGGCCGGTGGCCGTAGGTCTTAACAATGGCAACGTTTTCCGTGGTATTATTATGCCCAATGAATATCGATAATGTGAGGACTAATGTAATTTAATGCCTTGTCTTTACATCGGCCTGAGCATAAAGTTTATAAAAACGAACGTTATGTAACTGTGGTGGAGGGTGTCACTTGATCTCGTGACGTCATGTAAACATGGTGCCTACGATTGACGTTTAGTTGATATTGGTTCGGAAAATTTTGTATCATCGATGATAATCCACCAAAGAATGACCGAAACTATGAAGTCCATGCCTGTATTTTCTTTATTTACAGTGAAGAGCACTTATTACTCGTAAAAATCTACACCTTTAGTATTAGTTGCAGTGCTTAGAGGGTATAGTTTCGAATGGGCTTTCTCTAAAACAGTAGTCCAATAGATCGGCGTTTGAAGTGCCATTTTCACAGAAAAATCCTTCCTCAGCTTATGTAGCGTGTGATGTAGCTACGTGAAGTGTTACTACGGTCGTTTCAAAATTGATTTTGGAGGCTAGTATCTCCAAATTGGTGACATTGTACTCGACAACTTCAAGTGGGCAATTCGATACCCGCTCTATTCACTAAATTTTAAAGTTATGGTAATGAATTTTAGTTAAAGAGCTGAACGGTGGCTATCGCAGAATTCTCGAGGCCCACAGGCAAGCAAATAATACAAAAGATAGTCACACGATCATGCTGCTTTGAACAGCTACACATAAGGTGTCTGGTTGAGAGAAAAACAGCCATATAATATTTTTTTTTTCACGTATGTCCACTTGAAACGCAAGCGTATCTACGTGTCTTGTAATGCCAAAAAAAAAAAAAAAAAACACCACTATGATTTCCCTTAAGTCACATCTATATACACTGAGAGTATGTTGACATGCCATAAATGCATGGTAGTCAAAACAATCCTCGAACCCTCAACTATGTACGCAACGACTCTGCAACATTCACAACATTCGCACAACCATTGGAATATGAGTCACTGGCCACTGATACATCCATAAAAATTGGCAATTGAAGCCGTCGTAACACCTTTCATTCTTTTGTTTGTTCTTACATCAGTGTCACAATCTAAACAGTTGTCAATGGCAACCCTTTGTGATTATACTGGGGTCGTGTTGAGGTCACTTTTAACCGCAATACAGTTGACCTGGGGACGGATGATTGTTTTTGAAACATTTGTTTGCTTCACAATCAGGAAGTTTTCCGCTAGAGACAGATTTGAAAAAAGTATTAGTGTAATGCCGTTGACAGCATGCTGCCGTCACTAAGCTATGAAATCAAAACACGCCTGCACCCTCACGCTCTTCTGAGACATAACACTTGGAAGTATGCCTTTTGTAGACCCTTTAACAACTTAAGGGTGTGACATGGGTGTTTTGTTCATAGTTACACCTCACTGCGTAGGCTGCCGCAGTTAAGGGTGTGCCAAGGAAGTTTTGCGCAGCAGTCTGAGCGAAATGCGCTGCTTGATCTTTTGAGCACTATGTGCACCCTTTACAGTCCTAAAGATGCAGAGGGTCATGCACGAGTTTCTGTGCAAAATGTGTGCAAAATACCGAACGAGGGTATCATCGAATAGAACGCTCAAAGAAGTGTGTTTTCGACTTTCGACGATGATTAAAAAAAATAAAATAAAATAAAATAAAATAAAGTAAGCGTACGCTTAAAGCTTGCGTAAAAATGCACCTCCGGAGCCGCCGTCCTCGGCAGTAACGGTAACGGCTCTCGAAGTCTATGCTTTTGTGTACAGAAAGTGCCGGAAGCAATCGCGGGATCCGCAAAGACGTAATGACTGTCATTCCTTTACAACGCCTATTCTGGGCAAGTGTCCCGATTTCGTCATGCTTTCAGGGTCTGCAGCGGCGGCGCACTGAACCAATGAGAGGACGTACGTGGCAGCCCCATGAGCCAATAACAGTCGTCAAGATGACGAATTCGACTCTGTGACGTAAGTTGAGTTTTGACATGTGTGTTTATGCCTCACGTGACTCTAAGTTGCAGGATGTTTACACGTATTTCAGCAAACGAACTAACAATGAGAAATTGAACAGCTTCCAGGAAGTTGAGTGCCATTCTGCAGTTGAAGTCATATTTGATTTATGCGACACGCCGCTAAGGGTGCTTGTCGTCTGCTACATAGGGCAAGAAAGCCTTTGCAGTTGATGCAAAAACATTGCTATTTTACCCGCATATAGATAAGTTTCCTATTCATTTTTTTAACGGATAAAGCTCAAGTGGGATTTTGTCGGTGGTTAAGCCTTTCAGTACATGACAAAAAAGATGATTGGGCATGACGCACTTTGTTATTGTTCTTGCGACAGTTGCCGCAACAAGGGAAAGAAACCTGGAATAGATTAATACCCTGTACAAATTGGTGCAAACGGAATAACCTTATCTAAAGCGCTATGCGGTAAAGAAATCGTGTATCCCGTGAAACTCAGTACAGCATATGTATATCAAAGGTCTCGACCAAATGGACTATTATGTTCTCAACGAAGTCGAAATCGGGCGTGTTGGTTTCCCCTAAGGAACCAATGAGAAAAGGCAAGATGGTGGATTGTAAAGAAAAATAGCGAATACACCACGAATAATGTGTGTTTGATGGCAGTGCTGTCATGTATGGTGGCAATAAGGCAAAGCTCGGGTGGATTGTAATATTTTACCTAGCCGAGTGTGCCGCTAAATTAGGCACTTTGTAACCTTCACAATGTATAAAGAGCTAACAACCCTGTTGTGAGCAATAAACTTCCACAAACCACATTAAACCGTACCAATAGTCAAATGGCAGTAAAAGTTGAACAATGGCCTTGTTGCTTGGAAAGAAGAAATGGGCGATGACGTGCATTATAAGCAAACAAACTCTCTTTGATTTGAGACCTCATATTAAAAAGAAGGCTTCATTTGAAAAAAAAAAAAAAAGGCTTGGTGTTCGCATCGGCTCTGTCTCGGTTCCTTATTGCTGTTAGACTAACTCACTTTTAATTAGCATAAAGTGCTAATAATCAAATATGCAGCCAGCTCTCAATATCTTTCATGAGGTCCGTGGTGTTTTTAAGTCCCACCGTTCCAACAGCGGGAGCCCGTGACGTCACTTAATCGTGTGCATCACGACTGGACTCGTGAGCCTCGGAAGCCGACCAAATCACCAGTCGGACTCACCCAGGTGGCGCCACAGTCGCCGGCGCGGTGTATACGTCAGCGCCGGTTCGATGACGTAATAATGTGGCGTGCACCGTTTCGCCTTTTCGTAAAGAGCCGTTTGCTTTTCCAGGTGTCAAAAAAGAACACTTTCACACAAAAAAACATCAGCGGAAATCAAAGATAACACACGCACACGCACATGCTCGCACTGCAAATATGTTTTCACTGCGGTCCGGTCATGTCGCTACCGACGGCCCGCTGATGACGTCATGAAGGGCCACCTGGCAGTGAACCAGTCCAGTTATTCACGTCACAACGTGCACGGGTGAGTCCGAGACGCTCAGGGCGGAAATCACTAGTGACGAGCGCTGCCGCGTCGTCGTTGTCTTTTTTTTGTTTTCTCGCTTTTCGTGATTGGTTCCTGGTCTGTTATATCCGAAAGTAATGGGGCGGAGTCTTGATGACGACGCGTCGGCGGGGCTTGCCATTGGCCAAGAACTTGATTGGCATGAGGATCATCTTGGACGTCTGGTAGAGCGACTGTTTCCGGTAGGGCTTCGAGTAGGACGGCTTTCGGATGCCTTTCACCACCTGCGTCAAGGAAGAATAAAAACAAAAATGAATTAGCGCTACACGTTCAGAATTGTTGCTTGTTATTAAGGCGAAAGCCTTAGATGCCTTATCAAACGCGAAAAGTGGCCGCCGGCGTCAGCACGAGTGATGCAATAATGTCATCACCACGCGATGGCGTCACCCTATAACGTCACAGGTGCCAAAACCCGTGTCGTCATCGTTAAGCCAGCGTGACGTCCAGGCACGTAGGCAAGCCCCCCCCCAAATTCGTCCAGTCGGCCATTAACGCAAGAGTATAGAGGCACAAATACAAGTAGGAATGACTTTCTTGCGAACAATTAGGCCTTGCTCCACCCCACCTCCAAAAAAATTCTGTATACGTGCCTGGTGACGTCATACGGTAACATCCATGACATCGTCACGTGGTCAAAGGTGGGCCGATCCCGGAGGCAGTGCAAAACCACGTTCGGTGCAGAAATATCTCAAGGTGGGGGGGTGGGGGTGGGGGGAGGAAGGAATTAATACGATCGACTGAGAATAGAAAACAAGGAGAAGATGGCTTTCACCTTCGAGTCGTTTTAGGCAAATGCGTGAGGGACAGTGTGAATTTTTCTCAACCTGTTAACTTGTTACCCAAGCAGCAGGTACTTCAAATCAGTTCTGCGGAGTCACGCTAGGCGGAGGAAATGTTATGAAAGCGAAAGGTTGTCATCCATTCATATTGTATAGTGCGAATATACTATACCAGGCGACAACTTTCTGTGGCAGCACAGCAGAAGCTACGTGGGCGGAGCTTCTGCACATGTGTTACTACGCCAAGTAGTCCGTTTGCAGGCAATTGTTTACAGGCGCAGGAAAACGCGAAATCGACACCCCCCCCCCCCCCAAAAAAAAAAAACCCAGAAAACTAGAAACTGCAAAAAAAGAAAATCCTTCACGGGATAAGCTGTCTTACTTACAACGTAGAAAGTCTTGAACATATTACCTATTTCTTTTCTTTTTATGTTTTCTTTTATGCTACTTAGTGACTGCATGCAGCAACGTAGTAAAAAGTGTGTGCTTCGGTTCCGTAGCCTTGGCTGTGCTGCCACAGAGAGTTGTCGCTCGCCATGTATAGCCACGTATCTCCACGCTGCAAGATGGATGGATGACAGCTCTTCCCTTTCGCGGACCTTCATCCGCCCAGCGTGCTTCTGCAGAATTGATGCGCCATATATGATAATTCTGGATATGCACGTTCGTTATCTTCAGTTTAGACTGCAGATCTGATTTGCAGATCAATTAGCCAACACCAGCCTGCAGTTAGTCACTCTTTGCCAAGGCCGCACCAAAAGAAAAGAAAGTTTCTGGATACGTCCATGCAGGCTGAAGAGAAAATCCTACGTTTTTAATGTTCTACTGTAGTTTTAACTTCGACTATAGTTGTATGCGACAGTTTTTATGTTATAGTTTACACTACTAGAAATTTATTTCCACAAACATAGCTCCGGAAAATGACGTTCTCGATGCTGACCGAAAAAAAAAAAGGTGGCCCAAGAAATCGCGTTTTCATTCGTATGGAGTGAGTTGGCACCAACAAACGAACTTCGTTGACGAGGCCTTTCGAGAAAGTGATCGGTTAGTCCGGCTCAAGCGATGACGTGTCATCCATGACGGTGATAGAGTTTGACACATTCCTGCGCAACAGGCATGCGGACTTAGTCTTCTAGGCATCCTTCTGCGCGTGCGCAGAGTGTGGTCACGGCTCGTCGATCCTGACCCATTCCGACGGACGAAAATTACCAGGGACGTCGAAAGAAAGGAAACGTTTTCTTTTTTTAGCTCCAGGATCCGGCAACGTACACACACACGTAAGCGGTTCAACGCCAACGACCGGCGATTCGAAAGCAATCATCTAACAATCGGCGGCCGTCATACGACAGGTACGTGACCGAGATGAGGTAATTGCTTCGCGCGGACTTTGGATCGCAACGCTGGCATTACTGTACGTGCGACGACTCTTGCCTGAATTCACGTACAGAAGTCACGGTAGCGCTTATGAACACGGACAGAGCAAGGAAAGGACACCACGAGCGCTAACTCAACTGGTTGCTTCTTTGGATGAGAGACAAAACAATTAGGACAGCTTCGCATAGGTGGTGCCAAGAAGCAATAAAACGAAGGACATGAAGCGAAGGACATGGTGGTGCCAAGCGTGAAGGAACGGCGGAGCTGGACGGCCTTCCTTAGCATACCAGCCAAGCCTAGCCTAGAGATAGCCAGTTAAGCCAAGGAAATCCAAGTTGAGGCTCTCTTTCTATTTATTTCTCTCTCTCTCTCTCTTTCTCACTCTGTTTATTTCTATCTCTTTCTCTGTTTCTCTATCTTTCTCTCTAATTTTTTTCTCGTTCTCTCGACCATAGCAACGCATTCACATGGTTCCCATAAATGCTTGTTCCGATAGCGTGCCTGGATAGCCGAGTGGTTACGACGCTCGCCTTCGGACCGTGGGTACCCTGGTTGGAATCCCGCCTCAGCAAGAAATTTTATTTCGTTTTATTTATTTCTTCTCATCCTCCTCTCCACTAGTCTTCTCCTCCTTTGCTACCTCCAACGCGTTGCTAGGCGACGCACGGTGACGTCATCGCTCGGCGAGGTTTTTCTGCGGCGAGGTCAGCGAATGGCTGAAGGTTTCTCTAAAGCTATAGATATTATTTAAGGCC
This sequence comes from Rhipicephalus sanguineus, assembly GCF_013339695.2. NCBI lineage: Eukaryota > Metazoa > Arthropoda > Arachnida > Ixodida > Ixodidae > Rhipicephalus > Rhipicephalus sanguineus. The sequence continues at coordinate 131,149,140 of NC_051182.1, forward strand.
TGACGCGTTTGACGGTTTGCGTATTTGTTACAGTGAGGATAGTTAAGGTTTGAGCGTCTGTACTGTCATTGCCGTTCCTGCTGTTTTTTCGTTCATACATTTACAATATGTTGCACCAACTGGCCTAACACACCGCCATCTTGAATTTTAGTTAGGCAGCGGTTGCTGTTTCGCTGCGGAAGTTAGGAGCATGGAGTAGTCTTTCGAACTTGCAAGAAATGGGTGGGCAGTCGAAACTAGATGCAGCATATACACTAACAAAGCTGCTTTTTAACAAAGCTGTCCAATGGAAACAGCTCATGGAATACCGGTTCAGTTCCCACGGGAGTGATTCGCGCGATAGCATATTCATACGCAGACTGTCACGTGTTTGTCATAAATGTCAATATTGATTTCTGGGCTGACATATGTTAACGACGGAAGTCTACGGACCAGGGTGTCGGAACGGAACGAAAAACGAAAAAAAAAAAACGTCGACCGGAACGAAAACGTAACCGAAACTTTATCTATTATTTCGTTCCGGAGTGAAACCGAAATTTTTTCAATCGTTTTTCGGTTCACGAGAAAACTTCCCAATCCGGGGCAACTGAGCTCATGCATTGTGAGCATATCTCAGGGTACAGTATTTGCGCGTACCTCAGGCAGGAATTGCGAAATCAAAGATATGTTGAAATTGTGCGAAAACGAAAACAGTGGCAACCAGAGATGTTTATGTTATCGCAAGTGGACTTTTCCGTGCCTGTCGCGCAGGCCAGTGTAGAGAGGGCATTGTCGGCGCTGAAGTTTGTTACAGTGAAAGCTGTCATGAGATCACAACAGCTGATTTTGGCGCCATTGTTGTCCGCCGCCGCCGGTGTCCGTGAACGCTATCCCGTGATATAAGAAAAAAATTAAATGAGGAACAAATTTCTAGGATCGGATGGGATTTCAACCCGCGCCCTCTGCGTGGCAGTCGGGTCTTCCACCACAGTGCCACGCTGGTGCTTCTAACTCCTTCGCAAAAATACTCTATACAGGCGTCATGTCGGGCAAGGAATCGTGTTAATATATGTAATATAGCGTGGCAGAAGAGTAAAATAACAACCAGTCATCACAAAAATGCTAATAGCGCAAAGAGTGTGTTGTTTAATGCTTCCCACCAGTGTTGCGGAGTTGCCCCACCAGAATTGGAATGACTGCGGAATCATTCTACATTTTCGCGACCCCGGAATGGAATGGAGACAACGCTTGGAGGAATATAATGGAAATGGAATTAAGCGCCTTTTGCACGGAATGGAATAGGAATAGAATTACGTCTTTTTCCGAAAATAGAACACGTTTTCTTCTACACGCTGTTTTTCAAACTTCAAACATTAGTAAGTCAGAGCCTGGAACTTAACAATAAAGCAGTATTTTTAAAATGGCTTGGCTGATTACAAGCACGGTATATTTATAAGCAACGCGCCTACTGGAAACCGAGGCGTAAGTTAGTGTACAAACAAATACATTATCCCAGCAGATACCGAAGGGAGAAGCAAGTTATCCCTGCGCGTTGGTTCCCATTGATACCCCCACACGAAAGTGGCGAATACTCTATGCACAGCCTGATCTTTATCGCACGAGCAGTTTAGTACCTGACACACGTAAATAACCTTTGCGACAAGGAAGACATTGCGCACCTACGCACAGGCGAACACAGAAAGTCCTCCTCACCCCATCCATGCTTGCGAGGCGCGCTTGACAAGCGTGAGTGCTGACGAGCAGTGCGGTCCAGTGTTCCGTATTCGATACAAAAGCGCAAGGTGCTTGAGCGGTGCACTGTTCCAACTGCAGATCAAGAGGGTCTTATTCCCCATTAACCAAATCTTAGTTTTCTCTATATTCACGACCGCTCCAGACGCGTGGAAAAGCTGCTCAGTCTTCTTGAATACTACTTTTGTCAGCATAAAAATACGCTATGTTGTCATTTTAGCATTAATACATTTAAGCTTAAACAACTTTAAAACACCACCATTCGTTCAAACATGCTGACCATGCAAATACTATAGGTAGCGGGAGAACTGCCCCTATGGGAATTGGTAGGGTGGTTGTACTGCACGAGATATGTCACCAAGCTACTATCCCTCGACCTTGTTAACCTGTTTTGCGTACTTTTGCAGTTCTTAATGCATCTGATGACATCAGCTTTATGGGGCGTTCATTCTTAACTCGATAAAACTATCAAGATGCCTTTCCTACGTCGAGGAATTACAGGATTGGAATTGAACTGCCCGGCCATTCCCAAAATGCGAATGGGCTGTTTTTTTCATTCCGAGGAATTGAAAGGAATGGAATTGCGGCAAGTTCTAATTCCCCGGAATGGAATTGGAATAGAATGGAGGCGCCCATTCCGCAATACTGCTTCCCACTCACTGCAAAATGCTCAGCCATAATTCTTCATCGTCGTCAGCCACAGCACAAAGTGCACATAATGCCTTACAGATGTGTAGCGTGTACCACGAGACTCCGAAGAATGACGAAAAATGGCATAGTGGGAACTTCTCTACTTCCAAAAAATTGGGATGATTTATGGCATAGAGGTACCTTGCATGTGTACTTGTATTATTGCCCCAAGAGACTCCAACGGGTTCTACAAAGTCCGCTCTTACAGCTTTCTTTGTGACTGTGCTGCGTGTTCCGCGCAGGCCTGGCGATCTTTTTATCAGAACAGCGGTCTCGCACATCAGAGAGTACACTCAATGACGTGCTGCTTCTCAGATCGTGCTCACTCCCTTAACACAAATAATTGAGCCTACTAAAAAAATCGTATTTGTCTTTTGAGAAAATAAATACTATGACTTTGAAATTAATACTGGTTTGTGCTAGTTGGTAGGAATTCGTGGTAGAGTTACTTCCACTCCTCTGAAGAATGAGTTTTACCCTTGTCCCACTTTCCTAAGAGGAGGGCAAGTAACTACATCACAAATCCAATGTTCTTTATGATTACCTTAAAATTCTTGCATAAAAAAACCGTTACGAACCGTTACGGAGCATTTTTTTTCGTTCCGGAACAGAAACAGAACGGAACTTTTTGCGGTGGAACGAAACTAAAACCGAAACGAAAAACATTTCGTTCCGACACCCTGCTACGGACAATACCTGATCTTCCACCATTGCTCGTCGTACAGGTCTAAACCCGTTTCGCACGGAATCTTGTGCATCACCATTCAGATTCTGAAATAACCAATGGACTGTTGACCGTACGAACAGCCACGGCGACGCTTTCGGTATTTGTGCCCGGCTGTACACTGGCACAAGTAAGCACAGCTATATAAAGCTCCTACGGCTGCAGCCAGTCTTCTTTCCTCGATCGTATTACCTGTGCAGTTCGGGAGACTGCACATATTCAGCGTTGACGGCAGACGCCAAGCCAATCGTGAGACGTTAATAGCATACCGGCGTGCAGACAGTCGATCGTTTGAAGGACACGCCTGGAAGACGCGAAAGGGGGTAGTTTGAAAACTCGTCCGGCGATGACGTGGATAGCCTTCCGCGCCCCGGATGAAAACAGAGATATCGCACCGGCCGAGCATTCTTGTACGAATGCCCTCGGTTGTTTCTTCTATTACATACCCCTGTGATTTTTGTTTGTTTTGTGTTTTGTTCATCGAAGAAGCGAGGAATGCGGCACGCGAGTGTGCGTCTGACCGGAAACTAGGCTTCGTGGATCGAAGGAAGAACAGTGCGATCTTCGATGGAAACGGTGCTACGTGCTTACCACCCTGGTGGTCGTGGAAGCCGTATATGCGAAATGATTGGCGACCAGTTGGCAGTTAACAGACTCCAGAACTGGTTGTGTCGAGTGTACGTCTGACGTTTTATTTTAAAGGAGTTCTGAAGCGGCGTTTATTGTTTTTAAAGAAATTTTCCTTGCGTTAAATCAAGATCTGGGGCTTCGAAACTACGCAAAAACGAATAATTACAAGCTTTAGAGTGACTCTTTGCCGGCATCCGCATTTCAATGGTCACCGAGTGCAAAAATAAAAGAAAAGAAAAGAAGGAAAGAAAGAATTACACCATTTCCCGCTAAAGGGGACCATGAGGCGATGCGAAGCGGAGCAGTTGCACGATCGCGTTCCGTTGACGTTCTTTGGGCATACTACCGACCTCGCGTCGTGGAACGCGAAGACGAACGCTACGCACGTCTTGTCTTCCCTCTAGCCTGGCCGTTCATTCACACAGGGCGAGCGGGGAACGCGGTCGGCAGGCGTGCGAGAGGGGGGCCGAGTAGGACAGGAGAGAGGGGGAGGGAACGCGCATTGGTGCTCATCGAGGCGTTGCGCAGGAGAGAATTTCGGCATGTCTAGCCCGCGTTTCAGTGGAAGAGTGGAAAGGGGGAGGGTAGAGGGGAAGTGGAGAGGGAGAAGGGGCGAGGGAGAAGGGGAGAGGGGAAGTAGAGAGGGAAATGGAGAGTGGGAGGGGAGAGGGGGAAGGGAGAGGAGAGGGTATGCGCATGCGCAGTAAGGGTGGTCACGCCGCACACCACCACCACCACCGGATTGAACTCCGCCATAAGATACTTCGCATCTAATAAAACCTACTTGCGTGTCGAATTATGGGAACAATACGCCGTGCGGGGAAAACGAATCCAGAAAGCTATTTTACAATTCCCCTCAGAACTTTTTAGTTGTTTTGTAAAGTTAAGCTTCGACCGATCGATCGATCGATCGCTCGCTCACTCACTCACTCACTCACTCACTCACTCACTCACTCACTCACTCACTCACTCACTCACTCACTCACTCACTCACTCACTCACTCACTCAGTCACTCAATCAATCAATCAATCAATCAATCAATCAATCAATCAATCAATCAATCAATCAATCAATCAATCAATCAATCAAGAAATCGGTCAGTCGGTATTCACAAGTCTGAGGACAACGTTGATCTTGTATGGTCTAGCTTAGTTTGTTTATGACGTCACTTGTGGTTGTTAATGTTCAATCAATCAATCAATCAATCAATCAATCAATCAATCAATCAATCAATCAATCAATCAATCAATCAACCAACCAATCAATCAATCAATCAAGAAATCAGTCAGTCGGTATTCTCAAGTCCGAGGACAACGTTCGTCTTGTATGGTCTAGCTTAGTTTGTTTATTACGTCACTTGTGGTTGTTAATGTTCAATCAATCAATCAATCAATCAATCAATCAATCAATCAATCAATCAATCAATCAATCAATCAATCAATCAATCAATCGGTGGAGGCGAACAGCGTTCGATTCTCCCTGTTGTAGCTTAATTTCTTCATGACGTCACTTAGGGTGGCTAATGTACCGTTCTATACCCCCTTGCTCCCCCCCACCGCCGCCTCCGCCCACGGCTAATTTCAGCCTGCAGAGTAAAGGAAATTACCGAAGTAGGCTTTTCCGCATGAGTGCTCTTATTGTGGGGAAGCCTGATTTGACGAACGGCTACACGCTCAGCTCTCACGTCTCTGCATGTAGTAGTGGTTTGAGGACAGGGAAGAAGCTCATTTCTGGAGCTCATAAGGCAGTACCGTTCTGTAGCAATGATACGAAATAATAAACATGTATAGCTATGACTGCCTCGCTCCATTAAAACCTGTGGATACTGCGTTAATACCGCTTAAGCAAGTTTGGCGCTTTTTTTTTTTTTGCAACGACCTTAAAATGGAAATTGCCTAGTTCGTAGCAATGACCGCTTCGCGTTAGAAAGCGAAACCAGACGTTGCTTCGCTTCACCGCAGAACTTACATGCAGAGGTTCTTAAGCGCACAGTGAGGAGCAAGAATTTTAAATGTTTCTTGTGCAACAGTTTGGTGTGCTGCATTGCGGCTTAATTTGCCGTCCGTGTGTCAGGTCTTGTCATCGCTTCTCTTCGGCTAGCGTTCAGAGTACTGCACTTTTGCCCGCCATCACTTCGTTCTCAGATTTATCTCAATAATAATCGTCGTGATGCTTTACCCTTTATCACGCCTGTCGCACTTGTCCAGATAACGTCTGATGAAATACCGCCGTCGGATCCTTATTTTGTCGAGTTTTCGTTTTGAACGTCGCACCCCTTCGATGCAACGGCTCTACCGACAAGTACATGAGGTAACTATGGTACATGAGGTAACTTGTGACGGAGTTTGATGCGCCAGGCTCTGGAATTTCCGAGACGTTGAGGTTTTCTAGCATACATAGGCCGGCTGTTCGTGAACTTGTGCAGTAACAGACGTTCGCGACTTGTCCATGTATGTATGTACGTTGTTATCCGTATTTATGTTTGTATTCACACCGCCATTTCCTTTGACATTCATTGAAATGTATATGTCGATGCAACCTTTTTACTCTTTCGTGCCTACATGCTATTCTGATAACTAATCGAATTATCGGGATGCACTGCTAGGCCATCGTCTTATCATCATCAACTTATGAGTGATAAATCATCGACTCATCAGCCACACTAAAAAGTGGAAAACTGGGCCAGTCCATCAAATAACACCACGAAAGACCAGGTAGAAGGACACCATTTGATCCAGTAGGTGGAACTTATCATTAAAATGTGTACACTGGAACAACCTATATATATCCGCCACCAAACCGTGTGGCGCATGCGCAAACCTGCCGCGGCAAGGCGCCTTGCCTCAACATTTACTAGGTGCCACACTTGGTCACTGATACAGTAAAAAAAAAATGACGTCTTGCCATAGTAAGTGTACGCATGCGCCACGTGGTTTGCCAGCGGGTTTGTATGAGTCGTTTGAAATGTAACTGTTTTAGTCGTAGGGTCCAGCTGTGATCATCGGTCGATCGATCGACAGCTCGATTACTTGTAATCGTTATCATGATCACTACTAACATTTCGAGCGCCATCGAAGAAAACACGACGAAGCAGTTATGGGGGTTGGTAAGTCCTCGTCTTCTCGTCGTCAACTTACGACTCTATTACATCGATTTATGAGCCACTTATCTGCGACCGTTTGACTCATTGGTCGATCTACCGTTCGATTATTATTCCAATTGTAATCATCACCGCGATCACCCATCCAAGGGCCATCGAAGGTAGCATTACGAAGCAGTTATAGGGGTTGGTAAGTCATTGTCTTATCACCGTCAACTTAAGACTTATATTCTATCGATTCATCAGTCACATATCTGCGACCGATTCGATTATTAATCCAGCTATCATCATCACCGCAATGAAACCATCCCGGGACCATCGAATTGGGCCCGACCGAGCTGTTACGAGAGTTACGGGAATTACGGGGCAAGAAGTCTTGACATTACCTACAAACGATACTTTGTTTCTAGCCAAGCATTTTCTTGAGCTTTTATGTATTCTTAAAAATTTTCTCAAGTTTATTTAATGTGTTCGTAGTAATTATGCATTCTTTGTGTTTTAGTTTTGTTCTTTAAAGATGTATAGTACTTATCGCTTATGCATGATACTTTCGCCATTGTTTGTTTTTCTGTACAATACTGCTAATTATTATAACCTTTTTTTGTATTGGACCCATCACTAGCCGCTTAGGTTATGGGTCCAAATACATGAGTACGCATTTTTCATATTATAATGCAATAAAATTCCCCTTTTGATCTTAAAATACTGATTTAATTTGAATGCCGTGGTGTTTTTTTGTTTTTTTTTTTACCGCCGCACGCCCCAATGACCCAAACGCCACAGTCCCCCCCCCCCCTCTTTTGCTCACACGCAGCCGAAACGTCCTTGGCCCACCCGTCATGCGCATTCACACACAAGGTCCATCTTTCTTTTCCACTAAAGGCCGGGCTGTTACCGCTCGTATAATCCGTCCCTGTGTGTACGCGCGCGCCTTCACTTCGTGGCACGCACACCCAATAACCTAAACCCGCAGCAGCCGCAAATATATGGAGGGAGAGGGTGTGTTGGGAGAGAATGTGCGTACGTGGTCGGCGGTGTGGCAAACAGCTACGCGGCTGTGGTCATTGTTGGCTCAGACAAAAAACGAACTTCCTTTGTCAGGGCCGCGCACGTACGCCTGTTCCGTCCATGCGCGCGTGTCTGTGTGTACAAACGTCTGAAAGAAAGAAAGAAAGAAAGAAAGAAAGAAAGAAAGAAAGAAAGAAAGAAAGAAAGAAAGAAAGAAAGAAAGAAAGAAAGAAAGAAAGAAAGAAAGAAAGAAAGAAAGATGGAGGAATTCCGTCTTGCCTATGGATGGAAGTCGTTGCTTCTTTTCTTCCCCTGACCAGTGGTCAGCGAGGCGGAAACACCGCTTCGCAGCGACCGGACGCATTGCATCGTGGATATAAGTAAACAAAATAAAAGAAGCGGTCTGGCATCGTGAAAGGCACGGAGTGGTATGCAGAGAAGATGATTCCTCCGGTACGCAGAAATGGACCAAGTAGTGTACACTCTACAGTACCAGGTTCGGGCAGATCTTGTTATACGAACATCTATTAAGGCGAAAGCCTTAGATGCCTCATCGAACGCGAAATCTGACCGTCGGTATCGGGGGCGTCAATGCGGGGGATGCAGGAAATCTTCACCTGATGACGTCACCATATAATGTGATCATGACTTACAGATCGCCAAAATTTGTGACGTCATCATGACGTGCGATAACGTGACATCACAGGATGACGTCGTCACATCACATCGTCTCTTCGTCGAAGGTGGGACGATTGCGGAGGCAGTGCAAAACCAGGTGAGCTGCAGTAAGCTTGCCATGCCTCAGATCCCGGAGGCCGTGCAAAGCCACGTTAGGTGCAGAAAGCTATCGGTGAGGTGGGATCAATACATCGTCTGAGGAGAAAAAGAAGATGGCTTTGGCGTTCGAGTCGTCTTTGGCTAGTGCATCTTGTCTGTTCGATAGAACACCATCTTGGGCGAGTTTGTTGTGGTCTGTTAAGCGTTGCTTGTAAGCGTTAACTGAGACATGCAAAAGAAGGACAACTGTGCTCTTCGTGTGTCTATTGTCCTTCTTTTGCGTGTCCTAATTTTGCGCCCAGAAACTGCGCCTGATACAGTTTTTGATATACGTTGATTGCTCGTCGGAGGGTGCTCCTAACGCGACGACTCAGCTATGAAGTAACGGAGAGGAAATCGAGGCGATCAACCAGTACTGAGCCCGGTTTGCTACCCTGATCTGGGGAAGGAGAAACGTGCGGGAAAAGGTTGGGAGAAGAGAGAAGTCCACCCTCGACGTCACTGACGTAGTAACCGGTCTGTTCTCTATGTCACAGACCAGTCCGTACGTCAGACCACTCAGTCCAAAAATCGTAGCAGAACTTTTGCGAAAGAAGCAAGGCCCTCCTTGTGGGTGAGATCAAGTGTACGTTTCCAGCGGTAACCAGAGGAACTGTTCAGTGTTTTAAGGCGAAAGCCTTGTACTGGCGTCACACGGTGCACTGCTGAACGTGATTGGGCCCGATTGCGATCACATTTTCAAAAAGTGATTAGCTACCTTCTGCAACTTGCATAACGGAGCCAATCACGATCGAGAAATTCGATCCAGATCAAGGCCGATCCAGATCAAAAGTGAACGTGTGACACCTGTATTCCATACGTCATCAAACACGAGAAGTGACCGTTGGCGGCGTCGGCGTCAGCACGAAATGATACGAAAAAAGTCATACTGTAATGACGTCATCATGCCGTTAATGATCGTCGAAATCTGTGACGTCAACCAGCTCGGAGCTCCCGCACACACTGCATGGTTTTAGGCACAGGTAAATAGACGTGAACGCGGTCTGGCCACGTGGTGTGTGTTTGTACGCTGCGCATCGCACTCCTCCGCTATGCCGCGCGCATCCGGCTGCCGAAGCGGCGTCTTTGCGTTTTTTTTTATGTATTTGCCATTTTCACCTTTCCGAGCGTCACGGTTACGTCGTGTTTGGCTGATTGCCTCCACCTTTTGGCGGCTCCTTGTGGCCGGGAACGGAGACGGATATGCCCGCATGTTTGCTCAAATCGAGAAGTCAGTGGCGCGGAATCCGTTCTCTTTTTTCTAGCGTGTAGGCCGGAGGCCTTTGTAATGTAGGTGGTTGGTCATGAAGGGAATGAGGCGGAGGGTGATATGTGTCAGGGTGTCTTGTGGCTGAGGAACCTTTCTTTCTTTCTTTCTTTCTTTCTTTCTTTCTTTCTTTCTTTCTTTCTTTCTTTCTTTCTTTCTTTCTTTCTTTCTTTCTTTCTTTCTTTCTTTCTTTCTTTCTTTCTTTCTTTCTTTCTTTCTTAGTGCAAGGAAAAGGGGGGGGGGGTGTTAGAGTTGTGGTTCCTGTTCACGTAGTGTGCCTCAGTACCACGTCGCTGCCGTGACAGGACTCTATACGTTCACGTCACGTGTTGCTTGCTTTGCGGACAGCTAAAAAAACGGAGTAAGCTGAGAGATCGAAGGGGGGAGGTGTCGGGGGGAGGTGCAGTGCGTTACGTGTGTTACTATCACGTACGGACGGTTTTCGTGTTTGGTACAAGCGGACAAGGTCAGAAGGAATGAACGATCGCAAAAAAGAAAGAAAGAAACAAAGAAAGAACGAAGGAAAGAAAGAAGGAAAGAAAGAAAGAAAGGGCCGCGTATAGAACTTTTGTCCAAAACGAAGAGACGTAATCAGCGGGATTTGGAGTCCATTGCACATTGCGTCCCGCTCAACGTCTGCTGCGTTGATAAGGCCTCCGCGATTCCCGCGCGGGGTCACGGAGGCCGTGTGTTGATATGTTCGCATTTAAAACGTTCCAGTATGTAGACACAGGAAGCCGGAGTATGGCATACGTCTCTTCCCCATCTCGTTCTGTGCCACTGCGACTTTGTAATTATTAATATTCTTTTCTGCTGCAGTTACTTGTTTAGTCCTTCTTGTCACCGTAATAGCTTTTTAGGGGCGAAGCTCCTTAAGGCGGCAACCCGTTCGTCCCTCGTAGTCGTCGTGGTCGTAGTAGTGAGTAACAAGTCTTACGCTTTGACCTCCAAGGTGGTGCCGGTGGGAGATTTCTCCTGTGCGTTGTTGAACAATAAAAAATTCGCAGCGTGCGCGTTAACTAAAAGCCGAATTCTTCTGTCTCTCATTCCCCATTAGCAGCCATTGGCATGTTCCAGTAGGAAACGTTAGTAGAAGTAGAAGTGTAAGTGTTAGCTAAAAGCCGACTTCTTCTGTCTCTCATTGCCATTAGCAGCCATTGTTTACCTCCAAGGTAGTGCCTAGGTGAGATTTCTCCTGTGCGTGATTAACAATAAAAATTTTGTTCAAAACGCCGTTGATTGATGAAATAAACCAACGAAAGACGCACAGATGTTTTGTAAAAGCAGAACGAAAGAACGCCAGATGTTTTTCTTAAGTGTAGTAGTAGTAGTTGTATTTAGCCACCTCGCCCGATCGTCAACGGCGAGGGTGGACCGGCAACGGCGCGAGGACCCTGCCGTACGAGAGTTAAATCACACTAAAGACATACTTTGCGGGCGATACACTCTAGTGAGCTTTCAACTTTTCGTCTAATGTACATGATAAAGAAATTATTTCTACGAAAAACGCAAGGCACACCTTGAGCAATATATTTGGTTTTGGGACGCTAAATGGAACCATGAGGCGATGCGAAGCCGGAGCACTTGCACGATCGCGTTCCGTTGGCTTTCGTTGGGCATGCTACCGACCTCGCGTCGTGGAACGCGCGTCCTGTCTTCCCTCTAGCCTTGCCTTTAATTCGCACAGGGCGAGCGGGGAATGCGGTCGCTCTTTCGCTCGGGAGCGGACTTCTTCCTTGCATTTCACCGATCACAAGTGATAATGAAGGGACCACGTAAACCAGCAGTACAATAAAAGTTTGATGTTTAATATATACACGATGTTTCACGCTCTTTATATTATGTACTGGGCGCATTTCACGGAAGAGTTTCACGGTTTACAGATGATTCCCTCCGTAGCTTCGCCCCACTCATCATCATTCACCCCGTGGATATGCTGTGATTTTTTTTCCGTCTGAATAATCGTCGATTTTTTTTTTCACAATCACAGCCGTCACCCCTATCATCATCATCATCATCATAATCATCTACGTTGTTATCACTATGGTATTTTAACGAATGCAGAAGTGCACTAAGCTGAGTTGCTTGGCACTCTAGTGACGAGAATAGGATTGCGTTCAAGAACAGGACGAAGTAAAGACGACTCACACGGTCACTGTCATAATCACAACCGCCATCATCAAGACTGTCATCACCATAGTGGTCATCCTTCTTCATAACTACAACAACCACAATCACCGTCAAAAACATTCGTCATCATCTTCACATTTCTCCGGCTGTCATCTTTCAGCAGTAGGAGCCGTAAGGAGCGACTACGCCTAATGATGATGATAATGACGAATATTCGTCTTTGTCAGATTCGCAGCGCCCCCTTTTTGAGCAGCGGTGTATTTTCCACGGAGCTTTCACCGGCTAAACGTTGGTCATCACAGTGGCGTGGCAGTAATTTTCGCTCGGTACGCTGGTTGTAATACAATAATTGTTATCGCTTTCGCTTGACGCCACGATTACGACCACAGATGAGCAGCATGCATGCGTAGGACGTAAATAAGCGAGCGGAAAGGGCGGCGCGCCATGACGGTTTGAGCCGTGACTAAACGTCCGAGGCGCCGCCTGGCGAAGCGAGCCGTCCACGGTGATTTCACACCTGCGCGGCTCTGTTTTTTGGCTGCTCTTTCTAGTTATGCCTAACTTTACCGGACGCGTACTAAACCACCGTATTATACGAGTTGACGTTGTGGAACCTATGAGGAAGAAACGCGGCGTAAAAAGCAAAACAAAGAAAAATGTACGCAACAAACTGTTTGTGTGTGTGTGTGTGTGTGTGTGTGTGTGTGAACGAGATATAAAGGCGATATATCTGAGGCGAAGAATCGAGCCACGTTTTATCTGATAAACGCGTTCACGTGAGAGTTTTGATGGTGACGACATGTTTATTCCATGTGCAACTTCTTGGCACTTTGTGTGTGAGATAAGCATACATAGGTATCACATCGTACCGAACCGACACGGTACGAGATGTCTGACATGTTTATGTCATGTATGTGACGTATGTTTAATTTCACGAAATGTCGACGCGATGTGACATACCTCAAATGTGTTTATGTGAGATGCCTCATATGTGTTTATGTGAGATGCCTCAAATGTCTTTAATCTCAAATAGCGTGGGCACGATGTGAGCCTCATATGTGTTTATATTATATACTTCAAATGTGTTTTATCTCACGTGTGGGCACGATTTGAAATAATGTGTTCGATTGCACATCGTGTCGACACTATATGAGATACCTCACATGCGTTTATATTGTCACAAGGTAGCAGTGGGTCAGTGGCACAAGGTAGTAGTGGGTCCCACTACTACCTTGTGCCGCTACCTAAAATAACTTAAATGTGTTTACCTTAAATACCTTAAATGTGTTTAGTCTCTCATAATTCCCACAAGTTGTGAGATACCTCATACGTCTTCATGTGCGATACTTCAAATGTGTTTATACGAGATACTCATGCCTGCAACGATCTCGGTTCCATCTTCTTCCCTGCTTTTTTTTCTCCACGAATACTCTGAGCAAATAAATGTCCATTGTTTACCTCAGGCGCTTATTATAGTAAATACTTCGACCCTCCTTGAATCTCGCAGCCTCTGAAAGGTGCACACCCTCTACAGTTCTTTGCATTAAGGTATGGTTGCTGGCATAGGTCGGCAAAAATTGTGGAACTCACTCAGACTCACTCATGAAATATATTTTGCTTTTATATAGGGCTCACTAAGACTCAGACTCACCAAGAGTTTCCTCATTCGGACTCACTCGGACCCAAACTCGCTGAAAATTTTCTCAACCGGACTCACGCGGACTCACTCACACTCACGGCTCGATCTGAGTCTGAGTGAGTCGACTCATGAGTCCATTACCGTATAATTAACTTTTTCGACCATAGTGTCAATGCTCTTTAACATCAATATCCCATATAGCTGGTGTTTTACTTCGCGGGTTCTGATCCCATATCTTCAAATATGAGTTATCAATGATTACAATCCAGTAAGGACCTCTTTATTGAAAGAGATGGCTCACAAAAGATATCTTTATCAAGAACTTCCGGTGAAAGATATTGCGAGAGGGAGGCCTAACCTCCCTACCCTCGCCCACCTCCGTAACTCATGCCTCTGAGTCTGATCAATAAATAATGAGATAGCGTATGAACGGTAGTGCTTTGAAGTATGTGTGAGTAGACGTGAGTATAAACGTGAGTCATCATTAGGCGGATAGTAATGCTGAAGTTGAGTAGATAGGTGCTGGACTCTCGCTGAAGCAGAAACATGCCTCATCATGTTTCGAATGTTTTCTGCAGTATTTGCATGTCCTGAGGCAACATTCTCGGGAAAAGCGGTGCCCTTTCCATTGTCCATTTCGATTTTTTGTTTTGGCACAGACGTAATAACGCTCGTAGCGACATCTAGCGCCGCTTCGTGGAAGCGCTACGCTTTACAGACTGTGTCTTCTCATCGAAGAAATATTATGAATAAAAAAAAAAGCTGCGTGTGCAAAAAACTCCACGCAGCTCCCGAAACTATGCACTAACGGCTGCACGTAGAACATGGCTTTTCGCTCACCGCTCTTTGTTGCCATATCGCTTACACTATACCAGCCGTATACTTGCTGGTGAGCCTCCTAGTTCTTTTCCCCCATTATGAGAGAACGCTCTTCTTACACAACTATCCGGACAATTTATCGACCAATCTATTGTCCTTCATATTCCTTAGACTCTCTTCGAACCTAATATTGCTCTAAGCTTCTCTCACCCCAAAGCCTTTACATCCCGTGTCGCCCTTCAAAGCCTCATTCGTCGTCTTCACGTGAGCGCCCAATGCAACGGATTCCACAGTTCTTTTGATTCGCCCAACCCATCGAAATCTTCCAAGGCGCAGTTTGCAGGTACAGCAGGGACCGGAGTATAGCTCGAAAGCAAAGCTTCTCCGGAACACGTCAACGCATCGCGGCAGAGTACAAAGGAGGACGGACCACCCGGTGTTTAATAGTGGACGTCAGGATATGGCGGGCGCTGTGTCCACTTCCGGATAGAAGCCCAAGCTATATGTAGGCTGATTTGAAATCTATCTCGCAGAAGCCCACCCTAGACGACGCGCGCATATCTTTACTAATCTCATTCTCAGGTTTCCGTAATCCTCTGGCGACCTCCGAAGCATTTCCGTTCTCTTGATGACTGCTTCGTACACACTCCTCTCGTAAACAGTCGTATAAATCTAACTGTTCCCTCCAACATGGCCCACCCTGCTTAACCTCACCGGGACCCGCTGCCCCTCTCCACTTCCCTCCTCCTCCTTTAATCTCAACTAACCTAACATACAGTAGTCTAATTTGCAAACCCCTTAACATCCGGGCTGCTGTGGTCAGCGCCGCGGATCCTCCTGGTTAGTCGATAGCAGGAGCGTTGTAGCTGATCATGATACTCGCTTTACCACGATGTTTTATTCCTTTTTTTAATCCGTTACGGTATAAGCTGCAAATCCTATCTCCTCCGCTCTGTAGCCACCGGCCAACATCAGCGCCATGTAACAAGGAACAATGCAAATTAAGTGATCTCGGGGGGAAAGCAGCCGTGCCTAGGCACATCAGAGGGCATGCCTTTTCCACAGCGTAGGCAATCATATAAGTCTTCACTTCGAAGCGGAACTCAGGAGACAAGAGTCGTATCACTCAACACACCGCAGAGACTGAGCCTTTCTTTCTTTCTTATAAAACGACGCCGCATCAACGCGAATAGTGAGTTGTCTCTCTCTCAAGGAACAAAGTGCGTAATAATGCTTAAGAAAGTCATCACGCACTTTTGTTACGCCGCTCTCCCAAGGTCCGGGCAACCCGCTCTGTGTAAGGCGTATGTAACAATCCGAACACGAAGCAAAGAAACGTCGTGGCCCTTCGCATGCCTGGCTTAATCGCCAGATATATAAAAGGGCGCAGCGCCCCCTCCTGAAAGATGCCATTAAGAAGAGCTCTATCTTCCATACTCCGCTGGTTTTGGCGGAGATGGGAGAGGTGACGCATATGATTGCGTCGTTGTGTAACGGGAAACGCCAGTATCACTGCGGTGATGGCAGGCAGGCAAGAGTGACCGCGTAGCGTTGCACGTGTGGTGGTACTCCGTACTCAAAGGGTGCCGGCGTAGACTGCCCTGTGCAAGGCTCGTTACGCAAGTTTTTTCCCAGGTCGTATAGAAAACAATCTCGCGACGTCGTCGTCATCTAATTCAAGACTTGGACAAGGAAAGAAGCAATCTAGGCTGAATTACATAACCGTGTATACAGGTCTTCCACGAGTGAATGCGGTTGGCATCGCGAGCGCACTGCAGCAAGATACGCGGGAGTGTACGAAGACTGTGCCCCGGACAACGTGCTGTTTGTCGCGATTACGCGTTCTCGCGCCTGTGTACCGCATTTTCCGGGATGCTATACGCCCCTCTTGTGCACGATTTTGTTGTGTGCCCCTTGCAATTGAAAATCAGCTGGAAAGTTAAAGAAAAGTCATGGGTCATCAAAGTTGCACGTTGGGCTTGATGGTGTAGCATTCCATAGGATCAGTATGTAAGGGTGTCCTCTTTCGGGTGTATTAACCGACAAAGGACACGAGGGAACACCAAAAAGACAGTGTGTGTGTAGCACCAAGTGGGTGTCGGGTGCGCTACACCCTAATTCTACAGAAAGCCATAGAAAGTCAACCACACACGCACGTCCATTACATCGCAATGGAATGTATTCTGGGGAAGCGAGAGCTCTGTAGAAACGCAACGGAATTGCTGCGCGAGGCTTGCACTAGCTGGCGGCATTGAAGCCGCCATGATGTACTGACACGGAAGCTGGGTTCGTGACGTCAACGTGAGTGTAATCGGCACATCGCAAGCGGGTTTTGACGTTGTTCGGGCACAGAGGCCAGTAAAATTCCAGCCACGTCCTAGTGACGTCGTAGAAGGTTAGCCGAGGCAGTGAATGTGCTGCGCCGGCGTCATCGCAGAGCCACCATGATGTAGTACCACTACGTCAAGAAGCTGCGCCCATGTCATTGCTAAAGCGCTGCATGTACTGCAGAACATGGCAATAGATTTTTATAGAGCAAGACATTCAAATTATATGACATTTTTGTAGCGTATGAACTTCAGTTACTTCTCAGCCTAAGGTCTGCACAGGACAGCACAATGCCAACGGGAATGCAACGACATACCTCTATAGTGATACATATTGTGGTATGAACTTCGGTAACATTGGTACTTGTGTATGAGTACATGTTGTTCAGGTACAGAAGAAGATAAGGTTTATTAAACGCCGCAACGCTCAATGGAAACTCAGCAGAGCGTCTTTAGCGAGTTGCGCATACGGTACATAGGTTTGCTACTGCGGACGGAATTCCGGAAAACTCGGTACCTGCGTGTCAATCCGCGGCAGCGGACGACCCTTTCGCTGTTCTTGCCCACAATCTATTCTCTCCCCTCCCCCCTCTGCTGCATTTTCTGTCTCAGCATTGAATTATGTGACCTGTGCGACAAAGTTCAGTCTCTGTTTGTCCTGACTTCAGCGATAAACTGTACATATACGGCTTAAATCGAAAAACAGGCGTATCCCGCTTAGCTCTTGTCTGTAGATAACCGCATACGCTAATACAGTAGACCGAAGCATGCGTCGGCGGCTTTGCGGCGAGATTACGAAGAATGTTCGCGAACCAGTTTTACAATGTGACGGCAGACTTTGTATTCGCGAATACTACATCTCTGCAGAATCTGCCCACGAAGACGGAAGACGCAATGAACTCTCGACAGCTTCATTTCTATCTTCTTTTTTTTGATTAAATTTGTTTTTTTTTCTATCTCTCACTTAAACCCCGAACGTCTCTGTTTCGATTCGCGATACGAATCGACGGCTACACTTTGCGCGAGTGGTGGACTGTGGTATGTAACGGTACACGTGCGCCTACTGCGCAGGAATTACAGTATCATCCACGTCCACGGTGCGGCTCCTTTGATTCGCTAATCTGGCGAGCTCGAAAGTCGGGATAATCGGACGTTGAGGTATTGGGTTCTATTGACGTTTTTTCAGCCGACCTCCACGCTCTCTTCGTCGCGTTCGGGCCATGATAACCCTGAACTTTCACGGCGAAAACTTCCTTTTCCCCCCCTTTCTGGCCTATACGTATGTTCACGTTTGCGACCGGAAGCAAGGTTCATTGAAGTTATGTAAGGGCACTCTTTCGTTTGTTCTAAGATATCTGCTGTGCCAGTTGGAAAAAAGAATATTGCTTCCCATTACACAACTCGCCATATGTGTTACTGCTGCGTTTCTATTCAGCTTTCAACGGCGCAATGAGTGACTGTAGTCTTTCCTTCTAAACAGTGCAGGACTACGCGTAGGACTTTCAGGTTAGCCCAACGTGATGGACTTTTATGTACGGACATCTTCAACCTACCATCGCCATTAATCTCTTTTAAGGCGAAAGCCTCATTGAAAGCGAAAACTGACCGTCGGCGCGCCGTCAACACGTGTGATTCAAGAAATCATCATCACTTGACGACTTCATCACCTGACGTCATCACGACACCACAGATCGCCAAAACTTGTGACGTCATCATGACTACACAACGTGGCGTCAGATAATGACGTCATTACGCGACGTCGTCACTTGATCAAAAGGGGGCCGATCTCGTAGGCAATGCAAAACCAGGTGAGGTGCAAAAGGCTTGCAATGCCTCCGATCCTGGAGGCAGTGCAAAGCCACGTTAGGTGCAGAAGACTTTTGGAGGGGGGCGGAGGAGGACCAGTACATCGACCGAGAAGAAAAAGAAGAAGATGGTTTTCGCCTTCGAGTCGTATTAAGCGAATGCATGGGGGACCCTGCGAGTTTTTTCTTCTTCCATCACTCTTGCTCAATGTAGAGTCGCATGCCAGAGAAAACTATCGCAGAGGCCGGCCTCTGCCTTTCTGTCAATCTCTTTCTCTATACAACTTTCGCCGTCCTCCACATATTTTTTGGTGCGAGCGCGCGCCCATATTTATCTGCAATGTATTACCTTTTTGACGTGACTGATTAAGATTTATTTATTTATTGACTGATGTAATCGTGTGACTGTCGCAAAGGCGTTACTTCAATAAAACTTCGAGTCGTTCCAGCCCCTACCAAAGAATCGCCGTATGAAATTTGTTGCGTCGATAAAGATTGTCGGGAGCTTTCAGTGGTCTTTCTGCTGATATTCAATCGAATGTTACAAATATTCCTTTTCTTGAAGATGAGACAGTTTGAAACGACTGAACTAAAGGTCTTCGAAACAGCAAAGGTGGATCTCAGAGATAACTTCTTTGAAACTACGCGCCCCGATGCTATTCCGCGCATCAACCCATACTACCGACCTGCAGGACACAGAATGCTTCTAACTGTTACAGAAACGAAAGATGACATTCCATTACCTCTCAACAAAAAGTACGTTGATGGCACACTGGAAACCAAATGGAAACGAAACTATATGCATCTGCAGTGAGTTCTCTAAGGTCTGTGACTTGCTCAGATTGTAAAGGAAATTGGCACAGAGTGAGATATATATATATATATATATATATATATATATATATATATATATATATATATATATATATATATATATATATAGAGAGAGAGAGAGAGAGAGAGAGAGAGAAATAAAGAGAGAGAGAGAAAGAATATCGTGCATGCCCGACGGTGTGTGGCTGCCATTCTTTATCCGGTGTCCCGCACGCAACAAAACGGAATACTGATAGAAAGAAAGAAAGAAAGAAAGAAAGAAAGAAAGAAAGAAAGAAAGAAAGAAAGACGTTACGTAGTAGGCGGTCATCGAGTTACCTGTCCACCGCCTGCGGCGGGCAATCGGCCACCGTGGGTTGTCTCTATTTAGAGTGTTATATGCGCGCTATAGGCCACGCCGCACCTTCGTAGCGCCCTTGTTTATGTATTCAAACGCGCCTCACATTTGCCTCTATCTAGGTCTCTACCCGGTCGCGCGGCCAAGCGCCCGCGCGTATGGACCGTGCACCTTGTGTACACCGTAACGCGTTCGCCGGAACGAACGATTTGCTCGGTGAGTGCGGCGATCTCGAAAAGCCCGAGCGCTATAAAAGCAGCGCACTCGGGAATGTCATGTATACCTTACTTTAGCGGCGTATAAGCTGCGCCTTTGATACGGGCCAAATCGTGGAAAGTGTGGTTTGTTACTGTTCGTCCGTAGAGTCGGTAGCGACCCCTGGCAACGTGATGAGATATGACAGCCAGTGAGGCCTAAAAAAAGTTAATGCATTAAGCTGGGCTAGTTGGTATTGATTCTATGCCTGCATATTGCTAGCGAACACGCACAAAGGACGACATAGAAAGAGACAGGACAACCGTAGTTGTCCTGTCTCTTTCTATGCCGTCCTTTGTGCGTGTTCGCTAGCAATATGGAACCTAAAAAAAGTCGCATGCTTTCTCACGCATTCGTCTAGAACGACTCGAAGGCGAAAGCCATCTTCATTTTCTTCTGAAGTCATTAGCGCAGGTTTATCAAGACGGGACAAGACGAAGGGTTTTCAAGAAATGGCTGCGCTAAAGACTTCAGATATGTCCTACCAACAAGGCCAGAAGTCAGCCCTTGCTAAATTCATTTTCTTCTTCTTCTTCTCAGTCGACTGTATTGATCCCGGGATCGGAGGCATTGCAAGTTTTCTGCACCTCATGCGTTTTTGCGATGCCTCCCGGATTGGCCCACGTTTGACCGAGCGGCGATGTCATCTGATGACGTCATCATGTGATGTACCGTCATGTGACGTCATCACGTGATGGTTGGTTTTGCTCGTTTGTGTTGACGCCGACGATCGGTTTTCGCGTTTCATGATTCATCTAAGACTCTCGCCTTAATCATACAAACTCTTTGAGCTAGTCTACACCTTTAACCTCCAGAGTATCATATAACCATCGTGTCCGTAGGCTGCATCGTTTCCACTCACGTTGTACTTTGACAAACATTAATTTCCTTCCCATTGAACTGGTAGCTCGGATGACATGGCCAAACTGAGACTGCTTAAAAGAACGTTCAGAAAATTGGTTTCTCTTTCTACTGCGATATTTTTATTATTTTGTTTTTCGGAAGAACTGAAGCTGCAGACGCTACGGTTTTCTTTGCTACAACTGAGGAACGATTGGGATCGACGTGGGAGTCCGTTCGGCGTCGTGACTGCCACAATAAATAAATAAATAAATAAATAAATAAATAAATAAATAAATAAATAAATAAATAAATAAATAAATAAACTTTTCATTTCCGCCGAGCATACACACCGGTCAAAAAAAAAGGGGGGGGGGAAGCGATGCAGTTGCAAGTGTGCAGGTTGACTCGATCGGTATCTTTATCGCCATCGTCATTAATATTGCCAACAGCGATCATCATCGTCTTTGTAAGGATTTAGACTAGTCGACTTTCACAGTGACGAAGACAACCTCTCTCATCGGAACGAGGCTTAAGTCCACTGCCATCTTTGAATGAGAAAAACCGCCATATAGCTTAATTTTGGCAGTATGGGCTGCGGTACTTATTCAACTACGAAAGCTATTCTCAGGACTCTCAGCAGCTGAAGATTCCAAGCAGTGCGAATAGTACGCGCGCAAATGCGGTAGGCACACACGCAAGCGCTGCTTACGATTGCCTCTCGAAGAGCATCGAACGACGTTATTAAACCGGGGCACCACACGCAGGCATAAAAGAAGCACATTCACATCCATGTATGCAAGTTTTATGTATTGCACTGACGCACTGAACCGACGCGTACACATGCACGCGCAACACACAGGCATCCACGCTCCCACAAGTTGCCACAACCATACGTATATCCACGCAAGCAAGCACCATAGCAGTGCACACACAATAGTCATACATGTAAACACGTAAACAAACATACAAATGATCGCGCATTACATTGATGCGTATATCATGCACCGACACATGCAGACGCCCACAAGCGTACGCACAGAATATCTGCACCAAACATGCGCATACACTCACACAATCATAGATTGGTACGCTCACACACTACTACTACACAGAGAAATTACAAAGGCACTCGAGCCGCCACCGTGTACGCATGCGTACACAGATACACAAATAACACAGCGTGCAAGCTGCAGCCCGCTAACGTACAGACAGCACGAACATCCGGAGGCGACGACTGGGCCGCACCCACGTATCGTCTCTGTGGAGGAGGAAGCATGTCGACGATATCGGGGGTGCTGCATTGCTTTGTGCAAGCGCGACGTACGCTGCTGTTTGTGGCACGCGTGCGCGTCGAAGGCCGCTCATTATGGACACGCCCACTAGTGGCGCTCGCTGCCCGGACGTCGAAGACCGGGTCTGTCGGCCACTGCAGGGTCGACCGGCCGGCGTGTGCTGAAGCGGTGTGCCTTACTTCTGACGGAGCGAGCGCGGCCCAGAGCCGAGCGATGCACCGGCGCACGTGTGTCATCACCTGCGATGCCAGCGCCGGAAGTACGCGGCGGGCACGTTTCAAGACGTGGCGGTGCTGTGCATCATACAGTTCCTGCAAGAATTGCTGCAGAAAAATCTATCTATCTATCTATCTATCTATCTATCTATCTATCTATCTATCTATCTATCTATCTATCTATCTATCTATCTATCTGTCTGTCTGTCGCTGGCCTGGGGTGCTATGCAGGATGGCCCGAGCTTCTCGGGCACACGAGTTCACTCCGAACTCGCACTACGGCGCTCACGATAGGAAAACAGGGTGGAGCGCGAGTTAGCAGCGTTGATAAAAACGGCTACAAGAACGAGCATGGCGTCACAAACGCATGTGCGGCATTTGCGGCGGTTTTCAAAGGAAGACCACGTGTCGGGGTGTGTCGCCAGAGCTTGGAAAGATTCCGAGTTTCGCCAAACTCGGGCCATCCTGCATAGCACCCCTGAAGACGATACTTATTTCATGCCCGAGTTTCGGCACCATTTTTCAGATAATTCGGTGCTGCTAAATCCCTAAATCTGTCGATGAAAAAAAAACAAAAAACATGGAGATTTAATACAACAGGCTGAACAGCTGTCGGTGAAACATCAGGGCTGTTTAATACAACGAAAACAAGCGAGGACGATGACAAAGGTCATGCAAGAGGAAACTTTAAGAGCCACATCAGTCGATAATGTCATTAGTGTAAGCAGACGAAGACGATGCCCTGTACAACTTACAAGGCAAGGTACAACGTCCCACATCCCTTATGTAACGCCCTGTAAACTTTGATATGTAACTTATCCCTTTCAGGCACGGATTATGATGCACTGTCTGCAAATGCGCGAAATTCCCATAGCATAACTCCAAGGCACTATATATTACATTCCAAGAAAGACATAGAGACTCTTTATTGGAAAAACAGGTTTTTGCCGGCGTCTGTATACCGCTGGCATGCTACTCTGTGTAGGGATGGGGAATGGGATTGAAAGATTCCAGGAGAGAGGGAAGGAAATAAGAATAAAAAGAAATAATATAAACAAATACGAAATGCGCAAGTGAACCTGACAGAAATATTTA
Source organism: Rhipicephalus sanguineus (assembly GCF_013339695.2). Lineage (NCBI taxonomy): Eukaryota > Metazoa > Arthropoda > Arachnida > Ixodida > Ixodidae > Rhipicephalus > Rhipicephalus sanguineus. The sequence continues at coordinate 131,172,698 of NC_051182.1, forward strand.
CAACGAGGACGTCAGCTAATAGGCTTTGCTGTGTGGAATAGTCAATCATTCAAGCTTTGCGACTAGGCCAGTTTTTGAGAGGTAAATTAAACAGTGAATGAAGGAATGTGTTGTTTTGCGTGAGCCTCAGCAATTAATGGTAATTAGCATGTAATAAAATATATGATTCTCCAATCAGTCAGTTTCAGTTCTTGCATAAAAAGAATAAAATATTAGGCCCGAAATGCATGTCCAGTTTAATATTTGGTTGTATTCGTTTCGAGCAAAGAAAAATAGTACTTTTGACGTTGGTCCTGGAACGCGGCACGTCGGACGATCGTCTAACACGGTAGTGTCTCCAGCAGAGTAATCCTCTGCGGCAATACGCAACACAATAACGTTAAATGACCGCTAGTTGTCCACTCAGGAAGCTTGCACAAATGTGCACACTGCGTTTCAAGCCACTTGGAGTAACACACGGTGCGTGACGCTCCTCCGTAGGTGATGTGTACAATCGTACACACCGCCGCTGAAGGGGTTATCAAAGCGTAGTAACTCATCTACCAGGGGACCTACTGTTTATATTGGAAGTTTCCTGATTAATATGTCTCATCACGATCCGGATCTAGCGTTCTCGACAGGTTCGATCAGGGACAAAGGCAGTTTCGACCACAGTAAAATCTAAGTTGCGAACTGGGGTTCCGAAATGTCACCAGGAAGCTAAATGCTTGCAAAATGACATGTTCAGATCTGGCTTCAGAAATTAAATCGCGGATACTCCATAGACGAAACGCGTCTTTATAAAGCAAATCATAGAAGCAGCGATTGCACAGTGCTCGGATGGAAACGCGAAAATTTAAGTCGAAATAATGGATGTACTTTCTTCTCCAGCGCCTGCAGTTCGCGTCATATCTGCGTAGTTTTGATAATAGAGCAGGTAACGCACAAATATGTAGACACAAGCCAGGAACATAAACACAAGACGAGGCTTGTGTCTACGTATTCTTGCGCTACCTGATCTATTATGCAGTCTTACAAATTCGCCCAGATTTCCACTCGTAATTTTGAATCGAACACTTACATCAGAGCTGACCCGCCACGGTGATCTAGTGGTTATGGTGCTCGACTGCTGACCCGAAGGTCGCGGGAACGAATCCAGGTCGCGGCGGCCGCACTTTCGATGGAGGCGAAAATGCTTGAAGCCCGTGTACTGTGCGATGTCAATGCACGTTAAAGAACCCCAGATGGTCGAAATTTCCGGAGACCTCCACTACGGCGTCCCTCATAATCATATCGTGGTTTTAGGACGTTAAACCCCATCAATTATTATTATTACATCAGAGTCAGCATTACCTTCAGCGGCCAGATTTGCAGCGACATGACGCGGTTATCACAAGTAATTGCTCATAGCAGTCGTTGTACCAGTTGTACTAAAGAAAAACGATGTCGCGCTTCAATACGAGAGTGCTGTATATCGTGGGATACTGTGGAAAACGAAGTTCTGGTGCGAATTATCACTACAGTTCAATGAAGTGAACCCGCTTCCATTGCAACTATTCCAGGAAATGGCCTTTAATGAATGTGTACACACGAGGGTAGCAATACAGAAACCAAACAGCTTTGATCACGGTTTGAATGTTCGTGCTCAACAACTTTTCCGTTCCTTTCGTATCTACTCTTTTACTCACATTGGCTTTATTCTCCCATGTAGGGCAACGCTAGCTAACAGTGCAAAAGCGCATAGATCAGATGGCGGACGGCCGCACGATGGAGTACTGTGTACGTTCGGCGACCGGCAGAATGCAAGGGGCCTTAACAACCGTTCTGCAGAGCGAAAAAAGTATATTCTAAAACTTACATCATAATGTAGCCAAATTTCTCTTGCCTTGTTTTATTTTCAACGATAAAAATAAGTGCCTCCAAAATTCAGCAAACGTCAGGTTCGATCACCACGAAGCACCAGACACGCGTAACCTTTACGCGCTAAACAACGCACAAAGTGCCTCAAAGCGCTCAAAGTTCGGAACACACCGAAGAGACCACGAAGAGACGCGACAACCTCCGGTTGAGCGCGTAGAGAGATGACGCTCGAACTTGCCTTGAGGCATAGTTATAATGGCGTCCTCCAAGGGCGCTTCAGCCGCTTCAGCTTTAGCGTGGAAAGAGCGTGGTCATTTCTCCTCGGCGTTGCGTAACTTGAGGTGCATGCCGGGAAGAGTATTCGAATTGAAAGCGGCTCGATGGTGCGGTTCAAATCGTGGCCGGGATTGCTCTTTGTTTCGTCGATTCAATCGTGTTTCTTTAACGCTCTGCGAGGTGATCGCGTGCGTCTGCCGACCGTGTTTCGTGCGTGAGTCGCGTGTAACGGGCGTTTGGGTGTGCAAAAGCAATCCTAAACGCACGCAAGTCGCCGGAAATAAGCCGTGAGGCAATGCAACAAAGACAACGTTTGTCTTTGCAACGCGGCCGTTGCAACGAGCCGCAGTTGCCTATTCTTCGTTTGCCTCAGCGTGGCGAACGTGGAACGTGTTGCATCTGTTGTTACAAATGCCGAAGACAGCAGCGAATGTGACCTACAGGTAATCAACGATAATTTCTTTGCTTGTGTGTATGTTCTCGTCGTATGATGATGCCTACGCTGCTCGTCAGAGTTGTCGAGGCTTCGGGAAAATAGATTCCGAGTTTCCGTTGCGTTCGTCCGTTTGGTTTATGTTGAAGCTATAATATATGCTTTCGTGGGTTTACGCACTGTTATGAGCAGCGTTTACGGGATGGGTGCTTTGGACTGATACTATCGGATATAGACAAAGATCAATTTTCATTACGCACTCACAGTACTCACGGATTGAAACTCGACGTCGTTTCATTAGTATAACGGCTGCTATGAGCAATTCAACGTGATAATTTATAACCTAGTCATGTGGCCGCTGAAGGTAATGTTGGCTTTGACGTAAGTGTTCCGAGTCAAAATTATGCCGATATGGCTCGAAATGCAGACGCTGGAAACGAAAGTGCGTGCATAATTACTTAGCTCTAAATATTCGCGTTCCATTTCCGTGAATGTGTACGTGTGTACATAGACGGGGGAGGGGGCAGGGGGGTGGCCGCGTCCCCTAGTGACCTAAGAAGAGGGGGGCGCAATGTCTGCCCCATACATTGACTTAATAGGGAGGGGGGGGCACCGAGATGAACCCCCCCCCCCCTGAAGGGGAGCCCTGCGCAGGCCTATGCGTGTGTATGAGAAGCGATGAAGGAATAGATTTTAAGCTTTTTCACCGTCAGAATCGCGATGCATCGAACGTGCTCGACCAAGACTTAAATTACGGTATAAGGTACTATATGCGGTTAGAACCAAGTGCCCCAGGACGAGCTCTGTATGCACAGTAATTCGCTCCTTTATTAACATGTCATTCTGTGGCCTGGCGGCAATGGCGGCACCTTGCTCGCAAGTAGAAGATATTCCGTGACGTCTACACGATGTGTCGGGTAGTTTACCGACTGCTGGTGCCTCAGTGCTAGTGGTCTGGGTTCATAGCGCACGGATAATGGCTGAACCGTGGCCTCCGAAATTAGCTCCGGCAACGCACTCGTAACGCCATTCGATTCACTTTCGTGAAGTTAAACCGTGGCCGCTGAAGCGGTAATCTCGGAGGCCACGGTTTAACTTGACGAAAGCGGATCGAATGGCTTTAAGAGAGCGTTTTTAAGTACACTCGCGAGCACGCTTAGCGTGAACACGGGAGCGTGCGCTGCACAGTGCTTTCAGCGACTACACAAACACAAAGCTCTGCGCATGCGCAGTTCATGGCGTGGTTATTTTACTATCGCGTATAATCGGTGGGTGCCTTCGACGAAGCTGCGCTCAGGTGTGGCGGTGCGCGCATTGGTGAAATAGTCTCGCCGCTAACGCACTGCGCATTTGCAAATATTCGTGTTGGTGTCGGTAGGCGTCGCTGACAGCGCTGTACGGCGTACCTTAAATAACATCATGGTTTTGTGCCTTGATTGTGACTGCAATTCCGACCACATCACATCTATGCTTATATTTTGTAGTAATATTCGTTGTATCGTTCGCGATTTATACAATTAATAGTTTTTGAGCCATAGCGCTCAGCATTCAGATTTTTTTTTTTTGTAACACACGCTTGATTACGCCTGACCGCAGGACCATCGAAACGAGGGAGTTTGAAGATATTTTACGCAATGATTCGTACGCTGTGGCGCAAGGATTCTTCAGCACTACACGAACGCTAGTCATCGTGCAAAGTATGTAAGCGACCCAGTGGTGGGCACGGCTAGTGTGGCTGGTATGCCGTTTGGTGTTTTAAATACTTGTTATTTGGCGATAAAAATAACTTCCTTTTTTTTTTGTTCTCGGATGCACGAGTCCTGCCAATGTTGCTAGGAAAAATGAATCGGTCTTACATGCTTTTCCAAGTGCCAAATCCGGGATGTTCAAAAGGTAGGTAGCCAGCACAAACTGGACGTTTCTTTGTGTTTTTTTTGCCATATTTAGTGCTTCGAGTTTGAACTTTCTACAGCTTGCAGGTGCCCCTAAATACGCGTTCTGTGACGATATACAAAAAGTCAGCCTGGAAGCTTGTAGACACAGGTGCCCTATATTCAGAGGCGTGCGCGGCCGGGGCGTACCCAGAATTTTTTTCGGGTGGGGGGGGGGGGGTGTTGTTGAGGGGAGTTCAGCCAGACTTTTCGGGCGTTCGTGCGTGCGTTTGTATGTGTGCGTGTTATATGCACATTCAACATTGAAAATTTTGGGGGGTTTTGAATCCCCCCTCCCCCAGACCCCCCAGCCACGCCTATGGTTTCTCCGCTGGGTGGGGGAGGGGTCGAAGTTAGAGTCACTGGAAAATCAGAGTACCGCAAAGGTAGGCTGCACGCGGGCAACATTGGGTGGCGGCGGCCATGTCCCTTCCAGACCGTCCGGCGCGTTGCTAGCGTGTGTTGAGAAGTGACCGATCTTTTAGCCTCAGTGCCGTGTTACGCTCGGCAGAACGGCATTATGTGTGTGTGTTTCTTCAAGAGGATATTAGAAGTGATTTCGAGTCATCGACAGGTATGGATCGACTGCGCGGTTAGCGGTGTAACTAATGAAACGTACGGCGAATGTAAACATAGTTGTATTAGCGCAGTGACATTGTGCGAGATGCCATTTACTTCGACATTTGGTGAATCTTGACTGTTTGCGCTAGCTTTGCAGTCGGTGTTCAGGTTCACTGCACTCGAGAACGTTATCGAACATCGAGAACATTCAACATTGCGTCCTTCGACTGATTGCTGACGCATAGCTTGCTTGCGCACCGTGCTTGCTGTTCAACTGGTTGACATGTGTAATAGAAGTTGTGTGTGTACGGTAATTGGAAGTTGTGCGCGACGTCTTGATTCGGAACGCCAGCAGCCGAACGCACGGGCGAATCGGCGTGCGGTAGGTACATTCAACATTGCGTCCGTCGACTGATTGCTGACGCATAGCTTGCTTGCGCACCGTGCTTGCTGTTCAACTGGTTGACATGTGTAATAGAAGTTGTGTGTGTACGGTGTAATTGAAAGTTGTGCACGACGTCTTGATTCGGAACGCCAGCAGCCGAACGCTCGGGCGAATCGGCGTGCGGTAGGTAGGTGCGATACGTAGAAAATAGGCCATCAAAAATTATTGACATCACTACTTAATTGTTTCATTTCCTATTTCTTGTCTCCTTAATATTCCCAACGTTGCAATGAATTCGCAAATATGTTACTGTGTTCTGACAAACAGTTCTTTTTTTTGCGTTGCCAGCGCGTAAACAGCTGGGTTCGGTTTCTGCACTGCTGCACTTTTTTTTTCATAATGCACTCTTATTAAAACTTCCTCGGCACGGTGCTTTGTTCTTTTGATCAGAAATAGCACATCCCGGAATTTTTAAAGCGCATGCTACTGCAACACAGTATGTATATAGACCTAGGGCTCGCATAAAATCGACTCCTTCAAAGCGTGGGATCTGTTTTTTTTTTATGCTGTGACCATTTCTCACCAACTATACAGTATTTTAATGGTACGCTCGGTGCAATGCAGCATTAGCAGCATTTTTTTGTAACAAATGTAAAAATACGCTTGATACATTGCCTTATACCAAGTTTATCAACAGAGTTCCACGCTTCTGTTTTGTGCAATGCCAATATCATGCCACAATTGCCTTCAAGGTATACCAGTAAACAGTTATTATTTTAATAAATCTTCGACTTCGTTCTCGTGCGTGACACGCTTATAGCTCGGATAGCATGCGTAATCTGTTCAACAGATCGAGATATAAACAGCCGAGCAAATAAAAAGGTATGTAGTTTTCAATATCGCTGACCATAGCGAACCGAAAAGGTGAAGTATCCTGTCGCATAAGATCTTTTCCAGCAAAGTTAGTGTAGTTCACTGCAGGAAGGAGTGTTATTCGAGGGAGGCGAATTCGTTCAGGGCAACTATGCAGCCACGTAGAACGGCGCTCTTTGACATTAATTTTTCCCACACGGCAAACGAGATTCCCAGAGTAGTTCACCAGTAACGTTCGATTGATGGTGAGCTACTCTCTTCTGGCATCTGCATGCAGTGGCGTAGCCAGAGAGCGGCACGCCGGGCCCGTGCCCCCCCCCCCTCCCGAAAAAAATGTCTGCTTACGCCCCTGTCTGCATGACGCGTTTAAAAAAGCGACGAAGTACTTCTGGGGACCGTGGTACTGCTAAATGTCCGGCCACGCTCTGCATTGAACGCGCCTGCACCCAAAGCGCTTGGAAGGGATATGGCGGCGAGAGGTCACGTGATGCAAGTAAGCCAATCGCGTCGGCGGCGGCGCGCGGAAAACAGATGCGATACTCTGAAATTTTTCCAGTGACTCTAGTCGAAGTTTGACCGCAGCGCCCCCTTCTCTTCCCGACCCCCTCCCATTATGACCCTTACGATGCAAATTACCTCGTGTTTTAGGCTTTATAGCCCCCCCCCCCCTTCCCCCCCGTGAGTTGGATGCTGCCAAGTTATGAAATGCTGAACGGAATTTACAACTTTGAAAGTAACTATAGGCACAAAAATATGCGAGAACCAAAGAAATTAATGGCAAATCTTCTGTTTCTAATTTACTTGGTTTTGTGTTCGTGATAATTAATGGCTACTTGTAATCTTTGTATTGCTGTATTTTCTACGGAATAAGAGAGGTATTGGTGGTGCGTTAATGTGTGTTCAATTCATAATTTTCGCTCTAAACGTCTTGGACAGACGAATATACTCGATTTCAGGGGTGTTTAGGTATCGATTGCGTGATAGCTTGTTTTTTTTTCCTGTTTGTGGGCTAAATAACTCTGTTACATTGTACATTACTAACAGTTGCATGCAGTGCGGCAGTAACTGTTTGTGTGAGATTGTAACATTGCTGTTGTATCCTCTTAGGATCTCGTGCCCAGCAAGGACATATCACAGTTGAAATGTCACGCTGGTGCACAAGTCTGGCGGCAGTTTTAACAAATTGCCCATAATGCGCAGCAGAACGCTGCGTGTGAAGACATGAAAGACCGTATACCTGCAAGAAAGGTTATACGCTACAAGAAGCTTCAGAAATTTGGCTATGGCGACCTCCAAGGTAAAGGTACGTGTTCTTCCGTACTGCACGTTGCATAAAGGTTACCTTGTAGCATTTGATTTAGAAGGGCGCAGAAATGTGTTCCTTACTAAATGTTACAGGAGTTTAAGTTACTGTGTAACATTAACTTATAGGCACATACAAATGTAAAAAACGTGCCCAATTTTTTAGATGTTACCTTGCTTACAGCGTAGGCCTAACGGGAAAATGAAAGAATGAATGATGGTGACGATGTAGTGATAAGCTGACTTACTATGTGCTATTATGGGCACATTCAGCCACATAATCTTAAATAAATAATTTAACACCTACCGCTGCTCTGTTCCTGCTCAGATTTCGCAGATATATACATCCACGACGGCGTGCCTCATAATTGAGTCGTGGTTTCAGCTTGCAAAGCCCCAGCACCTATCAAGGCGAAAGCCTTAGATGCCTCATCAAACGGGAAGTGACCGTAGGCGGTGTCTGCTTCAAGACGAAGTACTGCAAAAAGCCATCATCATGTGATGACGTCATAGATAAAAAATTCGTGACGTCACCATGGCGTCACGTAACGTGACGTCACATGATGAAGTCATCACATGACGTGTTCGCTTCGTAAAAGATGGGCTCATGCTGGAGCCAGTGCAAAACCACGTTAGATGCAAATACTTACGGGGTAGAGGTACAATCGACTGAGGAGAAAACAAGATGGATTTTGCCTACCGAGTCGTATTAGGCGAATCCTGTGACTTTTGAAATTAAACTTTTCGCGAAATTTGAGTAAGAGCGGCGGTGTAAGCGCTAAATCTTGTTTTCTATGATAATAAGTGAAAGATGCCAGTCTCCGCAGTTTTGGGATAAGAGGAATTACCGTATGTAGTTCTTAAGAAGGGTGGGAACTCGCGCTTGTGACAACTCTCCGCCATCGCAGTACGAAGTGAGTTCAGGTATGAAGGAATCACTGAATTCTGTTTCTTGTATTCCTACAAAAGCTTTTGCTGTAACACCCAATACGCCCTTCCCGGCTTCGCACGCAGTGGCGGAGATTCTAAAGCTGGTGTGGTCTTTCTTTATTGCGAGGGCAATGTTTATTTCGTGCCGGCGGTGGCCGGCATCGCATGAGCGGTAAGCGATGCGGAACGCGAGCACGTTCGAAGTGCTGGACTCGGAAAGCGTGTCGAGAGAAAAAAAAAAAGAAAAATGTGCGCCGACGCTCGTCTTGGTGTCATAGAAGACTTAGGTGCATTGCAGCGTTTCTTTCACGACAGACTGTATTGGATCAAGCGAAATGATGACGCAATGGCGCCTATTTCACCGAGGGTTAACTTAGCATCATCGAGCGATGATACGATGTGAAATTAACTGCATGGTTACTTAATGTAACATTAAATGTTATTGACAAGGTGTGAAGTTACCTCGGAAGTTACTGTAACCTCAGAAGTGACCGACGGGGCAGTGAGAAGTTGCCTCAGAGGTTACTCGAAGTAACCTCAAGTGTTATCGATGCTACGATGAGAAGTTACCGCGGAAGATGGTCAGTGTAACCTCCATGTGATCGATGATGCGATATGAAGTTGCCCCAAAGGCTACTCAGTGTAACCTCACTGGTGATCGACGATGCGACGTGAAGTTACCTGAGATGTTACTCGTAACCTCAAACGTAATCGATGATGCGTTGTGAAGTTACCTCAGACGTTAGTCAGTGTAACCTCAAAGGTGATAAATGATGCGATGTCAAGTTACCTTAGAGGTCAGTCAGTGTAACCTCAAAAGTGTCCGATGATGCGATATGAAGTTACTTACCCCAGAGGTTACTCAGTGTAATCCCAAAGATGATCGATGATGCGACATGAAGTTAGATTCAAGGACTTCTCAATGTAATCTCGAAGGTTATCTGCCTACGACCTGTGATGCCAGATTTGTAATCAACAGCAATGACCGCAAAAGTTTTCAGTACATGATAACTCTGGTGACCTCAAAAGTTGTTGGTGTAGTCGTTCTGAAATGTGTCTATAGATTCGCTTGCGTTTTCTCTAGACGTTCTAGTGGAAACGTAGACTTTCTTGTAGTCACGAGTACATTTTCTGTTGAGAAGCAGTTGCATGCCACGGTTGATGTGTTTAAGGATCACGCATATGACTTCGAATGTCGGTACCTACAGCCTCATTTGTCTTTCGAATTTTCCTTTGCGATTACATGAATAGCAAACGTAGTTGGAATTGGGTGCGTTTGTCCAGCGGAAATCACACATCTGATAACGTCGCTAATCGCACTACTCAAAAACCAAAATCAACAATCAGGACAATGCTGCGGTAAGTACTTGAGAACTGCACAAGCGCGTGGCTTAAGTCGCTAACTTGTAGCTTGTAATTTGTCTAGTGTAGGCGTTTTGGCTGCAGCCAACTGAATACTTCCCACAGAACCTGTTACAATATGCTTAATAGTGGAGACACAGTGCAGCTTTTCGTGTATAGTATGCTTATTTTTTAAAATTTTGACGTCATTTGTGGAACGGCTGAGGCTCATCCTTTGAAAAACTACGCTTTCAACGTCACGTCATGGGTCAACGCATTGCAAGCTTTCTGTTATCCGTGAGGCGTTGATTTGGTGTGCTGGAACGAACCTTGGAAGCAACGATTGAATCAGCTGCCAAGTCTTGCTTTCCTTGTTAGGACTAGAAGAAACGCGCTATAAACGCAGCAGTACCGGTGAGGACGCTACTAGCGGTGAGCTGTCAGCAGCTGGCAGACTTCTCATCGATAAATACGGAAAGGAACGCGGTTTGCTCTAACACGGAACTCGCCTTATAATCACTCGCAGAAAAAGAAAACAATATTCGCTTCTCTGGCACACGTCGTCTGCTGGCCCCTTCAGCAAATGGCAGACGAAACCAACCAACAGACGAAGCAGAAACGAAACAGACGGAAATAGCAGACGACGTTCGTCGTCTGCTAAACCGCCTGGAGCCGTCTTTTCCTGCGCGCACACCATCAAACCTTGACCGGTGGTGGTCATGCTCGCGGGGAGACGAGCGTGCCAGCGCGAGCATCTCTTAAACACAGGGAAGGTGGGGTCAGGGCGGCGGCTAGTGAGTGAGGAGTTGGGAAGTGAACAGTTGTGGGGGGCGCGCCGGCAGCAGCAGCGTACGACGCGCTGAAAAAAGCAGACGTGCCATATCTAGCAGACGACGCGGTCGGTACCGGGAGCAGACGACGTGATGATCACCACTGACGCCCGCGGCGCCCTCTGTTCCGAGGCACCAGCAACGGCGCTAACGAGTTCGAGGGCTTTCACGTCGGGCACTGACTTAGACGTGACAGGCGGATGCTCTTACGACTGGACTCTGTAATAAAGACGATAAATAGCGAAGCTAGCAGCACTTTACTGGGTAAAGCGGGCATTCGGGCGCGCATACGGCTGTGTCTGACGCGCCCAGTGGCCGAACGTGTTTTTTGCTGGGCCGCGCAGCTTCCGAGGCCGGCACACGATGCGGCGTTCGCTTCCTCGATTTGATTCTCCTTCTGTTTGCATCAGCTGTAACTGGGCGCAATTGAAGCCGTAGTGTGAATCTGTAGTGTGAACAGTCCGACACCCAAGGAAAGACATACGCCGTTATTTGCTATTCGCTTTCGCGACCCCGAAACGTCGTTTTCTGGGTGTAGCGATCTGCGCCTATACGGTCTTGACATGCAATATATTGCTCGTTTGTTTGTTGGTGAATATGCTTAGAGCGGCTACCTGTCTTTATGGGGTGTCAGGAATTCATTATCGAGAAAATGCATAGCATTTGCAGTTGTGGTGAAATTATTGAGGGATTGCCGAATTAGAAAGTATTTACCGTCCCCTGACGAGGGGTGGGAAGCTTCCACGACGTAGGTATTTCTGAGCCAACGAAGTGTTCTCAGTAGAGGTGAAACAAGCATATGAATGTGCTGTCCACGAAAATGTTCTGATCAAGGTATTCAAAAAGCTGATATGGTTTCCTTTCTAGATATACTCACGTTAGAGAGATTCGGCGAGGATTACACCTTAAGGATGGATCGCATCGTATTTCACGCACTATGATCATCATCAACGATGTTGATATCCATAAGTGCACGATGTCGTCACAGTATGTATGAATCTTCGCGTGAGGCCCAACATTAGAAAGTGCATTCTGTGGCAAACACAACTCTCGCTTTGGAGATTGCGCGAGTGTCGCCACACTATGCAGGGTTCGCATTGTCACCATTGAAGGCCCCCCTTTAGGTCACGGCAGCGGGTCATAGTAATAATATCTGGTGTTTAACGTCCCAAAACCACGATATGATTATGAGAGACGCCGCAGTGGAGGGCTCCGGAAATTTCGACCACCTGGGGTTCTTTAACGTGCACCTAAAGCTAAGTACACGGGCCTCAACCTCCATCGAAAATGCAGTCGCCGCGGCCGGGATTCGATCCCGCGACCTTCGAGTCAGCAGTCGAGCGCCATCACCTCTACCGTCCATCCCATTCGAAGAACAATTTGGAGAACACTCCTGAAGCTTCTCTTCCCATCGTACCTGAACGATCGCGGCGCCACGATTTCCCCTGGTGACACCACTACGAAGCTGTTTAACGATGTCTGCGAGGCCGGTGAAATAAGTTCGCACAGATGCGCGTGTGTTATACTCACGTCGAGCGGTCTCGCGTTGGACATGAACTCGATGGGGATCTTGAAGAGGGGCGACAGCACGGCCGCCTGCTGCTGCGCGGGCGTCTTGTTGCGCACGAACGTGCTGACGTAGTAGATGGGCGAGTCGCGCATCGAGTTGCGCATCGAGGCACGCATCGAGGCTCGCTTCCACAGGGATCGCAGAAAGGACGACGCAACCAGGGCTCCTCCCGAACCGGCGCCATTGCTGCTTCTGCCGGTGAGGAATCCCGAGGCACCGTGGGAGCCGCAGAGGACTAGCAGGAGCGCCAGGAGTAGACCCAGGGACCACAGCTGCGAGGGCTTGCACCTGCAACGAAGGGTCCCGATTGAAACGGAAACTTTAGAGAATTACTCTGTGGTCACTCAAGGCTGTTTAGTGTTCTACACTCATCTTCGAGTGTTTACATAACTGCATGGGCGGGTGTAAGGAACCGAAGGTGGTCATACTTAATCCCGAGTCCCTCAATACGGCGTCTCATAATGAAATCATAGTTTTTGCATGTAAACCCCGACGTGGTTACGGTGCTCGGCTGCTGACCCGAAGGCCGCATGTTCGATCCCAGCCGCGGCGGTCGCATTTCGATGGAGACGAAATGCTAGAGGCCCGTGTAATGTGCGAACACCGGATGATCAAAATTTCCGGAGCCCTCCACTACGGCGTTCCTCATCATCATATCGCAGTTTTGAGACGTACAACCTGAACAGTGATTATTATTTTATTATTATTTTATTATTATTATTATTATTATTATTATTATTTCGTCAGTCGAGGGGTTCTTTCAAATTTACATAAATCCAAGTAAACTTTTTTTTTTGCATTTCGCCCCCATCTTCATGCAGCCGCAGTGGCCGGGAATCGAACCCGCGTCATCGAGCTTGAAGTCCAACATCTTAGCCGTCAATGTGCCACAGAGGGTGAATACGCCTAGGACCGCAGAGTTGCAGAGTGCTGCAGTGCTGCAGAGCACGTTGTGTTGGCTGGAAATCGAAGCGTACGCCACTTAATACACGAGGAACTTAAAGAAATAAACGTGTGCATAGTCAAGCGGCTTTATAACCAAGCGCACAGGGCTATCAAAACACTTTATGTACCAGTCACTTCGTTGCAGTAACCACGCGCGGTAGTTCTCGGAGCCCTCTGTTGTTTACAGGCAACTGAATTGTTGATGCGGTCTAATGTATATAATATATTTACTCTAATACATCCGATAATTCGTTATATCTCTATTGTCTCAGGTTATTATCATATAGGTTTACGCGGGGTGCAGAGCCTTCGTGAACCTTCGCTCACATCAAGGTGTATCAAGGATTCACGGGGGTTCACAAAAACATATATCGAAATGTCGATGTCACGAATTCGTATATACCAGTTTTCGTATACAACGGTATCAGGTTATAACGATTTAGCGTGCGACGCGAATGTCCTTACAATGAATATCGAATGTGGCAAACGCATTTTCGAGTTGGATGAGGCTTCGTTACAACGAGGTCCAATTAACGCGTATCTCGAAGTTGTCGAAAGGCGTTTGAAATGATTCTTTCATCTCGCCGAAGGTGTTCATCCGCCACGTTTTTTCGCTTCACGTAAGCTGTACAGGCAGGGGCAGCGCTAGCTTAACGAGCGTACGTTGCTTCAGTAGTCAAGCGTAAACGCATGCGCCGTCCGCCTTTCACCTCATACGGAACGACGAACCGTAACCGACGCACGCGTGACACTAAAAGCGCATGCGCAGTCGGTGCACACCCTGTAGGCAGCTAGTGGCCGCGCTCGGTCGTATTACGCCAAAGACAATGTTGCGCGAAGGAGCTGTCACGCTATTTGCAGATTCCGGGCTTCGGAGCTCGCGTTGTAGGCGTCATCCATCCATCCATCCTGTGTGCGTGAGGCCGGAAACGACGATTTCGAAAGTGTCGCTGGAGTTCACGTGACCTGAGCGCGGGATTCACACGTTGGAAGTGAAGGAATAGTTTATTGTAATGCGAAGCATTCTGTGGGAAATGAAATTGGGAAACGCTTCAGAAGGGGCTTTTAGGTCAGGGTAAAAATGTATATACATTTTACAAGATGAAATATGAAGGAAAAGCTTCAGTGACGCGTAATAACACATATTAGCTATCATAACACTGTAATCAAAACAATGTACACGCAGTAATTAATGTTGAATAAGTGTGTGACTGTGCGAATGCCACCGAATTTACTGGCATAATACGAAGACTGACTAATGTTTTCTGGTATTGGTGGGATGGTGGGATAATCTCGGCTATTGCAGGCTAATATTTCCCAGTATTGGCTGCCTGTTAGCTACGGAATTTTTGTGAACAATGTTCTTATGGCCCATATTTTCAAAAAAAAAAGAATGCGTGCATGTGAGACTTGTTCATAAGAGCAAGTGCCAGAGTTTCTAGGATCTACTCTACTCTACGCAAGTTGCAGCCCATGCTGCTGTTCGCAAGTATGGACGCACTGGTTCAGCCACTAAGGCGGTAGAGCACGTGGTGATGATGATTACTATTTCTCTTCTCATTAACACAAAACCCACTGTGGGGATATGCCACGAACCAGGCGGTATCATTGAAGGCGCCAAATCGATAATAACTCTGAAGGTGTGTCAACTTTGCTTTGTCCTTTCTGCTACCAAACACCATCTTCGGAAACACGGGGCAGCACGACAACGGCGACGTCGACGGCTTGATTGATTCATCTCTAGCATAAGTGTAACTGCTATATCGCCGTGGAAAGCGTTTTGTGTCAGTGCACTGTAAGCCGTGTCGACTTGTCGACGCGAAACGACTTCACGAAATGATAGTTGAGATTCGACGCGTCACTGTGGCCCAGTGTAAGGTTCAGTGAACGGAACGTCGGATCCAAGAAGTGCGTCATCGCCGCGGTGGCGCAATGGTTATGGTGCTGAGCTGCTGATCCTAAAGGCGCGGGTTCGATACCGGCCACAGTGGTCGCATTTCGATGAAGGCGAAATGCTAGAGGCCCGTGTATTGTGCCATGTCAGTGCACGTCCAAGAACCACAGGTGGTCGTAATTATCCGGAGCTTTTCACTACGGCATCTCTCAGCCTGAGTCGCCTTGGGACGTTAAACCCCACAAACCGACCAACAAGTGCGTCGTTCTGTTGTCCAAGTACACGACCGGAACTCTGGTAGTTCCAAAAGTGGGAGAGCAAGAAAAAAAGAAAACTGACGCCCCCTGGTGTGGGCATGATAAAAGAGGTGTTGCGGTTCTCGGAAAACCCGATGATGCCTCTTTTTTCTAGAGTTCCATGAAAGTGAGAGACTTTCACGGCTCAATGGCTACCGGCGACGTTAGGATGAGACGAAAACGAACGCTTTGAGGCGGCAAGGCTTAAGGTGGTAGCAGACGACAGGACATCTGTTGAAAAACAATGGGCATTCGAAAAACGAGCAGCAGGAGACTGTAAGCCAGGCGTACACAACGAAAGAGCTGCGCCAGAACGTAAAACGGAATGGCGACTTAAGCGATTCACTTTCTTCGCTTTCAGTTTCCGTTCCACGCAAAGAACCCATCTCGGGGTTCTTTTTTAGCTCTACAGCGTTCTTTGCTGGCGGCGCGAAAGTTGTTATTAAAAGGTCTCCGATCGGAGCAATGCATGCAGTCCTCTGTCTTCGAGCAGCTTGACAGACGGACGGTACCCGCCCTGCAGACGAAGGTGATTGTCGTCTGCTCCCACGCGTCACGTCACACGCTTGGCTGCGTCACGTGACAACAGGCGTGCGCAATCGTTTGTGCCGAGCGCTTAGAGTGCCGGACGAAGTTATCGCCTGCTTCTTTCTTTTTGTCTTTGGTCTGAAACGACGAGAAGCATTTAAATAAGTGTGTACTCCGATGGCTGTTTAGTATGGAAGGAGGATACGAGGACGGTGACATCGCGACAGACGGGGAGAGGAGCACACACATTCGTCACGCGGTGGTTTCCGTGGTTACGGGCAAAAGAAACGTAACTAGGTAAAAAAAAAGATAGAGGTAGGGTGAATACAGATATGGTGGGAAGGCGGGCAAAGTGGTAGGCGGGTGGGTAGGTATTTCGCGGTGACTGTCGGAAAGCAGACGACCACTTTTCCGGAGAAAAGAAGAAAATCGTCTGCTACTTGCAGGCGACTCGAAAGACGTCGTCTGCTACTAGCGATGGCGACTAAACGCCAGAGGATATGCACCGAACCGTGAAATAACCGTCACGCGCTTCTGTCATGGCGGTCGAGTCACATCTGTCGCAGGAGCTAAAGGGTTGGGTCTTCAAGTCTGCCATTGCTATTTAACTTCATTGTTTTTATTCGCAACAAATGGAAACGGGGCCAATTCACCGGCAAATGAGGCGGGGATGCGTTATCTTCACTTTTAAATACTTCTAATAATTTTCAATTAACTTGGCTTGGTGTAGCCAACAGCAGCCAACAGTAAGCAACAGTAGCCAAGAAAAGCCAACAGTAGCTAACATTAGCTGCCATCATCATCAACATGACCACGCCCACTCAAGGACAAAGGGCTTGTTTTTCCAAGCGAACAATCAGTGCTTGTACAATCCAAATACTTTACAGCCGTAACAAAACTCGTACACTCTTCACCCACATTGATACGCTTGACGCTAATGATTTAAAACTACAGAAACGACCTCAAGCCTCGTCTTAACGGTAAATTACTCACTTTCGTTCACTCTGAAGCAGGGATTTCGATGTTCCTTCTGATACACCAGCCCGCGGTATTATCAAAACGACGCATTGTGTAATATATGATGTGAGAGATATCACTGTGACTATTCTGCTCGCACTATTGAAGAAGCCTACATACATCGATGGGTTTAAAGGATGGCCGCGTGGCGGACCCAGTTGTTACTGAAAAAAACATGCTCAACTGTTACTATAAAGGAAGCTGTGGAAAGTCGGTCTTATCGTCAAAAAATACTAAGACATGTAATGATGCTAACGTTCACATCTCGGGTAAAACTAATATTAAACTGTATGTTAGGTTCTAATTTCGATTAGAAGCCGTTTATATCCGCATGCGCAGTGCTGAACAGTTGTGTTTGTCGCTAGTCCGCTAAAAAAGGCAATGGCACTGACGAAAATGTCGAAAACATGTTTGATGTGCATCTTAAAACTTGTGCATCTTTGAAACGTTTGCTTCACATTGAGTAATACAAGCATTACGTGTTCTTCTAGTAAAGCGTGTTGGAATGCTGGACCTTCACTCTTGTAGCCACCATATCGTAATGGAGTTGAAAGAAATTCGTTGCCGGGCTATTTGGTTCAAAATCTTAAATACTGGATAGCGCGAATTCCACACAGATACATCTGTGTCCTTTCTTTGTCCTGTATCGAATTCGCGCTATCCAGTATATAAGGTAATGGAGCACTTCTTTTGTTGTGTTGTATTTTCCATTTGTTCCGTGCTTTGCATGGAATCGTTGATGTTATCATATCTGCAGACAGTTCTCCAACGGAGTTGGCGTTCTCTAAGCTTTACGAAACTCCTCGAAGATTTCGAAATTTTTAGTCTTCGTGGTTCTGACGAATCCCCAAGAAGTCTAGTGAAACTTTATGCGCTTGTTCCTCATCTGTACGTTACTGTAATCATCATCGTCCGTTCGTCTATCCATCTTCATCGTCTCCGGGTGTGCTCATCACCATCGTGTCCGTGGAGCTTGTTCGCTCCCGAGTTCGCGACCAAAGAAACGTCGTTCCAACCGAGACTTCATAATATGTATGTGTTTTGAAACGTGTTAAGCAGTGCTTCTGCCTCTATTTTGGGGCATTTTGTGTTCTGAATATTTGTCGCCTTTACGTAATGTAAGTTTGTGCTTTGCTTACCGTTATCAAATCCTGTTTGCGCTATCTCTTTCAATGTTTTCTTTTTGGCAAATATGACATAACTGGCACCATCTCTGTACCAGCATCTAAATTATTCGGGCGAACAAAAAATGCACCGCTTAGTAAATTCGGGAACAAATAGTAATTGTTAGGGTTTAACGTCTCAAAACCACAATATGATTATGAGGAACGTCGTACTTGAGCGCTCCGGAATTTTCAACTACCTGGGGTTCTTTAACGTGCACCCAAATCTAAGTACACTGAGGAACAAAGATAATGAACAACACAAAGGATGCCCGTTCGTGTTAATGTTGCGTTACTACGTCACTTCAGTATATCTATGACGTCCGTTCCCAGTTTAAATCTGATTTATACGTACACTCGTACGTACTATGCGTACAAATGGACGTGAATGCTCAAATAGAGAAGGAACGTACTGGGCGTTTCCCTAAGCGTACAACCACTTCAGCTCAATAAATTCTAATCTAGAACCCTAACCGCACACTCTTCTTTCCTTCCTTGCGGGTTGTAAAAGAAACCCGGACACCTTTTGAGTTCGATTAAGTTGGCAATGGAACGTGGACCGGAACGCCGCCTTGGTGGTATTTCTTCGGAGCTGCCACCCCCCCCAGGTCATAAAAGTCGCGACGTTTCGGCTTATCGCTCTCCCCTCTCGCTACGCGGCGCCACCGTCTGAACGCTTCAGAAGTTATTCCCTCCCACGCCGCGAGGCGCGCAGTGTTGCAGAAGTTAAGCAGAAGTAAAATAAGTTAGAGCGCTCTGCTTTTCGATTTTTTTTTCTGCAGAAGTTGTAGTTTGCCGTCGTCTTCTGCATATGTCTCTTTCACTCTCATTCGCTAACCAGTTCTTACGTAGCCGTAGTGTAGTGGTAGTCTGTGGTTTCGAACACAGCATTCCGCTTTGTTAGCAGCACGAGATCGGGACGTTTCGGTATGCATGTGGGTGTTGTTGTGGGTGTTCGAACGTCACTCAATCTAGGCACGTACCCGCCCCCTGCAGTTATATTTTTGTCTTAATTGTAATGCTAGGTTTCCGTGGAAACACAATCGTGTGGTTTTCAGGTATCTTGTGTTGAAACGGGTGGCCTTAAGCCGCGCAGTCTTGGAGCGCAGAAATGATCATTCGCACATTCGACTCATATTAGTCAGTCATGCAGTTTAAACTTTCTCCTTTGTGTTGCCCTCTCTTTCTTAACATTACCCAGTCCCTGCGGTGGTTAAATGTTAATACTTAGTTGCAACAGTGTTCTGGCACACAGTTATGATCTATGACTTGTTTGCTGACTATGGATATATTTTATGCTCTTTGTGCCATGAGAGCATTATCAAGATATTTAACATCAATATGTGATTCGGGGTTCGTGTCACAGAGTTGCGTGATCGTCAGCGGTAGGGCTTTGAGTTTGTTTTTCTTGGAAAAAGGTCGGAAAGCGGGTGATGCTTTTCCTTAAGGCAACGAGCCAAGCTCACGGTGATGCAACTCTTGTTTGTGCACTCGTTCGTTTGAAACTACGCATGTGGGCTGATTTTATCTGTGCTTCGATAAGGGAATGCGAGTCGCATGCAGAAATTACGCGCAACAAGCCAACGGCCGATCCGTGCTTAGTCTTCGTTTTGAAATGATGACCGATGACGACGGTTGCGTAGGGAATGAGCGATGTGGTGAAGTGCGCTTGGAAGTAAGAAAATAGCTGCTATGCATGACATGACCTTGCATGTTCCACGCAAGGCCGCAGGGAGTGATCTTCGACAGTTAGAACGTGAAAACACTCATGTGCTTAGATATAGGCTTACGGTAGGAGTGTGCGAATAGCGAATTTTAGAACCGAATGGAATAGCGATGAGGACACCGAATCTAATACCAATCTAATACTATTCGAATAGTTTCCGAATAGTAAGGCAACCATTTTCAAAGCAGCCTTAGAATGGTAATGAAACCATTTTCGAAACACCCCGAGAATTCTACAACACTTAATTTGAAAGAAACATTCACTAGCTTAAACAAAAGAAGGTTACGATTAGCACTTTTAACCGACCAAAAAAAAAAAAAAACTTGAGGGGACACTTAAGCTTCGCCTTTAAGAGTTGAACGCGATAGCGATATCCTGCCCCTATTGCGCACTTCGAACACTACGATTGTTTAAGAGAATGCGCGCACTAAGGTGTTTGCCTTATGTAATGGGTAGCATGCTTTAAACCAGGAGCAATTATGCGCGAGAAACTTTTTCGAAGTTGCGATGCACCCACTACGTGGTCTTAAGGGAATACGCGTAGTAATGTGTGTGCCTTTTGTAATGGGTGGCTGTCTTTAAACCACCAAGTCGTTATGATATTGACATGCTGTGACGCCCGATGGCAATGTATGCTTGTACCACGCAATATTACTGCGATATTACATCTCGTACTGCGACACCTGTATACAGGACGCGTATTTTTGGGAAGCATGAAAGTTACTTTCAATGCAGCTCCAAGCAGAGAGGTGGCTGTGTGGTAGAACACCTCCTTGCCACGCTGACGGCCTGGGTTCGATTCTCACTCGGACCCAATATTTTTATTATTTATTTTATTTGCAGCTTTTTCGATTTTTCGGTCACGGACAAGATGATTTTTCGCTCACAACCAACGGTGCCGACACCGACGCGGAATTTCTGCGATACGAGCTCTTTAACGCTATCGCGTTAAAACCCCATAATTTTGTAAACTGAGGCAAGCTCGTATACAGCAGCAACTGGAGCCTTAGCAATATTTTGTAACTTCAAGTTTAAATACAAGAGTGACTGTAGCATTCAAGGTGGCACTTTGTCAACAGCTTTTAAATAAAACTTATGTATAAAATAAACAATATTAATGAGTCAACATCCTCATGAATGTCAGGATGAAGATAGTCCCGTGAAACTTCGGGCTGCATGCATCTCAGTAACTCGATAATTAAAACAAGAAACGTTACCCCTCACTGGTCCAACGTTTTGTTGCTTTGAGGTTTTTTTTCATCGGTGCTTATTATTCGAAAAATAGTCGGTGTTTCCAACATGAAGTATTCCATTGGAGTAACGTATCGAATAGAACGCTATTCGATTCGTTGTTTGAAATTTTCGAATATTCGCACACTCTTAGCTTACGCTAAATAACCCTCGATTTCCATCGAAAGTTATCCTGGACACTCCATTATACCTTTGCAAAAAATTGCCTTAGATATTTCATAGACCGTCCACAAATGTCCTTGTAGGACGCTTTGCCTTTGAGTTCTATAATTCTGTGTAAAGTCTATCACATTATACACATAAATTTCATTATCAGGACAATTCATCGATTGTCTATAGAGCTCTTGTTATACCTTAGCCATTCCGCTGAGTTGTAAATTTCGCAAAATGTAGACAGTATACAGCCAAAGTTTATTATTAATGAAGCATATTTAATTTTGTCTGTAACGGTTTATATACAACACTAGACCAAATTTTATGCATTGTAGACTACTGCAAGTGATTTATCGTAACATTGAATGTATAGTTGACCATCCTGCATCGCGTGCCCCGACCTTTGTGAACTGGTTTTTTTCACTTATCTGGCATGCGTACATTTCCATATGAGCTAAGCTTATGGGGTTTGCCTTTATCAAGCGCGATTGACAGACTGAACTTAAAATGTTATCCTATCCGACACTAATTGCGTTAGAGAGAGAGAATTAAACTTTATTGTCTGAGCAGGCGCGCGTTCTCTTCGCCCAGAGGTAGGTGACTTCCTTATTCCAGGTAGCCATGGCTTCCAGCTGATGCCAGAGCCCTGTCCACCAGTCGGAGCTGGTCCTCAGGGTTTAGTGACGTCAGCAACGCGAAATTAAATTATATGCACCAGTCATGAGGGAAGCGTGGTTGAACATATGATGTCATCAATTAGGCATGATATGTTGTATTTCAGAGTATACACCCTCTATTTCACTTTTCAGTCTAGGAGGCACTATGATATAGAAGACACGAATTTTTATGTACGACTGTAGATTCGGCAAGCAGGGCAGTCAAAGTTTGTGCCGGTTCTAAAAAAAAAAACCGTCCGGAATTGCCCATGGTACATATGCAGACGACTCTGCATAGACTGGCGTCTTATTAAGGAAGACTCCTATGGTGCTCCCAAAACCGCTTGGAAATGCCCCTGCGAATCAGACTACACTGCAGGGCACTTTAACGTTAGTGAGGCAGACGTCGAGTGCTCCCTAAACAGTCTGGTGGTTTAGAATAACAGAGAGCTGGGCTAATTGGTAAGTATTCATTCTAATAAGACGGCATGCAAACACGGACACAATAAACAAGTCACGACACCACAAACGTCGCCTAGCAACTAAAAAGACGCACAACGGCGGAAAAGAAAGAAGGCACAAAAACTTATCTGTGCTTGCCCATGCAATAGGCGAAACTATTAACAGCGTATCTCACAGGGTTAAGAAAGTAAGAAGTAGATACGGGCGTTAATGCTGTTTTCATGGCTGCGAATAAGCTAGGTAAGATTTGTGTCGCTGGGCAAAGAAAAAATGAGAAAGTAAAAGACAAGAAGCGGACCGATATTTATTTCGTAAAATACACCACAAGTTCACTGATTGTCGTACAAGTGTGGTGTTATAAGGTCCCTTTCAGCTGCGGTCGCTTCTACGTAGGACAGACGGGCCGCTGCTTAATCAGACATTATTGGAACATAAGAGATCGCTAAGCGGAGGCTCACCTCCTAATCTATCTTTACATTATCGAGAATGTTAGTGCATGCAAAAATTCGATGAATGCGCTGTTTTATACCGGCATAGAAATGAAGAAACGTGCCTGATGATTGAAGCGTGGCATATCGAAAACAGTGGTCGCGCATGCGTGAGCCAACCGTCGATTAACTTGCATAAAGATGAAATCAAATGCCTTAAAGGCCAACTCCGGCGATTTTTTGGCCATGTCAAAGGAATGGTGCTTTTATGTTCCTGAGACGCTCCTGTTACGGGCCCGATAGCAGAAATACTCGGCAAATTGGAGATTAATTTTAAATAAGCAAAAAAGCGCGACACCGAAACCGAAACCTAACCGAGTGTACTGTCTACGTATGACGTAGACGTTGTTACGAACGAACAGGAAGTCGTGCAAGGCATGCCGGTCACGCCGGCGCGGAGTATGAAAACTGTGACAGCCGGGACGAGCAGGCGCACAGTGTAGAGGTGAGCACGCCGCGCATCAGCTGTAATGTCTGCGACTGACAGTGCCGCGTCTGATAATGACAGTGTCTCGGCCAGCACAGCAGACGCTCGCTGTAGCGGCCGAAGTTAGCGGTGCCCTCGGCTGCGTCACTTCCGCCGCCTTCCCAATACTGACGTCACAGACGCAATGTTGCCAATAATTGTGGGAAGCCAGGACGGCGTTTTCAAACAATCTTTAAAATTCATTTGCAAACAATCTGCGCATGTCTCAAGCCTGTAATTTGGCATAAATGACGGAAACGTGCAAAGGAACGTACCCAGCGAATTCCATTGCGATCCATCGACGTCGAAAAATCGCCGGAGTTGGCCTTAACAGGTATCTCACGTAGACCCCCCACGCGTGCCAGATTAATATGTTCGCCTATTGCATGGGCATGCGCAGATGAGTTTTTTGTGCCTTCTTTCTTTTCCGCTGTTGTGCGTCTCTTCAGTTGTTAGTCGGTGTTTGTGGTGTCGTGGCTGATATCTTGTGTACGTGTTTGCACGCCCTGTCTTTTTAGTCTGGTAGTGCTGCCGCGAAACAGACGTGCTGTGCTCCCAAAACCGCCTGGAAATTCTCTCGCGAAGCAGACGACACTGCAGGAACTGGCGCCTTGCTTAGGCAAACTCCCAGTGCTTTCAAAATCACCTCAGTGCGATACCATGGTGCGCATGCAGACGACACTGCAGATAATGACCGCCTCTGGACCAGCGGCATAAAGCTTCTCCGCACACGTCTGACAGACGGCACTAAAATGAATGTCTTCTGCTTCCAGTGGCGACATTATAGGCGAAATATGGGGAAAATGTGGAACGCGAAGTATTCGCTTGGCGCTAATATTCAGGGTCGCACGTTGTCGGAGGGGCACCCTCCGCGGGTGGCCGACCGGCGGCAGCCACGTGCGTTCATAAAAACGCATGCCGATATCGACACATTTCGGTTTCGGTGCCAGGAGTGGACGCTATTATTAATATCTCCCCAGCGACGGCCATAACTTAAGAACAATCCGGATCGGCTCGGCTGCAGGCCTCCGCAGGAGAGCATATTCGCTTTGAATCGATAACAAGGTCGACCTAAAGCTATATACCTCGCGTAAATTGGCCTCGCGAACACATAAATCCACCGGTCGCGAGAAAGGCACGTACGCATGCAGTTGGAACGATCAACAAACGCGGGGGCGCCAAGACAAGCCAAGTCGGGGGGATAAGGATCATAAAAACGCAGACGTCTGCCATTTCCATCGGCTCGTCTGGCCAGAAACAAAAAAATAAAAAAACAAAACGAAAACGCAGTGGAATACGAAAATGAGGCTCGGGATGTCTGCATGCGGGACAGGTTTGTGAATTTGAAAGGCCGCTCGTTTTAAGCGTAAAGAAATGCACGTGTCAGTGAAAACGGCTTTAAAGAAAGATAATAAAGTGTAAAATAAAGTCAGCGAGTAGAAGTGAGAATGCAGAGTCCAGAAGGCACACCAAGTGCTAAGCCGCTGCCTTCCTTTCGCCCAGCAATCTTCTTATCTTCTTTGCTTTTTTGTTTTCCGCAGGAACTGTCTTGAGATTAGGAGTGCGAACAAGATATATCGGGTGGCACTCAATCACGCTTGGTATTGCTAAGTCGACGTCTTCCTCCCTCATTTCGAATTGCAAAGTGCTGCACGCATTCGGAGGGGGGGGCCCCGGTATCGGGGGCATCACAGGCGGTCCTTCTAGAAGGACGCCAGAGACGACCTTGAGGAATAACATCTGACGCTTCGGTTCTGTACAACGCCCAAAATGTATGCCCACTCTGTTGCTACACTCCGGCTGACTTACGCTCATGGTGCGCCAAACGATGGTTTATCGCGTTTGTCGACGCTTTATGCGGTGTATACTACAGGTAACCAGCTGTGACCTCTCTGAGTGTGGTGAACCTAGAGTGGTCAAGGCCGATCTCTGTAGGCCATGACCCTCGTTGGTCATTGTAGCTGTTCGAAACACCACACTGACTTTTAGACCTTAAGACCCGGTTTCTCGACCTTAAGACCCGGATTCTCCTCTTTTGTTCTGGGCTATACAGCGGCCGTGTGGTTTAGTTGGATGAATAGCCGCGTGAGAGGCTTTCCCGTGGTTTGAAAGTGAGAGTGGGTGGTCGAGTTTTCGGGCTCTTGAAGATTTCTTTTGGGCCGGTATTACACTTTGAGAGTCCGGAACGTGACCAGCCTAACCTGATTTGTGTTTCTCTCGTCCAGTCGACGATCTGTCTGATGTTATCCAGGGCGGAAGAGGTCACGCCTTCACCGCGTCGATTTACAGATATCGATAAAATGAGAGAGATGAGATAGAGGAACAGATAGATAGATGGAGATAGATAGTAGTGGTATATGGCTTTTATTCAGCCCAAGCTTACAGGCCGAGCATTTCTACCGCCTCTATAGGTATGGCAGATAAATGGATAGATCTAGATAAACGGAGAAAGAGATAGGTGGTTAGACAGGCAGGCAGGCAGGCAGGCAGATAGACAGATAGAGATCAGACAGAAAGACACAGATGCCGACCAGATACAGACAGACAGACAGACAGACAGACGACACAGACAGACAGACAGACAGGAAGACAGACAGGACAGATAGATGATAGATAGAGTAGATAGATAGTAGTAGATAGATAGATAGATAGATAGATATAGATAGATGGAAGAATAGATAGATAGATAGATAGATAGATAGATAGATAGATAGATAGATAGATAGATAGATAGATAGATAGATAGATAGATAGATAGATTCATTCAATTATTGCACACCCACGAATAAATGATCAATTTGGTTGGCCGACTTCAGGCATGGTAGTTAGATCAAGCGTCAGTGTTCATTTCCGGCAGAAGGGGGCGTCCCGTCAGTGCGCTACTGAAGCTCGTGTTTGTATTAGTTTCCTCGACAGCTGCACGAATGATTTGCGGCAGACTTGGACCACATGGCATGTCAACATATACCTCCAAAACAGTATTCAAAGAGCTAGTTGGGTCATAGCTAACACTAGTTCGAAGAGCCGAACAGAAAACGAGGGACAAAGAGAAGACAGACAAGAACATCGCTGTCCTGGACATACAAGGACGTCACAGCGACATCCTCGTCTCTATTCTCTTTGGCCCTCGTTTTCAGTTCCGCTGCTCGAACCAGTGTTGGATACGCCTTCATACCGCCATTGGTTTTGACGAACTTTTCTTTTCATGCAATGTTCTTGCCGTTAGAGGCGACAACTGCAATGCAGACGCCGACCATTATTTGTCTACGCACGCATCTTTGACGCCACGACTGTTGTGTCGGAATAGCACTACAGTTGTAGCGGGGCGATACTGTAAAGTGTCAGTTTCCGCTTAAAGAAAACGTGCATTGGCTGGCCAGCCCGTTTCTTCTTGCCCGCTTTTTTTAAAGACGATGGTCTTTCTTGGGGAACTTAAACCCAGACATTCTGGTTTGTCTCGCTGTCTTTCTGTCCGTCTGTCTGTCACACGATTCAGCCACCCGCCCAATGTTTAAGCACTTGCTTGAACGCCCAGCCATCTTGAACTGGTAGCTGTGTTCATACTTGTGAACATTGTCGATCAAAAAGCAAATAGTACGCATATCTGAGGCGCAACATTCACTAGGTAAGTATTAGGTGGTGTGTTCCTTTACTAGAAAATACACAGATACGTAATTCTAAAGACCCTAGTGTTTCTTAGGCTACGCCGAAAACTGCTAGTGTTTCTTAGGCTGCGCTGAAACGGCGCAGAAACGGCCGGCAGAAAAAAAAAAAAAACGGCCGGCAGAAGACTATCGTCTTTCGACATTTGCAGCGAAGCACGCAGATACGCGGCCAATTTTTCCCAGAAAGACACCGCGCTCGGCCGTTTCCGGGAAGTGGCTGAATTTTAGGACACACAGTCCTGCATCCTAAAGATGAATTTATTGGGACCACCTTCGGCGAGTGCTCGGTGCGGTTTGCGTAAGAAAGGCTCTCGAAAAGGAATGACCCGGCCTTAAGTAAAACCAGAGCGCACTGCCGTGCGTCGTCAGAAAGCAGTGACCTCTAGAGGTTCTTTTTTTTTTCTTGTTTAATTTACTGGAACTCTATCTCCAAATGCTCGCTCCACGAAAATATTTCTTTGTTTTTAAAGTAGGCATTAGCGCTGCAGACAGAGGGCAATCCATAGCCAGCCACAGTCTTGTCCTTACTTCGGCCTTTTCACCCTTCCACCCGGAAACAACTTTCAGCACTGTAGCTGAGGCATGACCGTGAAGCACGGTTCTCCAAAAAAAGTAAAATCAGTTATCCGAGACCCACATTTGCAAACTGTGTACAGAAGAAAAATTTGTTTTCGAGCGAAACTGCTTATGTAGGCTGTAAGGTAAATGGCGACGTGGGCATTCATAGATAAGCATGCGGCAAAGTGTACACATACCTGTCGTATAGAGCAAAAGAAAGAATGGCGCCACAGAGATTGCAAAAGAGGCCGAGAGAGGGCGATGGGAGGAAGAGATTGCGCAAAGGCTCAGTCACGTGCAGTTTTTACAACCGCGCTGATGTGTACGCGAACTGCCTAATCTATAGCGTACATTTCTCGGGGCCTAGAGGCATATCGATAGCTGCGCCAAACTCAAAAGAAAACCGCCGCCGTACTAAATACGAGCAGCGTTCCCCAAGCTTTACGAACCCAAGCTGGCGAGGTCAACTTTGCGACAGAACTTAGTGTCAATTGCATAGACCGCCGCTGCACTACAAGAACAAAACAATAAAACAAAACAGAGAACTGTTACTCCCGGAAGCGTCTGCTCGCCAGCACATTCTACTAACGTCACTCGGTTTCGCGATCGTCTGTCTTACTACTCCCGAAGAGCAGACGACTCGAGTTTGTGGAAAAGGCTTCTAAAAATGGCAGATAGATTGTAATGCATGATATTGATGGGGCGTTGTGCTCTGTCATCGTCATTTGTATAAGCTGAGTGCTCGTGGTGAAATATCGTGTAGCTCGATTCTGCCGCGTCCGTCTGCTTTTGCTTGTCTCGCCTAAGAGCAGACAACTATATTCGCGAGCAGACCATCTACAGAAATATTGCCTGGCCTAATAACGAGCAGCGATTGGCGAACGAGTACCAAGTGTTGAACTTCAAAGCTCGCACTCATGAAGTCACTCAGACGACATTAAGCAGCATGGCTGTACGGTGTCGTCTGCTTACAGTTGTTCAACGAGCAGACGAACTTGGCCCACAGAACGGTCAGTGGGCGTCATCAGGCACGACAGAAAACGCACCAAGTAGCCAAACATAGCGTGTTGATAAGAAAATACTGGGTCGTCGCATTGTTCAATCGTTAACGCTCGAAGCGCCCTCCCACGGTAACGTCCCCGAGCTACGCAGTCAGCAGACGATATGTGATCGCGTATGCGAAGAACAAGCCGCACATATCAACCATTTTGATTTGCTTCTGCACGCTCTGGCTTCTACACGGCACTAGTGCGAAAGAGTGCGCGCATTTGCGGTCGGTCTGTAGGACGAAATACCTCTGAGGTACGCTTCCAGAGGCATGATAGCACCCAACAACAAGCAAGAAACGCCAGACCACCACCGAACGAAGCTCCGATGCAGGTAAGGCTTTAAAGCCGATTTCCTTTCGCGAACATATACTAGGCCGGTACGTTACATTGCCCAACTTAGCATACCATACTATTGCGATAAGAGTGGGTGCGCAATAAGGGTCTTTCGATCGGCCGCAAGACGGCGTACCATTCGATCCCGGATCGCTGATCCTTCGTTCTAGGTTCTACCTTGCCACTTGAACGTAAATCAAACTCTGTTTCTGCCGATGTTTGTTTTATTCTTTGAAGCGTCTGGTGTTGCTCGAGCCTAGCCAAGGAGAGCTTAAGAACTTGAGTGTAAGTCTATTGGGCACTTGATAAGAAGACCATTCGTGCTTGAACGTATTTTTTCCTTCTTCCTCTATCAGAGACCTGCGTACTTGTACAGAAGTTTGTTTACTTCGTACAGCTGGCCGGCTGCGACCTATCTGTGACTTGTTTGTCACGTAGTGAGCAGTGACCCTTGTGCTTCGTTCGCGTCGAATCTATAGGCTCGTGTGTAAGCGTTATAGTAAGCGGCATTTCGCATATCGGCTACTACATTACGAACCACGTTGTCTTCTGTACATGATACGTTGTCACTCTAGCAAAATGCTAATGTCTTCTCACTTGTTCGTGGCGTTAGAATTAATGGCTGTTGTGTTTATTGCCCTCTTAGTGACAAACGGAAAGGTATGTGTAAGCGTCAGTGAGTGTTGTCCTTAAGAATGTACCACACTGTAAGCATCGAGAGATTCGATCTTCTGTACCCAACGCTACGTGTGGGAGGTAATCCGAATTCAGTCGGCGACTACACGACAAGCGTTTCCGAAGTGCACTTATCTCACTGTACGTGGTAGTGCTTTAGTATGATGTTATACTAGTACCAAAACAGGATCGCGCCTCTGTGACGCATTTGTATGCACCCAACGTACGTGCAGAGAGATGACGTCTGAAGTCCTGCTCGTAGGTGTATACATGTTGTTGATACAGACGCCTGGATAAAGCCGTGAGGATGCGGCAGTGTCTGATCAGTGTCACGTATGGTGCACTTGCTACGGCATCGATAACTTGTTGCTTGTTGACAACGTCGCCTGTTGCTCCACTAAACCCACCCTAACAAGGTTGACAGCATACGTGGTCCGTGCAACGACACAGACGACGACTTGAGACGCCGTAAAGAAACACCGCGCGTACGACTTGAGCGGGCGATTTCAATGTGTTAGCAACTGGAGCGACACCCTGACGAAAAGCGTACAAGTTCGTGTGAAGTTGACCGTACTTGCACGCATAATACCAGTACGGTAGGGTCAGGGTAAGTGGAGGTAAGGAAGTTTTTGCGACACGGCATCCTCATTTGGAGACGCTACTTACTTGTGCTATTTATGTGCACTATTGGCAAGGAAGAGACAGCAAACACTGAGCTAAATTAAGCATTCTTGTTGCCTTAAGTTCCTTCATATCACTTCTGGTGGAAATGCTTTGGTACACACGATCGCTTTAGTGAAGGCAGTACTGCGTTTAACGAGACGTCGGACGTGGGCCGTTTCAGCAGGAATTTCGAAATATTTTTTCTCCCATTTTAGGAATGCTCGGTAGCAGCAGATAACTGTCCTGTGTAATTTGAGTGAGTCGTTAAACTCGGTTTATGAAGAAATATAGCATGACTCACTGTACAATAACTATATGATTATTTACGTTGTAATTACAATTAATTGCTGAAAATGCACTGTAATTTCGACACTTCCACTTGCTTTAAATTTGGCCTTCAGAACCTTGTCTTTAAATTATGTAAATTTCATGCATTTATGACAGTCGATTATTACTTGTTTCGCAAGGGGTTAAAGGAAATGACACGCATTTCTCTCGAATCTACCGCTAAATCGCCACGGATTTTGTTTCTTTTTACGTTTTGTCTTGACTAGAACATGTAGTCAGCCTTATTCGTGATTTATCAATTAGTCGTCTTCGAAAGGTGATCCTTGGCTGCGGGTGGCTTAACATTAACGATGGCAGCTGAGTTTGTGCAATGTTTCTGTTGCGTTATGGGGGCTTTTTTTATGGTTTCTTTGAAGACTGAAATTTGGGCTCTTATTTGAATAAAACAAACTCTTAAGACAGAAACGTGTATCGAGAACCTTTATGGTTGTGAAGACTAACTGACCTGGATGCAGACGTTACCTAATATGTAGAAGACATATTGCATACGGTGACGTCATCGTCATCGGATGGCGAAGTACTGAAACATTGCGACGGCTAACTTATCTGTAGGCTCGCTCGGTTTAATTCTGAAAGGAGTCTGCTAAAATTTAAAGCTCACTGCAGGAAAGAAGAACGAAGTGTGAAAATTGGTTAGTTGATAGAAAATAAAAACAAGCTCGGATGCAAGTTACACGCATACAGATAACTATATCAGCAGAAGGTCACAGCATTCACACTTAAAAAACTTTGGACACTGAAAGGTAGAAAATACCCTTGATCAATTGACTGTATTCATTTTATCTTCATTTCTGGCACTATACGAACTCTCACGCTGGAAATGGGGCTGGAAATAAAGACGCGAAAACCGCGGCCATCTTGGACGCGATATACAACGCCATGGTGACAGAAGATACAGTGGATCTAAGCAAAATGCAGCACAGGGCGATATACGGCATACAGCGATTTGAGTACAACACACAACAACAGACATTGCGATTTAGAGTGCTGGTAAGTGGATAAACTAGACCTCTTTACAACATGTGTTGCTAAGGGCGAATGGGATAAATAAACCACTATAAAAACAAATTCCAGCCAATACAGCCAATATAAACGATCGCTTGTGAGCGACAGAATGGGACCCTGGGTGGTTCACTGTGACGACGGTGAAACCAGTGACGCACATATAGCCAGTGTGACCTACCATGCGATGACTGCACAGAACTGCACAGATTTTACGAGCGATAAATAACTCCTTCAGAGGCGCATAACGCACTGTCGATGAGAGGCTGGCCTAATTGACACTTGGTAAATATAATACTAGAAAGAGAAGCATGCGTAGGGTTCTTCATTGGGGGGGGGGGTGTATTTCACCGTAAATTTCACCCCCTTATTTGAGTCCGAAAGAAAATGAGCTCCACAATGGATGCAAAAGATGATAATGAAGCGGCGACGTGCTTCTCACCAAGGCCTGCCATTGGTCCACGGCTTTCTGGGCTAAAGGTAGAAAGTATAAACAGTTCTTTGTATGCAACATCAGGGGTACTCTGGTAGCCTTTATAGTAAAAAAAAGAACATGCGTAATAGCCATAGCCATGCGCATTAAAAATGACGCGAAAGATCCGACTGAGTTAAGGTGTGGGCCAGAATTGGGGTCCCCCTTTAGATGGACTACGGGTAAACAGCGCTACAATGGGAAACGGGACAAAGAAAGAAAGGACAGGACCAAACGGTGCCTGTCCCTTCTTTGTCCGCTGTAGCGCTGTTTACCCGTAGTTCAGCATGTACCAACAAGCTTGCATTAATGCTCTGTACCCCCTTTAGATAATTAGAGAGAGCAACTGCCCCCCTCCTCCCACCCAAGTGCGCACGCCTGTGGCCAGCCAGGTGCGCCAGGCTAAAACTGCCTGTTGCAATAGAATCACCACGGCGCGTCTGATTTCTGATAAATTATCGTTTTCGTCTTTAATGATACGCAGGACCACTGCGAATTCAATGTTTACTAATTGGGTAGTGGAGGTTGTTGAATTCAACCAAAGCTTTCAATGTCTATAATCTTTTTTTTCCTTTGCATTCAACTTTCGTAACCAGACAAAAAATACAAATCGCGTTCACAAAAGTGTAGGCCACACCAAGAGAAACAAATCATCAAAACAAATGCACGCTCGAACGGTTCGGAAGCGCTTACGGTCGTCGATACTTCGATCCTGTACTTAATCTGAGTTCCTCGAGGCGTACAGTTTCTGATAAAAACTGCGTAAAAGCGGTTTTACTCGCGCGTTTTCCAGCCAGCGACCCAAGAGAAGAAAGAAAGGAGTGGACGAGAGATTACGACGGGAGCAAGCAGAAATGAACGTTAAACTTACGACCTGTTCACTCTTATACCGGATGCTATGGCGCGGTTGTGTCGAGCTTGCCGTGTTTGCACCCGGAACAGCAAGTGAGTCGTCATGCACTGAACCGAAGCGAAAGTGGAGATTAAAAAGAAAACGGTGATTAAAAACACAGTTACACATATGCTGTCGTAAGACCTAAACGATAAGGCTCACTCGGAATTTCATCGGCATCCGGGTCTTGCTATAGCGGAGCTTGTGCTTAAAGCGAGGGAAGTTCAGAACGTATCAGCCGAAAAAGTGTTCAGCAGATGATATCTATGAGAACATAAAAGCAGACGACATCGACGGTAAAAGCGGACTATACTGACACACAGTGGCGGGAATCGTGGCTGTATTCGCGCGTGAAATATGCCAGATCATGATGATATGGTCATTATTTAGCGTGGGAGGTGGTACATTGTATCCAAGTTCTTGCGCTATGGTTAGTCAGTACTCATTTCCGGACAGCCGCTTCCAAAGACGCAGACAGAACATCGTCGAGCGATGTCGACGAAAAGAAACAGACAGCACTGACGAACAAAAGCATGCAGACGACACCGGCACAGAGGGGAAGGCGACGCTAACGAAGGAAGTAGACGACGCCGGCACAGAAGGACAGACGACACCGACGAAAGAAGTAGACGACACCTGTGCAGGGGTGCTACGACACCCAAGAAAGATGCAGACGACACCGGCACAGAGGCACGGGTGATATTAACGAAGGAGGCATACGACACTGACACAGAAGGGCAGACGACACCGACGATGGAAGCATACGGCGTCACCAGAGATGAGCGGATGACACCAATGAAGGACGAGGACGATACCGGTTCACAAGAGCACAAGACACCGGCGAGCGAAGCAGACGACGCCTACAGTGAGGGCCAGACATCGCCGAAAGAAGCAGGCGAGATCGACGAAGGAAGAAAGCGACATTAGCAAAGAGGGGCAGACGACGTCAAAGATCGAAGCAAACGACACAGGCACACGCTGGCATACGACATCGGCGAAGGAAGCAGACGACACCGGCGCATAGGGTCAAACGACAACGACGAAAGAACTAGGCGGCACCTGCAGGGATGGCGAGACAACACCGACGAAATAAGTAGGTGACAATGGCAGCGATGGCTAGACGACACCGAAGAAATACGCAGGCTGCAATGGCAGCAATGGCACGACTGCATGGCTGAAAGTTACAGACTACATTGGCAGTAGTGGCAACACTATATGTGCGAAAGTTACGGACTACGGTGGCAACGATGGCCAGAGAACATCCAAAGAATGAAACATGTAGAGGACACCAGAGTCTGGACCAGACGGCATTGACAAAAAAAAAAAAGAGCAGACACCCGTTGTGTAGAGTAGAGAGGCGCAGACGAAATCGTCGAAAGAAGCAGACGTCAATAATTACATATGCCATGTGATAAGAATCGCAGATTTATTTGCTTATAAAGACGTAAAATCATACAAGCGCCATGTTCCTGCGAAGGTTATGCGCTCCGATCAGTCATAGTTCGTCGATGTCGCATGAACGACGAGTATGTTGCGTTTTAAGGTGAAACAGGAAAAATGATCTGACTCCGTCCGTGAAGCGATGGCCCATTTTGCGATAGCTGACAATTTCGTATTTTAGGTTTTTACAGCATGACACCGTACACTGCCGAAAGTTTGGCTACTTGAACTGCTGCAGTCCTGAAGAAGCCAAGTCCGCTTTGTCGAAACATCGGCTGCATCGACACCCTGTGTTCACTAATTTTTCGTCTTTTCAAGCTTCCATCTTGCCCTGACTTGTGCATATTTTGCACTTTCTGCTGCACTTATTCGGGAGAAGGACTGCAGAAGTACAGTATTTCGGTGTTAATTTGCCTCATTTTGTTCCCTGATCACAAAGTGAAAACAGCGTGAACTTTGTAAGGACACAGAAAGGTTTTCCGTCTCTGTGTCCTTCTAAAGTGCGCGCTGGTTTTGCCTTGTGACGATCAACAGAATATAGTAGGTTACAAACTAAGAATAAGCACAAGCTCCGCCCTCAGAGATTCTGCGCGCCTGCCATTCATATGTGCAAGAGAATCGTGGTAGGTGGTTTCTATTGTAACCGTACGTACATTTTCGCTGCTTGTGTAAATACTACGCATATTAAGAATTAACAGTTCATCGTCCCTACATAGAATATCACGTTTGGCTGTGCAGGAATGTCAGAATTTGCTCAAATTCGCACAAAGTTCAAGCTTTTCGAGCGAAAGCCGGCGACGCGAAACTGTGTCTGTATGGGAAAAATCACCTACCCTAAATACGCGAAAAGTGATTGACCTCACGGAAATGAGAAAATGCGATTGAATCTACGCAAACACTCTGAGTGGAGCAGCGACGGCTGTGGGCAGAGCTTACATTTGCTTTAAGGTTCTAACCGACTATTCCTCGAGATGTGTCGTCCTGTGAATGTATCGGATCTACGAAGGCGCCTATGATCGTAATGATCAGGTTACGTGAAGACATCCCTCAAAATGCTTCGGACTGCCTTGCTGTAATGCAAACTGCACCGGACATGGTAGAACGCGCGATGCGTTTTTAAACTTTCTCGTCGCATCCATGCCGATAATAAACGCGCGAATGGTAGGGCGGTAGGAAGGTAGGAATTCCAAAACCAAATACCTAAGACGATTATGAAGCTTTTGCATAAGGTTGCTTCGTTCGTGAGAGGATATGCGTGTTGACCTTTTGTGCTTGTGTGCGCAATGTCCTTCCTACGGCATTTATCGTAGTTCCTCCTAATCTCCGGGACAGCAACGAAGCCTCCCACGAGATAATCCCCCGCGAATACGCGCAGCAAGAGCGTTTCCTCAGCATTGACGGTGACCTCGGTGGGCTTTTAATCCAGCGGGGAGGTTTAAGAATCGACGACTCTGCTGCCACCTGGTAGCCAACAAACAGGCGAATCGCGAAGTGCTAATCTCTCATGCTGATGCAATGGAGTCACCCCCCTATGCCCCGGGTAATCCAAGGTGCTTTCTCGAGCCGTCGTCCCTGGTAGCGTTGTTTACTTGCTTCGTGATTGCATAGTTGGCGCTGCATGATGGATCGACCTCTGACGGGAGCTTCTGTTTTTTTTTTTTGCGGGGGTCGCGTCATTTTCTATTTATCGAGGCATGCGCCGAGGTGCTAATGGAAGAGCGCAGGTGTTGTTGTGCTGCCTGCTTCCGGTATTCGCGAGGCCGAGCCAGACGAAGCAGGCGTACAAAGGAGGTGGCGAGAGTCTTCGAAAGCCGCAGCAAAACGGGCGCTGTGGTTTCACGCTCCCTTCACCGTTTGCAGACGATTACTGCTGCATCTGCTGCCGTGTTGGGAGGTGGGGTGAAGTTTTTGTTTTATTTATTTGTTTTGTCTCTCTCTAGGGGAGCGCTTGAAGTTGCCCAATTTTTAATAGTTTCAATCATGGTCACGTTAACGGACGAATACGCTGATTTTCACGAATTACTAGCAAGTACCTTTCGATGTTTAACCGGCGGCTGTGAAGGTGGTAAGCCGGACTACAGAGTTGTGCAGACGACAAAAGTGCAGACGGTGAAGTGCACAAGGTTTTTCCTTGTCCGTTCTAGCTTGCACAGTCACGCTCACATGACTTGCAACACGCGAATGCGTGGCCTGACGAGTTAAGAAACTGCGGACGACTTCAACTTGCCCTCATTTCTCTAACTAAATATTTTTTTTTATTTGGGATTATCTCCAAGTGAGAGAACATCATTTAGTTGAGGAAATAATGACGATTGGCAGCCATGCGCAATCTTTGATCTTGCGAGGCCACACGCTTCCATATTGCAAGTCATATTGAGCGTGACCGTGCAAATCCATTGCGCAAGTCGTCTTGACGAGTTGTCTTCACAAATCGTCTGCACGTGCGCTCTTTTGTTCGTTGTCGTCTGTTCTTTATCGTCTGCGCTTGTTTGTGCAGACGGTGATGGACGGACAGCAACGGATATAAAATGTCCCTTACTGACGTATTGTGCAGCGAACTTGCACAGACGATGTCTGAGACAAAGACTCGTTGGCCGTAGGGCGTAGCAGTTTTCAAACAGCAGTGATATGATGGTGCGATGGTGTTGTGAGGGCGCTAGTGCGGCCTCCAGACACCTCTAAGCCTGGTGAATACACATATATTGAATTGCTCTCGTGCGCACCCTTTTTAACATGAATTGTCTACACTAACAGGGAAACGATGCTCACTACTTCCATGTGAAGTTCGACATAATGGAGTACAGAAAAGTCGAGAACTTCTATGGTGCCTGTCATAGCGCCATACCCATGGGTTTTTGATGCGCTTGTTGTGGGTCTAATCGACTTTTGTCTCTTACGTATATCATTTGTAATGCCGCTAATTGACCATTTGGCAGCTATCGTGGGAATCTTCTGGGGATCTATTTAACCACACGCATGCTACATACAATGGCTAAGAGTACAAAATAAGTGACGTACGCCATCTAAGATGGATGCATAAGAAGTTGCGATATGTTGTCGACCATTGTTGCAGCATATTTAGGAGGAACACTTCTTAAACTATGTGGTGGAAGGCCAGAATGACGTACTATGTGGAACACCTTATTTTGGTACATGCGACTACAGGGAGGCCCATAATGCAGCCATGTAGCATCGCATAGTCCTAATATGCCACACCAGAGAGTCCAAGATATCTACATGTACAGCACGTGCACTTACAAGGTTGGTTGCATAAATGTACACGTGTGCTAAACAAAAATCCGGTACTGCAGTGTAACCTACCATGGCATACAGTTCCATTAAAAATTGCCATATGGCGCAGCTGCATAAATAAGAGGGTTACGGCCTATTAACATCATGCTCGAGTGCATAAGCAAGAGCGCCATGCAGTAGCAGAAATGTGCCCCTCTTTGTAGGTTCGTATTTTAAATTCGTAAAAAAAAAAGAACATAAGTATAACAGACTCGAATACACGTAACGTCTGCTTGTCCATGGTTTTCGAGATGTCGTCACGAATCACTGTCGTGTATAAAATGAAAGCACCACAGAGTGCTTACGTTGAAATGCATTGCATGCTACACAGTCGGCTTGTCTTTTGAGCGAGTGAGGTCAGGTCTGAGGTCAAGTGCACTCTGAAAATCGTAAAGTAGGCGCGCAGTGGGGGTATTTTTCTAGCTTCCCTCGTGAACTCGTTCGTCTGCTAGCAGCAGGAGCAGACGAATTTGCTTCGACGACCGGCGTGGCATGCGTGCAATGTCGCGCGGTGGTCCTCCAATGCAGAGACAACTGGAGCAAAGCAGACGAATCCAAGAAAATCAAGCAGACGAAAACAAGAAGTCGAGCAGACGACAAGCAGTAGAGGAGGAGAGGTGGTTGCACGTGTACGGCAGTAGCGAAGTTGCAGCCTTAGCTTCCAGAAGCTGCAATAGAAAAAGCTTATAAGGAGAACAGGGAGAACGAAACAAAAAAGAAATAGAAATAATAGAGAAATGAGTATAGCGCTGAGGACTTTCGGGACGTATCTAGAGGGCGTTGCTCACAGGATGTTACGCCTGCTTGGTTCCAGCCGCACGCGTCCTGCTGCGGGCTGCGTCGCAGCCCGTGCAGTGTCGTCTGCTTTTTTCTTTCTGCCATTAGTTTTTTTTTCGTCTGCTCTGAGAAATTCGTAGCAGACGGCACGAAAAAAACAAGGATCGAGAGGCGCAAAGAAATGCGGTCAGGAAACGAATTCATTGTGGGGGCCTGTACGAACTCCCAAGTGCTCTTGGAGGCATTTTAGTGTTAACGAAAACATAAACTGTATAAGGTGGTGCCAGGTGAAGCGAGAAGAAAGGGAAAGAAAAAGCAAATAGTGCGAATATTAATAAGAAATCTACCGACATTCGCTGCATAGTGAAGCTCCTTCGCGGTCGGATGGTCTCTGATGCCTTTCGGTGTCAACAAACCTGTGCCTGCTTTCGAGGTGTACACTGGCATACGCGCACAGCTTTTCTGAACCAGACTACCGACGATGTACGTTGACGTAATAGCCAGGAAAGCACTTTGATGTAACAACCATGCGCAGCTTTTGAAGTTCCTCAACCGTGACCACTTTTACATTAACCTAGATCCATTTCTTTTACAGCAACGACGTTACGGGGGGGGGGGGGGGGTGTTCCTTGCGCACATTTGGTCAGAAGTTTGTTCGGATATTTTAGTTACACATACACATGCCAACGTTGAACACATGGACGTGCCAAAATAATTAGTGACTATCCGCGGTACAAGTGACAACGGCGCCTGACAAACTGACAACCTTGTGCAAATACGAACGGTATTCACACACCAATTTACGCCAAGAGGTCATAGAGGAATCGATTTCTGGATTGCTATATTCTTTTCTTTCGTGAATGCTATTTGACCCGTGGAAAACATATTGAGGACAAATCAGAAGGTGATAAGTTAGAGGTGCGGGAGCGTTTCAAATCGCTAAAACGACCATGAATCACTTTCACTTAGCACATCAACACTTGTGGTTCTGCGCACTACGTGAGCATGTATGTGGACGTTAAAGACGTATCGTTAAAAAGAGGGCTTCAGCGTGTTATCAGCATACCGTCGGTTTGTTATTATCTTTCAAGGTGATTATGCATCTAGACAACTAGTTGCGCTTTAGTTTTTGCGCACCTTGTCCATCCTCAACTATCTCCATTTTTCCACCGTCACCTTTCGTCACGTGCATCGACCGTTTCAAGTACGATAAATCACTATAAAAGAAAGTAGCCTTACAGACTCAGGCAAAAGAGATCAAGGGTGCTATCCTGGACACGGTCAAATTCCGCCATGTTGTCGAATTCCGCCATTGGTGAACTCTGATTGGCCTAGGGAGCTGCTACGGCCTCTCTGGTTGGCGTGAAGTACCGTTATTACAACATTTGACAATATGACGGGATTTAAACAACGTCCGCTATACGTGGCGGCTTTTTATTCTCGTGCAACAGCACCACAGGACAACACAAACGCGTCCGTGTTGTCCTGATCTCTTCTCTTCTGCCCGTATCTGCACGCCTACGTTTTTTTAAAATCATGAAATCCGCACGAACTGCCTGTGCTTTCTGCGATT
The DNA here is from genome assembly GCF_013339695.2 of Rhipicephalus sanguineus. Classification (NCBI taxonomy): domain Eukaryota; kingdom Metazoa; phylum Arthropoda; class Arachnida; order Ixodida; family Ixodidae; genus Rhipicephalus; species Rhipicephalus sanguineus. The sequence continues at coordinate 131,212,752 of NC_051182.1, forward strand.
CTAAACGATCAATCATCTTCGCGGTCTAAATCGAATGCAATCACCGGGACAATGTCGAGCACCCAAGAACTAGGCGCGACAGAATATCGCTTTGTTGATTAATGATATCGCATCGTCACTTGAACGAAGCTTCCTCGTTAAAGAAATCGAAAAGATGTCGGTTCAGCTCGATAATCGACTTCACATTCCTAGTCGATGCCTATTCTATACTTCGATACCTCCACCCTATTCGCCTTACGAAAGATACATGGTCACATACTTTTACACAGCTTTCAGCGGCATAGATTGCCAAATGCGCAGCCCGGCCACTCGGTGTGTGCTCTTCTCCGCATGGGGTAGCCATTACGAAACGCCTATACCTTCCCGCGAGGCTTTAAAGAAAGAAAAGAAAAAAGCGTCGCGCGTTGGCGTTCCATATAAACCGCGATGTCACTTCCCGTAAGCGAAAGTGCAGCGGATCGCCCTATCGACACATTCTATCACCCCACGTGATTGCTTGAAGTTGGGCGGTTGCCAACGCACGTTCTGTGGAAGCATCACTTCGGTGAGAGCGATAGCGCAAGAGCTCATTACGTCACTACACCATCACGCGAATTACACGGTTCCACAAGGCAATGTCAATAACGAACCGTCGGATACTGAAAGCGGAGTATCACGAGCTCCCTAGGGACCACGGAAAGTGTGCTTAGGAAATTGGCAGTTCTCTAGTGTGTGTGTGTGTGTGTGTGTGTGTGTGTGTGTGTGTGTGTGTGTGTGTGTGTGTGTGTGTGTGTGTGTGTGTGTGTGTGTGTGTGTGTGTGTAAGCACGGAAATAAGATGAACGGTTATTGCAGCAGTTGTGTACGCCGACTCCGACAGGCCGCCGCCTGCGCCACCGCGCGGTGTAAATAACACACACCTCCGGAGGGCCAACCGTGCAGTCAGCTAGACACGATAAGGCCTAGGAGACATACGCACTCCCCTGGAAGCTGAAAAAAAAAGAAAAGTGGCGCCCCCTGTTGCTCGGGGTGCAACGTCCAATCAGGGTTGGGAGGCGAAAGTCCGCGGCGATTCGTGGAGGCATTAAAATCATCCGCTTCTACGGCAGGGGCCTCTTGCAGCGCGTCGTCTGCTTCGGTACTTCTGTTGCTGTTTCTGCGTGTCGTCTTGCCCGCATAGCGCCAGTGAGGGGACAAACTTTGGCAGTTCCGCTTGTTTCCTTTTTATCTCTGTGGTCGCTTTCTTTTTTTTCGTTTCACTCTTTTTAATCTAAACGCACGTACCGCCGCACCCGCATTGCCCCTTGCAGCGCAGAAAGTGAGCCGTTCATCAAGCGGCAGTCGCCGTTTTACTTTCGTATTTACCGATTCCGGCAGGCGCCATCTTGAATCTCGGCGCAAATAGAAGACGTCGAATGACCCCCGAGGCTACGTCAGTGGCTTTTGGCTCGGCCCGGCGGAATTCCGGGATCCTGATCGGCGCGTCCTGTGTAGAAGGTGGGTGTACAAGAGGGTGCCGGATTCGTCTGATTTTCTTTATTTTTTTCTCTTCCCTTTTTTATCGTCTGTTCATGGCAGCGGTGTCTGCAAAGAAGCCGCCTGCTTCGAGTTCGCTGTCTTCAGCCAATATATACTCGGAGCGTACGGGTTGTTGTACAGACTTTCAGCTTCCTGTATACAGACTGGATATGGCGTGGTCGCCAAATAAAATAGTGTATTTTGAAGAGCACATCTACGTCTATTAGTAGTCGACGTCGTCATAGGAACGCCTGTGTAGAATTTCTGAGCACTATGTGAGGATGAGTGTGCCGAACACTATAGCGGATTCGTCTGCTGTTTTTTCCTCATGCTTTTCGTCTGTTCGTGACACCAAGAAGATCTGCTGTAAACCACGGAAGCGCGCTGAAAACGCCTGCTTCGAGTACGTTGCCTTCTGCCAATACATCTTACACTCGGAATAGACGACTCTTGTAGAGATTCTAGCTTTCCGAGGAACCTGAAGAATATAGTACACCAAAAAGAAAGAAAGAAAATAAGTGTTTATTGAAGAACACCATACAGCCCCTCTTCTGGAGGTCGATTGTGTTGCGTGCGTCCATTGTGAAAGTCTCATGGAGGCTCGCAATGAACAATTGAAAAGAAAAAGAAACTCTACCAAGATACCGCATCGTCGTCCGCTACAGAAGTGAGAGAGAAAAGGCAAAGGAAAGGCAGGGAGGTTAACCAGGTTGTACCCGGTTTGCTACCCTACACGGGGTGAGAGGGAAAGGGGAGTTAAGGAGAAAAGAAGGAAAGAGAAAACTAATTCGCTCGCACGCATAGCAGCGTTCAACGCGCATACCCAGAGATTCTTAAACTGCGAACTGACACAAGAGTACGGTTCGACGTCGACTGTCTTAGACTGCAATCCATGATGTTCAGAAGGCTTGCAAGGACTGGCTCCAAGGTATCCAGATCCCGAACTTGCAGTGCGCTTCGAGCGGATGGGGTTTTCGTTCCGGTTAGGAATGTGCGCGTTGTGCTTATCGACGACCTCAACGCAGCGATGACACGGAGGTCTTCGTCCCGGAGATCATTCGCGGGATCTTGTACCGTCTACAGGATATTCAGTGTACGCATACTCTCTAAATGTGAATATCCCATCGATGGCTTGGGGAGGACGACTCTTCATGTGCGGGCCGGGGAAAAGTTCAGATGCGGTATCCTTATTGGCACGACCATGCTTGTCCAGCTTATCGCTAAGACGGTGCACGATATACCGGAGTGCCATCTGAATGTCCCACAGACGGGAAGTTTAATCATAATAAGGGTAATGGCATTAGAGCTGTGCACGGGCCGTATTTCCAAGCCCGAGCCCGGCCCGGGCCCTCTGACTTTGTCGAAGGCCCGCCCGAGCCCGATGGCAAAGGGCTGCGAGCCCGCCCGGCCCGGCCCGACCTACGAAAACACAATCCCGGGCCCGGCCCGGCCCGGCCCGCCTTTTTGAAGGTCCGCTGCGAAAGCAAACCATCGTTTTCCGGTAATTTGGCATTTTATTGAGCATACCGAATATGATCAAACGACACACGACGAACAGTCTCTAATAGACACTGTTCGCGACACTTTTGCTCTACAAGTAGACGGCCTCATGCCAGCAACAATGGAGTTCGCTCGCCAAAGCCGTCTCGTGTATGGGGTATGCCCATGCAAGTGTCAGCTTGCACGAAGGCGATCTACGTCGGGTCGCTTGTCGCTGTCGCGTGCATTTTCACTCATATGGGATTTGGCCTCAAATCTAACGCGGAACAGTCGCGTGGCGCGGTCACTAGCTCAGGTGGTGTTACTTCTCTGTTTGTCGGAGTGCAACAGAGGCAGTGCTTTACCTGCTCCCCTTTTGCTTAAAGTAGCGAATGTAAAGGAAAAGCGGTAAAGGGTGGTCGCGGAAAAGGCGCTGTATGCGTGCTGGAAAACGATTCCCGCTCATTCTCTATATTTCGGGCTTGAGTCGGGCTTTGCGCCGGGCCCGAGCCCGGCCCGATAAAACTCCAAGTAGCCAGAGCCCGGCCCGGGCCCGAGGTGAAGATACGTCGGCCCGCCCGAGCCTGGCCCGCGGGCCGGGTCGGGCTCGGGCTTTCGGGCTACCCGGAGCCCGTGGACACCTCTAAATGGCATAAGAGTCGTACATTACGTAACTCATAATTGGTTGGATAGCACTAGTTTATATTCAGAATAGCTGCTAAGTCACGTATACACGCCTGCAAAGGGTACGGCGTTATAACTTAGAGGATGCATGTCTCGTACCATTTGACGTTTCACTCGAACATATTCCCCCTTTGTAAAGATACAGACCCTTTGTAATAAAGCAAGCGTTACGAATACCGCATGGTGGTGCCGCAAGTAATTCATTATATTCGACGTTATAGGACAGGTCTTGGCATTCGTTCACAATTTACTGCGGCTGGTATATGAACGATGCTGGATGCATAACCCAGTCACCGCGCGAAACGACACGGTATCGCTGTAAAGAAATGGTCACGTGTTTCGCGCCTCGCTTGCGCAGGGCTTGTGGAAAGGGTAATTCGTTTAACGTTTGACGGAGCACCGGATTTTCCTTTTTGACAGCGTACAGAAGGAAACCCAGCCTATAGAATAGGTGCAAAAAGGCGTCGATTGTAAGACATTCTCTCATTGGAACAGTTTACCGCTGTCAAACTGCCCCACATAATTCCAACATACACATATACACTACGTTACTTCCGTGAAACGAAGGCACGTCGACATTAATCTCGTAGGTTCGACAGTTAGACGAGGATAGACGAGAAAATGTAGCAGGTGTCCTGACAGACGAAAAAAAATTATCTCGAAAGGGTTGCGCGCCGTCTGCTAACGTTGTCGTCTGCTCCTGAAAAGGTCGTTGATCAAAGGGGAAGTTAATTAATAACGGTCGACAGCTAACGAAAGGGCTACGGAGTTTCTTTGCGGCGTACGGAGCTGCAAGCGTGTACGAGATAAGGGCCCTACACTGCTACAGACGTTTGGTTCCGGTTGTGGATGTTACTTAGTTTTTTTTTGTTTGTTTCGATCTTTCCAACTGTTGAGTATTCCGTACGCGATACACAGCGGATACGCGGTACGAATGCTAAATGCCGTGTTGGAAAAGATGGATTCGGTGTGTTTCTGTGGGCGCAATTATTTCGACGCCCGGCGGACAGTTGTTCCGCTTGGACACGATTAGTTTTATCTTGCCTCGTTCTCCGATAGAAACAGAAGCATTCGCGGCATGCCACCTGCGGCAAGTATTAATCACTTAAGAGAAGGCTATAACAACCCTTTTAGGCACGCGTCATTTGGCCCGCGGAGAAAGCTCTTCGCGCGTGACAGCTCTGAGATTATTATTAACGGCTTCGGGCATTTTTCGCGGGGCGCAAATTAATTACCACGTAGGACCCGCATGCCCCGCACATTGGCCGCCGCTCTTTTCAGCGCAATTCTGCTTTCCCTCAGTCGTTGGGCACCTTGTCCTTGCTTTCTTGTTTGTTTGTTTGTTTTTTCCTTCCTTTATTGAGCATCGGAGCTAAGTTCATTGCCACGATAGCGTTCGAACTGGAAGCTGGACTTCCGGTTCTTTATTTCTTTCTTCTTTTTGAAATCTCTCGTGCGGTTTAATCTAACGGAATTCCATCGGACGCTTGTCAACACTGGCCGTTGAAAGCCTTATCGTCTGCTTTTGAATGTGTAGGTCTGTTCACGAAGGAAGCGGAATCGTCTGCCTCTTTGAAGGAATCGTCTGCTTGTATGCAGCTCTGCTAACTGCGAGCAGACGTCCTGAGAGTAAGTTTGTCGTTTGATGGCTCCCTGGGGAGGTGGTACCTTAGTAGCTGTTTTACGTTTCGCGATAGCCAGGCTATTAAGAGGAGCACGAGCGAGAAGGCAATTAATAACACGTCGGAGATAACCATACATTTTCTTTTTCTTTTTGCTGCTCCTTATCACTAACATTACAGTTTTGTACTACTGTATACGTCTGCTCACGAAAAGAAAAAAAAAACGAAATCATCTGCTATTGCGAGTGAATCGCCAGCAGGTGTCGTCTGCTTAAGCCTTCTGCTACAAACGAGCTGGCGACCGACAGTCTGTCGTCTGCTGGCGGCCTGAGGATCGAGGTGGCACGTTTTTGATGTTTTTCTTTCTTATAGCCAGGCTATTAACAAGAACACGAGCAAGGATGCAATTAATAACACGTCGGAGATAACCATCTCTTTCTTTTCTTTGCCGATTCTTATCGCAGACATTAGAGCAGCCGTCTTCTTAAGAAGTGGCATATTTGGCTCGACCGAAAGACTACTATGCGTCGAATGCCTATATATTGGCCTGGTCTTCTGAAGATACGGTCAAGCGTGCGTGCCCCTGCCGATAGAGGTCGCCTCGCCTCGATTCTATACGAGGTAATTAGTCATCTTGTGAGCCAGAAAGTGATAGTTACGTGACTTCTTCATCAGTGCGTGTGTGCGCCCTGAAAAGTCGTCTGTACCTGGCGCGCGTGTGCCTGCTTTGGCTTCATTTGCATATTGATTCCCCAATACTCTTGCCCCAAGCGATGCAACTGTTCGTGAGACATATAACACACAAATGAAGGATAAAGATATTCGCTTAGGCGTTATTGCAGTAGGCGGAGCAAGGAGGCGTATACACTACTTAGTGCGAATCTTTAATACCCTATGGCTAGGGCGTTGGATCTAATTCAGGACGAATCCGCTCACTAATTTAATCAGCGTGACTTTTCGATACAAGCTGCGAGGCAGTCCCTCTATCTTTCTTCTGTTCAGTTCGGGCGCTGATAAGATTGCTGTGTCAGCAATAGCTTCGGCGGCTGGTTTGGCGTGATGTTTCACTCGAGGTCGCCGAGAAAACAGTCTAGAACGAACGAACGAACGAACGAACGAACGATGAGCGAACAAGCAAAGACAAAAAAGTCAGGTGGTTTCTATGCATTCGTTTAACAAGACTTGAAGGCTAAAGCCATATTTTTTTTCTCCTCGTCAAATGTATTGTTGTCCCCCCCCCCCCTGAAAGCATTGTGCACCTAACGGGATTTTCGCATTGCCTCCGGGGTGCGGCCCATCTTTGTCAAAAAAAAAACGAGATCATGCGATGACGTCATCATGTGACGTCTCGTGATATGTTACAGTGTCACGGTTACGTCATAACATGATTATTTTTTCATTAATTTCATGTTGACGCCGATGCCGCCGACAGTCACTTTTCCCGTTTCATGAAGCATCTACGGCTTTCGCCTTCTCAAACAAACAAACATAACGATGCGGCCAAGTCGGGCAATTGTAAAGTCTTTTCCCATGTCTCCTGAGACGGTTGTCTTGAATAAAACTAATGAACGAATTGAAAAACGTATTTGCAGTTCCTCAGTGATATAAACTGAACGCTTCGTAGTGCATATGTCGTTAATCACAAGGTGTCGTCATGGTGGCCATACTTTAAACATGGCTCATTGCGAAGGGGTGGAGTCGTAGGCAACTTGGCATCTTTTCCATGGCAAACAGGCAAGTAGCAGCGATCAAATGTCACAGGAAACGATCCGGTCTCTCGAATGCCGCCTTGCTGCAAAATCTGAGCTTACAACATAGCGTACGTAAGCGCAGTCTCTTTTTTTTTTGCCTCTTTGTTTCTTGTAACTTGAAAGGGCAAAAAAAAAAAAAAAAAGGGAGGTACCTCAAACGTTTTTCTTTTTGCCTCTAAGGAAATGATGCATGGTCTCTTCAGTCAAGGCGTGAAAGCCCTTTGAAAGTGCTACCCTGTAATCAAGGTATAATTTGGGTCCGGTCTTGTAGCTGATGCAATGCTTAGCATGCCTCACACCTTCCTCGTCTCCGGTCATAAAAAAAAAGGGGCCTCTCAAATCGCGCGCTTTAATTTCATCTGGTAAACGCCACGCGGAAAGGCAGTCCATCCTTAGCGACGCACATTCGTCTTGTTTCGTCTTTATTCCTCAACACTGCGTCGTGAAACGCGGCGATAAAAGTTCATCGTGCACTTATACACTTCCTATGGTAATTTTGTCAGCCATGAATACGTATCAACTTTAGCGCGCCCCCGAATCGTGCCTCATTATGGACACCATCAATTTTCTTCCGTTTCTCAATATTCTGGATCTCATTGGATATCGTGTTCTTTGTGATGCTTTAAAAATACTCGGAGCCCTTACACTACTGTGAAGACGGAACCCAGTGAAGCTGCGACTACGATGGCTCTGGTATGGTGAACGTTGCTATAGTGAATATATATATTATCATTATTAGACTATATTGAGCGACTAAAGATACGTGCACTCAAAGATCCCTGTGTTTCTCTTGCGCATGACGCATATTATCTCATCAACGGCGGTGTCAAAGTGATACCCTGTAGTACGTAAGAAACCCCGTTGTTTCGAAAGTACAAGCCAGCAGGAAGGTAATTTCTTATGCAAGTGGTCTTGTCTTTGAGGCGAAATTGTTCACGTCATTCTGCCTTGTCGGCGAACTTCATACACCTTTATGTTTTCTTTTACGTAATGTCCATTTTTTTTTCGACGCAAGAACTCTGGATTAGTCGAGTTGATCGGTTGGCCGAAAATTGTTGTTCTACAAGTCTCTTGTCCACGGACGCGATCCGCCAGAACCGAGCCACACACAGTTCCGCTGCAGAAATGTTATATTTTCCGTTATGTGTATGGTAAGTCGGGCTCATTTTCGTCTTCACTGGTCAAGTGTTTGCACGCATGCGCTCTTGCCGCTGATTCGAGTGCATCGAAGTGAAATTCTTATAAATATTTCGCTTCATCGTTTGTTTGCTGCTCTGTCCAATTACAGTTTGCTCATTCAGCACTCGCAGGTTGTGCGAAAGCGGACACAACCTGTTAGATTTGCACACATTCGCACTATCGATGAAGGATATAATCGGCGAGCGCATGTATCCAAGTGCTCATCGTCATTTAATTTTAACGCCTGTTTCTTGTTCCTTCGTGTGATTTCAGCTTGCTCACTTGACAATCACAAGTCGTGCAAAAGCTGGCGATGAAAAACAGTTGCACACATTTGAACTATCGATGAAAAAGCTCATCTGTAAACACATGCTTCTACATTGAGAGGTCATGGTTATTTAATTTCATTGGTCGCTTATTGTTTCTCTTGTGTAATCTTCAACTTGCTCATTTGTTGGTGCCAGATTATAGGAAAGGGGGCGACGGAATTTACAGACATTTGCACTAACGATGAAGGAGCCCATCAATAAAAGCATGCATGAATATACGAACGATGGGGAAATCAATCAACAAATATATGAAAAAGTAAACTAATCAATAAACTAGTCAATCAGTTAAATAATTAATTAATCAATCAATCAATCAATCAATCAATCAATCAATCGCCAAAGCACTCGGTTGAAGGTCGACATCCTCAAGACAAACAACACATGGATAATCAATCGCCTTAGAACTATCTTAGTAGCAGGCGTGGGTATGTCAAGAATTTGCCTTGACATTGATTTTGGTGACGATCAGTGGGACTTTGATGCACTAGTTAAAGAAGACCTGTCCAGTTATTATGCTGGTTGTACCAGCACACATAATGAAGCAGACTTACGCAAAGAAGACAACACAAGTGCTCTTATTAGTTTATTCGTGGACTGTATACACGAACACTCTGTAGGCGCAGTGCGTTGCGTCATTATTCGGGCCTTGAATTTTTCTACATGGACTGCCGTCTGCAGGTTAGATCACCATTGTCAATATTACCTATTATTAGGGGTGTGCGAATAGTGAATTTTGGAACCGAATCGAATACGAATCGAATAGTGACGACACCGAATCGAATACGAATACTAATCGAATACTTTTCGAATAGTTTTCGAATAGTAAGACAACCATTCTCAAAACGGTCCTAGAACTCCGCAGCGTTTTTTTTTCTTTGTTTGAACCAAATATTCACGAACTTTCACCAAAGAGCGTTGCGCTTACTTTTAACTGACTCAAAATACCACAGCTATGAAATCTGAGGTAAGCTCGTATACAGCAACGACCAGGGCCGTCGATATATTTTGTACCTGTAGGTTGACATACAACAGTGACTGCAGATACTTTGTCGCCTGCTTTTAAATAAAACTGAGACATAAAATCTAAACAATTTTGAACCGAAGACTATGCATACAGCTACGGCGGTAATGAAATACATAAACCTGCCATCGCAACATGGTCCTCGGCACTGAAGGCATGTAGACATCGGTGTTGAAAGCTGTATCTGCAAGAACAATTTACGCAAACACAACCCTTGCATCTATTGCTATTCATGAAGCTGAATGCAGGTGCACCTTCAGTTATTACAAGATGAAGTCGGGAACTGATTAATGCGATGCAGAAGCAGCATAGTAAAAACTGAGCGAGTATGGAGCTTTCATGAAAAAAACGCCTTCATCCGGTAATCAATATAGCGTCGGTAGTTTCGTAAAAGCTTGGGCTGCATGCATACTGGTAATTTAGTGATTAAAAGAAGAAAAATGGCCTTTAACTATTCCAAAGTTTCATTGTTTTGGGGTTCTCCCGTCGGCGCTAATTATTCGAAAACTATTCGAAAAATATTCGGTATTTCGAGTATGTACTATTCGATTCGAGTACCGAATCGAATAGAATGCTATTCGATTCGTTATTCGAAATTTTCGAATATTCGCACACCCCTACCTATTATGTGTAGATCTAGATGCCTTTCAAGATGATATTGAAACGTACCGACCCTATATTGGGATTTCTTGTTTTTGGTCTGAGCATGCGAGTGTCACTTGTCTCGGCCCAACGTCACTGTCACTTGATCTAAGGCGTATGAATATAATTACACATGACCTGTAGCATCAGTGTCGAAGAAATGCCAATACTACGCCTCGGAGAAATGGCTTAGACGAAATATTGAAAGGTTAGGTTAGATTGACAAACAGACTACGCGAAAACGAAATAAAAGAGAAGAATACGAAAATGGTTCCTTTCCCATATCATAAATTTCCTCCCTGCAACATTGCTTACATACTTTCAAAAATGGATGTAAGTAATAATATCTCGCAACATCATAGGTCTACACATATACGCACAACAGTGCAGGATGCGAAGATACATTGTGCAAAACGAAACGGTTTTCGAAAGAAGAATGAACGAAAAATGAAAGTTGTCGAGACGGAACTTTTCCTGTTCACAGATGGTGTATCTTTTTCGGGAACTTTTCTTTTTAAATGCATTCACGTAAAAAAAAAGTAAAAAGCCACACGACTGTCTATTCACACTGGCGTCTATACGTGCGGTTTGGAGTCAGTGCTCGGAAATATGAATCAAATCTTGAAGCAGGCGGTATGCCACGTCTTCTTTTCCTGCATACTTCACCATAACGGCCACTTCGTCTCGCATACGCGAGCAGACGATATACTTTGGCAAACAACAGACGATACGTCCGCAAATGGCAGACAATGTACTTCGGGACAGCATGATAAAAGTACAAAAAACCTCTCCCCAGGGGGCGGCACTGCAGCATGTGAGACGCACGAACGCGCACACGCTATATGCGAACGGCCAACGCAATCCAACGGCCGATTACAGCCATGCGATCGGCGAATAATGCAACGGACGAGTCGTATAAGAAAGGGTGAAGCGTGCGTAGCAGATGAAAAAACGGGCAGAAAAATGGCGGCGAGGGGAGGGACGGTAGGTTGTATGGCGCGGTTTCCCGTTACACAATGGCCGTGACCCGATGCTGTCAATCAGTTTGGGGGAAACGGTTTCTTGGTTTTGCCTCTTGACCCGCGCGCGCCGGGATACATAACAGCACCAATACCAACTAGCGTGCGTGCGCGGAAGCGATAGAGGGAAAAGTCAGACGAAAGAGGTGCGAAACAAGATCGTTGCTAGCAGACGACAGGCGTGCGAGAGATGCGGCGCGTAGATAGATGGGGCTGCGCGAGTAAAGCGAGCAGACGTTAAAGTAAGCAAAAAAGAGGAATCATGGCGGCGAACGGTGAGAGGTAGCAGACGAAAAGCAAAGAAATCGTCTGCTACTTTTTTACCCTGTCGTCTGCATTTATTCGCTCACTTCTGGATTTTTATGCGCTAAATTTCCCGCATCGCTTAGGAAGAAGAAGCGGCTGTTCAGGCGAGAGAGGGTAGGTTAAGGCTACGCGCGTGCGTTCTTCACGCCCCCTGTGAGTGATCTCACTGGGATGCTCTTTTTATCTTTATTTTTCTTAATTTTTCTTCGCATGGATGGGATTCGGGCGCGTGGAGCGGAAACGCCTCGCAAAAAAGGTAAACACTAACAAGACAAGTAGTGCGGAGTGGGGGGAAGAAGAGGCTTGGGTCAAGGAATGTCGGCAAATGCCTCGCCTTCTTTCGCATGAGGCTGCTTCGCTACGGAAACGCCGCGGCACGGCAGGGCCGTCCGGCCACCGGAGACTGAGCGCTAGAAGCCAAATAAAGGAAATACATATAACGCTGAGAAAAGACACCAAGCGGCGCAACTCACTGCATTACGTGCTGTAGAACCTCGGCAAGTTAGGGAGAAAGAAGAGGAAGAAACTAAAAGATTCAGGAAGAAGCGCGGAATGGGCGGATATGGGCCGAGCTAGAAAAGATCCGTTGCTAACGGTCTTGCAAAATGCAAAAAAAAACATCGCCACTTAAAAAAAAGGCCTAATGGATGGCGCGTTTGCTCGACTCCCGTGAAGCTGAAGAATGAAGCAGACGACAACTAAAGAAGAAAATGGCGGGAGGGGACAATTGTCGGACCTCCGCGGCGGCGGGAGCCGAACCAGCGAGTGTATATACGGTATAGCCCCGTGGAACGGCGTCACGAAGCTCACATTTGGAAACAAAAACACAAAAGCGTCCGCGAACGGAGGCGTTAGCGACATTAATGGAGGCGCGAGCGAAGACAAAGGAGGTGGAAAGAGGGGGCTCTGCCGGTTCTTTGCCGAGGGCGCGCCCTTCGCACGGTAGCTGGCGGCAGACGATATCGCACCTAGAGGGCGCGCGTGCGCGCTCATCAAGCGGGTCGTCTGCTCAGTGCTCGCACGGCATAGTGTCGTCGTCTGCTATCCACCAGTCGAGCAGACGACCTTCTGCTTCCGCAATGTTCAGCAAGTTAAAGAAAAACAAGATGGCGGTGACTTTGACCGCCCCAAGATTCACAGTAAGCTATATAACGGATTACGCCGAGTCCAATGGGCTACGTAAGGTTACGGAAAAGAAAAGAAAAGCTGTTTTGAAATCACGAATCTTATACTGAAGGAAACAAAGGTAGAGTGAAGGAAATGTAAGCACAGTGTACGGAGCTTTTGTAGTTTGCAGTGATTCGTGACACAGTAGTGAGCGACCGTCGTCTGCTCGACTTGTGGAGAGCAGACGATCTCCGCTTCCGGTATTGATGTAGTGTCCGCTAGCGCGAAGAACAAAGAAAGGTTTTGGCTGTGTCCGCCGAAGAAGGCCGAATAGTTGGAGATTAAGTGGCTCCCATGGCCAATATAATCTTTCAGATGCATAAATACAGAGAAAAGTACGGTAATCTTAGCTTGCCCTTGAAGTCTTGCACGTTGGAGTTGCATGCCGTTTGAGTATAGTTGCCGGTCGTCTGTCTGAGTTCGGTCAAAGAGGCGGTAGTGAAATGAACGGTTTCGTCCTTTTGGCTGTGTAGTCAAACCGACCACCTCCCCAGTGTTTCTTGGTCTGAGCGGTTGGCAAAAGCTGTCTCTGTGATCGTCCGAAGACGTAGAAGGGTCAGCCATTACTCGACTTCGGCTAAACTAAAAAGCACTATAGTTTTGCTATCACGACTTGCAACCTAAAAATAATTTTAGAAATTGTGAGAGAAGTACGGGACTTTTGTACTTTCCAGTGGCTGTTCACCAGAATGTCAACCACCTTGAAAAACCTGGTTTCATTTTTGTTTATACGTCAAGGGGCCCTGCTGATACATGATGTTTCAAGCAGCCACTGTGCTGTTCGCACTTGTCATATTTTCTAGTTTTATTGTTGCGTTCGCTTCCCTTTTGACCGCAATATTTACAGCTTTGTCATTTCAGAGTACTCTGTTCGTCCTTCGCATTACTATGCAAGTCTTGGCTGTAATGCCTCCGGGTGAATGTAGGTATCGAAATCAATATGCGAATAGAGAAATGCAACTCACGGACGCACTCATATTTCGACTCTCATTATCAACAAGCCGTTATAGTCGTCTGGCCGGGTGATATCTCCAACCCACTTTGGCGTGTTTTCGCCATTGTTGTCTCCCAACCCATTAAGTGTGCTCGTCACATCCATGTTGTCCGCAGTCATCCGTACTGCGTGACTTGCACACTCGCCGCTAACCTGACAACAAAAAGACACGTCGCCGCAGCGCTAACGAAATCTTCCACGGACAAAATTTGGCATATCGTGTTCACAGCATGCTGGGCTGCCAAGTTCATGCCTTATACATAGATAAGGCAACATCGTCAAGAGAACAAAAGAGTCAACTTATAAAGCCGTATTATACGAGCAGACAAAATATGTCACGAGCACCAGCTGAATCGGCTCATGTGGTTGAGAGACATCGAATAGAATGCTTACAGTGTGCGTTTTATATTTACGTTTTATAAACAAGCGTTGCTATTTTGAGAGGAAGTTAAGGCTTCCGCACGTGGAGAAAGTTTTCACGGACCGTACGCTGGCATAATACTCATAACCAACTTTACCAAAGTTGCCTTGCCCAACTAAGAAAAGTTTTATATTATGGTGCGGGCAACCGTCCTCGCGAGCCTGGACAAGAAATTTTTGTGCATCCTCAAAAGAATGTTGTTTCGACAATATATCTACGGTTATTGAAGCGTGAAGGGCCCCGAAAAATTTGCCAACAGCTTACAGAGAGGTGTGCTTTCGTACTTTTAGTCGACTGCTGTTCGTAACACTTTTCTGCGAAGTAAACAAACGTGACAGTATTCCGCTTGGAGATCGAGACTCGGAAGTGCAATTATCGGTGGTGGTAAAAGGAATGTCAGCCGAGCCATAATTTCGCAAGAATTATCGAAGACAAGTCTAAACGAAGGCAAGTCTAGACAAAGACGGGTCTTGAAAAAGACAAGTCATGACGAAGATAAGTCTTTACAAAGGCAGGTTCTGAGGAAGACAAGTGTTGATTAAGACAAGTCATGATGAAGACGAGTTATGACGAAAGCAATTCTAGACAAAGGCATGTCTTGAAAAAGACAAGTCATGACAAAGACAAGTCTAGATGAAAACATGTCATGGCGAAGACATATCTTGACAAAGATCTCATAATGAACACAAGCCTAGACGAAGATAGGTCTTGACAAAGACAAGTCATGACGAAGAGATGCTTAGATGCAGGCATGTCATCACGAAGACATCTTTTAACTAAAATGACGAAGACAACTCCACTTTTCGAAAGCCTGGCCCCATGGCAACATACTTTGTTCGACGGCTGCAAATTTACATTCTAACCATTTGTTTTCATAACTTCTACTTAGGGCAAGAAACCCTAAATTCGTACAGCAATGTCTTTCAAGCTTTAAGTCAGCGATTTATGAACCATTTGGATTGGACATTCGAGTTTCCAGTATTAAGAATTTGTGCAAATAACTTGTTTGAAATTCACGGACAAAAATTGAAGTATTGGGCACAGCTCGCTAAATACTTTTGTCCGCAGCTAGACTACGCCCTTTTCTGAACACAACAGGAAAAAGTCTACGATAAGGCGTAGAAAGGTACTCGAACTCTGTCGACAATGTGTGGACCGGCAAACTTCACTTTCATGAGGGCTGCAGAACGATCAGTAGTTTTCAGTCATGTACACAACTGGTCCAGTGCGTTAGTATGGTGCGGATCTTACTCGCGTTAGTATTTTTTTAGCTTTTGACATCGCGGATAGCGTATCAACAATTATTTTAGCCCACTGCGATTCGCTCGCAAGCACCTCGTTTATTTCGCGATAGCTTTTAACGAGGAAAAAGATAAGCTACGGCACGCTGACTGGCATTAAATCACTTCGGGCTGGGTTTATGTGGAGCGATGAGAGTATGAGAGATACCAGGGCCGAAGTTCTCAAGAAAGTGCTTATAGCTAAGATGATATGATCGCTTTATCAGGTGAAACGACGCCTGCATGACCCAATAAGGCTACGAGGTTAGTTGTAATGTCCGAAAGAAGCAAGGTCGACCTATAAAAGAACAGGCAACACAGTACTGATAAAGATTTCAGCGGGAAAAACCGCTGCAGCATACCCATTACTGATAAAGTGAACTCAGAGCTGCTTATCAAGAACAGCGGCTACTATTAAAAGAACTTCAATGGATTATATCTAATATAGAGCAACGAAGATATCTAGGGGTGCGGGCCTGTGAACACCTCCCAAGAATTCCTGTCTTGGATGACCTACGGTTTGAGAGAAACTGTGGCTTGCGAACGCACTGCGTTAGGAGATCAAGCGCCTAGTGTAATGGACTTAGTACGATGCAGTAGATTAATGCTTACGCGCGGCTTTTCTTGAGCGCGGAGCGGCAGGTAGTAGGTGCAGCATACGTGTAAACAATCTTAGACCAATAACACGATACACGGAACACGTAAAAGGGCGCGCAATCAATACAACGTACTTGCAGGAAAGTGAAGACTCCCGAGAAAGAAAATAGCTGTCCACCCGATATTAATTAGCACGAAGATAGAAGGGGAACCCGCTCTAGTCACTTCAGCAGTGAGTACTAGTCGCAAATGAAATACTACTATGTATATCGTGAAACAGCGCTACGAGTTCACAGTATAGCCAAGGAAAAAAAAATTGAAGAAGGAAGAGATTCAAAAGCGTGTTCAACCCTTATATTCGACCGTAATTCAGAGAGAGAGAGAACAAAACCTTTTTAATGAAAACCAATGGTTTCCTCGATTGTGGGAGCCGACGACGAGCACCAACTAAAAGAAAGCTGCTTATTAGGCTCGCATTACCGCCGTAAATTGTTTCTTTTTTCGTCTGCTTAATGTACATCGTCTCTTAATTGGTGCAAACTACAGCTAATTGTCCACCGTTTACGCATTATACACGCGGCAGAAGGCGTTCTATAAAGGGCCGCTATTTCGAGCATTGCGGTGGTTACCTTTTCTTTTCGTCCGCCATCCAACCCGTATCTTAGAGCAAATTTAAGTACGCGGTCGTCCACCAATTACGGCGTCATACGATTAGCAGACGACGGGATATAAAGACCGCTCTTCTGCTCGGCGTTTTCGTTTCGCATGCTTCTCGCCCTACATCTTGGTACAAAATTACAAACACTTTTGCCCGCCACTTGCGCATTATATCCAGCAGACGGCGTTCTAAATAGCGCACTGCTGTGTGCACTCTCTCACAGTAATGTGACGATAGAGCGCTCTGGCAGTCGCGATAGAGCGTTGTCCGTTAACGACAGACGATAGAGCGTCGTCTGCCGTAGAAGACTTTGGCTGTCGCGGTAACAGCAGACGATGGTGGCTGCTAACGATAGAGCGTCGCCTGCTATATAGTGGACGGAAACGCTCTAATGCGTCAGGTCACGTGCATTCGCGTGATTGCGCTTCTGATTGGCTGGCGGCAGGTGAAGAGCTTCGGATACGCTGCCACGTTATGTTAACGTAATAGTGGCCTGTACGCCGGCCCGTTTCTCGGCTGACAAGTCAAGGTTACGTAATAAGCCTGCAAACAAAGGGAGGCACACACTGAGGTCACGACATCCCAGAAACTAACGAGTTTTAATTCGTCTTCCGCTCCTCCGGCTAATGCGCTTACGCTTACTTAAGCCTAATGACAACGTCGTGGCCCGTAAGTGCACGCAACTAAAGAGATGCGTCTTGCGTTCAAACGCGGACTGTTTACTAATAAACCAGTTTGCGTTGCCCATGCGTAGCACGGTTTCTTGTTATTGGTAGCGCAGGTTCGCGCTCGGTTAGTGGAGGAATTGTGTTCCTGTCACGTGTGGTCAAGAGTGATGCTTGATACGCTCTAAGCGTATCGAGCGCCCCCAGCTAAGTCAGGTCATCGCGTTAGAACGAAAAAATAAAATAAACCCTGTTATTTTTTTTTCTCTGAGGAATGATGTTCGCGGTAGTAATGAAATTCTTCACCCTGCTAACAAGCAGATTCCTGAACGGTAAATTTATGCTTAACATTGCCGGATTCTATGGAACGTTCTGGAAGGTCATAGAAAATGTTCCGGTCCCTACAACGGCTGCTTAACCCGACATTCCGACTTCGGCAGCACTGTTTATTGACGCACCCATAGACTTAAAAAGGAGAGCGTTATAAATTAACCAATTGCAATTACTTTGGATAATCGATAGAAAAACTTTGCTTGTACTTCCTTCATTGCTCTTGCTATCAAGCAGATACCAGAATATTAAATGTATGCATAAAGTTGCCAGATATTATGGAGCGTTCCGGAACTTCACGAAAAAAAAAAAACAATTCTACACTGGCTGCTTAACACGACATTCCAAACTCGATGGCGCTGTTTACTGACGCACCCATCGACTTTACTAGCAGAGTGTTATAATGTAACGAATTTCTGGATGATCAACTCTAGAAATTTGCACGTACTTTTTTTATTGTCCTTGCATCAAGTTATTCAGCGGGCGCGGTGGAAACAGACCCACAGCTGGCCATAGTATCTAAAGATTGGAACTAAGTCGACGCGTACAGGAAAGCTCACGATAGACCGGACGGCGCTCGGTGATTGATACAGAGTCGTTCTAAAGTTACTTTTGTTTAAACGACTCCAGACGGCTTGTTATGGCTTCACTGCAATTCGACACATCGCAATCGTACCCTTCGAATAACAGAAAAAAAAAGAGAAATCTTGAAGGCAACGGAAGAAACGCAGAACCGATACCCTGGTATTACGGGTCTACGCGAGTGGGTCAGGGGGGCCCACCCTCAGAACGCGCCTTTAAAATTATCACTGCTCTCCAAAAAATGCTGCACGCCTTGTCAAGTCACATCACAACGGGCCGAAAGATGGACCGCCGCCCGCCTAGGGCGATCGAGGGCGCGCACAGCGATTGATGCGTTCGGAACCAGTCATCACGTGATTGCCGTACCAAAGGAACTAGAGGGTGTGGGGCCCAAAGGGTCAAGGTAGGAAACACACACTTGTCCCAGACACAATGCAGGCATCAATGCTCACGAGTAGTCCAGGAAAAAGGACGCGGAAACATCCTTTATGAATGGCACGCGGAATATCGTCTTACCTGAACATATTTTTTTTGTCGTCTGCTTTTCTTGTCGTCTGTTGTACGTTGCAGCAGATGTGTCGTCTGGAACGTAGCAGACGACCGACCGTGTAAAGCGGTTCGGATGTTGTAAGGGAAAGGTTTAAAAATGCAAAAATAGAAAAAAAATTGTAAACTCCGCACTTGAAGGGGGTTCCTCTCTTCGTCTTCTCGGCGTTCTTGCAGGCACGCACCACCGAGAAGAACAGTTTCGAAGAAATTAAGCCGGGTGTGCGACGAAGAAATGGGCTTCCACGGAACACCACACCACACAAGTCGAGAAGAAGCTTCGCACAACAGCAGCAACAGCCGAACCAAACTGAACCGAAGCAGACGACAAAGGTTGGGCCAAGTAGACGACAACGGGTGGGCCAAGCAGACGACGTACGAGCGCGCTACTACTCCCCAAGTGTTGGATGATGCCGCGCGCTCCTTTTCGCGAAGAGTGGCAGAAGACCCGGAGCAGACGATGCGCTCGCGGAGCAGACGCGAAAACTTCTCGGAGCAGACGACGCGGAGCAGACGACGCGATGCAACAACGCCGGCCGGTATCCCCCTCGCCTCGCTTCTCTCTCTATCGAAAGAAGCGCCCTTTCCTACACCTTTGCCGCTTCTACCTGCCCTCTCTGCAACAACGTCATTCCAAACGCTCTCTTTCCCACTGCTCAACTTCTCCCCGGCATCACATCCTCCTCAACGCCAGTGGCTCGCAACGAATGACCCTCACGATTGGTCCGGGCCTGGCCATGACGTAGATGCGATTCGAAGCATGCGTTTTTGCTCTCGTTTGCGGTCTTGAGTGGTGGTGAGCTGTGGATGCGGCCATTTTCACTCCAAACTTTGAAGAAACCTGGTGTGAAGGAGGGGGTCTCTCACTAGGGCACACATTTTTGAGCCAAGAACCGCGCTTCCCGGCTGACTATGTATGATGCGCGCAGGCGCTCAAGATTAGCGAGACTCAGCTACGCGGAAGCGCGTGTAACGGGACGGGGTGCTTTTTATCTAGAGAGTGGCCGCTCTTCGCCAACGCACTGGAGCGAAACGGTGCGCTCTAATTTGGGTTAGACCTTGTTAGTGCGCGCCGCCTTCTTCCTTTTATAAAGTTTTATCCGCCAACTTTCTCACGCTCAACGTCTCGGTCATGGCCGTCGGAATTCTGTAACCTTGAAAGGAGTACTAACGTCCCTTTTTCGACTATTAAGGCAATTTATTTCACCGTCACATATATACATGATGCCAAAAATATCCCTGTTAAATAATAAAGAAAAAGTCGCGGTGAAAAACCTAATATTTAATATAACGTTTCGACCGAGGGCTGTCCTTTTTGAAATATCCCCGACCGGTCTTAGGTCGAAACGTCTGAGTAAATGTTATGTTTTTCACTAATATTTAATATAACGTTTCGACCGAGGGCTGTCCTTTTTGAAATATCCCCGACCGGTCTTCGGTCGAAACGTCTGAGTAAATGTTATGTTTTTCACTGGGACCTGTTATTCATATCATTTACCGAATAACCAGGAACCTTGTTCTGAAACTATGTGCAGTAGACTCTCAGCAAACGGAAATCTCTTAAACGGAACTGCTGCTTAAATAGAGCAACTGTCTCTAATATGATTGGTTTCGTGCAATATTAATGAGAACTAACAGACAATAAGCCCTTAAAAGTAATCTTATTTCCTGGTTTCCTACATGTATTCTGCACCGCTGTTCATCTTACAGTAAACGTAACTCCTGTTAAATGAAACACACTTTCATAGTCCCTTCAGGTTACGTTTAATGAAGAGTTCGCTGTATATACATAAAGACAGAGGTTGACGGAGCTGCGGACATGTACATTTTTGCGGCGTCGCAGCCGCTTGGATCAAGCGAAATAAATTAAAAAGCCAATTACATTCACCTGTATGACTTGAGCACTTTGACGTTTTAATTACGACAGAAGAAGAAATGCCGGCAAGCATCAGAAGCTCTCTATCTCTAACTTACCATACTTGCTTCTTTGAACTAGTTTCAGTTTTGACACCTAAGAGGCGAATGCTTGACGAAGTCCTCGTTCTATAGCTATATATGATCTTCCAATTGCTGCTGTTTCCAGGCGTGAGCTTAGTCAGAATGAACGCACCTGGAACTTCTGTTTCTTCGTATATCCCCTCTGATGTCAGTGTATCCAGCGTTTTTGTGCCGTGACCTAGGCAAATTCTGCGCAGCGTCACGACACCGCGATAACGTGGACTGCCCTAGGTCCGCGTCCTGTCGAGGCTGACTTGTGCATCAAATTTCGATACCGTATGAGTGAGCGTGCTGCGTACGTTCGAAATGCAGAAAACAATTCCGATACTCTGAATTTCGATTCGCGACAACTCTGAATAGAGAATCCTCTATTCATAGTTGTCGAATGTTCATATCTCTTCGAACGTAAGAGATAAAACTTATTGACGTCCTCTAAGAGACAACGCAGATGTGTGAATGTGGAAATAGGCAAGTGAATCTTGGTATATTTTCGACAGTCTTACGCTCGCATTCATCCAGAACCATGTTCAATACGCTGTGGTAGTGCTTTTGTCCTTCAGTCAAATACCTAAATTGGACCTTGTGACGTATAGATGCTGTGATTCCCTGCGTTCAGCGTATTGACTCACCTAACGAATAGAATCGCCTTTATGACTGTTCTCTCATTTCCAAGCTCTACAGTTGAGCGGACGTCCAGTCCACGACGACGTCACACATACCGTGCGATGCAGCTAAGCCTAATATTTCTTTTCTATTTCTCTTTTTCACCCCATATGCCACTCCACGACATATTCATTGCTACAGCTACAACTGCGAACACAAATTTTTCGAAGTGATGCTACAATGATGTGTCGGCTGTGGGTCGGTGTAGCGTTACCCAAGCCATTCACCTATCGAACAGGTATGGCGAATTCATCTATGTGCGATAACTTCGACTGTGTAGGGGCTATTGATCACCTCTTGTGCCGCTGCCCTCAATTGGAACAACGTCGTCGGACTCTCCAGTGTGCCTTGAAGAGACTCGATGATCAGCCTTTAACTGAGGGAAATATCTTGGGAGCCTCGCCTCGCAGCTCATCAGCTCAGTAAGCCGCACGAGCCCTCCTGCAGTTTTTTAAGGCAACGGAATTGAGCGATCGCCTGTGATACCCTGCACTCTGTGTGTTGTGAAATGTGTGCAGTGATGGTTTTCTCTTTCTTTCTTTCTGTCTGTCTCTCTCTCTTTTACCCCGTTATATCACACCCCATGGGTAGGGTAGCAAACTAGACGTGGTCTAGTTGAACTCCCTGCCTTTCTTGTATTCCTTCTCTCTTTCTCACTCACTCACTCACTCACTCACTCACTCACTCACTCACTCACTCACTCACTCACTCACTCACTCACTCACTCACTCACTCACTCACTCACTCACTCACTCACTCACTCACTCACTCACTCACTCACTCACTCACTCACTCACTCACTCACTCACTCACTCACGGAACGAATCAGAAGCTAACAGTGATTGATTAGTCACTCGACTGACTTTACCTTGGACACGTCGTATTAAAATTTTTAATAAGCTTCGCACTTTCACTGTATGCGTAACTTTCATTCCATGCTGCATTGGTTGTGAAGAGAATGATTCCTTATGGTTGTTTTGAAACGGCCACAGTGCATTCACTCAACGTTGCCAAGAGCACACAACCGGATACAATCGGCTAATTTCACTAGTCAATTTCCGGTCCGAAGCTTCCTTCCCAGCTTTCACGCTGGCAGAAACACCTTGATCTACGACACAAGGTCTCGTCGACTGCACAACACGACTTTTTGACTTGCACAACTGCCCAGTTATGCTCCGAAGGCAGCGGTACTGCGTAACCGCCGTGCTACGCGCCAGACCGTTGGCTGCTGCTTATAGGTGGTTCTCGATTTCGGAGGCAAATTACAGACTGCCTTCTTGGTTTTTGGCACCGCAGCCCAGGAGTGCATCGGGCGAACTTGCCACGCATTGAACCCTATTGAGCCATCGTTGCAAGAAACCGCTGCTCGTCGAATCAGCAGCACTGATGAGCAAAAGGAAAAAAAAAGTGTGAGCGAGTAAGAAGTATGAGAAAGGTTCCTGCAGCTCGTATAAGCAACCATTTTCCATTCGCATGCGTACGTGCGTCACGATTGCCAGGATGAACCGTTGACCCCTAGCGGTGTTGAACGGCAACACTCGGCAGACGATAGCGAACCCACTCGTCCTTGCGTCGATGATAAAGAAAGAAAGAAAGAAAGAAAGAAAGAAAGAAAGAAAGAAAGAAAGAAAGAAAGAAAGAAAGAAAGAAAGAAAGAAAGAAAGAAAGAAAGAAAGAAAGAAAGAAAAGGCGAGACAGTTGGCAGGGGTGAAAGCTGTGCAAGTTCGATTTCTGGCTCGGCGCCCCTTCCTAGCAATCTCCGCGTGTCTAATAGGTAAAGCGGCAACGAGAGTGCGCGCATGCGCAGTTTTAGTCTCTCTCTTTCTCTCTGAAAACACGCTTTGAAACGAGTACGAAACTGAAGCTGCCGGCACCTTAGGCCTACACGCTCGTGAAGTGCAGGCACTTTAGACGAGCAGACGATTTTCTCAGCTCCTGTGAGCGGACGATGAAACGCAAGGTCGTGCAGTGATTGCGTCATAGCGACGACGTGCTCGCCGAAGAAGCAGACGACCGGAGAGAGCTAGCAGACGACGCGCAAGATTACGAAACTTTCGCCGTGGGATCTATTATGCTTCCGATTGATTACCCCTCCGAGTGGTTCGTGGGCAGGAATCCGTTGTGATTGGCGTTCGTACGTTCTGCCGCTCACGTGAAGCGCCTCTCTCTTTTTTATTTCACTTACGGGGACTAAAGCCGGGACGCCTCAATTACGAGACTCCATTTGGGAAATGTGCCCTGCGCGTCTATTGAAGATGCGGTTTCGGCCGCCGTCGATTCGCGGGAGCTGCTGGCATACCGTCGCTCATCCGAAAGGCCGTTTTGTGCGCAGACTTTTGAATGACAGGCGGCCGGTGAGGTTTCATAGCCGTTCAAGTTCACCGGACACAGACATGACGCTGCGAGTGAGACCAACGGAGTTTAGTTCGAAAGCCTGGATTGTTCGAAATTTATGCTTACGTCACCGCTAGCGTGGCGGAGTAATAATCTTTGGAATTTATACAGAACTTTTAATTTGCGGCTCAGTTTTCATTACATCTGAGTTTGTTCTTACCTTTCAGTTAGCGTCGAACCCGCGAACCGAAACTCTGTAAACAGTGTAGTCGATGTATGTGTGTGTGGTTATCAGTGTATATATCATAATCATCACCCTGGAGCACCTGGAGTAGCATGTCAGGCGAATAGCCAGGCAAACATCTCCAGCTTTTCATTAAAACATTTCTCTCTCTCTCTCTCCACAAAGCTGAATAGATTGGACCGCTAAGCCTAAATTGTTCACACTTCACAAATCTGAATAGATTTCTGTTGATAAAGTATCTGAATAAGTAGGCTTAGGACCCTGTCGATACATATGTAATGCCACAAGAACATTTCGATAAACAATAGGGAAATCCTGGTACTACATATACCAGAGAAGCTAGCCGATCGCAGCGCCAGGATTACATCCAGCAATTTATTTCGGAAGCTGTATACGCATGGCCTCCAGATCTGGCTATTTGCGGCTGCCAGATCTCGGTGTCCATCGTCCATGCTTGACGAAGGGGGAGCCATCGTCCTCCTGCAGCTGGTAAATGAAGTGGGCGGAACGGCGCCTTTGCGGTTATGTCGCTTAAGCCTAACCTCGTGGAAGGGCAAAATAAAAAAAATGAAGTAACAAAGTCGTTAAGGGACGCGTTTCTTGCACGGTCCAATTTACCGACCCGTCAGCTCACCGCGGCGACAGGGGCGTCGTAAAGCCGAACTCGCTTTCGCTTTCCGAAGCCCCGCGCTCTTCACTGCGGCGAACCCAACCGACAGGAAGGCGTAAAAGAAAGTACTGCAGTAGCAATAAACAAATAAGCGGAGCTGCCCCAAGTGGCGGTGAAAGCCCCGTGTAGTGTGTGGTGGGGATTAGCGAACCACGCGGAAACCGATATCATCCTGAAAGGCAGCGGCTTTTCTTGTTTTTTGTTCAATATGTCTTCTCTCCTTATAGCAGCTCATAAATACGTACGCCGTTGAACACGCTTACGGCGCTTCTGTGAAGGAGAAAGCGCGTCAAGGTATACATGAGCAGAAAAACGAATCACAGAAACACAAGTTGTCCGCACAGTCCAACCAATTTCGTGCACCGCTGTAGAAGCTACAATGCTGGCGTCGGCCATCATTGAGTTAGCTAGGCCTAATAGTCCAGAGTGTCGTCTGCTTTTAACAATGATGAGCAGACGATGTCCTATTACTAAGCGGGCGACGCTGCACTGCCTTCAGTTGTAATAGAAACCTGTGAGCAGAGTGCATAAATTTGTCTGTCTTCTGCTATATGTATTTGGGAGCTGCTATACAAATTATAGCAGACCGCACGGAACGTGTGGTTGATCGGATGTG
The DNA here is from genome assembly GCF_013339695.2 of Rhipicephalus sanguineus. NCBI lineage: Eukaryota > Metazoa > Arthropoda > Arachnida > Ixodida > Ixodidae > Rhipicephalus > Rhipicephalus sanguineus. The sequence goes on from NC_051182.1 coordinate 131,238,045, forward strand.
TTTTTCCAAAACAGGCTAGGTTATTCGGCAGGCCTTCTGTTCCGAACAAGATGACAGACGACGCCTGTAACGAATCGTTGCATCCTGGGATATACAAGAAGCTTATCAAGAAAGGCATGAAACAAGGAGAAGAATAAAAGGAAAGGAATACTGCCGTTTTCTTATGGCAAGAGAAAGCGTTAATGTTCGCCTATAAGCCCAAGTCAGCTTAAAATAATGTAGACAACGCGACCCATTCATTATCAGCCGCACCTTCAGGCAACTGAAGGCCTTCCAGCAGCCTGCACAGTTTTAACGATGCAAACGTCGCGCGATGCGAGGCGATAACCGCGCAACGGTCCTTTCCCCTCGTGCTCTCCGTGAAAATAAAAACGTCATTTCCTCGTAAGGGGGCGTCGTATTTATGACTCTTGGCCACGAACCGCCGTAAACACTTGGACCTTCCGCTTATACGGTATATATACCGTTGTGCCTCCGAACACGCGCATGCCTCCACCTTGATGTCACGTGTTGTAGTAGGTACTCCGTTCTTTTTTATAACACCCCGTCCGCCATTTCACGTCCAATCTCACTCCATCTTCAGCAGCCGGAGAATATACTTTTTTTACTACCAGGCGTTGCGATATGCGAAAGGCAAAGTTCCGGCAACGCCTGTTTCATTCGGGCCAGTAAAATTTCGCCCGCCCCTCCCTTTGCGGTGCTTCACTCGCTTTCGTTATTTCGACGTCTATACGCAACTTTTTATCGCATTACTTCTATCTCTCCATCTACACTACTGTTATCGGACCCATCTAGTGCTCGTACATCTATATCACATAACAGGCACCGTGGCCGTGAACATTACAGTTAATCTTTCTATCCGGCCCGCGCCTACAGCGCCCCCTACGTCCACGCTGGCGCCTCAGTTAGGCGTAATTCGTGCAAACTGCGTATCTGGACACGCGACGGGCAATATATGTGGCTTTTCTCTTCAATCATCAATATCGCCCTCTAAAATCGCTCCAACGGTCCGGTGATAAGCGGCCCGCGGCCGTTCTGGTTGCGTTAGGGCATGTTCCCGCCACCGTTCATTATTTTCTTTACCGTGCGCGAACCGCAATCCATTATAAAGGAGGCGAAATACAGGGGGTGGTTCGGAGAAAGGTGTTCTTTCCTCGCTTAACGCGTACATTTCGCGTTAAGGCGAATGATGGCTTCATTAACAGCTGCGAAGTGAGCAGTAAATAGGTTTTCGCGGCAGAATCCATTATTACGCTTCTTTATTTTGTTGTTGTGAGCTGTGCAACTCATCATTTATATGGGGTGCAATGAATGGGAGTTTTATGTATATTTTTCTGCGGGGGTTATAGATTGCTTGTAAGAGACAGTCGCGTTGAAAGAGGTAACACAAGGGAAACAAATGCAATTATGGTATTGCCTGTACGGGTCTCAGCCCGATGTTGACGTCTTGTTTTAGACCTGTATGTGGCAGGGAGAGAATGACCTGGTTGTAATCACCGAAGAAAATACCACAGCAATCACGTCAACGCTCGAAATGAAGGTGTTAGCCCTCCTATGAACTTGAGTACGGGAGCAAGAATAAATGAATGTTGAATTCGGTGCAGTAGAAAACTTGTATCTAGTAGTTGTGGTTCTTTGTGTAACCGTATCGGAGAGTCTACTCTCGGTTATTCAATGATAAAGCAAAAATAACCGATCGGACGACCATGTTATGGCTCCTTAAGGTTAACTGGCAGGCATTATTAGAATCTACTAGAAATGCCCATGAAAGAAAACAAAAAGTGCTGTCAGTCTACTTCATCAGTGGAGCGAATACAGAAGAAAAATAAGCTCAGTCATTTTAAACGTTTAAAAATTCAGTTGTGTCATATAGGGCTATTGTAATCCGTAAAGTGTATGTGGTACACAGATTTTTAGTGCCATTAAAACAACAGAAGGGTGCACTGCAGGTGTCGGGCTAACAAGTACTCCCTTTCTAAAATGTGTCAAAAAGTAATGATGCAGAAAGGGTGTTTCTATGACTAATACACCTAGGAAAGTGTAATTTTCAAAGTGTCTATGACAGTCACAGCACACAATTCTCAACAAACGCCTTGCCGAGGAAAAGCATGATCACAAGGGGGCAGGTAAGGTGTTCTTCTGGGTAACCCACCCAAACGAGCGTAATTGTTTTCTAGTGGGCAAGTGAGATGAGGTACACTTCACTTCTCAACCATTTCTTTGCCAATGATGCCTGTGATCCAAGTGGCGCACGAAAGGTGTTTCTGTGACTTATCCACTCACAAGAGTGTAATCTTCGTGTGTAGGAGTGTTGAGGCGCATGATTGAAACGGTGCAGAGAAAATGTGTTTATGGCTAACCAAACAAAGAGAGCTTGGCTTTTTTTACACGAAAGTGTTTTATGCCGGGGTCCACCAAGTACATCCGTCACGGATATGACGTTGATAAAATGGACGCCAACGGGTGAGAAAGAAATAACCAAGAAAAAGATACCCCGCTGGGAATCGAACCCACGACGTTGCGGCCGCGACGGCAAGAGCCCGACGCACTACCGACTAAGCTAACTCGGGAGATGCCAGACACGCCGCGAACGCGCCTTATATCTTTCACACATTTTCTTTCGCGGCGGGCGGAGCGGGGCGGTGCCGCCGTCTGTAAGATGTGAAAAGAAGTAATGCTTCACGATCGACATTTACTAGCGCTTACTCCGAGATTGCACGCGATATCGGAGGTCATGGTTACAGCGTCTCGATACCAGAGAGGCAGACTGGCGGCGCTGTCGTCGCCGAGTCGCCGAGGCACCCTTGACGCAGTTACGTGGTTACGTTCTTTGCCGTTGGTTTCGTGTTAGCGTGCGTCGGCTCATCGGAGTAGTGCAGCTTTCACGTGCACCAACGGGATTTCTCCGCGGCCGACTGCTTCAATTGCGAGAGCACCGACTAACGAAACTGCTGCAATGTGCGTTGCAGAAAGGACGCGATTTCGACGGGCGAATGTCGTGCCTTGGTGGAGCGAGAGCCGCGCCTGCGAGACAGAGGCTAGTGGGACGCACGCGTTTGCGGCTCAGGCTACGAATCTCTACCTCCCTTGTTGCTGAAGCGCAGTGTGTGTTATGTATGCATGAGCACAGGCGTCGGCTACCCATTACTAGAAAGCGCACACCGTGCCGTTTCTCTCCTTAATTGACGACGCTTTGAAGAAGTGCATACCGGGTACCAATGTTGATTATGAGCTTGTTGATATCATCCTTACGCGGGATTCACGATTCGCTGTGTCCAAATATATGTTCACACTGTCAGCTACCACAACGGTTTAATCATGATCATGGGCGTTAGTCGTTGCGATAGAGACATGCTGTCAACATCGGTGCATCCACGTCAAACGGTGCTATAGCGGCCAAACACGAATAGACATTGTACAAGCTCTCATATATCACTACACAATAAGCACTACTTCTGTGAAGTCACGTTTCACTTTCGTGTTATACCGATTCCTATGACGGAGAGATCAGCCATGTTTTTTTACTGTGTAGCAGATTCAAGGCACACTTAACTAGATTTTCGCCAAAGATTTGAGTGGGCGAAGTGCCGCGTCCACTATTACAACCGAGTGCTTTACTTGCCTTTTATAAAGATTGGTAATCTACTTCGGACTCACACGTACCCGCCACGGTGGTCTGATGGTTATAGTGCTCGACTGTTGACCCGAAGGTCCCGGGATCTAATACCGGGCGCGGCGGCCGCATTTTCGATGGAGGCGAGAATGCTTGAGGCCCGTGTGCTTAAATTTAGGTGCACGTTAAGGAACCCCAGTTGGTGGAAATTTCCGAAGCCCTACATTACGGCGTCCATCATAATCATAACGTGGTTTTGGGACGTTAAACCCCAACAATTATGTTACTTCGGACTCACACCTGAACAATGGATTCGAACACCGCTTTTCTGAATCACGTCGGATAGATTCGTGATCGCACCAGCTGTGATCTCCCGGCGATTTTCCTTTCGGAAACCGGACCTACGTTAGCAGGATAAACGCCGACTCAATTGCGCTATTGTCCCGGCTCGTAGCAATGATTGCAGCGTCATCAGTCTTCGCACGCCGGACTTCGTGACGCGTCAGGAGCGGCCTTAATTCGAGCTCGCTTCGCGTACCTTGTTAGAGCGTCCAACTCCGTGCCCGAAAGGGCTATAACTGTCTGCGTTGTCTGCATGGCACTGCTGTACCTCTCTTCAGCCATGTAGATATTACTGAAGACATTATTAGGCATTGTTACATGAAAAAATTACTGGCTTACATTTTCCGATTATGACTCGATGGGGCGCCGACACCTCAGAGTTCATTGAGCGGCGAAGCCCTCCCTGCCTTAAGTGTATTCTGTGCAGTGTTGCCACAAGTCTTTAAACAAAATGTACATTTTTTCCCCTTGGAGGTCATATAGGCGACGAGTACGTGATCTTTAGTATTCTATGTTCTTAAGAATCACATGGCTTTCAGTGGTAAAACTGCAGATACAAAGATAAATAGCTGACTCTTCGTTGCCACGCAACAGATAAGTGGATCATCGTAGGCGACTCCAGATCGCGACGGTTCACGAGTAACTTCTGTTGCGCGCAGTGGCACAACGCATGTTATACAGTAACAGTAAAGCGTTCTGTATTTCTACAATTCGTTCGCAGTCACAGTACTTAGCGCGAGACTTTGTTACACCTGCTATCGTGTAAGAGAGATCGTCACCATTGTTTTGGAACCATCAGCGGCATGACCTACCGGTATTACAAAAAAAAAAGCAAATCTGAATTGCTAGGTTTTATGTCCTCTACATACTAGAAGTTCGGAGACGTGTAATTCATGTAAAATCATGTGTCTGCCCTCTTTCGGAGCATCTCACATGTCGTGGTTCGCTCACTATCAGCCTGGTGGTGATCCGCCTTTTTCATTTTCCTGTGCCGCCCTCTGATGTTTTCGCAGGGGGGCTAGCTTTGCAGGGTGATCTGGGATAACCGGTATCGCTAAGAGAAAACCCTCCGAGATCGAAAGGCGTGCGGAGACCCCCTACCACAGCGTTTCGCGACTCTCCCGCTAGGGGATAAGCGCGCATGCGCCGTGAGAAAGACGGATTACTGCAAGCGGAAGAAAACTTGTAGCTGCATCGTTCTGACCAATCGGACTAGGCCGCTGCAAAAGTGATCTCATAGATGAACTCGCTGCAAGTGCATTCTCACTAATTAGTTCTCCCTAGGGATGATTAAAGGTCCCCAGGCCGCTGTCACATTTAATCCTATGGCAGTGCGGCCTGGGAACTTTTGACCATCCCAGTACATGGACATTTCTCCAGCATGCGCAATTCATTCGTTAACAATGTTGCTAAAAAATGTGACACGGCTGCTTCGAGATGTATAATTGTGAAAGGAACGATATATAACACCCTAAAAAGGTAGCGCGTAAAATGTTTGGCTTTTTGTCCGACAGCGAAATTCGTCATCTGCCTTGTTTCCTTCCTTGATAACTCGGCGCTGCCCACTTTCCTATCTGGAATACTATGTCACGCTTATAACGCGCATGCCGCTCGTGATCTGGAAGTGCCAGGCGCGCGAGACGGCGATTATCGCTGCGGGACAGAAAGACACCCTGTAACTCGCAATTTTTTTAGTGTGCAGGAAGCATCACTGTTGTCGCGGTGATGGTGGTTACGCGAAGAATTAATACAAGCGGTGGTCATTGCGCCTCGATTCCTTCAAATGAACCTACGAATAAATTAAAGGGACCCGTCCTGAGAACGCTTAGACCCTGCGTAACGTCGCACGCGTGGTCGCTGTTAGCGTTGTCAGCCTTCAACGTTCCGATATGTCTAAGCCAACGTTGATCTAAACTGTATCGTCCAGGCCAATCCAACCCCCTCCTACGCTCACGCACGCACGCATGTCAGCCTTGAGCACGACGCTGCATGCAGCGTCCGCCGGAAGCCTGGGAGGCGTCGCAGCGCTGGCAACGGCGCCTCAAGACGGCTGGTGCGACAGTTTGGCGCCACCGGCGCACGCTTCCTTTAGCTTCCCTTAGCGACCCCTCCGACTGCTAGTGCTCCTCGCCTTCGCAACGTCGACCATGCTTCGGATTGCCGATCAAACGTTCCATTGGTAGGAAGGAAGAATGAGGGAGTCGGAAGGGGTAGGAGAGCCTCCGAGTTATTCTGTTACAGCTCGCGTCTGATTCGGCACCGGGTCGCTCGACTCCTTGTCCCTATTTACCTTACATCGCTTTGGTTCTCTGCCATAGCATTCGTGCTGCCTGGACTGAGCGTCGGTGTTTCACTTGCCGCCTCGATCGTCACGGCACTGCGCTGGCCGTATTGCGTGTCTAACATTTGTGATCACTATGGGGTCTCGCTATGCATCTGCGAAACGTGCCGTATTTCGAAATGCGGTGTTGAGCCAAGCTCTAAGGGAGGCTCCAGCGCCACCTTCCAGATTAGTGAGGTGAGCCGGACTTTGAAAAGTGCTCTGGTGTGGCGTTTCATGTGCTGTCGTGTTACTTCAGGCTTCTTGTGCATAATCTAGACCGCGTCAGATTTGACGTAAGGATTAAAGTTGCGAATTGGGCTTGTTAGTATTGCGTATTTTTTATTACTATGGTAGCGCGAAGAAATAGGACATAAGAAGGGCCACGAAGACAGGCATAAAGCGCTGCACTTCGAACAACTGTTTTATTTTGGTCACCAAGTTGTACTTGCATTTTTTGCACACCGCTGCAATTAATGCGTGGAAGAGCATAGTCAGTAGTACACCAGCAATTTTTGAGCCGCTAATCATGCATGGTAAAAAATATCAGGGAAAGAAACCTAGAAAATTGAATCGTTTCGCACTTGAACCCATGCGCAGGTATTACTTCATGGTTTTTTTCCCTGATACTATTTATCATGCATGATCAGCGGCTCGAAATTCGCTGGTGTATTAGTGATTATGCTCTTCCACGTGTTAGTTGCAGCGGTGCGCAAAAAGCGCAATTACAACTGTACAACTTGGTGCCCGATAATAAAACATTTGTTCGAAGTGTAGTGCCTAATGTGTTTCTTCGTTGCTCATCTTGTGTCCTGTTTTTTTTTTGTGCTACCATAATAATCGCATAAAGAGGTAATCTTGGCCAGTGTTCCGCACAACGTCCGCGAGAACTCAGTAAAGTTGAATGAGCACAGCTATTTCAAGCGCTTCGTTTCTTACGTTTTAAATATTTTCGATCAACTATTATTCATCTGCAGTGTTCTTTAAACTAGATGCTTGCTAAAATCACGTTGCGTGCTCATTTGTGTTGTAGAACAGCCTTGCTGTTTGAGAGTATGTGACGTCGTTTTGCTTCGAGATTGTAACTCGCCAACGCTGTGCATGTATTACCTTATTAAAGATTTCTTTAATATTTGCAATGCCATGTCGCTAAACGACAAAGTGTCACTTACGCTGTATAGAAAAACTTTCGATATAATTGTTACCGGCAATTGGGTCGTCGTTTTTCCCAAATGCTCGTGTTCGAACCGATTTGAGTGCTTCCGCGATTTGAGCTCCCTCATAGGTTTCTACTATTGTTTTGCTGTACTCAGTGTTAATATTATTTGCAAGATACATGCAAAGATGGTCCCGTCGAAGGGCCAAACTACGGGCAGAAGGGCCGTACCCTTTTTCGACTTCGGCGTCATTGCCTAAGATGGCCGCGGTTGCACGCTTGGTGTAGATTTTAAATAACATTGAATTTCATTAATATAGGTAAAAACGTCAATCGCTGACTCCCTTGTGCGAATGAGCCGATTGCATTTCTTTTTTCATGTGACAAAATTTGCGCATGCGTCGTGTTCACAAGTCAGTGGCACTGCAGTGTTATAGGACAAGATGAAGTTTACTCTGTCCATAATGACGACTAAAACTGCGCTAAAAACACAAAGACAAAGACGAGTTTAACAGAACTCGCGCAGTCTTCGTCCTCGTCTTTGTCTTTGTGTTTTTAGCGCAGTTTTAGTCGTTATTATGAATTTAAACCAACTAGCCCGACTTGGCGCTTTACTCTGCCCACCTGGTTGTCGGACCACTTTAGTGTTGCAAGCCGTTATAAATATTTATTTCACCGAAACGGAACTGAACCGTGGAACGAAATCGGAGTGCGTTGAACGCAACCGAACCGTTATTTGTGCGGTTTGATATTCTATGGTAGAACACATTCGGGGTCGACTGTATAGACTTACAGCCGCTATGCTCATGCAAGTGAAAGACAGTATGGTGACCGTTTTACAGCATGGTAAACGTGGAACTTGCGCTGAAGGCCTTCGGACTTCAATGTCGCTACAGCGTGAAGCGGTATCTCTCGGCATCCTCTCCCTTGACTGTTCATACAACCGTACATCCTATTTCACGGTCACGCAATTCTGTATGGGAATCCCGTTATCTCCATAGCCAAGTGGCAACTGCTACCGCGCATGTGTAGAGTGTGGGGCTCCTGTTTCAACTCTGCGACGTGAGAGTGCAATGGCGAGCACAATGCAGTGTTAATCGTTTCCGGAAAGAAACATTGCCGCGGACAGTGCATCGGCATGGGAGACTGCTCACCACCCCGTTTCGGAAGGAGCTCGCCCTGGTCTTATCCGTGTTCCCTCATTTTTTTTCGTCCGTTTGCGCATGCAGTGCAAAAAAAAAAAAAAACTGGTTCGTTAGAAACTTCCGCCATCTCCTGTTGCCTGCTGCACGCTGACCCCTTTCGTTTGACGGGCGACGCGAGAGCTTCGCAAAATTTATCGTCGCGTTCACACCCTTAACTCGAGCTCCTTAAACTGGTTATCGCTACCAGACGTGCACGAAGTCGTCTGCTATATAGCCGATCGACACTTTCACCTATAGTGTGATCGTGCGCACTTTCAAAAGTTTTGCTTTCCAGCTGTAAAGTGGAGCCATTACTTTACGCTGTAGAACTTGCTGTAGAGTTGGCTATCAGACGTGCAGCTTCGACTGCTCTAGCTACCGTCTTGTCCTTTCACCTTTGGTGTGATGGTATGCATTCTACGTATTTTCACTTTACACCTTAAAGTAGCAGCGTTATTTTGCCATGCAGAGTGACTTGAAGGATAGTTACTTCGTAGGACTCTATGGGGCGATCAAAACTTTAGTTGGTTCCAGGAATCCACTAACAGGCGATAAATATGCGATGGCACAAGTTACAGCTATAGATATGCGGTGTGGTCTGGTGCTTGTCATATTAAGCGAGAGGATCGCTTGCATTCACTCAAGTTCCGTTACTTGGAAACACTGTTTTGTCGCACGAATGGTAGGCTAAGGAACTGTTTAATGACCTAGAGGCCACTTTAACTCTGAAGAACGAGCGAATTTATGGCATCAAGTGGTTTATGGAAGGTGTTCGCCAGCAGACGATATGAAGGACCACATGGCAGACGATATCGATGGCGCACCGTACGACAGGCGACTTTATGGAGCGGCAAAAGTTTTTTATGCAGCTAGCAAACTATAGCCATACAGTTTAGTCTGCTATCGCCAGATGTGCGACGTCGTCTTCCGGTTGTCACTTTCAGCGGGTGACACAGTATTTGCATATGTCCAATTTACCCGTTGCGTCGTAGTGACGCCACTATTTTACTCTAAGTTGCTTTAGGTCCAGGAACTGCCTCGCTGACTGAATGCCGTCTTTTTTTTAGGGGCGAAGCTCCTTAAGGCGGCACCCGTTCGTCCGTCGTAGTCGTCGTCGTCGTCGTAGTGGTAGTAGTAGTAGTCGTAGTCCGTAACAAGTCTTACGCTTTGACCTCCAAGGTGGTGCCGGTGGGAGATTTTTCCTGTGCGTTGTTGAACAATAAAAAATTCGCAGCGTGCGCGTTAACTAAAAGCCGAATTCTTCTGTCTCTCATTCCCCATTAGCAGCCATTGGCATGTTCCAGTAGGAAACGTTAGTAGAAGTAGAAGTGTAAGTGTTAGCTAAAAGCCGACTTCTTCTGTCTCTCATTCCCATTAGCAGCCATTGTTTACCTCCAAGGTAGTGCCTGGTGAAATTTCTCCTGTGCGTGATTAAACAATAAAAATTTTGTTCAAAACGCCGTTGATTGATGAAATAAACCAACGAAAGACGCCAGATGTTTTGTAAAAGCAAAACGAAAGAACGCCAGATGTTTCTAAAGCAAAACGAAAAGACGCCAGCTGCTTAACGAAAGACGCCAGATTTTTCTAAAGCAATGGTTTTCTAAACAATGAAAATTCACAGCGTACATGTAAAATTAAAGTGAGCTGCAAGTCGTCATAACTCATCGGACCTTTAGTATAAACGCGCCCGACCTCACGTCGGTGATGATGTACTGGGCAGAATTCACGGAAGATTCACGGTTTACCGATGAACCTCCGCAGCTTCGCCCACTCATCATCATTCACTCCGTGGATATGCTGTGATTTTTTTTTTACCTTCAGGGATTTAGTGAATCGATGGCACGAATCGTACCTTTCTGTGCAAGGCAGCAGCCGGTAGACGGTATGCCAGATGACGCGGCAGACAAAACCGAGAAGTCCAGCGTCCCAAGATGTGACTTGGATGCATGACAGTGAATACACGGTTCGAATAGGCATGCACGTTATTAAATGCTCCAAATGGGCGCTGGGATAAGTTTCACGAGATGGTGTGCCACATGTGCCGGCACCAAAAACGTGAAACTAATACATTCAGCAGAATGTCTCCAGATATCTAACCAATTTCGTACCAAGTGCATGACCGGAGACGTTTGTAACTGGCATGGTAAGGATGGCAGGGGGTTGGGGGGTGGTATGCCGATATGATGACATGCGCTGCGAAGGAATTCATAGGCGCAAACTAAGAACACGGACGACAGAAGGGACACGGAGAAGCGCATCGATGACATGCGCATCTAATGGGTTAAATAGCAACGCGAGAGGTCGCATGTGGTCAGGCTTAGCACAAAGCAGAACGAACAGGCATAAATGTCGTTCTACGCCTAGCTATATCTCATTCAGTAATGAGACACGGTCTGTAAAAATTACTTCCTGTATTTGTGCATCCTTCTGCGTGAATCGTAACGCAGACCTACATTAGTGAAACACGTGGCGTTTGTGTCGATTGCTTCTAGTATTCTAATGATTTACGGTTTGCACATGGCGACCGAATATAACCCGAAGCGATACAGCTACAGGTCGTCTATGAAGCGAGTGTAAATGCCTATTAGTGAAAAATGTCCGGCATTCTGTTCGTTTTTACTATTGGCGTCCTGACCCACAACCTTATAAGAGCGGCTAGCCTGGCTGGCAGTTTATATAGATGCGTTTGCCTTTTCGTTTTTATTGTTGGATTTCTTGTTTCTGTGTTATCCCCTGGAAACATTATCACGTACAGCATGCTGCATCTCGCGTCGTCTGCGTAGTTCCCCTTAACATGGTACAAAATTAATCGCATATTGGAGACGCAGAATTTATTGAATCTGTCGCCTTAGCGACGTCAGCGCGATCTGATTAATTTTCGCCTAGCCTGGTATTAGGCCTAGACGTTAAAAAAAACGCGTTACGTTGAGGGGAGGTATACCAAGTTGTGCCGCTGCTACAGTTTTCTTTAGTGCTCGCCGTAGTAGCCCGGTCAGTTCTGTTACGGAAAGGAGAAGTAATTAACTCCGCCTTCGTAATAACATGGTCTCTCTCGGCTAATCGTCTGCTATACGAGGCACCAGTAGCAGACGAACTGAATTGCAGACGGCGCCGCAAGATTCCAAACGCAGACGACAACGACTAGGACTCGTTTCAGTCGCGTCGTCTGCTTTTATACTGCATAGCTGCCGTCTGGCGAGACTGCAGTGTTTCAAGTGTTTATAAGCCGGCCCGAAATTGGCTTGAGATGAGTACGTAGCCTATAGTCGAAGCCGAAACAGCCGCGCTCGGAACGGGTTGGTCGGATGATGGCGGCATTCGCAAGGGGCCCATTTTGTAGCGAAAGTAGCTCAAGGAATAAACATAAATCGGAAGAATGAAAGCATGAATAATGGTTCCACATTTTTTTCCCTGACCCTGATTGCGGCTCCCGCGTTTCTGTGTTTTTTGTTTCTTTATTCGCGTCCTTGTCGTTGCTCTACCGCGTACATACGTGCTCATATATATCGAAATTCCGTGCCGTCTTGCCATCTTTGCCGCGTTTTCTTGTGCGTTCGAGGCATGTACCAAAACAGGGCTGCTCATTTTGCGACGAGTTTGGACCACCGATTGCGAGAACGTTTTCGCTGACAATAGTGCTTCGCTTGCACCTTTTTGTGTGACTATCGGTTTGCCGATGACTAGTGCACAGTGTTCGCTTGCCTTGTGTTATAACTACGGCGTGAAGCTGTGAGGAAGCACTTGTCGAAACGTCGGCTGCGTTAGCGTTCTTTGCCTGCTACCCGTTATTCAATCTTACCTTGAACAGTGTGGGAAGAACTTTGTGTGAAGAACTTTGTGTGAAGAACTTTGTGTGAAATACTTCGTGTGAAGCGCTTTGTGTGAAGAACTTTGCGAAGTGCGAAGCAGAAGTTTAAGTTACGGCAGTTTTAAATATTCTCACTAGCCAGCAAACGATGAAAATGACGTTTCACTTTCGGGAACCGAAATGTCGCTTGCCTGGTTTGTTAATGAGCATTTATGTTTGGAGGTTCACAGTCAGAACCCCAACCGAATCTGACATTTCTTTCGTGTCTAATCGTCGCCGTAGGATCCAGTACCCTCTTCTTCTAATAACCTTCGGTTTGTTCCGTTAATAGAGTGCGCCTCTTGAAAAATGTAGGCTTGGCAAAGAAAGATTACTCGCGCCCGCTGAGCGAATCTGACTACATTAACGTGCGAACTACGAGTCCTCAGTAAATATCGCTTCCGATTTTTATTGTTCACGCACTGATAGCGTGGATCTCGTCTTTGAAGCGACGCCGATACAGACTGCAGGTTGAATTGAAAATTTATGAATGCGGAAATCTTCCTAATGAGTCGTTCGTCTCGATAAAGTGCTTGGCCCGGTATACGTTGATTCAAACTGCTCGTAACGGTCGCCGTTTGCTTGCGAGTCGCGCACGTGCAAGACGCATCACAGTGTATTTTTGCAATGTCATAGAGTGAGCTATATGCAGCTGGAACGTTACAGTTTCGTAGAACTGCACTCATATAGATGTACTTTTTGACGTTTTAAAGATACACTATGACGTCTTGCACGTGCGCGACTCGCAAGCAAATGACGACCGTTAAGAGGCCGGACGTTACAGCTGCAGGTAACGGGCGCTGTCTGTTTTCCACGGCAAAAGGGAGGGTAAATTATTACCATGTAGGTTTAGTTATTGTATCATGTCATGTAAACCATCGCAGGTCTCCTCGTTACCCATGCATAAAGCGCTACCCAACTTATCTGTGTCCCTGGCCAGTCTTTCAAAACGGTGCTAGCACTGTAAGCCTCACAAATATGGGGGCGATTGCATTCCCGTCAGCTTAAACGGAAACAACGCTCCTATTACAGCTTGGCATTGGCATTCTATCTTCATGAATCAACGTCGGGTTATGCGGATAGTGCAAAAACACAAACTGCGCTCTCAGTGACGGTCATATGGGGTCAACAAATCGTGAAAACAAAGAAATCGCTGGCTTTTAATTGAAATGCAGAAAATCTAAGGCAGAGTGAAAAGAAAGTGAAAGAAAAAAGCTTGTCGCACAAAGGTGGGATGTGAACCCACAACTTCGCACCATACCCGCGCGCGATGCTGTTACACCAGTTTAGCCACGCAGGCACCGTTTTCCCATCCACTTTCTGGAGGTACATGTCTTGTAGGTATAATCTATACGTCTGGAGCTCCTGGGAATGTTAGCCAGCGCCACGACCATACACTCACGGCCGTGGCCAAGAAAGCGGTTGGGAAAAGGGCTGTCGTGGCGTCGATCAGTTAAAGAGCATCGCACGCGCAAGAACTAAAGGTGTGAGACGTATTCCCGCCTGTCTGCCATGAGGTAAGTTGTTTTGTGTTCTCGCCACTCTTGTTTCCCTCTAATTTATGGACACTTTAACTTAAGCCTAACATGATCAACTGCAAATCGATCCAGAGTTTGTATAGGATTATCCTGTGCATAGGATTATCCTGTGCAAACCTCATCGCACGGCTGGTTAAAAAATCTGAACAGGACCCCACTGCCCTTGTTTTGTGTTAAGGCAAGTTGAGCAGTTGCATAAAAAAAAGTGATCCCTGCGTTCCTCTTTCTGATCGCCACTCGTGTAACTAGTACATTTATATTATAGCTTGTTCAGCCATCTGCATCCCGTTGCCGCGTTGCCTGTGCTACAACTTCTAATTTGCGTGTGCGTGGCCCGGATTGTTTAACTCACCAAACTCTCGCGTACATCGGGGTGTCACGGAACTAAGGCAAATGCCGCGGACAAACAGCAGCGCGCGGCAGTTGCAATGATACACAATGGCGGCCCACGTAATCTGGCGAGAGAGCGCGCGAAACATCTCGAGGTGCCACAGTCGTCCTCCGCTCGGCGCAAGCGCTAAACGATTCTTTCAAAGCGCATGACAAGTCGGCAACGCGGAAGCCTAAAAAGAAACAGAAGCAGACGACGTCTGGACAGAAGAAAAGACGAATCTGTTCGCAAGCAACGCAGCACGAGCAGACGTCATCGTGAAGAGGCCCGCGGTTGGTTCCGCCAAAAAGGGCGCCCATGGTTGCCCGCCCTTGACAGGTCCGACCGATTAGCTGCGCCGTTTCTCGCCGTAGCAGAAACCCTGAACGCGTACATACACGCGGAAGCCTACTGTCCCTCTCTCCCATTTTTTCTTTGTGCCTTTGTGGGGTGATTATTATTTCGCGCGTCCTCGCGGTCTTATCATTTTCACGAGACGCCCTCTGGCGTGCGTTTCCTGCTAGTTCGTCGTCGCGTTCTCTTCGCGCGGTCACACCTCATGCAGGCAGGCGTCGGTGTGAAGATCGTCTGCTTCTTTTGGCCGCTCTCACGGCATCTGAGCATGCGTGTATTTGCGCGGACGCGTCTGTTTAGGATCTTCTTCCTCTGTGGTGGTGGTCGTCGTCTGCTACGCGCTACTCCGCCATGTTTGGTGTGTGCGGCAAACTTCGTCCGTTTCACTACTGGGGACGCGTGAAAACGTTGCTGGCCGCCTCGTATACGTACCGTGGCCCGCTCATTCCGTGCGTAACCTTTGTTTAGCCGTTTTTTCTCAGGAGAAAAACTCGGAACGCGCGGACGCCTTCGCGTGACCGCCTACTCGCGCTGCCCCGTAATCTGGGCGCGCTTTTTTTTAAGGCGTGAGAAGTTTTGGAGGCCTAATTGCCGCAGCTATATCACACTCGGGTGTTTAAAATTTTGCTGCGTTGAGATCGAGCGCCAGATGATTGTTTTCTCCCTGGCCGCCCTGCGAGTTTTAAGCGTCATCTGCTATACGCTTCCTCAAAACAGATTATCTGCGGACGCTTGTCTGCTCAGCTGGCACATCGTCGTCTGCTAGCGCTTCCCGTTTATTTCGTATGCTTCTGCTTTGTCCTTTTGTTTTCACTTGTCGTCTGCTAACGTCTTCAGTTCAAATGTATCGTCTGCTTCCCTTTAGTTAATTCGTGTTCCCACGGGCGAACACGAGACGTCGTGTTTTTGATTCCGGTACGACTGTGAGCTCACCGAGATAGCTGTCATCTTATGCGCGTTAACCCAGCGTGAGAGAGGCCTGCCTCATTATAAGTGAAATCGTAATCGGCCGTTATACCGCTATGCAGCATCAACGCTTGCGCAAGGCATCGCTGTGAACCGGTAGTGAAAAGAGCAACTATGTAGTCTGTCCGTAACCACGCTTTGCAGTCTAATTCTCATTTTCACTGATTACATCCCGCGTCTCGGAACCAAATATTCGTAATCAGCTAACCATAACAAGTTTCCGAGGCCTCCACAGCGCGGAAGCTGTCGTTCTGCGACTGCCATTAATTGTCCTTTATCTTGTTTGACATTTGTGAATACGCAATGATAACTGAACTTTGCGGTCTTAATCATTGCAACTTCAACTTTCTTTCATCTAGATAGTTATCTTTGTCAGAAGGACGCCCCTGTTAATTGAATTCATCTTACTTCAGCTGATGGCGAACAACCTACAAAAAAATGGAGCCGTCTCGGCGTTCAGTAGAAGTCTTGCTATTTACTTCGCGTTTCTTTTGCTTCAATTTACCCTTACACATACTATATATGTAGACATATAGACGACTACCGTTTAAAACTGTGCCACAATGACCGCAGGTTCACCGTTAATCAGGTTTTTATTATGAAACTACCGACTGCTGTCGAATGCCTAAAAGGTGTTCTATAACATCAGATAGCGACGTTGCACCGAGTTAAGTTCTTGGGAAGCAAATAACATTTTCTGTAAGATAGCTCTTTCATATAGGATGGATACCTACACCAGACAGACTATTCTATTAATCCATTACTCTTATTCAGCCCATGCCAAAGAAACTGCAAACAACTGAACCGTGTCTAGACGTTTTGTAGAAGTCTTGCGATTAACTTCGCGTTTCTGTTACTTGTATTTTCCCTTACACGTATCTATATATGTAGACATACAGACGTTAACCGTTTAAAACTGTACGATAATAACCGCAGTTTCATTGGGTGTGTAATGAAGCTACAGACTTTGCAGTGGAATCTATAAAAGGCGTTGTGTAACGCCAGGTAACGGTGAGGTACCGAAATAATTTCAGTGTGAGGCAAATAATATTGGGCATGCGCAGAACTGCAACTATGGACAGTGCAGTTTTTCTAGTTTAAACACTGCTGAAATTGTATATCGCACTCTTGGCTGAGCTGTTTTTATATAGTATATACGGTACTAGCTCGACTGCTAACTTCCAGGTATTTAGTTTGTTAGTGCTGTTAACTCGCTGCAGATGACGCAAGATGCATTGAATTTCCGCCTGAACACCTCTTCTCCACCAGAGGGCGCCCGAAAGATTCGCGAAAAGAAGAAGGCCGCGCCTAGGATATTCTGGAGCCACCTAAAAGCGCTGGGTAGGAAGTCTGTCACAATGCAACAACATATGGTGGATGAAGGAGGAAATCAATTGGAAGGGTATGAAGCGCTAAGTTACATCCGAAAGATAACAGCCGATTCGTTTAAAAAGGTCGCCCAGGGGATTCCCCCGGTGAGTAAAAGTACGCAAAGGAGTGCAACCGACGAAGATGTAGTACTAGAGAATTTCAATTGGGAGAAAGCCGAAGGAAAAATTCCTAAGCGCACTACACAGGGCTTAGATGGGGTTCCCGTCAGCCTCATTAACGAACTCGGACATAACACTAAAGAAGCACTGCTGAAAGCCGTAGAAAAGTGCTTACAGGAGAGGGAAATACCAGACAGTTGGCGAAAAAGTAGAATGAACTTAATATATAAAGGCAGGGGAGAAAAGGATAACATTCGATCGTATAGACCGCTAACCATTACATCGGTGCTATACAGGTTGGTGATGCAGGCAGTAAAATTAAAAATAGAAGCGTGGGTGGAACAAAATGATATTTTGGGAGAACTTCAGAATGGATTTCGAATCGACAGGCGGTTAGACGATAATCTGTTTGTTCTTACTCAGTGTATAGAAATATCGAAAATAGAAAACAGGCCCTTATACGTAGCTTATCTAGATATTACCGGGGCGTATGACAACGTTAATCAGGAAATTTTGTGGGATATACTGGAAGAAGTGGGCATAGGTGACGACTGTATACAGCTTTTGAGGGAAATATACCGAGAAAATACAGTTTGTATAGAATGGGAAGGAATAAGTAGCAAGGACAGCGTTGAAATTAGCAAGGGGCTGAGACAGGGATGTCCTTTGTCCCCGCTGTTATTCATGCTGTACATGGTGAGGATGGAAAAAGCGCTAGAAGGTAGCAACACTGGATTTAATTTGTCACACAAACAGGTCGGCACGATGGTTGAGCAGAAGCATCCAGGTCTATTTTATGCTGATGATATTGTCTTATTTGCGGACAGTCAAGATGATATACAGCGACTGGCAGATATATGCGGAAGGGAATGTGAGGCTCTAGGTCTAGAATTTAGTGCAACAAAATGTGGATTCATGGTATTCAATGATCACGAAGACCATGCGGTCTTTATACAGGGCCAAAAAATACCGAGGGTAAGCGAGTACAAGTACCTCGGAGTATGGGTAAATGAGGGGGATAGATATATGGAGGTACAAGAGAAAGCATCGGTAGCAAAGGGAAAGAGGAATGCTGCAATTATGAAGCACAGAGCTTTATGGGGGTGCAATAGGTACGAGGTGCTTCGAGGGCCGTGAAAGATTGTGATGGTCCCGGGGCTTACATTTGGGAACTCAGTGGTGTGCATGAAGTCAGAGGTACAATCAGGAATGGATGTAAATCAAAGGACGGTGGGCCGCCTCGCGTTGGGCGCTCACGGGAAGACGACAAATGAGGCTGTAAAGGGTGATATGGGATGGACAGGCTTTGAAGTGCGGGAAGCTCTGAGGAAAATGAGATTCGAAGAGAGGCTGAGGAAAATGAAGAAGAGTAGATAAGCAGAGAAGGTTTTCAGGTATTTGTATAGAAAAAGCGTTGACACGCAGTGGAGAAAAAGAACTAGGAGGCTCACCAGTAAATATACGGCTAGCTGTGCGGGCGATGTGGCAACAAGGAGCATTAAGCGGAAGGTAAGAGAGGCGGAGAAGACTTATTGGATGACAGCGATGGAAAAGAAGCCGGTTCTGAGTAACTACCGAAAAGGAAAAAACGAAATAAGGAGGGAAAGGTTTTATGATAATTCAAGGGGAAGCGCTTTACTGTTTGAAGCAAGGTCGGGCTGCCTTAGAACGCGTAGTTATAAAGCGAGATTCAGTAACGAAGAAGAACAATGTACATGCTGCGGGGGAACTAAGGAAACGATGGAACATGTACTGATTGAATGTGGCTATATTCACCCAGGTATACGTGTGGGCACGAGTCTACATGAAGCCTTGGGTTTTAGGGACAACAATGGAAAGCTGAACATGTCCGCGATAGAAATAAGTAAGAGACGGTTAGAGTATTGGTGGCAGAAAAGTAGAGATAAAGAACAGAAATAAATAATGGGGGAATAATAAGGTCATTCTGCCTTAAGAGGCAGAGAGATAGACCCTGAATTTGTATTTTTTGGTATAATAACATAGATTTAATCAATGTAGATAAGGTATTAGGCCAACATGAAACAAGGAAGCTTTTTTTTTTTTTTCGAGCCTGGTGGCAGACATGTCACCGCCCCGTTACAAAGGGGACGCTCATAGCATCCATCCATCCATCCATCCATCCATCCATCCTGCAAAGCGTCTAGCGAATTAAGGTAAAGAAATGAATCCTGACTGCGCAACTTTGTCTTTATGACACCCTAAGTGAGCGATGAGTATAAGAGGGTGCCCGAGAATATATCTAATGCTGGCGCGCGAACGCTTCCGTTTTCATTGCTGCCATGTTTCTTCTTCGTAGCAGCAACCACTACGTCCTGCGTGGTAATCTATCTCGCAAACGTACGATCACTCGCACCACCCTACCCTCCCCCCATACACACACACACCAGCAAGTCGTTTTTCCGTCATTACAAATAACAAAAGTGGGAGGACGGACGCTTGTCGTAATGGCAGTATAATGTGCTTGCGCAGAATAACGGATCGACCGGGAAACGTAACTCAGCGCTCACGGCGGCGATTTCCTGAAGCTTTAGAACGTAAGACAGCGAGGAACGAACAAGAACAAAGAAAAGAATCAGGAACTATCAGGGGACACCTGTTAGGAGCGTCTAGGACTGGGAGCATACATCCAACCAAGCGCGAACGAACGCATTAAGTGTTGGGAAACATTTCCCGCTTCTGCAAATGCAAGTGTTCTACAAGCCTCGGAGATAAAATGGCGACGCGCGTACGAGGGCGACGCAGACGAAAGGAAAAATAAATCGGCAGAAGTAAGCACTGTTGTAGTCTTGGAAAGAAACAAGCTGCGTGGACGATAAGGAATCTAGCTGTAGACCCACGCGACGCAGAAGAACGCAAAAGGGAATACGTCTTTTTTAGGACTAAACGAAGCAGACGACACGAACAAGCGCGCGGATAGCAGACGTACACACCTTACAGTACGTGACTCAGAAAGAGTTGCAATGTCGTCTGCTACGTGAAAAAAAAGCTCCGAGATAAAGAAGCACACGTACAAGACGAAGCGAATCAGAAGTAGCAGAAGTGCCCACTGCACTGTGTATAGCAGAAGGCGCGGCATACGTGAAGTGTCGTGGTTTGCAGACCCGCTCGACGAATCCGATGAAACCACAAATCGAAAAATAAAGAAGACGGCGTATGGCGTTTCGGGGCCAACCAACGGTAAATGCGAGTAGGTTATAAGAAAAAGAAGGTATAAAAGAATCGAGTTAATAATCAGCGGTCGCCTGCCACTCGGTTATGATCGAGTGAGCCTTTGAAAACCGGATGCTTGCTTAGGGTCGAGCGATCCATATTTTAATACGCCCGGCAGAATGAATCGGGTGCGGCGGCGCCCCCTAGTAGGATGGCAGACGTAAATATTTCGAACGCGTGCATGCGCAGACGAACAATTAACGGTGCGACGATCCTTCCGCCTAGTGGTGTTTTTTTCGTCTGCTATACGTCTGCTACTGGAATCACGCTGGCGCCCCGCAAGTGGCGCTCCATGAGGAGTTCAGATCAACAGCATCTATTTCCTGACATGCTTACCGCCATGTATAAAGGAAGGGAAAGCCTCTGGCATGCACACCCGAAAGTATAAAGTATAAAACACGCAAAAATGGAACAGAAGTGCAAGCCTGTGATGCGTGTTGTCTGCAGCAGCTAACTGAGATTCCGGCAAGTCCAATCGCCCATGTTATCGCCCCATCATGGCACGCCAATTTGATTTCTTTATAAAGCGGTCGCGGAAGCGTCGGTGTCAACGCCTCTAGCCAAGCCAATCCAGCGGCACATTTGAAGCAGCTCAAATACAAGCTCCCCCCTCGTCTGAGATGCCAATCCGCCGCGACATGGCGTTGAACGACATCAAGTAGAATGAAAAAGAAGCGGAGATGTAGTAGACACTAAAGAAAAAGAATGGATAAAAAACGTCCTCTACAGGCCGGTTTCCGTGGCCGTTAAGCTAGCTCAGACACGCGTATATGGTAGCTATAGCCGACGAACTAAGTGTGAGATGAGGGCAGATTGAGGCGCTTGTGTGTAGGAAGCCGTGGGTGAATGCGTTCTGTAAACAAGCCCAACAAAGCGGCAGCAAGCAAACGCCTAAAACAAACTTTGGAGACCGGCGTGTGCTTTTCTAAAAGCGAATGCGAAGGGGAAGGGCAGCGCGCAGGTGCAAGGAAGATGCTTCCCGGGCGCAAAAGAAAAGTCCATTATTTCGGACAGGCGCCACGGACGCGTAATTAGACATCCGCCTCCTGTTCTGACCGGCGTATGTCTTTTCGTTTATTGCTCGTTTCGCGGTTTATTCTTTTTTTTTTTACTTCTGCTGCTCATCGTTATACTTCTGGTTTTTCTGCGGATGCCATCGCCTGCTACCGCGGATAGCAGATGAAGGTGAGCGCAGAAAAACACGTGTGGAACTTTAGGCAGAAGTAAGAAAACAAGCCAGCAAAAGCATAGATTTTTATGCATTTCTGCGGTTGCCGTAGTCGTGTGTGGGGGATAGCAGACGACGCCATACGCTGCGAGCATCAGGATCGTCTGCTGTCGAAACAGAAAAAAAAAGTAGAAAGAAAGGAGGAATCAAAAGAGTGAATCGAGGAGAAAGTAAACGTGCAGAAAAGGCACTGTGAAGCCCAGCGAAGGAAACAGGAAAAGAAAAAAGTGCAAATTAAGTAAAGCGAAGAGTTAGCGGCCGACGGATTTGTCTGCTACAGGAAAGGCCGTGGCTGCCACCACGGCCAAGGACGAAAGGAACCGCGGGGAGCCACCATCTTGGAACGTGACGGCGTACACCCCGACAAGAATGTGTGCGGCGTCTTAGTGCGGAAGAAGTTTAGAAAGTGAGCGTTGCCGAGGAAATTCCAGGCACGACACTCGTGTCAGGTTTAACTCGTCGCCGCGTTCATCTCTGGGCATAGACATTCCCAGCGGTCGTTTGAGGACACAACGAATTCAAGTAGGTATAAACAAAAAGGAAGTGTACAGATGTAGATAAGCGGAACTGAAGCTCGTGGCCTTTTATGTGACCTTCCAGGGGAGGTCTTTAGGATTTATTCGATAACTCGCACCTTAAGGGGTACTGACACGAAAATTCTCACATTTTTGCCTCAAGTGAAGGTGAAAGTGCCCAAGAGTTTAGGCAATGCCCTGTTAAGCGTAAGTGCACCATGAAAAAGTAATTACGATATGTTTTTTAAAGTTCGTTTTGGTTACTTGTCCCAGACGTCACAACACAGTTTGAGCTTCTCGTCACGGGCTCGCGTAAGGTATCGCGACGTTGGCGACGCACGAGAGGCCATTTTGAATGTTTTAAGTAACTGACCACAACTAACCACAGTAACCACACCACAACTAACCATACTGTTGGGTGAAGTCACCAGAATTGACTCTGTAGCCTGACGTCACATAGTGTCGATGTAAGTAGGTGCGCCGTGCGAAAATCGACTTTAATGTCAACATAAAATAGCATTTATTGGGTTTCACACTTGCTTAGAGCCGTCTCTATATACATGTTTTATGGCAAAGTAAACTCACCTTCGAATATTGGCGTCAGTACCCCTTTTAGCTGCAGGCTGTAGCCGCCATAGTTTCCTAAAATTAACTAGAGGGGACTCTGGCGCTGAGATCGTTCAGCCACCATCTGAATGATGGGTAGTATACGGATTTGTCTAGTCTTCGTACTTGCGGGCTTCTAACGCACTTGTGGCTTTGTTTATTGCTGTGTTTTGGTGTTCTTTCGGATAAAAGAATGGATCGTTGTGAACTTCGTGACCAGATTTAAATTGGTGAGCCTAAAAAGGTTCAAGTGGTGAAGTGGAACTGCTGACTTTTGCTGAACTTCGTTTTGCGACAAAGCGGATGCAGGCGACGCGGAACCAAACGGAGCCGAAAGTACGAAGTTTAGACAAATCTGTGTCACTACCGATCATTCCCACACTGGCTGAAGCGCCATGCGTTGCAGCTCCCATTAAACTAGCGCGAGAGTTCCCTCTCGTAAGTATTGTAGGAAACTCTATGGTAGCCGCCTTTGATGCCAGCGACAGAATTCTCCTCTGGTGAGGTGTGCAGGAAACTTCTGTCCGTCTGGCAGCACGATCGTCTGCTAGTAAAATTGTCTTTCGCTTTCGCCTCGACCGATGCCTTGGCAACCAGCGACCACGCCGCTAAAGCTCTTCGCATTTTTTTCTCCGGCCATTGTTAGTATTCTGTTTCCAATCCCGCATAACCAGCAGCGCCGCCGCGTTATAGATACCGCTATAAATAAAACTCCCCGCTCGATCCGTGTCTGGCACGGGCTCGCATATTAGTCACCGCGTGCTGCCCGCTGACGACCGCGCCGGTTTCAGATACATGCTGTAACCTTTTCTCAGCGACGGAGGAGTTCGTGAAGGGGTTGCATGCGTGCGTGGTGTACTTATATTACTACACGGGTAGTGTTGTGTAGCATGTACACACACAGTGTGTCCGCGCGCGCCGCAGCCAACAGGCTCATTAAAACGCGTCGGCCGCCCCGCAAACTGAGACGCAATCGAAGCGCCAGGCCAATTCGGGTCGGCGTTCCGGCTCGGCCCGTGCATTAATGAAGCTGCAGGCAAGGCTTCCCGTCTACGGCGGCAGCTTCTTGGGCTGGCATGCCCTCGATGTATCGGCATCGCTTCCCGGTACGCGGTGCTTGCTGTTGGTGCTGCCGTCTGTGTTGTGACGGCGAGAGGGATTCGTTCAGGGTGCGACTCCGCGCGTAGGAGTTGGAGGGCGTTATAACGGTTGCATTGGTGGAATGCCTGTTGAGGACGTCTTTTCTTGGCCTCCTCCATTTGACGGTTTTCTAACGGCGTTCGACGATTTCTGACCTAAAACGTACGGGCAGATCCCGAACGCCATGAAGTGTAGAGCGTGTCGCTGATTCAGGATAAAATATGAACACAAGAGATCAGAGCAGCACTATAACGCCTGGTCTATGCGCCTACATTCTTTTGTCATGAATCCTTACTAACCAGATCGACTATCTGTCATTCTAAACGTCTCAACGATCGAGTCACGTGACTTGGAACTACCACCGCATTCAGTTGCACACTACGAGCACTCGTTTTCACCAGTTCATGTTGATTAGTGCTGGCAAAGTTTTGGCTAATATCGGCTACTTTTGGCTAATGTGTGTGCTGCTTGATGGCTTAAGTCGAATGATGGCTAAATGGGTTTTATTTTTAGCTACATACTCTTAAAACACGAACATTCTTCTCAGACAATCTCAGTATACAATGGCTGAGTGTCTACCGATTTTCGTATGCTCTCGCGAGCTTCGAAAACATGTGCCCTCTAGAAATGGTTCACTAGTCACCAGGATGGCGACAGCTCACTTGTGTTTGGCACTTGGCTAATCTGAGCTGCCCAGCGTGAAGTGGCCCAGTCTCAGTCACTCTGGAACGCATTTCAATGGTTCGGGAAGTGCAAAAAATAAGTAAACGGTCTGAGATTTAAACTCGTGTCGTGGAAGAAATACAGGTTATCAAGGTAACTCCGGTGCTGCGATACTACGACGTATTTCGGAATTCCGAACTTTCAACCTTACAAGGTGAGAGGCTCTTTCTGCGATATAAGTATGGGGTTAACTATTGGGTAAATGTCGGTTAGTTATTGTATCCTGTCGACTGCGCCAAAATGTAGAAGTGCCTTAACATTCGAAGCCTTCGAGCGTTTATTAAAGGGAGTCAATTGCAATGTCCGATCTTACCCTCCTACTTCTGCCTATACTGCTTAACAGACTTACAGCCGGGTTCGTCTTAATCTCCTGTTCTTGGCCATGGAACTTTACAACTGCTGAGGGATAAAATTGCCTGCTTATGAAGCATGTGTGACTCTGAAAACTTCGTTGTTAACCGTATCGAAAATAAATGGCCAATTTGATATGTTGGACGTGCGTCTTCTCCTGGTCTTATTAATCAACTGATGTATTATGGTGTTGATCGTATCACCGGCATAAATTTCGTCAGTGTCATTACAACTACCGTAATACGGCAGTAATGGTCTAGACAATTAAGACGATTTAACTCATGCGTTACAGATATTAGGTCCTCTATTGCAAATTATGATCATTATTATGATTTATTTCAGGGTGAAGACCACTGCCACGTACGTCAACCATAGACATCACCACTGCCACAAGCATGATCATAACCATCATCGTCACGGATACTAAAAGATTGCTGTTCAGGATTTACTCATTTTTGGCCGTGTTGTCGAGTTCCGCTGTGTTTGAGTTTCGAGCAAATGAAAGGGGGCCGCAGCCGCCATGTCAGCCAGTGAGAGCTATCGAGAAGGTGCAGTTGGTCATGGTTCACGATAGCATTCACGATTCGAAGGCCTCTGCCAGCCATTTCGTCACCGACTTTTATGTTGAAAATTTTCTGACTTCGTGGCTTCACACCGAAAGGCTGGCATCCGGCGCTTCAAGTCTTACTTCAGCTGCGATTGACGGCGAATACAAAACTTGGTGCTCCTCAAATGGATCACTAAGGAGCAGTAGGCGCCACTTTATTATTAAAGGCGAAATCATTATGTGCCTCATCAAACGTGAAAAGTGACCATCGGCGTCTACAAGAAGTGATGCACGAAATCATGTGACGACGTCATGATGTCACAGACGTCAGAATTTGTGACGTGACTATGTTGTCATCATGGCGTCACTGACGTCAGTAACGTGACGTCAATACATGATATCGTCGCTTGGTCAAAGATGGGTGAATCTCGGAGGCACTGCATGGGTCACGTAAG
The DNA here is from genome assembly GCF_013339695.2 of Rhipicephalus sanguineus. Classification (NCBI taxonomy): domain Eukaryota; kingdom Metazoa; phylum Arthropoda; class Arachnida; order Ixodida; family Ixodidae; genus Rhipicephalus; species Rhipicephalus sanguineus. Next base: position 131,264,024 of record NC_051182.1, read on the forward strand.
GTGCAGAAAGTTAGCAAGCCTTCGATCCCGGAGGCAATGCAAAACCACGTTATGTGCAGAAAGCTTTTTATTTATTTATTTATTTTTTTTGGGTGGGGTGATCAATAGTCGACTGAGAAGTAAAAGATGGCTTTCGCCTTCGACTCATCTTAGGCGATTGCATAAAAGACCGTGTGACCTTAACGCTGTCATCATCTGAAAACGTGCATCTATTCTCACAATTTGAACGACGTATCTGGTACGTCCCTACTTCTAGTCGATGACGACGCTGGGACGCTGCGCGGTAATTTCACTTTGCTGGCGCGGCAAAGCGTGGGCCGCATTTTCATGTTCATACTATAATTGAAAAATTATTTCCTTTAAAGGAGCACTAACACGATTTTCAGACACCGGAAAAGGGACATTTAATTTCCTTGGCATGCACTGTTGACGCTTTCCACAAACGAGCCAGGAAACAAGTGTAAAATATTTTAGTTCGATTTTAAAAATTTCGTCGCCCGGCATCTGCAGGTCTGTCTTACTGCAATAGACATTATCACGACAGGTCAACGCAGTTCTCTGGATTTGTAATGTCTGCCTCCTGCATGCGGCCGAAATCGCTGTCGAAGTCGCTTTACGCCAATTCACTCGTAAGTGTTTACGTGCACCACGTACAACTGGCAGCAGACGACAGAGCTGCTGCTATTTCGTCACCGCTTGCTGCCCCGAAGTGACTTACACCAACGTCAGACTGTGCTGACATGTCACTGAAACCGGACCTTCGATATCGAAACCGAAAGTGGTTTCTTAAGGTAGCGGTATTAAAAATATATTCAATGTGTTCCGAGGCACCACGATACTCTTTTTTTAGGGTTCTCGACATCGGCATTTTTTAAGAGCAGCAATGCAGAAATTTCCCAAATTCGTGTCGTACTCCTTTTATTTTGCGGAATTGTCAACGTAATAAGGTATACATAGCAGGCGTTCACACCCCTAAGTGCAGGTAATTCGGGTCTTTGCCCTGCATCGCAGAGAGGACGTGCGAACCGGTGCTTGTTCACGCCAAATGAGGCTTAGGCCGTACGCTAATCAATGTCCATATATGCTTCGTTATTGGGAGAGCTCCTTGGGCGTTGTCATATGAGGCCGGGGACCTCATTTTTTTCCTTTCTTAATTAGCGCCTCTTTGGCTCCCTTATTAGGCGTCTCATGTAACTCTTTCGTTGACACGCGACGAGCGAGCAGCGCCCGCAACATTTTTTCGCCAGATACAGTCCTCGTTTTTTTTCTGTTTTGCTATTAGCACGGTCCCGATAAAGATCAGTGAACGAAGGCGCGTGCAAGGGAGTGTGATGTAGAGATAACGAGCTTTTCTTCGCCCCCCCCCCCCCCGTCCCTTCCTTCCTCCTCCCGACCTATCTGGACACGCGTGCGGACATTATGTGTACCCGTTGTCCACTGCACCTTATATACTTTGTTGGCGCCGTGACCGCTTTGGGATGTGCGTATTATCGATTAGCTAAACGTAGGCGTATGGCTAATTCTGTGTCTTTGAAGAGTGTTTATTTGCATCGACGTATAAAGGACACTCGCCCGTTGGAGGACACTATACATTAACGAGGCAATCTCCCCAGAGATGGGTCACCTTCGCACGTGTTCGGGACATAAGATTGCCGAATACCGGGATCAGGTTTCCTGGTCGGCCACCGCAGGGCGCTGTCATCGCGCAAGTAGCGCGTGATGAAGTGCGCCACGTGCCTGTCGAAGCTAATGGAAAGTATGGCGACAACGATGTTGGCTCACAAGTTATTGCGCCTCGCTACTTCATGCTATGAAAACCTACAGCGCCATCTGTTTTGGAACACTAGTATCGTCTGCTTAAGAGAAGTATTCGCGCATGTCTGCTTAAACGTTGTCTGCCTGTTTGTCGTCTGTTTCGTCTGTCTGCTGAACGCTGGTGTCGTCTGCTCAAAAGAAGTATTCACGTCTGCCCGCTTAATCTGTTACATGCCTGCTTGTCATCTGTTTGTTTCACTTGTCTGCTTAGCGATTGTCTGCTTAACCTGTTGTCTGTATGCTAATAAAGTGCCGTCGGTTTCATCTGTCTGTTTAAGAGCGCAACGTCTGCCAACCTAAAGACTGTCGTCTGTCTGCTGGGAAGCAGCTTGCACAAAGGGTCCCAGTACGACTAAACTCGCCGAAGCTGCGTCGTCTGCTAGCAAGTTTCTTGCCCCGTACCTTCTGCTAGCCGACCTAACCGCGGTGTCGTTTTACAATGCACCGCGCGTGCTCCCGTACTGACGCATCGACACGCACATGTTCTATGTATAACAAGCGAAGAAGCGCAGCCGAAGCCCAGTCTCGAAACAAGCCCCAGCACGCCACGAATGCTATAGTTTGCCACCTAGTTCACGGAGGCGCCTGGGCTTGTTAAAAGGTAAGGCTTAAGAGCTGGCATACGACATCGTAAACATCCGTTCAATGCTGCCCGTTCGCGCGGCTTCCGAGCCCGGGCTACGCATATTATATGTATGTATCTAAGGCGTGCCTTTTATCGTTCGTGCATAAAGGTGGCCCGCCGGTAACGGAGTGCCAACAGCAAAACAATCGCGGGCCGGTTTTATGCCCAATCCCTGTTACGCCGCGCCCTAAATGATCTCCGGGACGAGTTGCTTATGACCGGAAAAAGAGCAGACGGCCATCGCGTGCGCAGAGCAGACGGCAACGTCGGGTTGAGCCTAGCTTCGGCTTCTGGTCGCCCACTGTAGCCATAGTCGAGCAGACGTTCCGTGTTGGCAGGTAGGGCCCCGCGTTATTCCTTATACGAGCTTCTTCATTATACCGCGGCGAAACGCGTTAGCAAGCTGAAGACAGATTTAGCTGGTTAAGGTCGGTCACCGCCGGTACCGTTACTAACTTGTTTGTAGCTCGTTAAACTTGCGTGAACCTCACAGCAGAACTGCGTAGCTTCACCGCGAAAATGTGAGCAGCATAGTGTGATCTACGCATGCATTACAGTACTTGACATTGCAACTTGAACTAGGGCATTGTCATGTGAATTAAACATTAAACGAAGCTGTAAGATGCAGTGAATAACGTAACGTGGTAGTGATTGTAACAGTCTTGTCATACTTGATTACACGGCTCTTAGTGTAAAAAAATTGTCCTTTTTTCTAAAACAAATCATTTCCCCCCATAAGTGCCTAGTATGCCATTTTCATATTTCCGTCCTAAGTGTTATTTTAAAATTTTCGTTCAGGAAGTTGATGCTGCTAAGGAAACCAGAATACAGTACACGTCACTCTCGAAGCAAAAAAAAATTATGGTAACCTCTACGGCTTCCTTTCCGTTTTGTCTGAAATGCTCCGTACTTTCGCTATGCCACCAAGCATACCTACAGATCCGTCAGCCTGTCACGTCAACCTTTTCGCGGTCCTTTCTTTTCTACGCGATCTCGCAGTATCCAAAAACGTCCGGCACGTAACAAGCACTGACGGAAGGCGTGGTTCTGTAGTAGCAGACGAGCAATACCGCAACGAAAGCAGACGACATGGTTCAACGCAGGCATTCAACGTAGCAGACGTCGTCAGGAGAAAATGGCGTCCGGCAGACAGACAGACGGCGTGTGAAAAACGAATAGGCGTGAAGACGCAACGCGGAAGGTTGTTTCTGGAAGCGAGCTGCGTCACCGCAGGGGGCGGAGGTGAGATGACACGCCAATTCGTGCCGCCTGTTATAAACGAGCCTGAGTAGTAGCAGACGGCGTTGCAGACGACAAAAAATATGAGCGCGGAAGAATACGGTAACGCCGCGGTGCACCGCGGAAGGGTTAGCTACAAAGAAGACTAAGTGAGCCGCTACTACCGCTTATACGTTTGCTTCCTTTCTTTGTCTTCTGCTAACTTCACTCTCGGATCGTCTGTTCCGCGCATGCATACCAGAAGTAGCATACGAGGAGCGAGGTCATCGCCTGCTGCCGACCCGCTCGGATGTATGGGAGCTCCTTGAAGAGATGCTGCATTACGATTCGCTTGTTTTGTCGCATGCGACTAGCGCGTCCTCGCTGTTTTCTTCCTTCATTGCTCTTATTCCTATTTACGTCGCGTCATAAACGTGATCGATGCTTGGTGCGCATTCTTTCCTCCAATCGGCAGTCAACAAAGTCAGCACGAAAAGCAGTAAAGTAGCTACCAATCGGTGCGTTTCCTTTTGTCGTCTGCCCACCCAACTTTTTGTCGTCTGCTCAGTTACGCCAGAAGTTGCAATGCATGCGAGTGGAACGCCACCTCCGGCGTACTCATGAGACTTTAGGTTTGCTCCTTCAAAAAACTGCATTCCGTTTCGCTAGCGCGTTAGCCCTTCGCTTTTCATCTGTATTGTTACAATTTTTTGTTTCTTTATATCTTGTTGCTGCTTTATACTTCCATTGTCTCATGTATATTTCAGGTCCACAAGTTTGACATCACAAGCGTTAAAATAAGTTTGAGGATTGGTTTACGAAACGGGTTTGCTACAAAGGATTTCTACTCCGTGTAAGCGATCCGCTACGTCTCCGTGCACTTAGTGTTGTTTTATTTCTTCACTTCTGCCCTTGTTTTATATCCATAACAGAAGCATTTACAAAGTCTGTTTAATAATCTGCCAACACTTTGAAACATAGGGCAGACACAGATGCTTCAATATTTCTGGCAAAAAGACTTAGACTTGCACAATTTGGTGTGCAGCGTTCATTTGTTGGTACTGTTGACTTCAAATGTTGCCATGTTTTACTATTTTTCGGATCTAACGTGCAGGAGGCTAAACGAGCATACGAGAGGAAAATATTGCCATGAAAACTTCCTTTTCGTGCACGTACCTTCGCAGCGTTTTCAAGAATGTTGTGTATTCAAGCACCAAGGTCGCTTACACATTAGAAATCTTTCTGCATAAGGTAAGAAATAGACAGCGTTTTTCTCGACCGCGGCCTAGAATAACCTTCACTTTCTTCCCCGCATGAATGTTAAGGCTTAATGTCTTTACCTTCCATTTCGCCGTCTCCTTGCAGGTTGTTTGCCCTTTGCCTATTTTCCCCAGTAGTCAGGCTGTTCACATTTATTAGACGTCCCATCGGTTACAACTAGGGGTTACGAAAGGGGCACGCTGAAACCGTACCCATGTCTCGCCGCCATACCAGTTTCTTCCTCCTTTCGATTAGCAGTGATACGTATGTTATTTTCTTTTGCTTCTTCAAAACTCGCCAGCACTGCCACACCAGCGCCCATGCAGTTGACCGCTGACCCTCTTATGCTTTTAGTTTGTGTCTGGGAAGGGTTGGTTTCGTCTGCTCCGTGTTCAACTCTTACTTCTCGTAATGAATCCAACACGAATTTCTTTCTTTCTTTCTTTCTTTCTTTCTTTCTTTCTTTCTTTCTTTCTTTCTTTCTTTCTTTCTTTCTTTCTTTCTTTCTTTCTTTCTTTCTTTCTTTCTTTCTTTCTTTCTTTCTTTCTTTCTTTCTTTCTTTCTTTCTTTCTTTCAGGTCTCATATTTCGTCTGCTAGCTTGTTAGTTCGTCTGCTCGGCGGCCGTTCGCCGTGTGTTTCTTTTCTTTCCAGACGCCGTTTTCGTCTGCTAGAGTGTTTGTTCGTCTGCTCGCTCGAAGCGCTTGTCTGCTAGTAGGCGTTGTGTGGGGTCGATTACACTACAGCATATATAACGCCTGCGAGTGACCCGCCGCGGCAGAAGCGAAAAGGTGAGAGACGTGAGCAAGACGCGGGAGGCTATTTTAGCGAATACACCGGCTTCCATATACATTTTTGTTTGACCGATACGCTACGCACGTGACGAAGATGAAGCGGTCGCTGCAAGGTAAAGAGTGTACGCAGACATAAAAGAGATCGAAATCTCTATCGGGCTAAGCGAAAGTACGCCTTTCCGCTGTCCCTTTTCCACAACCTACCACGAAGGCGACTGTACCGCAAAGCAGCTAGGCCTTCTTCCCGAATATGCAGCGCTCCAAATCGAACCTGGCATTTGTGATAAACGCATTGCGTTATACACGCCGCGCTACATTTACGTTGGGACGTGGCAATGATAAACGATACACCGAATCACGCATACAAAAAAGAGCAAAAGTTCCACTACAGTCTCCGAAACAGAGGCGAAGAGCCCATGTACGAAAAGCCCGCTAGCCCTACTGTTGACTTTTATCTGAACGCTTTCGCGATACTCCGTCTGCTTTCTCCGTACGATATAGCAGACGACACGTGTAGACGCAACATGTCGTCTGCTGCACGCGTTGTTTTGCAGAAGTTAGAAAATGAATCGCGTCGACTTGCGTGGCACCGTTTGTTATCTGCTTATATGCGGTCTCCCGTATTTGGAATGATCGTCGTTTCATTGGCGCGTCGACGTCGAAACGTCGACGCGCCTATACCTTATCGCGATTTGTTTCAAAGCGTTGCGAAGCGAAGTGTCGTTTCGAACTGAGCACGTGCAAATGCGGACTTTGAGAACGACGTTATTCTAGTTCCTAGGGGTTCCAGTGAGGCCCTCTACGCCTTTTTTTTTGTTGTTTGAACTTTAGGCTTAGAAGATGCGGTGGAGTGTGTTATTGGGGGCGGCGCGCGAATGGGTATTTTGTGTTCTTGAGCGTTGTTTTTTATTTTTCATAAATGTGATTCTTTTCTCTCCTTCTTCAAGTGCGAGCACGGCACATCGGGCCTGAAGTTGTTTCACTGAGGGAGGAAGTGTTTTTTTTTTAAACGCTCTCGGCGTACTTCGTTTTATATACGACTCCCAGGGTGGTCGCCTTTCGAATAAAAGGGAGTCATGTGTAAAGGCGCTAGACAAAAGGTCGTCTATTTGTAGCCTACATTTAGAATGCGCAGATGGACGCTTATGCGCACGCGCAGCTCGATGCTTTAAGTCAAATCTAAAGATGATACAGGTGGAGGAAAACAACTTTTCACGTTCCTGGTTGAGAAGGTGAAGGACTAGCGGCGCTTGTGGCAAACTCACGGTCATCGTTCCCGTTTTTTTTTATTTGCAAAAAGCAAAAACAACAATAACGTCAACAACAACAACAACGCAAGAATGCTGACTCCGTGAAAAGAATGTCTGTTCGCCTATACTTAGGCACAATGCTAGATCACAGCTCTCCGAATATTGCAAACTTTTTTTACAGCGAAAGCTGTTATGAGGTCAGAACAACAGCAGACTTTGGTGGCGTAGTTGTCCGCCGTCGCCGGTGTCCGTAACTGCTATCGCGCACAATGAAAAAGAAATGTCCAGGATCGGGCGGGATTCGAACCCGGCTCTCTGCATCGCAGACGAGTATTCTACCATAGAGCTACGCCGGTTCTTGAAGCTCCTTCACAGAAAGACCCTATACAAGCGTCATGTGGGGCAAGAAATCGCGTTAACATATGTAATGTAACATAGTAGAAGAGTAAAATAACTGCCAGGCTTCGCAAAATGCGAAGTGCGTAACGAGTGGATGGTATAAAGATTCCCATCCATCACAAATGGCTCAGACATAATTCTTCATCTTTCTCAGCTTCAGCATCAAAAAAGTGCACATAACGCCTCACAAATGTGTAGCGGATACCTCGCTTCTCCGCAGAACTGTGAATAATGGCATAGCGGGTATTTTTCTGCTTCGGAAAATTATGATTTATGGCGTAGTGGGTACCTTGCAACTGTAGTTGTAGTAGTCACCCCAAGAGAGTTTACAACGGGCCCTAGAAAAGGCCGCTGCTCCGGCTTTCGCTGTGACTGTGCTGAGTGTTCCGTGCAGGCCTGACGTTTGTTTTTTTTTTCTAATTCTGAGGTTTTACGTGCCGCAACCCCGAAATGATTGCGAGGCAGGGCTTATAACGTGGAACTCCGGATTAACCTCGACCTCCTGGAGTTGCCTAACGTGCACGAGCGTGTTTGCATTCAATTCCCATCGAAATGCGACCCGCCGGGGCCGGGGATCGAACACGCGTCCTCTTGCTTCGCAGCGAATCACCAAACCTAAGCGCATCCGTTGTCGTTGTCTATTTACAATGAGCTGAACAGGGGGGGGGGGAGGAGTGCGTTTTGGGTTTCAGATAACACGGGCCACATTAAACATACAGCCAAAAGTTATGTACCCGGATGTTTCCGTTACGGTTTCGCCTCTGCTTAACTCTATGATACATAAGCTTGTCGTGTGGCGAAGAGAGGTAATAATGTGAGTAGGCTGTAATGTCGAACGGCATATGCAGCAAGGACGGTATCTATAGAATATCAAAATGCGATCGCCGCTATGTAAAAGAACATACAGATGGGAAATCTAGTTTCCAGGCGGGCGCCGCGGTGTTTACATGGCTAAACACGCTTGTCCAGGCCTCGGAGAGAAACGCGTTGTCCCGCAAAAGCGATCATTTACGTCAATGCGTGGCTATCGGACGCGGTATCATAAGACGTGACATGCTTATTACGCATGTACGTTGAAAAACACCCGTAGCTTTTCTTCCCCCGATGCATGCATTTACCCAAATCTCCGAAGGGGCGACTTATGGGGGCACGCTGTCCCTGCGGACACCGCAATTTTTCTTTGATGAAATTGCCGGCGCCACGATGATCAGATAACGGCCCTTGCGATCCGCATTTCGAACTTGACTCCGTTCGTCGCGTGCACGATAACGGCACGTATTTATTATTTTTTTTTTTGGTTCACCGGTTCTCTCCGAAGCTGGCGTCAGTTTAGTACTCTTTACAGCAACTTTATGGCTCACTGGCTCTCAATCAAGCCAATTAAACAGCCGGCGGAAGCCCGTGAGGTGGGCCGTCTGCTTTGCATATACCTGTGCAGACTAAAAAGAAACAGACGAAAAGCAGACGAAAATATTTTTTTTTGTCTGTTAACAAAAACAGACGTGATAGTGGAAAACGAACCCGACGAACCTGTTCCTTATAGGAGCACGCCCAATCGCGCATAGTCGGAATATCGTAAAAAAAGTAAAGTTAGGAAAGGGGGAGGAAGAAAGAGTGGAGATAAAAACGACGTTTCAACGTATTAAATGCGACGCGGTACGACCGCTGTTCGTCTTTTACTTTAGATATCTGATAACGCAGCCGTAGCGGCTTTAAAACAAATGCCTTTCACTTTTGCTTTCACCGTCCCTGCGACTTAATTTAGCAGACGACGCCCAGCAGACGACGCCAGCTGTCCCGGTAAAAACCGGAAGTCGCCTTGGCGAAACCGCGTATAAAACTTATACTGCTGCTTTCTCGGGCCTGCCAAAAAATAAAATAAAATTAAGAATGCCGTACTCGGACCCGATCACTTTTACTTTTCCGTGTCGCCGTAGCTTTGTTTTGGCTACTTCTGCTTCGTGTTGTTTTGGTTGCTTCTGCTTCCTGCTGTTTTGGTTGAAATCATCGGCTTTGCGCACTGCAGGCAGCAGACGTCAATTCGGCGTTGCATTCCGTGCACGCCTAGTCGTATAACACCCTACGAGAAAGAAAAGAAGAGGATCTCCTCCGGTCCCGTAAGGTTGAGCCGCAAGAAACTGCCGGAGCGCGGCGTTCGTGCGTTCGTGTTAAAAAAAAAGATAGAAAACAAAAACACAAGAAGGAACACAGAAGTGAGCGAGGAGTCATTGACCGCATCGACAAGCTGCAAGGGCGCCTTCAAAGTCGAGCGTGTGATGATCGTCCGCTGTTCCGTGCCCCGAGGCGGGTCGCTTTTGTTTCGGGTCGTGTAAACAGCGTAATTACACGGTCGTTCGCCAGATCCGCATGGGACTACTGGAGGCAAGCATGCTTCGTGAACTTTTTGGCGTGAAACGGCGCGGTTTTTGAAGGGGAAAGTGCGTGGAAGCGAGTCCGTGGCCGCTGCAGTGCTGAACCGTTACTCCTGAAGTTGAGTCACATCATACTTTTGTATATTAATGCTGTTTTGATCAAATTGAACACCTCGAACCCTTCCTGGAGAAACACTACCTTGCGGCACTTAGTACGCGTCTATGACTGGAATAGACGGGAAAATAGGAATATGGCTGGTCCACTGCTTTCTCGCCTGTCGTCTGTCTTGCGCTGCATGTCATACAGACGTTGACATTGGTGTGTCTAGTACGGAACTATGACTGCTGGTAAGGTAAAACAGACGAAAAAGCACACTGTATGTCTTGATGTCTTCCATCTATTTAGTCTGTTGGAAATTTCAATTGCTTGTGCATGTTTAGTGACCAATCAAGATACACGGCAAACAATCGGAAGCCACGCTATGTAGTTCGCCTGTTCATTAAAACTGCTCTTTCCTCACACTAGACGACATGGACGTGACCGATGACAGAATAAAACAGACTGCACTCTGTCCTCAATTGGTACTGTCCCTCGCAACTACCTAATATTATAACGGAATCATGAAACACCCAAAGAAAATAATTTGCCCACTGTGTTCCTGACGGTCATCTGTCTTGGGCTGCATGCCTGTTAGAGATACTGCCATTGGTCTATCCGGTATGAAGATGACTACTGGCGACGTAAAACAGACGATTATTATAACAGACGAACACTATTAGTGTCGTCTGTTCGTTAGAGCACGTCTTCGTACGTTGAATATCCTGAAAGACATTGCAGCAGACGATAAACAAAGGTACAGTAGACCGGTTCATTGAAATTGTTGCTTCATACTACACGTCATGACATAAGTATGACTAAATGTACAGCGGAACAAACACCTTACATCGCGACTGTTATTTGAGAATGACGTTACCATGACTGAAACAGACGGAAGCACAGAAAATATCGTTAGTCCCGTCTTCTGTTTTCGTTGCCTGTAGCAGACATACGAAAGCTGTCGTCAGCCTATAGCTGCGGCGAATATAAGATTAAAGAGACTGCCCAAATGGACACATTGAAACTGATCCTTTAGTTGACGTGAACGTGACGAAAGCCAAAGTAAGACAGACGGATATGCAAGGAAGAGAAGACACTATAGAAATAGGCTGTCCGCTGAGACTTCTTTCAGACTATAGGACATTAACGTGACTGAATTAAGCGCGCAACAGACAGAAACACAAGGAACAGAAGTTACTATATTTTATCCGTTGCTTGTGTTATGTCTGTGTTAGGCTGCTTGCAGTTAGGCTTTCCATTTACAGTCTCATTAGCTGTCGTAGGGAAGTATTGTTCGAAGACTGCTTTTAGGTGATTTGGGAAGAAAGTTTTGCTTGCTCGAAAGCTGATTCCAGTATTTCCTTCTTCGGAACTAAGCGAGCAAACCGGTGTGATCGTTTTGCGGCAGAGCTATGTCACAGATGCCGACGTACTTTTTCAGCGTTTAAACGTTTCTTTAATGCGTGGAAAGTAGGCGCAAAAACTTGCTAAGTTGGGTGTTTAGTTTCTTGGGAATGGAATGGATAATCACTTCTTTAGGTCCACAAGACGTTCTTTGGATCTAAGCAGGTCCAATCATGTGATCCCACAGCGTGCTGTTCCGAAAGGGACAGCACGAATCTGCCTTGATTCGCCTTGAATGAATGAATCTGCCTTGACTCGCTGTTCGCGCTTTATATTTCATTACGGCGACTCGCTCATTAAAACTCAGCTGCACAGAAGGGGAAAGTTTTTTAATTCTGCTCCGTTATTCTATCGTGTTCAGCGAGTACAGTTCTCGTATCCCTGCCCCCGCTTTCGAGCACATCGTGAGCATTGGATCTACTCGCTAGATTTCCGCGTGAAGCCGCGAGACCAGAGCTCGCTACAACTTATCCAAGAACTCTCATTGGTTGACACCCAAGGTAAAGTATGTCTCACACAGCTGCCCTGTCATCTCATCGGGTGTCACATTAGAGGTTATAAACAGCCAGATAACCAAGGAGCATTGTTATGTTTTTGTTATTGCTGTGGAGCACGCAGGTATACTACGAAGTTTCGTGTATGTCGCGACTCGATGGCAAGTGGTATCTTTCGCAGAACGGATGTGCAACGCAGGCGCAGCTTACAAACGCGATGACGTGGGACCCATGTCTATGCTCGGGAAAGTGCTTGGCTGAGAGAGATTACGCTTGCGCTTCGAGCGCCGGTGTTTTCGACGCAAAAGATAGAAAATCGCCATTCGGCACCCGCAGCGTTCTCCAAATTTTCACGCTTCGTGGCAATGCAAGCTTCTCGTGGCAAGAGTTAGGCTTAGGCGGCATCCTTTGCGAAGTACCATGCGAAATTGCCACGGTGACGTTCAATTACGGGCAAGGCTTACGGGAAAGCGATGCTGTGCGCAATGTAGCCTGCAACATGTCTACATGGGGTTGCTGCTTGAGAACGTGTTAGTTAAGAAAAAGGAAAACGACGCCGAGTTTTTTTTTTTTACATAGTTCACGAGGCCTATATAATAGTGGTTCTCGCGGGCTCGTGGACGCGCCATTTATCATCAACTGCTGTAATAACCTTGTCACCGGGCTTATATAGGCATATAGACAACGATGCAAATGGTGCCGGCGCTCCATTTACATTGCCAGTAATCAACGTCCTCGTCGTCAAGGTGACCTTGCAGCTGCGGAGTGACGGCACGCTTTAGTCAAGACAGATGACGGTCACGTGAGCAATCCCAGCATGGCCCGGGGCAGTTCTTCAGCATACCGGAAAAAATCGTGCAGCGACGTTCGAATGAGCTGCACCCCATCATTTATACAGACCTGGCAACCCTTTCGGTGGATTTTTTTTCATCATTGACTGTTCCGAGATAATTTGTGTGTTATTGTTTCGATTTTCCGAACTGACTCGATAAGGACCTTGGAAAGGAACGGCTCAGTTAGCTGGAAGTTGTACGGGGAAACCTCTGGGGAGCCTGCTTGACGTCTGCCACGTATTGCTGCTTGAGACGTCACACACGTTTTGCGAATGAGCCCTCAAGAGGTCGATCGCTCCCTGCAGGAGGATGTTTTTTGAACGCGGAAACGCCCGTATACGCGGTGCATGAGTCGTAGGTGTGGAAATGACCATTAACGCGGGAGGGTGGTGCCAGGCCATCTGGAATCACCGGCGAGACTTCTGGCTATATCGCCGAGGCAAGCAGCGATCGCTCAAAGGAAGGGAATCGAGCAACGATTTGGGCCTTCAGCAATATGGCAGAGAAACATATGTTTAGTCGGCTCGAGCGATGCATCGAAAAAAAAACGTGTGTCGTCTGCTACGTGCGGTGCCAGACGAAATCGTCTGCTGCGCTCACGCGAGCAGACGATCCTTCTGTTTCGCCCAGCAGACAGGGTCGTCTGCTTTCCCCCCGTGTTTTTCGTCTGTCTCATTTGGCGTGCGGGTACGCGGCAATTATTGGGCTCAATTACAAACGCACGGTGGTTTCCCCCTTGTGATGCGTGCCATGTTAGAAGCTCAGCTGTACTGTACAGTCTGTCGCGTCGCCGAAGTTTCGAAATCAAAAGCAACGCCTCCAGTCGTCCTACATTTTGAAAGGTGCCGCGACACTACACGTACAGGTGTCGTCTGCTTCGTTCGCCCCAATTTCGTCTGCCAAGAGCCTTATTATGTGCCGTTCCTTTTTTCTGGTTGTGACAGCGGCTGAAACTAACTGCTATTCGTGCGGGATTAACTGCAGCAGGAAGCTGCAGCGGCGCACTAATAAACAAATAAAAGAAAAGCATTAAATGTCCTCAGCGGAGGACATTCCGACAAGGATAGCCGAATATAATGAGGAAAATGAAGTCACTGCCTATTTTTTTGCCTCACCGTGCAGAAAGTGGCCAATATTCACACCACGCATGATGAGGAAGCAATACGTAAGGCAAGAAAACAAGCAAGACAGAGCTGTATATCAAACGCATTTTAATTAATGAAGCATCGCGCCTCATAAGCGGTACACGCGTCGTCTGCCGTCCGGCAAAACGGCTCGCTTCTCGCACGCAAGCAGACAATTTTCCGGTACCGGCAGACAGGTGGCCTTCCCCCTAAGGCAGAATAGAAAACGTCTGCAACAAAAATGGTCGTCTGCTAGCATCGCCGGCCCGCAGAAGTGCAATAAAAAGCAGAAGGAAGAAAGATGTACGGGGCGGACGAAGCCATTTATATAAACAGAAGGCGTGTTTTAGCCAAAAGGCGGGCCGGTTGCTTAGCCAAATGTCTGTAGTTCGCAGCACTCAACCCTTTTTCCTTCAGCGAGGCGCTAAAAGCGATCTTGTACGTTACAAGCGCTCGCAAAGCGATCTGGTAATGACCCATCTAAAGCAGGGAGGGTGCAGGGGTAAAAAGATGATGCCTCTATGTAGTGGTTCTGGAAGATGACCGTCTTCTGGAGATGGCTGCTTTCACCCCTTTCGTCCCTTGCTTAGTTCCTTTTGTTTTTTTTTTTCCCTGCTCTATACGTTTGCTTCCTTCCAGCCCACTTCGTTGTGGTAACTTGGGCTGCATCCATTTTTTTGTTTCGAGCCAACCAACCCTTTGAAGACGGACACCGTCTCTACGAGCGAAAGGGGTAAACTGGCGAGTGCGAGGCTAGGCCTACAACAATAAGGCTTCCTTTTCCGCCGAGGTCCGACACGGAGCCAAGCCAAGCCATTAGCAACGCGGCGCCGGCCCGGGTCATTACGCTCCGTTATGGCATTTAGACGCCCCCCTACCCCTTTGGCCATCCGCCCGCCTCCTTTTTCTGAAGGGGCGAAAGATAAAGAAAGGGTTGTTCTTGCGGCGAAAGGAAATGAGCTTGCGAGGCGAGCCTGCGGTGCCTGTTACTACTACAAGCGCGGCATTCCGTGGTTCATGGGTGCACGTGCGGTGCCTCTGCAGGTCGTTAGAGGGCTCGCGCGCCGAGCTTCCTTTAAGTGCGCGGCTTGACCGCAGAAGCGTTTAATTGGGCGTTCTGTCTGTATGTGTACATAGCGTCACTTAAGTTGTTTCACTGAAGACGAAACCGTTAAAGAGCTCGAAATGTGTATAAGTGCTTTTGTCCGTCCGTCCGCTCCTTACGCTCCGACGTACACCTCTGTGCCATAATTCACGCGCCATTTAATTCAGTTTTAAGGTTGCGGGAGCCCTAAGCCAAGGAGGTGTATGCATCGCATGTATCTTTTGACTGCGTAAGCACCTTTTAAGCGATCACGCGTCGGCCGCCGCTTGGGCTTTTGCTTATTTTGTTAATACCTGCTCTTGACAGCAAGCCCGCCTGGCAGTTTTCCCTTGAGATCTCCTGCACTCGTTGAATCCGCTCATATATGTCCTGTATGACATTGCGCTTGATAAAATTCCGTCTTCCAAAGGAATGAAGTTGCAGTGTGGGGGCGTACAGGGGGAGGTATATTGAGCTGATTAATTCTTCAGCACTACGGGCTTCCTTACGTGTACCTCGAGATTACGGTACACGCGATCGTTCTTCGGAATTCGCTTCCATTGAAACGAGGTTTGCCGTGTCGGTCGGAAGTCGAACCCATGACCTCGGGTTTCACTGTAGCACGCCACGGATTCAGTGCAGCGTGCCGGTATTGCTTTCATCGTGGCTTCGTCGCCTTGTGATCGTTGCACGTGTTCGGTATTGTGGAATCCTTGCATGTGATTGAAATAGATTTGATCGTTGCCCACCAGGAAGTCTACGGAATACCTCTTACCCAAATCTTGAACGATCACATCGGGTTTATTAGTAACATATTAGTTTTAATACAGGATTCTGCGAGCATAGGTCGGCGAAAAATGGGGGAGCTCACTCAGACTGACTCCAGAAATATATATGGCGCTTAGAGCTCAGTCGGACCCAGACTCAACAATATTTTCCTTAACCGGACTCACCCGGACTCAGACTCTCCAAAATTTTCTTCAACCGGACTCACTAAGACTCAAACTCACGAAAATATTTCGCAGCTAGGCTCAGTCAGACTCATGGGCCGATCCGAGTCTGAGTGAGTACGGGTGAGTCCATTCATGAGTGTGTTAGCGTATAATTAGCTTTTTCGACCATATTGTCAATGCTTTTTACAGGAACCATGTCACGGTCTGCGGTTTTCAACGAAAAAATAGAAGTAGAGGGTCTGTTGTACCTGTACAATATGAAAAATGCACTGCAGAAGAACATTTCAGTACAAAATAAACCCTGCAAGTCGTCGGCCAAAAATGTGGAGCTCACTCACACTCACTCAAGAAATATATTTGGCGCTTAGGGCTCACTCGGACTCAGTCTCATAACTCAGACTCAGACAGACAGCTAGATCTGACTCTGAGTGAGTCGACTCATGAGTGAGTTTGCTGACAGTGAGCCTGTGAGGATCATGTAGGACCACGTATACAGGGCCGATGGACACACGGCACCGTGTAAAACGCGTAATACGCTTACCTGAGCATGGAAATCAAAGTACAGTTTAGGTTATTAAACTGGTTGACGTCCCTGCCCTTCCTCTCTCCCCTGTTTCCTTCCTTACACGTGTTTTTTGTGTGGTCTACTATATGCCCGTGGATGTATCGTGCGTTTATGGCGTCACAAGTGTGAGAAGGGCCATTTGCCTATGCGAGCCCTCTGAGAAGACCATTAGCTTATAGATGGAGCAAGGGAAGCAGTCTCGTTAGCGACTTTTGTCTATTATACAGTCTTTTTAAATTTTGTACAGACAGATTGACAGGTTTATGTAAGTCGGTTCAATATAGGGAAAGACTAAATATCTACGTGCCGTCATTTATTTTCCTTAGCGAACCAAGCAAACGGCAGCGATCTAAAGGCAATCTGGGTGGACAGTTCTGCGACGATCACGATGATGACCTAAAAATATATTAACGTGAAGAGTACTACTGCTTTGCATTATTCGACTTCCGCTAATATTTTACAGACAACTTTGTTAATGTTTATTTGTAGAGGCCATTGCTCCGATATACTCCTTTTTGTATTGAATATATGTCATGCGATATTGGCACATTCGAGTTATCTTGAATTCGTGCTACATCGTAAAATATTTCACTTGGGTCATACAGCTTGCTTTTTCCGTATACAACCGCACCTGGTGGAATGGCGCCCTGTTTAGCCTTATATATAGCGATTTTCTGTGCATATTGTGTGCGTGCATATGCAAATGCATGTCTGGGAGTAAAGACTCGTACTTGTTAGAAGCAAAGGAGTTGCAGCACCTTGTCGCACCGATCAAAGGCAGTATGTTGGCTTCTGGCTTCTTTCTTACCGTTGGGCTGGCTTGCGCGCTATTTTCTGGTGTACCACCAGCCTGCCAGTAGGTGTCAACGGCATCGCGAATCTTCTTCCCAGGTTCGTGACAGCGAGCCGCTTGGTCACTTGACGAAAAAACCAACAACAGATAGAAGACATACTCGAGCACCTTGGGTGGGCACCGTTCAAGAGTGCTCATCCACCACAGATCACTGCGCTGCAGTCTGAGCAAGTTGCGCAATTAACTCATTTCTAGAGCTTGATGCCGAGAAAGCGCTCGGCGCGCTTCCTTTCTGTTTAGTTGTTTTGTTTCATGGCTCCAAACGGTCGCGTGAGAACAGAAAGCTCCGCCCCCTTGGAGGCGCACTTCTAGCGAAGCCGCGACAACGTATACAGAGGGCGCCTTCGTGCTATCTTCTCGCGACGTTTCGGCAAGACCCGCGGCCGGCTTGCTGCCCACCCGCGAAGTGGTGCAGTCGACAGGACAGATAGTCGTCGTCTGTTCCTGTATCATCTGCAACTCACAAAAACACTAGCAGAACAAAAGCAACACACAAACAGAAGACAGTCGAAGGGCCCGCGTATGTCGTCTGTTTCTGCATCGTCCGTCCGTGACTTGAAAAACAAACAGAACAAAATTGAAAAACCTACGTGTATCGTCTGTCTCTGCAACGTCCGTGACTTTAAAAACGCATACAGAATACAATCGAAGGGCCCGCATATGTTGCAACTTCACAAAGTATGCAAGCCGACGACAACCGAAGGACCCTGAGAACACCGTTTGTACTATGATAGACTGAGAGTTAGGTTTCTCAGCTTCTGCCGAGTGGGCCAGGTATAGGCATTCGTTGCGGGAAAGAAAAATAAGGAAGCAGAAGAAGAAGACGTATAGGCAGCCCTGCCCACTCCCTTTCCCCCCACTGCGCTGGACGCGAACTGCGCATGTCCGGAGCGCATTAGTGTACAACATTTGCGCTCTTCGCTCCTGGGAACTGTGTCGCCGGAGTGGGGTCTCAGTGAGAGAGGCCCCGAAGCGGCGACGACGGCGACTAATGCGTCGAGTCGTCGACTCGGGAGCAGGTCCACGCAGCGATATGGTCGCACGTCGTTCGCGTGTCTCCCCCTACCCTAGTGTTATTCTATTCTGCAACGTCATCGTTCTGCTTACTTATACATGTCGTTGGAAGAAAGCTTCCTCCACCACGTGGATGTACCACCATCGTTCCTTGCACCTCCTTGTCTCCCAAAGGTGATGTTCGCGTATGTATCTTTGTGTATCTCTCCAGGAACGACAACTACGCATCATCTCTCTCTCTCTCACACACTCTCTCTCATATTGTTGTACACGTTCGCATATTTGTCTCGGCTGTGCACGGCAAAGCCACAGGCCAACACACGCCGAGCCCTTTCCCCCCCTCTAAGGTAGGCTTTCTTTACCCATGCCTCGTTCTGGTCCACCCTCCTTTTGTTTCAACACGCATATGCATATCCATCACGACGCTCGTTGAGAATAAGATGCCGCTTTCCTCCGGTTGTTCTTTCTGGCTCGGTCGTTATACCATGGTGCTCGTCTGGTCCGTTGTGTTCTCTCTAGGGCTTGGCCGGGCGCACGGTTTTCGTGCAGCTCGTTGCCTCTGTCGTCGTCGTACTCGGTGGATTGATGAGGACACGTAGCATTTTTCCCGCGCGGTGTGTACCTGCAAGTCTCGTATCCTTCCACGCGCCTGATTTTCGCGACGTTACGCGGAAGTTATATCTGCCCCGGAAGCGGCCCAATTTGGCAGTACGTTTTTTCGACGAAAGCGCGGCGTGACATCCCATTGCATCACATCTATCGAGCACAGCACTAGAGGTTGGCGGAAAAACAACAGGCTTTCTACGTGACTTGTATATCATGACTCGTTTGAAAGAATGCTCGCATAGCCAGCTGCCTTTCATTGTTAGGGCCAGCATTGGTGGTTTAGAGTGGTTACAGTGCTCGGCTGATGACCCGAAAGTCGCGGGTTCGACCCCGGCCGCGGAGGTCGCACTTCGATGAAGGTGAAATGCTAGAGTTCTGTGTACTGTGCGATGTCAATAGACGTGAAAGAACACCAAATGGTCGGAACTTCCGGAACCTGCCACTACGGCGCGCCTCTAATCACATCGTGGTTGTAGCGAGTAAACCCCCGTTTAATATTATTATCTCAATGTTAGGACTGAAGTTCAATGAACAAAATGTCACTCTTGTAATAGTAAACATCATAGAGCACCCAGAATTGGTCAACGTTAACCAACATTTTACCAAACGTAAACCGACATTGCCCAACAATAACCTTGCTAGCCGACACAATAAATAATACAACTGATGTTTGCACTTTTTAGCCTTTTTGTAATGTGGTTATCTTACCATCGGAACTTCCGCAGACCTATTTCTTGACTGTATAATTATTTACAATGTTTCTAGTTTGTACAAATGACCGTGTAGCAGTGTTTTTGAAACTCCTTACCCAACACCCTTTTTGGGCGTGGGAAGTATTTGGAATAAATAAATAAGCCATCGAGTACTCCTTTAATGTCATTGAGACGCACTCGGAACCCTGCTACCGTCTGTGGCAAACCGTGAAGCAGAACCACCGCCTCGGACATTTGACATTGGTTTGCCAACATGGCGGCTGACATTACGTTGGTGCACGCCATCTGTAGGAGTGGGCGGAAGAAACCCAACAGGACAGTATTATCTTCAACAATTTTTTTTTTTTTTTTGCGTAGCATTGACTCTCTCAGCGCGTGGAAGCGGAGTACCGTTTTAAGGCGAAAGCCCTAATGGCTTTGTTGTAGCGGACGGGAGCGGCAACAGATCCACTTAAAACTTTCGCCTTAACATAAAGAGAGCGAGGGACATACTCGACTCGAAACACGATCTTTTCGGATAGTTGAGCTAAGAAAAAATCGCGTTCATCCTTAGATAACGTTAAGTGGAGCGCCGTTGTGATCGTATGCTCTCGCGAAACACTCGTTAAACTACTTTGGCGTTCTTAGTTCATTGCGTTGTGTGATTGCACCGTTGCCCCCTGCTGGATACTTGCACGGTAGTATCCTACACAGGTGCGACACGTACTCTGTTTTTCTGTCATTTGTGTACTGACGACTGTGCACTGACGTCTGTGTTTCGTTACTTTTTGTTCTCGAGTAAAGCCAGTGACGAAAATGTTGAAGCTCAGATGAGCCATTCACTCGAGGCCCATGCTCTGAGCATACGTAAGTAATCGCAAGCGCAGGTACTCAAACAGTGATAAGCAACTATAATATATTGTATATGCCTTTTCTGTAGAGGGCCGACCACATCCAAGGTGAACACCTCGTTAGCATAGTACAATAGCGCAAGAAAGACAGGGACACAGGCAAGAGAGACGATACAGGCACTGTATCGCCTCTCTATATAGCGCCTATATCGTCTCTCTTGCCTGTGTCCCTGCGTTTCTTGCGCTATTGTACTATGCATTCGTACCAACTAGCTCGGCTTTCCGTACTACCTCGTTAGTATTTATGCCGGTAAAACTAGAACGCTTATTCAATTTCACAAATGAAATGTTCGCTTAATAACGTTCAGTCATGGTATAAGATCAAGGTTCTAAAACTCACCTGAGCTAGCAGGCCGCAGTCGCAAAATTTAGTCCCACAAGGGCCGGGACAGTGAATATAGCGGGAGCTGAAGGGGGGGGGGGGGGCGTGGTGAGCGGGAGAGAGCTTCAACAACATGTCATCTAACGTTGCCATTTGAAATAACGCCTTCCCCATGTGCCATATATGGGTCATTTCTGAAGGGGATTTGACGTCAGCTTTCGAAAAATATATCATTACTGGTTTCCACAATTACTAAAATCTGGACGCCGATTCTGAAATATAGAGTTTTCGTTCCACGGTGATGCTTCAACTAATATGACTGCATGGGGTGGTTCACACACACAAGAAAAGACAACTCCCGCATCTGTAGCGCACCCGAAGAAACCGCTATTAATTGCAATAGGGGAGAAAAAAATTCCAGTATTATTTAGCAAATTCACAAAACTTTATTCCGTGTGTAGCCGCGGGCCGCACGCGGCCCGCATGTCGCGTGTTTAAGACCCATATCATAGATAAACAAAATAATTTTCCTAGCTATATATGTGACATCAGCTTTTATGAGGTCTTAAAATACAAATGAAGGGTTCACCTCAAATGTGGATGAGCCTGCACAGTGGCCGGGACTTCGAGACACAAGAAAGAGCTGAATATTCCCGCTGCTTAAGCAGGAAGCCTTGAATTTAGATTACCGGCCTCTTCTAGAACGCGCTAACAACGTTACAGTTCGACCGAATACAGTCGCAGATTGTTAGGGAAATTTGAGAGTTTTCTCAGGCCTATAGGGGTCTCTAAACTTTTGACGCCGACTGCACACCTAGGGCGGCTGCTCGTTGTCCACTATATATACTGTCATCCGTACATCCTGTGGAAAGAATAAAAAGAAAAGAAACAATGTGCGCAATCCGTGTTAGAATTCCCACTCTCGGAGTTTCGAAGGTGGGGGGGGGGGGTAGTGGCAGAAGCAAGCAGGACGCGATGGAATGACTGAGAGTGGAATATGGAAACAAACGCAGAGTGATAGAGGCAACAACAACAACGGTCGAAAACAAATTCGACAAACTGGCGGTAGTCGTCCGGCGGACCGGTTTTCCGGAGTTTGCTAGGCGGTGTGATGAAAAAGAAAAGCCAAATAAAAAAGATCTAAACCCGGTTTTGTGGCAAAAACAAGAGAAATCTCTCCGACACCAAGCAAAACGAAGAAGGTACAAGACGTCGTCCACTCCCCTTTTGGTCAGTTTGCTTTTTTTGTTGTTTTTTACATCGTAATATCTGTTTTGCGCATTTGTGTTTCTTGGAAGGATCGTCAAGTCGCCACAACAGGTTACCATGGGCGATGTGCGTAGCGTGAAAGGTGTGTGTATGTGGGGGGATAAAGTAACAGCGCAAATAAAAAACGAGACCACCGAGGCGCCTTCTGCTTCTCGCTGAGCAGACGATCTCACGGCCCTGTGTGCGCTAGCAGACGACACTGAAAAAAAAAACGGCCAGGTCCGGTCTTCTGTGTTCGAAGGGAACGCGACCGAAAGTGAAAAGACGACGCGGCCGGCGCCGTTAAACGTTGGACATAGTACGAATCCTCAATTACACGGATCCGTGGGTCCCATAAGAAGGCGGCTTGCAATGCCCCGCAGCATCCTTCTTCTTATCTTCGAAAAAGAAGCGGCAGAAAAAGATAAAAAAAAAACGTTCGCTGATGAAGTGATTGCCCGCGGCTGTCCAATGCCGCCGCCTCGAGGTACGTGGAGCAGTAGCAGACGACGTACTACGTACACAGATTGCAGACGACGCGCGGCGACGACGGCGCCACCTTTCAGACTGAGGTGCAGAAGTTGGTGGTCTCTGTCGTCTGCTCGCTCATTTGTGTTTCGTACTTTTCATAGGCTTATCTTTTTATTTTTTCGTATGGGACGTGTTTCCGCGTTCTAAGCGGTTTATATCGCTGATTGATCTCAACAGGAATAAGAACGAACCCTTTCGTTGGCTCGTCCTTCAGCGTTCAAGAAAAATAAACATTAAAAAGATCGCGGAAATTCATCGTCTGTCATATCTCCTGCGCGTAAGTACTAATACATGTTACCTGCTTAAAGGAAGCACATCTCTGCAAATGCAGCCGCTTTAAAGTGCTTGTTTTTTTGTATGAAGTGGGTTGTAATGTAGAAAATTGAAATCGGGTAAGGAAGCAAGGTACTTAACTGTATCAAGCTTGCTTCGAATTGTAGAGCTCGTAAGTGGACGACAGTTACACAGCCTTATCGTGGCCTAGAGATTTTCTCTGTCAGCTTTCTTATCTCTATGGACCAGTGAATGGGTACATGGACGTACATTCTACGCTTATGTGAAATGGAACACCGGACTTCACTTAGCAGACGATTTTTCTTTTCTTGGCTTCTGAGGGGGAAAAGTTACGCGAGTGGGATTCCTGAGCACGAGAATAGTACATCGAATAGCGGCGATTTGAGGTTCTTACTTGCGATGCTGGTTCAACGCATACGACAATGAATGTCAATGTACACGTGAATTTAAGGGGGTTGTACGCTTCCCTTGTGCGGAAATTGCATTCTTGCCATCGTGTACCGTTACTGAACGCCTTTTTTTTTAGTTGGGTAGAGATGTAATAAAATTCGATTGTTTAACAGTGTACCGACATAAAAAAGAACAAAGTTATTGGGATGTCTAATAAATAAGGCTAAACGTAAAAGTACCATTACACGTACGTAACAGTACGCGTATGAATACATCTGCAGCATTGAAGAAGATGAGACGTAGTCCTGTAGCTGCACTTTGCGAGCGGGCTAATTCATTTGTACAGCTTCAAGTTTTTTTACTGATCAAACGCTAACGTGATATTTATTTCAAGGGACTCAAGCTTCGCGTTTGGTACGTTACAACTTCGTACTAAACATGATATTGCGCTTGCTTGTAACCAAATACTATTTTCTGTTAGAAGGTAGAGGAAGTTAGCATTAAGATAGTACGTTGCTATCTGCTTGTTCATCATGTGTGTGTTTTCTTTTATTGCATTTTCGAGCTGTTTCCGTTGTATTTCACCTGTTATTGTAACAATGCTCCCCCTACTAAATGCCCGACAGGGCCTGTAAGGTTTTTTCTAAATAAAATAAAAATAAAATAATGTAGGTTTACTAAATTGAGAATCACTGGGAATGGGAGTTTCGCAGGACTGACGTGAAGAAAATATTTATTCGACATAAGATCAGAATGTGTAATATATCCCTTTGAAACTGTAACTGTAATGGGTTTATTACTTTGGGAATTGTGTTATTGAGTGCCTGAGTGATTTAACGTTCGAGAACAGTACATATAGGCTTAAAACGTAACGTCTGGCAAACTAACGTTTTCCGTCTTAATCCGCAGCCGTCGTACTACCGCTGTATATGTGCGAAAATGTATGCGAAAAATCGAAAATGTATGCGTGCTGAACAGGAGGACTTGCCACAGAGCTTACTGCTTTGGGAGGTGCGGGAAACCGGATTTTCTGTGATCGTCGATGCACCCCTGCACACAGTCACCTTTCTCGTCATCCTTTACTTTTCAATTTGTTACTGTCTATTCTGTCTACCTCACAACGAGGAATGTCGCTTGATCCATTCTCGGATATTGCCGGTGAATCATCCGATATCGCTTTGTCTGATACCCCACATGTAAAGAAACTCACGAAAAGTCTCGTTCAGGAAACGGCCGCAGTAGATGCTGAACGTTTGCGGACCTTTTAGAAATATGCCGCAGGCATAGGCCACCTCACCGGCTGTCGGTTTTCCCTAAACAGTCCGTCCTGATTGATGAATCACCTTTGCCGGAATGCGTCGTCACTTGCCGCTCTTGACGGTACGGAAATCCGAAATCAAGGTGTCTAGGAGCTTGCGTGTCACATGGCTCGGAGGTGGGAGGCAGAGACAGCATAATTATTGTGCTGTCTTAAGATTCAATTAGCCGTTTCATGTGGCGCAGCCATAGACCGGAGCTTTGAGAATGCGTCATAGATTTTAATGGTGGCTGTGGAGTATCTGCAGACGGGGCTGCTTCTAAAGTGGTTTTGTAAGAGAGAGAGAAACGTAAAAGGAAACAAAAGAATATCGTGCAGGCTAATATAAACGTAGATGTCTAAACCTGTTTCTCCATAGACATTCCTGTAGACGTAGAAAAAACTGTCATCGACAATAAGAGAATAGTGATGGGGTGTAATACTCCTCCTGGCGAAGAACTAGTGGCTGAATCTTCAGGCGTTTCAATATCACATTAATCGAGGCATTTTTGGTTATCCGCTGTTTGAGATATCAAACATCTGGTAGACTACCCTACCCTAATCGTTAGATCCATGGAAGTTACTTGAGTGTGATTGCGCAACAAAATAGATACGGACGAAAACAACACACACCCAGTACAAACTTTCAACTTAATTTATAGTGCCACTCAACCGGTTTATATATTGATTTAGTTTGTTGAAAGTTTGTGTTGCTGAATGTGATGTGTCTTCTTCTCCTCCGTCCGTGTCTTTTGTGTTGCGCTATCGTGCTGAAGTAGTGGAATACCATCTAGTCCAGAATACTGCTCTCATTAAGTCTATGGACCATTTCACCGTTCACTCCTACAATTTCCGCATGAATAAATTTTTCCGTATATCTTTGACGCCGTGCTTTACTATGCCAATGGTCAAGCTTTCGATATAAAAAAAATGTATATTATTTGCCGCCTGTGGAGTTTCTGTGCGATACACTTAGAGCGAACACATGCGAAACTTATCCGATTTTTCGGGACTAGTGACGTCACCGGTTGCCCGAATGTGAGAGCAGCGTACCTTTCAGCTGTTGCACCGTATCACTTTCTGTCACACGTCAGTTGTCATCTGTGCGGAAAACATAGAAATCGGGAACATGATATTAAGAACACAGGTTGGCCACGTTAATTAACCGGTTGGCTATTCTGACCTGTGTAATGCGGTAGGGACCAAACGATATCAACATCTCCCGCTAAAGGGGACCATGAGGCGCGAAGCAGCGTTTCGACATGTCGAGCCCGCGTTTCAGAAGGGGAGTGGAGAGGGGTAAAGCGGAAAGGGAGAGGGGAAGTGGAGAGGGGGAGGAGGGGAGATGGGGACAGTGAAAAGAAGGAGGGGAGATGAGGAGGGGAGATGGGAAAGGTGAGGGGAAGCGGAGAGGGGGAATGGAGAAGAGGTGTAGAGAGGAGATGTGTGGAGAGGGCTTGCGCATGCGCAGTAAGGTTGGTCACGCCGCACACCACCGCCACCACCGGATTGAACTCCGCCATAAGATGCTTCGCATCTAAAAAAGTGTCCCCCGGAGCTCTGCATCCCAAACTCAGCAAATGCGAATTCACTCTGCTCTGATTTCGCAGAACACCGACACTGGAGTGTCCCACACGAGGTAAGACTTCAGTGAATGTAAGTCAAACATTACGTAGGGAAAGGTACGTTGGCATGTTGATGTCTTTAGCGGTTATGCTGTACTTACGTATGGTGCGCTAGTCTCTGTGTGCGTGCTTACATACATGTTTGCATCGTAGCGCCTTTCATATGTGCGCACATACACTGCGTTCATGCATGCTGGTGTGTTTTTATGCCTGAACTCTATGCGCTCGTGGCTTTGATCTTGTGTTTGTGTGTTGATTTGTAGACTGATACGATTCGAGGTACTAAAATCTGTACCCAGCACCTCCACCACTATAGCGTCTCTAGTGTGACGATGTCTATCCAACCCGAGTATTCGTCCTCGGACTCAAATTCTACAGCACACGTGATCACAAAGAGGAGTCGATGACGATACACAAAGGTATGATGTTGATGGTTGTGATAATATATAGGTGAGGGATGTACATATTGAACTTCCAGAACATGACCTTCTGCGCATCTATAAACTTTATTTGAAGGACTTGCGTGCATGTATGGGTGTATGCTTGCGTGGCTGACCGCACGTTTTATGTGCTCGTTGGCGTCGTGGTGTGCATGCATGGATTGACCTTGTGTGATCATTTGGACGCGTGCGTGTTTGTCTGACTTGTTTTATCTTTAGCAGGTGCATCCATCTCTGGAACGCCGAAAACGGCGCCTGCAGTAATCCCAGCCCCCACAATGGTAGCGAGGAAGGTCAGATGAAAGTGTCAGAAGCGACCACATACGAGAAGCCGGACAAGCCAAGGAATCGCTGCGCCGCGCTCAGGACGGTGCCATTAACGCCAATTGCACTCATGGAATTCTGTAATCTCCAACGGCAACACATACACTAGCGATCTCAAATCCGCGATTCAGGAAAGACGGGTTTCTCCTCAATCGCTGTCAAACGAGAACTGTGCCACCCCGTTGTGTACACGTACGTAAAGAAGAGAACCGTAATACGTCTGAATCGTACCTGCACTCGCGCGCTGATCATTCTGAGTACACGCCCCTACATGAGCGAGTGGCACACATCACAACTGGCATTCGCTGCACTGTTTACGAAAGCGTTGCCCCCGTGCCGAGGGTGCTGCCGAAACGGAGAGGTGAACGAACCGAACAGTGAGCAAATCGGGGGACGATCCTCAGAGTTTTTGGGTTGCGCACGGCAGAAAAAAAAAAGCGGAAAAAAAAGTAAATAAAGAAAACGTCTCCACCACCACAACCAGGGTGCTCAATCACACTAGGCGCACCGCGCACCCAAATGCGCCATTCCTACTCCCTAGGAGCAGCAGTGTCTTGCGGAGGTGCACGCGAGATGGTGATTGGGGGTGAAGTTTGTCCGGGGCTCCACCGCCATTTCGGAGCCGCGTCTTTAATAACCGTGTTCCAGGCTGTGGTGGTACACGGACAAACGAGCAAAGTGATTAAAAACGCGCGTGCCGCATGTCGAGGACCACTTAGTAAACGCGCAGAGGCCACTCACTATAGCCCTTGCCTTTTCGGCTATAGCACTGCAGCGGCCGCCGCGCTGCTTGCCCTAAGGGCAGCGCCGGTTGCAGGGAATGGTTGTTGATCGGGGTTGTAAGGACCGAGGAGTAATAAGCCATGATCGGCTTTTTTTTTTTCGCGTACAAAAAACAGGCGGCTCAGAGGGCGCTCTGAGTGGAATGCTGGGGCTTTTCTGATTCGTTCTGTCCACTTGAAATCAATCTACGTTCGCCTGCGAACTGTCCCTGGGCGGTAGTTGATGTTGCTTCTTGATGAGATGGGTGTGAGGTTTGTGGGGGATGTCACGAGGTCGCATTACAAGCGAAGGGACGGTGATCTTTATCTACAAAGGGTTCATAACTGTTTAGTAAAGACTGCACTGTAGAAGAAGCGTTAGGAAGGAAAACCTTTGGCTTCGGGTGACCGTGCCAGCACCGTTCCGACTTCTGACCTAATACAAACCCTCCGAACCTGTCGCTCGTACGAACGACTGTCACTGGTACGAAAAGAACAACGCGAAGAAATAATACTACTATTACTATACTGATGCTACCGCTAGAACAAAACAGGGGGAATTTTAAAGGCTTGTTTTTTTGTTAGACACACTATTAATGAGAACAGATAAAAATGCAAAAAAAAATGTCAAGGGGATGTTATTTTTAGTAATTGCGATATAAATGTGCAGAAAGTAAAGTGAACGAAAAGATAACTTGCCGCCGGCAGGAACCGAACCTGCAACCTTCAGTTCTCATCAATATTGCGCTACTGCTAGAGTAATAACTACAACTCCCACAAGTACACTAATATTACAGGTGTACTAACGTTACTGCTACTACTAGGAGGATAACTGTAACTACTTTTACGAGAACAACTAGATGTACCACTGCAAGCTCTACAATCAGTACAACGACGACAACAGTTACAATTACTATTACCACTACGACTAAATATTTTAATGACTACTACCACTGCTGCTATTACCGCTGGTACATCAAACACGTTCAGACATTCTCTCCCTAGCGTTCGTCCAATTACACTGCTTCACAAGCAGTGCACACACGTAACGGTTCTCAAGACTGACATCGCGCGCAGCTTAGACAGGTCCGAAGCCATTATCGCAGATCCGGCCTCGATCTGCAACGGTATTTTGCTTGAGCACTCGGTGCGCCGCCGTCCTCAATCTAAAACGTTCCCACGATCGTCGGGATGGTCTAGCCCGTCTTGCGGCAATGTTGTTTCTGTTCTGGCAAACATTCATTGAGCGAAAAGAAAATGAAGTCACTGGCGATTGCACGAGTCCTCGAGAGAAATGGAAAAGTATTTTCGACAGAGGATGGTGAACGTGGCGATAAGCCTGGCGCCGCAGCAAATGCATTTCGTGAACGAACCAATTCCAACTTAGATCTCAGACTCTTCCGTTGACAGTAAACTCTCTTGCCGAATGATTAGCAATGGTAGAACGAGATATGTCCGCAGGAACCGAACGTTTTGCCAAAAGAGAACTGCTCAAAAGGAATTTGACGAAGGCAAGGGCCTTTGTCGAAACGGTGGCTACAGCGGACTTTTTCTCTGTAGTGTACCGCAATTATTGACGGGAAGGTCATCCAGGGGAGCACAAGATGGCTGAAGTCGCGCCTCTCCGACTTCCGCGTGAACATGCATATGAGCGATTGTAACGCTGACAAGCGTCGTCTTGCGCTGTGATCGTGTGCATAATTCTGTGACACGCTTACGTTCTTACTCTTCTAGCCCGCTCCCTCCCCCTTACCCTAGTGTAGAGTAGCAAACCGGATGTCTGTTCTCTTTGATCTTACTTCCTTTTCTTTCATCTCTCATCTTCCCCTATCTATCTCCCATCATCCTGTGAGCCTCTCGTCTTTTTACCTTTTGGTACCTCTTGAAGACGTCACCGCAAAGTCAAACTACTGGCGAATAATTTAAGCTAGTGGCTCCATTTTATGCACTTAAATACGTCCATTGGTTCTAATAATGTGAAGCATTTCAAGGAGGTATTCTGGGGTTTTATGTTTATGAGTCAGCGTCAAAATTTTTCCGACCAAATATTAGGGGGGAAAAACCTCTAGCGTTGTGAATAGGGACATGAAAGCCATCATAACAAATTAAATTGAGAAGCGGTACGCAGTAAGACAATTTATTTTTGAAAATATGGTTTTCGCTGACGCCTACCATGTCTACATGTATGGCACCAGCACTGGTAAATATCAGCTAACACTGAATAATGCCATTGAAGTCAACGTTTCTACGGCTCCAGTGGCATTCTTTGTTTAATGACCTCTATGCTCCACCCTGTTCGGAAATGCGGTCTTGTTTGAAGAAGGCACAGTGACGTTCAACTGAAGTCCAACGCTGGACATTGTATATGTAAACATTCGTTTGGTTGATTATTACCAAGGTTTCTAGGTCACGTGAAAGGTTACATGCTGCAAAGGAGCTGCTTCGAGCGCTCGGTGTTGTTGATTGTTTCTTCCAAGCAGTGCTTGTTAGCGCTGGAAAATACGAAAAAACGTCCCACTTTTGCGAGCAGCCGACCCACAGAGAAGAATGCACAAGCTTATACTGCGGCTTCTCTGGACTTGAAAGTAGATCTTCATATTCGCTTTATTTTATATTCACGTACTTCGGCCCTCACAATCTCTATCGCTACTGGAACAGGCATGCCGTAAAGGAGGCCGATAGTAAGAGATATGCATCGCCTACTGGACAAATCGTCTGAAGGCATAACAAATAAGCGCATAAGCAGAAATATGACTACGCAAATGATGGACAAGCGGCGCTCACAAGCTCTGTAACCGTCAGAAATTTGCAATGCCGTTGGTCTATAAACTCACGCGCAAGAGCGAATATGTGCTTTGCGGTGGGCAATACTCGATCATTCGCTTCAAGAATACTAGCTTGAAATTGAGACAGATATTTATATCTGCATAAGCCAAGTAGTCAAGTGACCTTCGCGAACTGCTGCAGAAATGGAGATTTCTCAATTCTACCGGTGCTACACTCGATGCACTACACAGATGACAAAGAAAAATTCATATTTCGAAAGAAATGTACATGTATACGAGACTCGGTCGACTGCATGCAGCGTTTATGAAACGCATCCTCTATGGACAAATCCTGCCATACTGCTCCAACTGGGATCTCGGAGCAGTATTGCAGTATCTCTAGTGAAGGCTCTCCCCATCAATCAGATGAGATGTATCTCGAAGGTCCGCGTCTTCTCCGCGATGTCTGTGCCACATACACCCTGCGCACATAGAGGGAGCGACATTCTGTGGTGGCAGCGCGTGTTTTCGAAGCGAGAGCCACCATAACAGGGAAGAAAGAAAAAGAAACGTCACAGAACCGATCTACACTGCGGGAATTCCACATCCAATACTACTGTGTAGTCGAGAATTGCCCGACGGAATTCAAACTGCGGCGATAGGGAAGGGGTAAGTTGAAAGCGAAGGTCGTGTAGAGGAGGTGTGGAGAGAGAAGCAGAAGTCAGGGGAGGGCGCAGAACAGCCATTAAGCACGCGGCATCAGGCGGCCATCTTTCATCCCCGAGCTACGGGCTGCGCGGCATTTAGTGCGGTTGACGGTGACTGCGGTGCTGCTCTTTCGTACTGTATCGCGGTAAGAAATACTAAAACAAGCCCGACAAAAGAGGTGAAGAAAAAGAAGTGGCAGATTTCGAATGGCTAGACACGGCCTGCGGGAAACGGGGCGTTGCAATCCGTTAAAGTGTGGAACGCGTGCGTCCAAGCTGGCTGCGAACGTGCCGATGTGCCCCGAAAAGAAACAAAAAAAAAAAATAGGCACGTTATAATCGACAGAGTTTCGTGCCCGGAGTAAGACGGGTGCGCGTATGTACATGACTCATCATTATCGACGATGGCGCCTGACTTCGTGTAACCGGGCAAACTCAGCCGGGCCCAAAATGGAAACGTGGGAAATGTCACGTACGTGAAGGCGCGTTCCTTCTTTCCTTCTTTTATTTCGTTGCTTTTTTGGTATGAAGGGAGCGCCGCGACATGCATGCCTACTTGGGTGCCTAACGAATGGGTGCGGACTGTTTCCTGTTGCTCTCGGCAGGATCTTTTCTACTTTTTAAAAATATTTACGTCTAGGGTAGTTTTTTTTATCGTAGCACTTACGAGTGACTCGTCTTCTAATTACCAGTCTATGGTGTGATTCTTTTCTAAATTAGAAGTAGAGGCCGTTCAGCATAGATTCCTAAGAAACGCTCCACCGCGGAATCGAATAGCCAACGCCCGCAAAAAGGGTTGCTCCGCGAAATGAACGATTCCTTTAATGGGGCGAAGTGAACCCAGACGTATCCGCATATTTCGAGCCCTGCTGTAATAAACTCTTGCCGTCTCCACATAATCATCCATCTACAGCGCACTCCAAAGCACACATGTAAGTTCCTACAGAAGCCGCTAAAGGGAACCGCTGCAGCTTAACGTTCACACGGTTACCTACACCGTGGGAATCAAGACAAAGGTGTTATTCTGTACGTTGTAAATCCGGCCATGTTATCGAATTCACACATGGCGGCATTTTAAGCCAATCGGAGGGGTCGGAGCAGCCCTCTGGGCCAATCATAGCTGGCAAGATGGCGAAATTGATAGTGTGCTGGAATTTGACAGTGTCCAAAAAGGCATCCCCAGATTTGTCTGATCTTCGTACTCATGCATGACCTCAGGTGCCGCTCTTTCTTGCGCAGTTGTGCTTTAGGCTTTACATTTCTAAATTTCTAAAAAAAATCTTGTTTAGATTAAGCGTACATAATCTCAACCCCAGTTATCACCTACTGCGGTGGTCAGCATAGGGGCTGCTGTTTTGGTAACATCATAGCTGACGGCGAACGAAAACTGGCGGCATACGTGCCATAATTATACAAGCCGGAGTGCCGGACGCTATCGCGGCTACTTGTTCCACCTACAGCTTGCGGAATTAGGTATAGATTCGAAAATTGTTGTCTATATATATATATATATATATATATATATATATATATATATATATATATATATATATATATATATATATATATATATATATATATATAAAGGGCAATAGGCTTCAGCTCGTACGCATAATCCTTGCGAATTTTATATTTGGAGCTATATTATTGCAGTCACCGGGTAATCCAAACGACGGACGACGCTTTTAACACGACCCAAGGCAATCTGGGCAAAATGAACTCTCGCCGACCCCCTCCACACCCACTCCGGGAGAAGCGTTCGAGAGTGAACTAAGCGATCATTTTAGTAACGGCCTGATAGTTGTAAACAAGAGACGTGTACACATACCGAAACGTCATTTTGTGTCTGGCATAGGTCATTGACCCAGCTCTTTCTGACGCTTTTTCCCGACCAGACGGTGTTCAGCAGAATCCTCAACATTATTTGGAACTACAGGCAGCTCTTCTGTGACTGCGTCTCCATTGCGTATGCGTCTTCTTTACGCTACATATATAGTTCCACGTCTAGCACACTACGCTCTGAACAAGTTACACTTACTATGCATGCTTGTACCTGGTCGAACGTGACCTGCCTGTGAGCTGGCAAAGCCATAGGAATATCGCGCTTTGAACACTTGCGCAAACAGGCGTATTTGTTAGGAGGACAGCAAAGTTTATGGGATGGCTTTTGTAGGAACGGGACGCGCTCTTATTGACAAGTTGTTAAGCAGTAATCTCATAATCCTGACGTGCATGAAGTCCAATAGATACTCGCGAAGTGCATCGTGCAATGCAGTGCGGTTGTTACTTGAAATATGATAAGTGGACGCGTTTCGAATGATAAGAATCTCTAGATCCCCATGATCAGGAGGCCGAATTACGCGCACCGCCATAGGAGAGCGAGAGAGGAAGAAAGGCAATGTCCAATAAATCTTCGAGTACCCTTGTTTTTTGCTCTGAATAAAGTGCGTCCTGTTAACCGCGGTCTTTCTGTTTTAATCACTCCGTTTAACTGACATCCGCGGGTGTGTGTTACTTCAAGCAAAACCCAAGTCTTTGGCGCGTAAAAGTGTGTGACGCCCAGCCAACGTGCAAGGGAGCAAAACGAATGTAACAGAGGTGCAGGTGAATACAGATCAACATTGATTGAACGAGAACGTCTGAGGTTGACCCTGACGTCTCTGCATTTGTACTCGCCTATGGCCTGTAGTCGAATGCCATGGTCAATGAGGCACAGCTTCTCGTTGCTCCCTTATCACATTAGGTCTGGTAAGCTGGCAGATGTGCAAGGCAGGAGTACATGTTCTGACTAGACGAATTTCGTTATGGCATAAGTCAGCTCCGGTAAGGACACGTGAAGCTAGGAGTCATCGTTTTGTCAAGAGGATCTGCCTTCGTCAGGGGTTATGTATTGGCTGGGTAGCCCAGATTTTAAGAGTTAGCGTTCGTCACAGGTTATATGTCGACTGGGTAGTCCAGATTTTGAAAAGAGCTTGCCTTCGCCAGGTGTAAAGTTAGCATACGTATAAGGCCCGGGAATCAATATTTTCAGAACTCGCCTTTGTCTGGTGTAAGGGTAAGATGCGTACAAGTTTTGGAAATGTTTTTGACACCACCATTTGCCTTCTTCAGGGGTTAGGTTAGCTTAAGAGGCATAGGGATAAAGTCAATGTTGAAGCGGCAGCAGAAGTTGCCGTTATGCGTACTGACGAGTAAGATGAAACCCCTGACAAAGGCGAGTCCTTTTTATCAAAGTTTCAACTCCAGCCTTAGGTGTCGTAGCCCATCGAGGCAGTAACCGGCTGCGGTGACTCTGACGAACATGAGGTCGTAGCTTTTATTAACGTCGGCTCGACTGCCACGTTCATACGGCAGAAGTACAAGAAGAAAGCCTCTAGTGTACCTTGTTTGGTGCCTGCTTATAAACTCCAAATGTTGGAAGTTAGTGTGTAGTCCTGCACGGTGTCATTCTTCATAAATCTCCGTACGGATGCGGGACATTACACCTGAAAATGGTATAATGAGTAAAGCAATACGGCTGCGAATAATGAGAATTTCTCGTAAACCGCCTTTGTGTGAACAATTGTGCGGTGATGTGATCTCCGTGGCAACGAGCGAATGTACGAGACAATTGAACCAAGCGACGTTCTATGGGTGTATGCCTGAATTATTAGCTGGCGCACTTTTCACTTAAGCTCGTTTTCGCACACCTCTTCCTTTTCCTTGTTAGGGCGGGACCCTCTGTCGCTTCCTTCAATTTCATTGGCCATTCCCCGCGGAAACAATGGCACTGCACTTCCTTCATATCTTCGAGGCAATGGTTGCCGATCGTTGGCCACTGTATCATTCCATTGTCTCAATTCCTATCGGTTCCGAGGTTTCTCCTGCAGCGCCAGAGTCGTTCGGATATCGAGAACAATCTGGCATCGAATTCGAGTGGCTGCCGCAGACGCGGGCCTTCCTTATTTCTATATTCATGGCACCCGCGGGGGACCGGAGCGCGCATGCGCGAGTCTCTTGCTAACGATGCGTTTTCATCTGCGACTCAATTGCACGGCGCTGCAGTGGAAAGGAAATTGCAACAAGCAGACGACGGGCCTGCCCGCTTTGAAGGGCTAGCAGACGAAACAGAAAAGAAGCACGCACGCATGCGCGCTCTCTCTCCCCAGCGTGGCCTTGGACTTGAATGCAGGAAGCGCAGACGGATACCGTGACCCACAGCGCTGTGGCCCGTTCTGTATATGCGAACCTAATGGAATATGGACGGCCGTGTAGTACGTTACTATTACGGACCCCTCGGAACGACTACCGTGCGATGCGGAGAGGCCTCGCCTCTGGAGGGGGGACCACTTGATATGGATCGCGAAAAGATGTGCGTGCCCCAGGTGGCGCCGCGGCGTACGGTTGCGAAGAACCGTACAGTACGCACCGGCTGACTTGGTCCGGCCAGCGGACCAGCAGCAAGCCTGCTTGTGAATCGATCATGCCGTAGCTTGCGGCGGGTATGCGCTTTTGCTCAGTTCGCCGTGTGCGTACGTGTGTATCGTCTGCTGCGGGCTCCTGCGTTCCTGGTCGCATAGAGTAGCAGATGTATAGTAGCAGACGATTTGTGTCTTTCAAGACCGCCTTCGCCGCCGCGTAGCAGACGACGTCTCGGTCAGTGGAGGGCTTGGCGCGCGCGGAACTAAACTATATAAGTTGAGTAATGAGCGCGCCGTTGCTCGCGATGAGGCAGGTGCATGGGGGAGGGGGACTTTCCTCGGTGGAAAGAAAATATACAAACTCTAGAGTATCTTTTATTTGTTGCTCTTTGATGAAAGGCGTGTTCGCTAGAATGAATCATGCTTCCCGTCCCATGAAACAGGCGTGTACGCCTGCGTAGTAGTGGACGGCACATGCCAGACGATGTCCCGCTTGACTGCACTGTCGTCTGCTTTTATTTTCCAGGTCGTCTGGCACTGACCGGCTGTATCACTTGGCAGCAGCTGAAGACGTTAGAATGCGGGCTGGCGAACCTTGTCTTCTTTGTTTTTCGTCCGACCGTTCATTTTTTGCGCTCCACTAATCATTACTATTAAATTATGAATGAACATCCGGGCTTTTCCTACAGGTCTCAGGTTGCTGGCCTGAGCACCTCAGCGACGGATAGTCAGGTTAACGACCGGTACTTCTGAAGCCGGCTGCAAATGTTTTGGAAGACATGCACGAAAGAGCCGGTAACCACGGATGTTGATGCTCGTCTGACGACTATTTGGCTTACTAGTCGTGCACATAGTACATAATGCGGTTAGTAAAGCTTAACTATGGACAAAAAAATGACCTGAAGGCACGATTCGTAGTTCCCTGTTAATGTTCAAACGTACTCGAAATCATTACATCACCTTATGTGACTGACTGCCGAGTAAGCTGCTACAACTACCTTTTTTCTTACGTCAACGGAAGCCTATTGACACTACGCCTCGTTTTGTGGTCAAGGTAACCTTAAGCACATGCAAGACGGAAGTTTGACCTGCACGCAGCACGATTCTGGCTCGACGAAGGCGAAGTTTAATGACCGTGCTTCACAGCTGGCTCGACGAAGGCGAAGTTTAATGACCGT
This sequence comes from Rhipicephalus sanguineus, assembly GCF_013339695.2. Taxonomy (NCBI): domain Eukaryota; kingdom Metazoa; phylum Arthropoda; class Arachnida; order Ixodida; family Ixodidae; genus Rhipicephalus; species Rhipicephalus sanguineus. The sequence continues at coordinate 131,300,667 of NC_051182.1, forward strand.
GCTTCACAGCGTATCATCTAGTATAGTATCGAAGTCCGGATTCATGTTCGAACCCCCCCGCCCCCAACCCTGCTCTTTCTCCGCCCTTTGATTCTGTCTTGCTAAGGAACACAGTTCGTTGTTTCTGGACAGCAAGAAAAGGAACTAGCAGCAGGATGTCAGCCTTAGCGTCTCATTACAATCGCTTAGGAACCCCCATCGTAACGGTTCGAGGTCTCAGCGGGGTAGCGCCTGTTTTCCTTCTCTCATCTTCTCGTGGTTTCTGGCGAGACTTCGGCGGCCGGGTCCCGGCGGGATCAGGACCGTTATACTTATCAATCTGGAGGGCCGGAATAAGAGCTACGATGAACAAACAAGTCGACTCACGACTGAGCGTCGATATAGAGAATCTAACGGCCACTTCGTGTGGTCATCCCGCCTTTGCTTCTGAAGCCCTCCCCCACTCGGGGTTGTTCCGTTTCCTGGTCGTCTGCACGTCTCTACGCATGCCTGCAGACGACGCGAATACAAAACATGCGTGCTCTCTCTCTCTCTCTCTCACTCCGGACGTATCGCCTCCTTGTTTACTTTTGCCTTCCGCTGGGCCCTGTTCCTGTCGTCTGCTTCTGTTACGTTTGTCTGCTGCTGTTGTTGTGGCCACAGTGCCTGCCCCCCTGCGAGTGTCGTCTGCTTTTCGTTTGTTTGCCTTCTGCCGCACCGTTTATGTCGTCTGCTTCTTTTGGCTTTGCCTGCCTGCCTTTCTGCGGCCCTATTTATGCCGTCTGCTTCTTTTAACTTTTGCCTTCTGCTGTGCCTGTTCCTGTCGTCTGGTTCCTCTACGTTTGACTTCTGTTTCGTTGTTGCTGTTTTCGTCTGCTAGCGTCCCTTCTTTGCCCTTGCGTGCCTAAACGTCCACGCCAATTGACTCGCCAATCGGCCAGCGAGGTTGGTCGGGACTCGCGTCTCGCTGGGCCACACCACCACCACAAAAGCACTTCGCGATTTCCGTTTCGCCCTTCGCGAAGCCGCCCATTTGTGCTCCCAGATGGCGTTATAGTTTTGCGGTCGAAAATTGCGCCGCTAATGACAGGGCTTGTGACGCACAGGATGTCGACATACGCACACACTCGCAGGCGCGCGTGCACATGCAGTCTATTATATATAGACTATATATAAGAAAGCATGCAAAGTCCCGAGGCGTTGTTTGCCAAGAGACCACACAAGAGCTCACCCCTTTGATGCCGCGTCGCGCCAAAAGCTTTACAAGCACGGCCCTGCCGTCTTTGAAGACTATGTTTGCCCGACCACTCGTGGGTGCTTGGCGAGGTTAGGCACAGTTTAGCGCGCCCGTAACAGTCGCTTGGTGGATGCTATATCGTAACGGCTGCATGCGTAAGCCTGCCAGCTATTTCGGGATGCGACTGATTGATGGACACCCCGCCGGAACGTGTGGTAGTTACTTTGTTGCCATGACGACGATTTAGTCTCAAACGGCACTACTGTATACGTAGGCGTCCGCGTGGAAGGGGGGGGGGGTGTCGCGTGAATATTGTTCTCTCAAAATCTGTGGGCGTTTGGAAAGGATAGTGCGAAGTGAAAGGAACGTCGAAGCTTTGGCCAACGGGCTTCTAATTCTAGGACAGTAAAGATCGTGATCGGATTTGTAAACGTGTTACCTACAAGAAAAGCTCGCCTTCCCGGAACAAAACCGCCCCCCTAGTTACTTTAGAGGGGGGCGCAAAGTCTGCCTCATACATTGATTTAATAGGGAGGGCGGGGCGGGGGGGGGGGGCGCTCCGATGCACCTTCGCCCGCCTTCGTCCCCCCTGAAGGGTAACCCTGCACATGCCTATGACTGTATATGATAATTTTGAGCCAACGAATTGTACGTGGTGGGGTCGGAACGCGCAAATACGAAACTACCGTTTAGTACACCAGGACACGCTTGCTGTTTTTTCCTATAGTTACCTGTTCAATCTTTCAGCAGTGAACTGTTGCATTTATGCTTACGCTTTTTGAGCCGATGATGTAGTTGAGAGTCGACGCAACACAGCAGGTAAAGAAATGAAACTGAAACACTTAAAGCATAACTAGCATGATGCTTATAGCAGCAGTACGATATATATGTAGGTGTAGCATCAGAATGGCCAGGTCTGCCAGGCTAACCCCGCCTGTGGCAACATCATCATCATCACCACCACCACCCAGAAGAATGCTTGTTACATAGCTGTCGTGTTTATGTAGCACGTTTGAGCTGGCATCACACATGCACGCGTCGTACCAGACAGTCGCTGTCCTCACCGATGCAAGTGGACTCGTCCAAATGTTCAATCCAGCAACTATCCCTATTAAAGGATTCCTCATTACGAGAGATCACCGTAATTTAAACTTGTGCGCTGACTTGACTTCAGTGTAATGTATTTCATAATATGAGAGCGAGATTGTCGCTCAGAAATCTCTTGAAGGCCTCATGGCGTGGTATTACTTCTTATATTGTCAGACGTACACAGCACAGGCTCTCGTCAAATGCATCAATTAAGACGACAGCGTTTGCATTGCATGACACGTAAAACGTAACCTTGCTTTCTGTAATCACGCTGTGGTTTTCACAATGTTAATGTTTGACATTGCACTGTCCTGCTAATGAGTCTAGACTAGAATGACGGGTATTAAGGACGTGCATTGTATTTTAAAGGGACACTAAAGAGAAACAATGAATTGTTTTAGATTGATAAAGTGTGCTCGGAGAACTCCTGTGTAGTTTATTTCACCACCGTAGGTTTATTGTTAGCGGAGAAAACCAAGTTCAAAGTTTCATTTTTAAGTTTCGCGCCGAACTTTGTAATTCGTGACGTAAAACATCTCAAAGAGCATTTAACGTATTTTGGCGCCACTGGCTCGACGAAATTTCCACAAACTCGTTTTATCAAGGCTCTGGCCCCCTCAGAGGACAATGTACTTAGATTTAACCGATTAAGAACTACGTAGGCCCAAGCAGGCGCCGTCAAAAATATGTGACGTCACGGCAAATGGTGCGGGAATTCCAAGGTGGCGTCGCCACCTGTATTTTCTTTTTGCACGTTTTCTCGCTTATTAAGCGTCTTCTCGCAGCAAGCGTGGTGTTTTTGGTATCGTGGAAGAACACTTTACTAATGCGAGAAAAATCGTTCTGTTCTTTAAAGGTATCCTGCCATAGACAAATGTGATTGAAATATATGGCTTATATAATTGTAGTTTTGACGCGTTGCGGGAAATGGCTATAGACTGGCGTGTCACAGCCGTGGCATTTAGACGCCTTCGAAAACTAGACACACCTTGGAGATTTCTCCAACAAAAATTCATGTGTCTACGTCTTAGGCACGTCGTCTATAGACATCTTTAAGAAGCTTCGCAGTAGAGCGAATGATCTGTAATATCGCATTTTACATTAAACGTTGATGTGTTTAACTTTAGCACACCAGTAGCACGGCCTCCACTATGCTGCAGACTATTTCGGCGGTGCTGCGTATGGTATGCCTTCTCTGCAATTATCGACGGCGCGAAAAAAAGGCGCCAATTTTTCAAACTGCCGACTTAGACGTTTGCAAAGTGACAACGAAAACGTACAGACCTGTTCATGTTGTGGTCGGTGCTGCGACGAATGGTTGTTTGTGCGGAGTCTCCTGACGGATGTTGCGATAACTCCAAGGTAAGCTGGCGAAGACGTTGGAAAAATCGACACAGACACGTCCAGAATACCTCGCTAGTTCCTATGCCACTTGTGGTTTTGTCCCGGGAAGGCGAGCTTTTCTTGTAGGTAACACGTTTACAAATATCCGATCACGATCTTTACTGTTCTAGAATTGGAAGCCCGTTGGTCAAAGCTTTGATGTTCCTTTCACTCCGCGCTATCCTTTTCAAACGCCCACAGATTTTGAGAGGACAATATTCACGCGACACCAATGGCTTCACAACCAAATGGCAACGAGAAATTTTGGAGATAAAACTCGCGCTCGGAGAAGCGCACTTCTGGAACTTCCGCTTCCAGAAGTCCCGTATGTAGACGATATCGGCGATCCTGCTTCCAGAAGTCCAGACGGAAGCAGACGACCTGAAGTTCAGAACAGACGATATGAAGCTCCGTACAAGGACGGAATCTACGACGAGCGTGTTGAAAAGGAAGTTGGGCTTTCCGGGCAGGACGAGTTCGCCAGAAAGTTCGACACGAACGCTTTCGATATTCCGTGAAAGTGTGTGCAGAGTTGTGCCGCCAAGAAACGTTCGCTTCTTCGCAGCAAGCTCCCACAACAGGCAAGCTCCAACAACGGCAAGGTCAAAGTCGAACTAAAAAGCACCGAGTGATCCGCTCGCGTTCTTATGAACCTCGGCAGGTGAGGAGGGAGCAAAAATGGCGCGTGTATGGTGTGGAAACGAAAACCGAAACACACAAAACGTGTGGCCCTCCCTCGATCTACCGGTGGCCCAAAAGTTGGAGGAGCACAACCGACAGAATTCAATGAGATGACTATATAAAAAAAGGAACGCTTTGAGAGAGGGCACGTGACTTCGAATGCGTGCAGAAACGTGGACCATCATGTCACGGAGAAGGCAAGGAGAGAGGGTATGGAAGAGAGGAAAAGGGGAGAGAGAAAATGCACAGAAGCAGACGAAATAGCAGACGAAAATGTGCTGAAAGAGGCGAGGGAACGTCGGGGTGGTCGGAGCAGACGACAGGCTAGGGAGGCGCACAACAGTGGCGAACGAAAACACATGCGCACGCGCGCGGATGCCTTGTAGAAGTGTGCGTGCGTGCGTGTGTGTCTGAATGCACGAGAGGGGGAAAACACGAGCAGGTATAAGAAACACGAAGAAAGCGAGCCAGGGAGAACGCGAGACGAAAACTCGGGGAAAGAACGAAGTTCGGGAGAGGAGGGTGTGGTCGTCGAGAGCAGACGACGCCAAAAACAACGAAACAGAAGTGTTCAACATGGCGAACCAAAACAGCGCGAGCAGCACACCGCGAAAGATTTTTTTTTTTCGGCTAGCGCTTCCTTGTTGAAGAGGAGGGGAGAACATTAGGCCACTGGATGAGATGGTTTCTTTGTTGTTGTTGTTCATGAACGTTCAACGTGAGGAAGAGAATGCGCTAAAACAAAGCCCAGACGGAAAGAAGTGGGTATTGCTCTGGAAAAGTATGAGAGAGTGAGTACGTAGGCGAGGAGAGCGTAGCGAAAATGCCGTGTTCCTCCTCTCTTCGACCAAGCCAACCCCGAAAAACCTTCCCTCCTAGCTGTTGCGTTTCGCTGCTCAAGCAGCAATGCCAACCTGGCGAAAAAGAAAGAAATTCGCACTGTAAACACTGTGGAGCGCGAGGAAAGCGACTGACGGCGTCTTTCGCTTCCTTCTATTTGCAAAGCGGTCAAGTTCACTTTATTAGAAGGGGCACCGCGCTCGCCTCGCTTACGCATGCGCGAAAGCGTTTTAGTGTGTATAGGAGCGCTACGCGTATAGAGCCTGTGTTCGAGCCAGAAAAAGTCAGCGAACCGTAGAAGGATCCGCGCCAAAGGGTCACTAATCTGCCGAAGATATCGCTGCTGGCGCGTGCGCATGCACGGCGTGTACGAAACTGGAAGTCTGTTTTTGTGATTCCTTAAGTCTACGATACGAGCGAACTGGAGGTGAAACTGTATGCAGAAGGCATGGTTACATGTGCAAGATTTTGCTGGAGACGCTTATAGTTTAGGTTTTGTCTCTGTTTTCGACCCTACGAAGGTAACTCGGGCATGACGCGAAGTGCCGGGCTTCGCATCGCAGATTTCTGTAGGTTGCAACATACACGGCTTATATATGAACTCTGATTCTCCAGGTTTCAGTTGTATTTAGGCCTAACGTGTGGAGCGTGAGAGGTCAGGCTGTAACTATGATATAGTATTTAACGAGACATCATTTGGCTTAGGATTACGCATTAGATGTGACATTCGGCGAAAAAGAAGACATCAAGACGGTAGGGTAGAAATGCGAATATGCTGCAGTAAAAATTTTTCGTCGTAAGCGTCCCATGCATCATGGTTGCCAGAGTTCTTGTGTACGCTGCAGGAGGTGATCGCCACTTTGGGCCCAATTATGAATGGTCTGTTTCAACACGAACAGAGCCTCTGAGCTTTAATTCGTTTGTTGACCCACATATTGGTTACCGCGTTCGAACAAACTTCGATTAGCTTTACACAGAAAGCACTGGGCGTTAAAGTGAACTAGGCGATTTTGAAATATATCATGAAGCAGAAGAAACTAACGAAATTTTTGTTCTAGGAGTCCACGCAGTGAATACTCTAGTAATGATCGTCACTGTTATGTCACATGTCGGAGTTGCGTTCAGATGTAGAAACTCCAATAACAAAGAACCAGTGAATGCGAAGACCCCGATTTGATTGTGAAGTTATTCTTACTTCACCCATGGTATGCCGAAGAAATTTGAAGTCGTCTGTCTTCTCAACACTGTACATTTTACTTCTTTTTGAAGAAGCGATTGCGTCTTTGTAGTGTTGTACGTCTGTCTTCTTTTCAAGTACCTTGCTACAGTACATCCATGCAAACACGACTTGGACAGTGCAGCCTCCCCCTTCTTGCTGTCTATCTCGCGTATCTATCGTCCTTGGCTCTGATCTTGACTCCGTCCTTTGGTTTCAATGCGACCTAAATATAAACCGTATCCAAAGTTAACACCCATTTATTTCTTCTCCATGATGTATGTTACTGCCAGCCATTCCACTTCTGCTACTGCATGTGTGCGCCGTCTGCTCTCGCAGTCGTAGCAGACGACAATCTGCATGCCTGTCGTCTGCTATACGCCTGCGGCCGCCCGAGGCGGTGACGAAACAAGATAAACAAAAAAAGGAAGCAGAAATAAATAAAGGGGAAGCGGCACGAGCAGTTTTTGTGGCCGGGCCTCCAGTTTTAGATTGATGGGCGAGAGTAATTGAGGCTCTTATAGCTGCCCTTTCCTTCTTATTTTCACCGACTCCCGCGGTAGCAGCCGCCGCAAAAGGATATTCCGCCACGGCAGGCACGCTCGCTCGCTGCAAAGCGCGCATTGCATTGGGTCACGCGTCATTTATTTTCTCTACTCATCGTTTTCTTTTTTTCTCTCCGAGGCGAACGAAGCACTGCAATGTGTCCGGAAAATAAGAAGGCGGGCGGCCATCCCGCTGTTTTCGGGTCACGTGTTTCCCAAATTAACGTACAAGACCAGCAGTGCATGCGTTATTCTTCTGCTACATTTTTTTTGTTTCTATCGTCTGCTCTTTTATTTCGTCACTGTGAGATAGCGGAGGTGTCGTATGCCGTTGACAGAGTGGGCCTTCTGCTTGTTCCCCCTCCTGCGTTGTCTGCTCGAAAATGTAGCAGACGACGCGCCTATATCGCATCAATCTGATGCGGCGAGGCTTAATCATGCATTTATTTTTTGTGCGCTACCGATGCGCGAGAGACCGGTTATTATTTACCGCTCTATGAATGCGCAAGTGAGCGCTGATTGCCAGGAATGCATACACAAGAGGCTTCTTTTCGAGAAAGCACCGTTAAATCTGCCGCGGCTCTTCATAGGCGCTGCCTAACTTATTAACCTCATTCGTTACGGTTTTTTTGGCACGACCATTAAATCATGGTGCCGCACTGTATACTTAGACGGGGGGCCGGCTACCTAAAGTATAACCGATACGCCATGCCTATGCGATGATACGTGTCATCGCTACGCGGCGTTTAGTTTAATTATACGAGCTCTTAACTATAAAACACGTGCCCGTAAGGCTTTGTTGAATGGCTGGTGGCGCCGCCCCTCCGATTAAATTATTTTGCGATTCCGCTTCACTTTGCGTATTTATAGCTTTACTAATTTGCATAACGTAGCTTAATCTCTGCTAATTTCAGTTTCAACATTCTACGTATATTATACACCGGGCTAAGAGGTCCACAGAAGTCGCGGCTGGCAGTATATGCGGTGGGAGCATGGCGGAATGCCCGGAGAAGTCTATGCACTGATCTATCATATTTAACGAAACAGTGTTAACCGTTTGTAGCCGATGCTTTATCGAAATGTTCGTTCGACAACTGCGGTGCAGCCGCTAATGCGAGACAAGAAGTTGCACGGAATAAAATAAATCTTTACCAATCCTGCTTAACGTGCGTAAGGAACGGACGTGAGACCAGATTGTATGACGAAGTAAAAATGGCGCTCTTCCGCAAGTTATTTGATGCACAGAATTAAAATTTGAGTAGAACGGACTCTGGAATTTACCTATATCGGAAAGCAACAACGTATAGCTACGCTGACATTCAATGAAGACGTCTCAATTATATCAGCGAGCAGCCAATATTGGTCAATAGTTACCATAATTTAACCAAGACTAGCCATAATTCAGCAAACATGTGGCAACACCGGTCTTAATTAGCAATCATTTCGTCACATTGCTTCACTTTTCCAAGAGTACTGTCCCCATGTTTAGCCAAGATTAGGTAATGCTAATCAACATTTAGGTAACATTAGCCAACGTTTGCAAGTGCCTACAAGTACTCGTAGTATGTGCGCACACACGGTGACGGGCCAAGACAACGGTTGTTCATGCACCGCAGGAAGGTTTACGGGCCTATGCCAGGACGTTACCTCGCATGTAATGTCATGTTTTGAGGACCTCGCGCCTATTTAAAATCTCAAGACAAGCTCATCTCCGAACACCAATTAGTCCTTTCACAGCAGTCACCAGCGCCTATTTTAGCGCGAAAACGTTTCTTGGGCATTTTGGCGAAAGCGCGCACCCAGCTGGCGTCCGCACAAGCCATGTCCGGGAAACACGTGACCTGTCCCACCGGAACTGACGCCAGCGCCAACAACTGTCGCAGCAACCACTTGCAGCAGCGGACGCATTTTTTGGCTAAATTAGCGAAAGCGCGCAACCGAGCTGGCGTCGCCGCAGCGCAGTTATATAGCACCACCCAGAATACTGTGGCGATCCTACTACTTCGATATACCCGAATTTTGCGATGCATGCTGCCTCAACGACAAAACACAACACGGCGTTGAAAGTGTTGTCAACGCCGCTTTGAGTGCACCGATCATGTAAATAAACTACAATTCGCATTGCCTCATTCTTTCTAACACAACTCGGCAACGCTACTTTGCAGCACCCCTCCGTTACAACGACCCAACCAAAAGAAATGCTTTCGTATTCTCATAAGAATATGCTTAGCGATCCTCTGGAACGTTTTTGTATTTATGTATATGTCTACACATCATACGTTAGTACTCGTAGAACATGTTGCTTGCCTGTAGTTTGTTCATATTGACAGGTTTTACAAACTCACAACTTAGGCTATACTGGTAGGTGCTTTTCTGCCTACTTCACTGCACTATCTGAGGTCTATGCTTGGTAAAACCTGCAAGTCTGTGTTGTCATGACGTATAAATGTTGTCTCTTCTGCATAACTTTACGGAACCTACAAGAAATTCCTGCATCTATTATTTAAAACTTCGCTACTAGTTCTACGGAAAACACAGAGTGATCGGAATTCACACAGAACATTTCGATAGAATCATCGAAACGTGTACGCCTGTATACCTGCGTATGTGTTCCAGACGTGCAGGCCTGTAAACTACGCGTTGTCTAGACGGGCACGTCTGCACGTGTACACCTTATCAGGACGTATACGTCCGTATGTGTTTCCGTTGTCTACAAGTAATGATCTATAGACGTGCTATAGAAATATACGTCTAGACGTTGTCTAGACATGAGCGTCTGCACATGTACAGCATGTCTAGACGTATGCGTCATGTCGGCACGTGTGTACGTTGCCTTGACGTCATGGCTTATAGTCGATGCGGATCTCGATACGAGACGTCTGCGGACCTCTGTGTTGTATAGTATTCTTCAGTTGTGCTGGAGTTGTGTGGACCTATACTTCACGCATACACGCGCTGGTTGTACATCCAACAGCAAAAGTTTATGGGACGTTGGCTTCACAACAAATCCGAGCTTCTTTATTAGTGCGTGATTCTTCTAATCTATAGCTGGTGACTATAGGTTGCAGTACCAACTACAAATACATTTATTTGGAGCTTAAGTTCCCAGAAAAAGCGAGAATATCGCTTTCTCGAAGATATCGCGATCCGCAAACTTTTACTTTTGACTGTGCATATTGGAACGTCTATGCGTTGTTGGATCTATATGTGGACGGCTTTATGTTGCATAGACGTGGGTTCCTGTTCTATATAGAGGTATAAAAGTCATCTAGACGAATGCGTTAGTACGTGGTTAGACGCACTGTCGGTAAATTACATTGTCTGCCGCGTTGTTGCGGAGTGCAATGAACAGAGAACCTAGAACGGTCCCGTTCTCCAAGAATAAACTTTGCTCGCAATTGACTGTGTGGTATATAAGTGGTCTCATTTCGGATTCCGTTCTTGTTTCCTTTTGAAGAAAACTGCCACCGCGTGTCGCGGCAGTTTGCCTTTATAGATGAGAAACTGCGCTGGGAGGCAAAAAATACGTCGCTGAATATAGGACCGGGAGGCGTTTATAGTCAGCTTTGCGGCTGATAGACAATTAACAACTTCGCTATGAGACTGAAAGCAGGTTAACGACTTTCCTTTGTAGGGACGACGGGCGCAGTTGAGCACGTGTAGACGACGCGTGCAAACACTACGCGCAAGTAGCAGCCCATAGAAAAGCGGCATTCGAAATAAGAACAGAACATCAATTCGAAACAACGTCAATCCAAGCAACACGAACACTGCCAGCCAACGACCCATCGTCAAAGGGAGCGCGCGGGCAGCCATAAAACAGAGGGAACGCGATACAAGAATGACGTGCGAAAGACACACCTCCCACCAAAGTGCCAGCGTTTTTTTTATCTTAGTCGCTCGTTTAATGAGCGAGGACGCTAAATTACCGAAATAAATAAAAGTAATGGGTATGGCTCGCGTGAAGTTCAGCCGCCTCTTCGTATATAGTGTATACCTTAAGCGTGCGTGTACCTATATACGTAGTAAAAATAAAAGAAGCATCGCTTTTTCGGAGCGAATAGGATACACACCACCGCAAGAACCACAGCGCGAGGGCCTAGCTGACCGCTCGCGTCGTATCTTTGCTGGAGTCGTCGTCGCCTCCCATGATGCCAAGGAGGAAGTCGCACCGCAGCAGGCAAGGCGGCGAAATCGATGCACGCTTAGGGAATAAAACTACAAAAAAGAGGAACTCCTTTATAGGCATCGTCAAACGCTTCCTCAGTCCGATAGAAGTCACCAGGACTTGGCGAGGCAAGGAGCAAGACGGACTCGAAAGATGCCGCGCAAAGTACCCAACAAGCATCGGTCAAGGATCTTGCTTTTCTCTCTCTTTCTCTTTTACATCGATAACGGTCTGACCCGCCCCTATCTCCTCTGCGGCATCAACAATAAACGCTTTCGGCGCCCGTAGGTCTGATACGGGGATTAAATGCGATTGACGCGCCCCCTGGCATCCCTCATCCGTATAACAAAAGACCCATTGCGAGGAATGTTTGCAGGCACGCATGCAAGTCGAGCAAGTACGCAAGCACGCACAGTACGCAAGCACAAAAAATGCGCGTGCGCCATTCTTTCAATGGCGCCCATGCGTTTGATATACAAATCGAAACGATGGGGCATCACCCGTATAAGCACCCATTAAGACGGAAAAGAACACACACTCTGAAACCACACCTTCAAAAACGGAATGTATAAAACACGGATGCTCTCCTCATACACGGATAGACACACCTTTTTTTTGTGATGCCATTATCGCGAGAACACAAACACACACACACTATCTCTTTCTCTCCGCACGTGCACACACGGGTCGACGCATTCCTAACTGCCATTTGTGACGCCCTTTGCGCCAGTTTTTAGCCTCATCCGTGTACGGCATAACGGTCCGCTGAAAAATAGACTCGGTGCAGGTGACTTGTCGCCTTCGCTGCCAGCTTCCCTTCAATCGTATACCAGCTCGCTAAGGAAAAAAAGAAAGAAAAACTAGGTCGCATTTTGCTCGCCGTGCTTTCGGGTTCTTATTCCCATGAGCCGCGCGAACGGCTAATTAAAGAGCCACGCCACTGATGAAGACTGGAGAGGGTTCGGCGATGTATTTATTTATTGGCTGTCGCGCGTGCTCTCCGTTTCGTGAGGGAACTCAGCCGGGCGTTCGCGGTCGTGCTCTTCTTGCTCGTGGTGGTAGTCGGTGTGGCGTGCAAGCTGCTCCTAAGTCATCTGCTTTTCCTAGCCGGCTCGTGAACATATCCTCGGTTATACCGGAGAACTGTGCTCACGAAAGTGCGCGGCTCGTACCGAACCGTTATAGGCCCGTCTTGTCGACGTCTTTCGCGGATGAGTTGTTTGGTCACTCGCATTTGCTTGGCTTTCCTTAGCTGGCTATCCTATAACTCATATTCCTTTCTTAGTCGTCGCTCGTGAATGTACTGACACCTCACTGCAGCAAACCGTTCACCAGTTCGCCGTAAATAGTGGTCTATAAGTCGTCTTCCCAACGTCTTTTTGCAAACTTGCATGGTCGTGCACGGGCTACCATAGCTCTCTCTTTACCTTAAACAATGGATGACTAATACGACTTATAGAGCTGGGCCAAGTAAGAACAGGACAAGTACAAGAACAAGTAGAAGCAGGAAAAGAGCGCAATTACCGCACCTCCTCGCGAACTATTCTCACTAGAGCCTAGCTATAATGGAGCGCTATAAGTCGTCTCCTTGACGTCTTTCGCAGATGAGTTAATGGTCGCTCCGTCTCCCTCGTTGTTCTTTAGTTGCTCCCTCATAAGTCATATCAGCCGACTCATGAATACACCTACACCTTTCCGCGGAAAACCATTCACAAGCTGGTCCATACACGTGTGCCGTAAGTCGTCCTCCTGACGTCTTTCTGCTGACTTGTTTCGTCGTGCTCGGGCTACTACAGCTCTCTCTCCTCATACTTAAACCAATGGATGACTAATATGACTCATTTGGCCGGGGCCATCAAAGAACAAGCGCACGCGGGGAAAATAGCGAAATTATACGACACCTCCTCCCGAACTAAGCTCACGAGCTCGGCCGTAATGGTGCCCTATAAGTCGTCCTCTCGAAGTCTTTCGCGGATCAGTTATTTTTTTTTGTCCCTCTCGCTCGCATTTTCCACTGACCGCTACTAAGTCACGTACCTCTTCTTTCTACGTGGACTCGTGAACATGCACATACTTACCGTCTGGAACGAACCTGTCGTACTGCATGTATAATACCGCTCCTGGACGTCGTTTGCGCACCTTTATGGCCGCACTTGAAATACCTTGTTTCTTTCCTCCAGAACAAATAGATGCGTAAACACAGTATACAATTTCCGGCGGTTCTTGACGGCCAAGGGCTTCGCTTTGAGATCACGAAATGCGCTAAATAGAGGGATTTTTTATCACGTTTAACCACATTCCGTGACTTACTGCGCCCCCGTAATGAGGCACACTGGCGCTTGTTTTGCCGACACACTTTCACGAACCGATCGGGTCTGAAGTGAACGACGGCGCGTACAACACGGACGAAGAGAGAACGACAACACGAGCGCTGACTAACGTTTTTCTTTGTTGCGCCAAGGCAATATATAGAAACAATGACAGCCTGCACCGCACGCGCGAGGCTACAGAATCAAATCTAAACAAAAATGACGAAAGGACCTTTTTTGTAGTGATTAAAACCTTTCTAATCGCAAGCCTAAGAAGCGCCTTCTGTAGTCGGATACAACTTTGGAAGTCCTCGGCAGTTCCTCCTCAAAGGCGGATGCACACAAACGTGCACTAATGGACGCACACTCCAAGCTGACGTCATGAGCCAGACGGCCGGGAACCCCGCCTTCAGAGAACATCGCCGTGTCCATGAGCGGGACTATTTCTTTAATCGAGGAGGCGATCGGCTGCCGCGCTTTGGTCATCAAGGCAAGGATCTTGCAAGATGACCAAAGGCGAGCCCTCTCCGGACTTCTTAAGTTGTACTTGACTGTAGGTACGTGATTTCCCTTTTGCTTAGAGATATGGAATCCATGCTGACACATGAAGTGACGCTTCAGGCTATTGAACACCAGCTAGCCCAATGTCGTTCCCTTTTGCAATCGGGTCTGTCGCGATCAGGAATTGAACCTTGTAACCCGCTAAGCTGCAGATAATAACATCGAACTATATCGCTATGTGTAGAAGAAACAGGAAGATATCGTGTGCTGAATGGTTTTCGAAAGGCGTCCCATCATTGAAGTCCTCTAACCTAAATAACTCTCGCAGCTGCTCCGACAAATCATCCAGCTCCCAACACCAACCCCTGTAGGTGCTCAGCCATCGACTGTTCATTCGCTCTCTCCTCTCTATGCCTTCAATTTATTTTCGCACGAGGCTTTTATGTGCAGCCCAGGAGCGCCGACGTGTTCCAAGAGCATTACCACAGTTTTTCTTCAGAGCTGAGGCGGCAGGGGGTAGAGGTGAGCGTGAGGAGAGTGCGATACCTTTCCGCAGATAATGTCGCGTAGAGTGCGGAATATTTTACGAAAAGGACGTACGAGCAACTGGGGACGTAAATTAAGCTATGCTTGCTTCCTTCATTCCACATCTCTGCACATCGTCTTCCTCAACATGTCGGCGAAGCAACAGTGACTGGGCAGGTGTGACGCATTACTTCTCCGTCTGCTATAGAAGATTGGAGGGTTGCGTGTGCGTGAGACCACTTAAAGAGCAACTGCTAATCTGAACTGCCCAATGACTGACTTCTATACGCTGTCGCGCGCTTCTGTAGACGTCATGAGCGCAACACAGCGAGTGGAGTAGAGAGAGAAAGAGAGAGTAGCTTGAAATCAGCTGATTATAGTGAACAATTACACTTTATTAAGGTGGCCCACTTCCTACGCTCTGTCGTATAATTATTGGAAACACTCCTCGTTGAAGTGTAGATGCTCATGTTCATGAGATTTTCCTTGCGTATGCTTCAGGGCTTCGAATACAAACCGACAGACACCACCAATACCTCTCCCAGCACCAACGCTGCTTTGTCAACAGTGGAGGAAGACAACAGTTCACGTCCTTGTTTATTCCAACCATATAGTCACTGCACCAATATACTAGTTCAAAAGCGACAATAAAGTATCTTGGTAATATCTATCTATCTATCTATCTATCTATCTATCTATCTATCTATCTATCTATCTATCTATCTATCTATCTATCTATCTATCTATCTATCTATCTATCTATCTATCTATCTATCTATCTATCTATCTATCTATCTATCTATCTATCTATCTATCTATCTATCTATCTATCTATCTATCTATCTATCTATCTATCTATCTATCTATCTATCTATCTATCTATCTATCTATCTATCTATCTATCTATCTATCTATCTATCTATCTATCTATCTATCTACTAGACATTTTGCTGACGTAAATATTATTGCTAGCATGTAGTATGGATCCCAACTAGCTTTGGAATAGAGATCCAGATGCACGGTACATAATTTTCTGCGTATGGTTAGTTTCCAGTGCCGTCATCGCGGTCACGATTTTAGGGTACTTGTGCCCGTATAAAATCGGCATGAGCAAGAAACATGACACTACAACATGTACGCCTTTGCGCCGAAAGACAAGTGGATGACAGTAACAATTCGTTGAAACACTACCGCAAGTCAATACCAGTCAAGCGGAAAACCGATGCACTCGTGCTGATACTTTGTAATGACATCATTGTGGCTGCCATGTCTGGGTACTACCTTGGTGAGCAGCTTCTGTGAATTCAGGTGGCACGTGCAACCAATCTATGATTGTCAAGGCGAAATTTTGGTTTAGTTGGTTCTTGCTTGAAGTAACAGCTCCAGCGAAAACGAGGAACCAAACGAATATGGATACGTACACAGGGCGCACTAACAACTGAATGTTTATTCAGTAGTTGGGCAGAATAAGTACTGGCCGTACAAAAATAAACAATAGACAGAACAGTACAAGAGATATGACAGACTAATATAGTCAATTCTACTGGGCGTGCAAAACGAGTCCTGTAAGAAATCTGACGTCTTTGTCTGAGAGCATAACAGATGGCATGCTGACGCATTAGGTTAAAGTGGAGTTCGGCGAAAAAAATGAAATTTAAATTAAAGAAATATCTATGCCCTGCCTGCGCCACCTAAATATCGCAGGCCAAAATCGGCAAATTAGATAAAAGAACAAAGTGTACTAAACTTTCGGTTAAAAGATAAAAAATAAAAAAAGTAAAAAAAATTGATCCCACCACCTAGCGAAACCACCTCCACGGGAAATATTCTCTGGATTACATACTACGGTTCCTCTTCATCTTGACTTACAATTGTTTTAAATGCGAAGCATTTCTTAGCGAACCTCTCGCACTTTGAGCGTTTCTATCTACGTATCTATCTATCTATCTATCTATCTATCTATCTAGCCGCCTACGTCTAGGTGCTCTCATGATCGCCTCCTTAACTTGGTGTAGACCAAAATTTGCATGGGAGGGTAAGAGGTTTTGACGAATATGATTGCCTTGTCATGACATGAATAACGTTAAAATCATGTCGTGTACGTCGTCAAACCCTTTCCACTAGACACGTGTGGCACATGCCCGTTTACCGTGGGCCACGGTGTACGGGTATGCGCCACAGGTGATTGACAGTTTATATCTACCCAGGATTGGCGAGAACAGACATTGGTAACTTAAATGCTAGAGCGTTAAGGAAAACCAACATACGCAGCGTTGACTCAACGAATTGAAAGAATGAAAATTAGGATCCCAGCAGGTATCGAACCCAAGTATTCTGCGTGGCAATCAGGTATTCTACCACTGAGCCACGCCAGGTCTATAAACTGGTTTGGAAAAACAGCCTACGCAGGCGTAATGTCGGTGCAACGTCAACTGTGGTTGTGGTGCTGGCTATCTAATTTTACAAGAAAGCAATAAACACTACATGATACTCCTACGATGTGTACTCCTACGATACAGGCGTCATATCAGATGAACGCCGGTAGTTCCAGTGTTGGCTCCGCTTTTATAGCAGTCTAATAAACATTACGTTTTATTCCTACGATTCAGCAAGGTATATTGAAGCATTGCTCGACCCCGGAGGAATACATTAACGAAAGTTACAAATGATATCCACATCACCGCACCGTAAAGTGCACTTCGTCCACCAGAACGACGCAGTGTCCTCTTCATTTCTTACGAGGCTGGGCGATGGCCTCATGCTGACCGAGGATGATGTCAGATTGATTGACAGCCGCTTTGTAGACTAGGCTACGTAGGTCACATATGCCGAGGTAGTTTAGGAATAGGACAAACACCATCCGCTGATGTTGGTCTACGTAGCACTATCCAGGCCTACCAGCCTCGACGGCCTATACCTCACAAACGCGAAGAGTGGCTTCTGGTTCCGATATGTCGCCGGCTCTGTCGACAGACAATTTTTTGACGAAATGACCGAGGCATCCACGAATTCCAACAGCTCTACTATACCACATACTTCACTAGACATGGACCCCTCGTCACCACGATCACGACCTGATCCTATAACAAGTCATTTCCAGCTGCTGGTGCTCACTGATCACGGTGATGATGCCCTTGTTCAAGAACTGTCGAGAACTTCTTGCAAACATGCACACGGGATCGTGAAACGTGCGTGCGTTCTCGGGACACGTATAAGCACTACATATCAGCTTTCCGCTTCTGGTGTTGGTAATACCGACCTTGCCATTGGCAGCGTTACGCAACCGTGAACAACTGGTTATATAACACATATGCGGCTCTTCAAACTATATATGTGTGCGTATAAAATTTATACAAATCTTTAGCATCATTTTGTAACGTGTCGCTCAGTACAAAGCGTTACGCCACAGTCACCTACCCGCGGCATGTTTCGCAAACATCGACTCCCACGGTACGTGGGATCTGCCGAATTTTTTATACAATGGATCTCCGATGAGCTCGTCTTGACTAACAAGTCTTCCATTCTTTTCCTCTTGTCTCTCTTGTGCAGGCTTTCCATTCCTCTCTTTGTTGGGTCCCACTGTTGGAGAGACGGGTCCGTGTTGGGCTTGTCCTCCAGTCTGTCCTTTTGAGGCTTACTGTAAAACTCATCAAATTGATTAATGACTGAACAGGATTTTATTGAATACAGGTTAGTTGTTATAGTCTTTTTTTCTTTTTTTATGACTTTTATTTACTACCCCGGCTCCTCCCTAACTCCACCGGCTCTTACAAAAATATTGAGGGAAATATATTAATATCACAACGATATAAAGATGTACTGTATCGGCTTCAAATCACATCAATACAAATACATGTAGTATAATTACACAAATTCTATCATATAATATATTATTATTATAACTCAATAAAAATGTACTGTATCGGCTCCAAATCACATCAATACAAGTACATGTAGTATAATTGGCATGCTGACACAGGATTCACTGAGCTTTTTTATCTCCAGGGCATCAACAACCTCCCCTGTTAACCTGTCAGTCGATTTGGTCATGGTGCTAGTGTTTCCTAATTGAGGTGCACATCCTCAGTCCCTACAATAAATACCTAGATGCCCTCATACCACTTTTGTTCTTGTTTAAGCAATGAGTGAGAAGGGGAGTGTAGCTGGTCTCATAACTGACAGTCGTTGCCATGTGAAGGCAGTAGGCAACAAATCCAAAACAGAAGCGCTGCTGCCGATACACCCATATTTCATGCGACGTTGCGGGATTCATGCCACTCGCGCGTTTGTAGCAGCGTTTACTTTGGGAACATCGTTCAGGAAGTGTTGGAACATGGAATCCGCCTCTCAGGGAAAGGGCGAAGCTCGAGATCGAGACGAACGCGTACGGCAGTTTCCTGTAACGTTCGTTTCTTCGCACGTACTGTACGTCAACGGCGTGCGCCTTTAAAAAGGAAAGGAAACATGCTCGCACTATCCTCTGAATGCGCATGGGGAAGAATTATGACAGCTCATATATGCACTGTCAGCAGGCCCACTTGTTATATGTTCGCGCGCACACACACGTTCAGGTGGCCGCGATCACAGGCACTCAGACGTGTGCGAGGGATGCCTGCGCGTGTTTTATCCATTAGTTGTACACACCTGTGCCAGCTAATCCACGTGCGCTTCGTGCGCAGCCAATATATGCGAGTATGCCGAAGCGGGCGAGCGCTCGTGGGGACCGCATTCACGTTCGCAGGGGTTCCCGAATGCTGTCTACAGACTAATTTTCGGATGGGTTTCGGTGCCGTCATGTCGGGCTGTTAACCTCGCCGCTGTGTAACTTTAACAACTAAAGGAACAGTGATGCGGTAGACGCCTGCGCACGAAAACGGTTGGGGTGGTGAATTCGACGTTTTATTACCTTATCAATTCACGTCGTGATATAGAAAGATCAGAAAAAATTAGTTGAACAGCCCAAGATGGCGGCGCCCATATATCTTTAGTAAAATAGTCTGTATACAGAGCTCACAACACTTGAGGAGGAATTGACAGGCATGGTTAGTTCAATAAAACGGAAAGGCGGACTAGTTGGTTTGGCTGCATGATGATAATATTGCGCATGCAACACGAAGACACAGACGAAACAGACACAGACACTGCGCTGGTCCTTGTGAACTTTTCGTCTGTGTCTTCGTGTTGCGTGCGCAATATTATCATTATGGTTAGTTTGCAGGATAATCTGGACTGGTCACACGAATACGCATGTATTCGACGCAAAAGGCACGCAGTTTCTCGAAGAAAGCCGAGTTTTAGACGAGTTCTAGACCAGTTTTAGCGTGAGGCCGCCGAAAACAGAAGCAACACTGTGGTATCACGTTCCCCCTACTCCGGGGGTGCTCTCCTGAACATTGTCGAATTCCGCCATGTTGTCGAATTCCGCCATTGATAAAGTCTGATTGGCCCCGGAGAGCTGCTAAGGCCCCTCCCATTGGTTTAAAATGCCGCCATTACGAAATTTGACAAGATGGCGGAACTCGACAGTGTCCAGGATAGCACCCCGCCTCATAGGAAGTGTTCCCATATTGGCCATCATTATCCAAATGCGAGGTCTATTCCTGTTTTAGCCTACAGTCATTCATAAGAAAGCAACACTGTAGCGGTGCTCACTCCACTACAGTTCTAGCTCACTCTATAGCTCTACCCTATTTAATCGGGATGTGCTTCAACTCTGGCATTAATAAGCAATAGGCAAGTTTTATCTCTGTTTCAACATGCAGTAGCTAATAACAACGGAACGCTCCGTTGATCACTTTCACTTGGCCTCCGACCCCGCTTTAAGTCTTTCTCCTCAGGACGTGAATAAAGTTCTCCCTCTCACTTTACTCCGTTATATGGGCTGTCTGGTAGCCTTGGCTATGGTTAGCGAAAAGCAGGTTTATCTTCATTTTAGCAAACAGACTGCCCAAACAAATCAACGTTGGGTTGGTCGCTTTCACTTTACTCCGTTTCATACTGTGCGTTTCAGTTCTGGGCTTCATGCAGACAGTCAACGTTCACAGCCGAGAAGACAGTACAAAGCCCGAGTAATGGAATGGGCATATCGAAACATCCGGTACACGTATCGGTGACGACGGGACGTCTTTTTCACGTCAACAAGGAAAGAGCTACGAGAGGTTGATATACATATAACAGCTTCATTTTCGAACTTTTCGTGCGATGAAGTGCACGAAGACGCAACGTAGATAATACGACAGTGCGTAAGAAAACGGATCTACAGTTTTTCAATGAAGAGGTGACCTTACCTTGGTGTTCGCAAGCCTTCATGCTGAGATGTCGTACCTTTTGAATAGCAAAAAGCAGAAGAGACCAGCTGATGTCGCGGTAATTAAACGACTTAGCCAAGGAAATTGCCTAAATGTGCTCTTCTTGTTCTAGTTTTTTTGTGTTGAGTGAAAAAGCGATGCCACGTTAGGTTCGCTAAGTGTTTATTTTCTTGTTCCCGAAGCTCGCATACGCACGTTTTTCTTTCCGGCCACCATTTGAAAGAATGAAAAACAAACTACGTACAAACAAATTGGTTTCAGTATTACAGATGGAGCTAGGGCCAGTCTTCCATGTGGGGCTCTTACGGCCAACCTCTGAAGAGGTGTGCAACGAAGAGCGTGACCATCTCCTTCTGCTCATTTGTTTCTTTTGTGTGTGTGTGTGTGTGTGTGTGTGTGTGTGTGTGTGTGTGTGTGTTTGAATGGATGGGATTAGGATCTTCATTCTTTCCAGCATTACCGAAATTACGTAATCGAACTTTATCCCTGGAGGGCATAGTGCGTTCGAGTAGCCGTTTTGGTACACAAATCGGGCCTCGGCATCGGTCGCTAATGCCAAGATCGGGCTCATAGCTATTATTATACCCTCCCATCCTATCTCGGTATCAAGCTTCATCGCACCTTAATGCACACACTTCCCAATCCGCAGCGTCCCACCTCCACTGTGGCCACCAAACGCCCATCCCGCGCTATAGTTTCGCATTTCTCTGTATCGCCAAATTCGCCGTGTAGGGAACTCCCCCTGCACGGCGCCTCCAACGCAACACGTCCGAAAGCGCCCTGAGGCGCTTCTGAACGACTCTGTAGTTAATCCGCGCGGGGTGCTTTCATCTACTGACGTGGTCCAGTTTTGGAACCCGCCTCCCTCTCCTACAAACCCGCCTTTCTATCGCACACACACTGATCTGTCTCTCACTCATCTTCGTGCTCACCATAACCGCCAGGTGGCGCTCACCTTCCAAATCGCCGCTGCGGCAAATACGTGCCTTAAGTTCCTTTCACGCCTGAATCTTTCCTTCCATCGTGTACCTTCTGTTTCTTTTCTTCGCGAATCGACTAGTGGATCGTGGCGTGCGCATTCTTTATCCAGCCTTTCTTTATTTCTTTGTGTACCTCGTCTCATATTCTCCGTGCTTCATTCTCTAAGTAGCCGCGAGCGTGCGAGCATGCATGCAACGGCTTCAGTCGGCCGCGTTCGACATTTGAGTCTAATCCGGTCAGGGCCATGATAATCGGCTCGCGCCTGATCCCCCGAAAATGGCGACTCATCACGAACAAACTTCGCAGAAAGGAAACACACGCAGAAATGTAACGAAGAAAAAAAGGGGAATAACCGTGCCGGCGGCATCATCAACGCCTAGTGTGTGCCGTGGTTTGGGGTTGAGTGTAGTAAAAGAGTGGAGAAGGGGCTGAATCAAAAAGTAAAGCAGAGCGGTCCGACGCGGAAGGGTGGCGAGGAGGGCTTTGATGAGAAGGATAGATGAAAGAAATAGGGGACCGGCGCCGTCTGAGGAGTAGCGGAGGGGGGCTGAGGCGAGACGATAGTTGATAAGGATCGGCGGTGATTAATTCTCAACACCTCTCATTCGTGTAATCCGCCATTCCCTTCAATGTACCACGAACCGAGCTCGCGCTACGCAGCGCGTGGCCTGAATAATAAATCGATACCGCAGCATCGTGCCACGCTATTGCAGCTATTCCGGGCGGCTCCCTTTTCTTGCGGTTTCGTTTAAGGGGGGGCCCCCGAATTTGTCAGCAGCTTAATTTCCTTCTCAACATTGTCTTGCTTGTTCTTTTATCTAGTCTCTCTGTTCCTTGTCTATTCGTTGAAGCTCTCTTCTTTTATAACTGTGGGAGTCGTCACGCAAGAAGCGTTCCCTCGCACGCATACCTCAACGAGGTGACGTGAAGGAGTCTGTAGTCGCATGCGAGACTAGAGGAATACGCTCCGCGCATGCGTGTGCCATGACGTATGCACGCAATGAGACTGCGCGCGCACGCGCACGTGACAAAGGGTAGAGTACGCGGTGGCGTTAACTGTTTGTTCCCAGTGGAGACCTCGTCCGTCCCACTTATAATACTCAAGACACGTGCGCCCTCTAGACAGACTGAACGTTCCGTTCGTGTCCTAAATTGAGTATATAAGCTCCTGGTTCCGTCAGGGAGTTGCTGGACACGCCATCTCACATTTGTACAGACATTGAAGGAAGGGGCGTGGTGTGTGTTCACGTTGGCCAGTCGCTCTGCTGTGCACCCCGTCTACGAGAGGGCGCACGTGGGAGATTAAGCTGCGTGGCGTATGTATTCTTTAGTTGAAGCCTTGGCGGCTCTCTGTAAATGTTTGGTGGACTTGATTAAGCGTTACCACATGCGTCTGTCTTTGTGTATCTGTACAATGTAGCAAACCTAGATGTATGCCTTGTTGCTCTGTCACGAAGGAGGGATTCCACAGTCGACAAGCAGTTGGGCTTGCATATATCCTGGATCAATAGCAAGTGACTCGATAACGTTGGCTGTAGCAGCCAAGAGAGAGGCTGGGTTAGGTTAGGCTCGGTGAAGTTCATAAGATGGAGTTTCGAACTACCTTTCAAGGTTCTTGATGTCAAGACTGTAGAGTAGTTGCTAGTTAAGAGATAGCGAACTCATGAGATGTGGTCATATTACCACTATAGGCGTCGTAAACACGTCCCCTAACTTGAATATTTAAGCTAACCTTCTAGAAATTATGCAGGTGTAAATAATAAATTGATTACTATCTATTTAACAGGATATCAACCTCATTTTTGCTTGATTAACATAATTTTGTATAGTACTTTTGATTTTCCAGGCTAACATTTTGTAAAAGATCGCGAGAAGTGGCTGATCTACGATGACCAAAATTCTTGAATGACCTAGACCTTGTGGTTTGCTGGCTCAATGGATGAGTTGCAATATAAATGTAAAAATTCTATTTCCCTTGCATTTCCATTGCAATAGAAATGCATTGGAGATAGAATTGATATTTAGAATAAACAACAGAAATTGCGAAAGGGTCATGTTCAGTCATGAGAAATGGGGTTTGGTTCATCTTAAAATTAGAAAGTGAAATTTTGAATGAAGTGGTTTAATATTCGAATGTAGAGGAGAAGACATTTATAATGACTCCAGTTGGGCGTGTTGGCATACGTTCATGATGGTAAAGCGATGAAAAGAACGGAGACTTTCTTACGACTTGTCCTGTGTTCTTCGAAAGTCTCCGTTCTTTCTAGGGCTTCACCATCATGAGGAGAAAACATTCTTGCTATCACGGAATCCAGGCATGACCACTTTCTTTGGGTATTTATGTGTGTGGGGCTAAGGAGTGTTAATCAGCGCCACCCACTGTTATGGCGGTGGATGTGGTAAGTCATTTTGAGCTACAGGGGCACTTATAGGTGCAAGGTTAGCGGCCAACGAAATGTCGGTGGCACGTGCACACGCAGCTGCGCAAGCAATTCCCCAGTGTCGAGTTCTGAGGCCCCGCAACTAGCGCTAAGGTGACCTGAGGCAAGCACTGTTATGCAGCCATTAAAGTGTATTCGTGGGCATTGTAGTTCAAAGTCTTTTGTTGACACCACCGCGTGTTCCGAATGCTATTGACACGTGACAACAAATGTGGCAAGTCCTGGTACCCATTAAGACATGCGGAAGTTCACTGATTATACCATTTACAAATTGTTTGTCTTGAATACATCAGAAAGCTTCTTCTCTTTCACCTCGGCTCCACGTTTTCGCAATTACGAAGTAAGCGCACTGCTCGTGCGCCTCGCGCCACACTCATTTGCTTAGTTTTTTTTTTACCATTCTCGTTGACACCATTTACGCCGGATTTTCCGAGTCATGAGAAATATATGGCTTTCTTCGCCTTCATATACAGTTGCGCAGGAGATCCGTGAAGTGTGATTTACCGGTGCCAAGTTATTTACACAGTAGGAATAAAGACAACGCGCAAACCAAGACACTACAAAAGGTAGCGTAACAATTCAATTTACGATTGGCTCGATTGAGGACGTGTGTGACGTGTTTCCGGCTCGCGTTGCTGCCTCTGCCCGCATTCAAGCAAAAGTCGCAGATGGCATATGTATAAGTTTTATCTAGAATCAATGTGCAAGTGTTTATTTTTGTTTCCCACTACACTAATGATGATGATGCCCTTTGTATGGGGTACGATATCTATCTGCCCTAGCCAAAGAAACGGCAAAACAACACACTCCACACACCCACATACACCGCGCATCCTGGCACTCTAAGAACTGCGCAGGATTGTCGCATTCCATAGCATCGAACGTGTCCAAGATGCCCATTCTTACATTCCTGTTTCCCATACTCGCGTAGTGCTTGCGTGCGCGTATGCATTCTCCATGCGCTGCCGTCCGCTTCTCTCAAAATAGACCGCCACCGGCTGATGCATAGGCCACTTAGCCGTCGCTTCGCAGTAGATCCTGATCGGGCCGGCGTTTAGTTTAGAAGGCTCTTCTCTCCAGCGAGAGCTCGCGCAACGCTAAAAAAAAAGTCGGCGCACTAGCCACGGCGAGCTACCGTTCCTTCTTAGGAGGAAGAGAGGCCACAGCCTAGCCTCGCATGACACGGGCGAACTTCCACAGCCGCTCAGCTCACCCAGCGATGAATAATGCAGCCTTCTTTTCTTATGGTCAAGAGTTTCTTGTTTTTTTTTTCTATTGCCACAGTTGGGCAACTGTTCCCTAACCCACAGTCATCAAAATGATCTCAAAAACTGGAACAAAGTTGGGCTTTACCGATTGCAGCGCCTCTCAGTGGTAGATAGTCTGACCAGAAATAACAATAAATTGTACTGTTTGTTCGGTCACCTAGTTTACCTTTCGATTGACAGGTGGCGGTAATATCTTTAGGCTTCAATACTTTGAACCATATTTGGTCAACTAGACACGATCAAGGGGGGACCCGATCTTTACAGTGTAGCGCCAGCCTTAAGGGCACATTGCGGGCATCCAGAAGCGTTCACTAGTGGCTGCAGCATTCAGGCAGCGTGAAGCGACGCACCGCCTTTAGCGAAATATAAAAAGAGAGAGAATCTCAGGCTGGGTATTCGGCCGGTACGGGGGTGGTGCTCGCTGAAGTATCAATAATTCGACCACCGCTTTGAAGCGTATAAAACAAGGGCGGCCATTTTTGTGTTTTGCTCTTAGTTCCTTCACTCCCCGTTAGGGGGCTACTAGCGCACGCTGGCGCCGCCCGGAGTTCGACATTTTGGCGCGCGGATGATAAAGTGCGGAGTGTTGCGAACGACGCGATGTCGATGGCGATATTTTCCTCGATGGTTGCGCAAGCGAAGGAGGTGGTCTGACTGCGCGTGGAACGCGCTAATGCGCACAAGAGGCCGCATGTTGATAATAATAACAGGTTGAAGGCGGGGAAGTGTACACTTGGGGGGGGGGGGGGGGAGGGCAAACCTTGCGCATTTTATTTGCGCAGCACACGTAGGCTTTTGGGGGAGTTGCACACACGCACACACACACACCCCGTGTTTGTTTGAGACGCGCCTCTGAGCAAACGATGATTAATATGCCGATATCGGCGCAGATAAAGTGTAACGCTAATCGACCTGTGTAAACAAAAAGGCAGTCCGGCTTATCTCTCTTCTGCTTTACTTTGGCGCGGTAAGACCTTGAGAGTGATTAATGAAGCGGATAATCCCTCCTTGCAACGTAAGAAATACTGTAATTCATCACTGTGTACTGGCAAATGTTAACGTTATGTAACGCGCCAAGTGTCGATGTGATTGATCGTAGGCGCCACCCATGCAGCGTGCGTCAAGGTGAGCAGTTCGTCACCAGAGGTGTTGTAGAATCCTTAGCGTCCGGCTCTGTTGTTTCCTTGTGTAATTTTCTGCAAGGCATAAGCCTTTTCCTTAAAGGAGTACTGACACGAAAATTTTCAGTTGTCGTTTTTTTTGCGTCAAATGAAACCCTGAAAGAGTAATTACAGTATGTTTTTAAAAGTTAGTTTCGGTTCGTACTGTACCCTGACGTCACAACACGGTATGAGCTTCTTGTCACGTGCTCACACAATATATAGTAACGTTTCCACGGCTGCTCCGCACCAAGGCTCCGTTGGTGACGCACAAGCGGCCACATGGAAGTTTTGGTACCTGACGTCACCACAACTAGACAGACTGCTGCGCGAAGTCACCAGAATTAGTACCGTAGCCTGACGTCAAGATAGTGTCGATGTCGGTAGGTGCGTCATAGAAAAATTGACGTTATTATCAAAATAAAATATCAGGATTTGCTGAGCTTCACACTTGCTCAGAGCCGTCTCTGCATACAGGAGATTGAACTAGGTGACGAAAAGCACCACAACAGCAACAATACAACAACGAGCGTGACATTGAGAGCAAGCTGATATGGTTGTGTATTTTAGATACCCGCGGTCCCTGCAATAAAAAAAAAAGTTGAAGAAAATAGTTTTCAGCAGCAATAACAACGTAAAGCACCCCATCCTGTTCATCAGTCAGCAGTCAAAAAGAATATAAGAGCGCGAACGAGACGACTCGTAAAAGCTTCGGCGTGTGTGATTCGTCTGGTGCTCTACCATGCGGCGTGTCGTCTGCTATTCAGGCGGCCGATGCTTTCACAGGAGGAAAGCGAATGCATGCAGCATATACAAATACCCCGCTAAGAATGATCGTGACCGTCGCCGGGATGAAGCCGTAAATCACAGCGCCGTGGTAGCCCACCCGTCGTGCGCAGGGGTGATCCAAAATGGCGGCCGCAGCCACTGTATACTGCTGCTGCTGCTGTTTTCGGCACCGCGGAGGGCGCGATCCTAACGGCAAGTGCACTCATGACCACCAGGCGTGAGTCCGAAAATGGAGGAAGGAAAAGCGTAGGGCGGAGTGTCACGTGACAATATTGAAGCCTAGTACTCAAAGATTTAACGGAGAAATATAGGCCCTGGAGAGGTGGTAGTCAAGTGCTTAGAATAACAGATTGCTGAGCGAAGACAACACGTCGTTTGCGTTGTCTTGACTTGTCTCTTGTGTCCGTGTTTGCACTCCCAGTATTTTAACATGAAGCGCTACTATTGGTCGGCTCGCTTTGGTTGCGTCTGCTGCGGGTGCTGCGGAGGCCTAATCTTACCCAGGAGGCATCGCGCGCTGGTCTGGAGGGGCGGCTTCAGGGCAGGTTGGCTTGACGAGGCTTGCGGAATCACGTGATGCCAGCCCCCATCTAGTTTATTTTTTCCTCCATGTATTCGAATCAGTTAGCTCATATAAGCACGCATGCGCTATAATGATACGTCATCTACTTATTTGCAAGTACAACGCTCTTGGTGCGATGCAGTTATTCGCGACAACAGTACTGGTCTTGAGGAGAGGAAAGGCGCTTAGTCCTGCGACACATAAGGGAGCGCGGAGCAGCGCCACTACCGCGACGCGACGCTGCGCCGTGGGCCTTTATGGGTTGCATAAATAAGCGACAGCGTTTCTTTCGTTTACTCCTGCATCCTTAGCAGAGTACACGTGCTTGGCTTCAAAACTCGGACGACTGCCCTTTGAAAACTTGTCCATCATCCATTACCATAATTCAGCATGAGGAGGGAACGTCTTCCATCATAATGTTGGATATTTTTGCGGACATGGTGGAGGCGTGCAGATTGATGTGTCCCACTCCGAGCAAGTGAGAAACCACTGATGGCTCTGTGTCCAGTTGACTATGCTCCTTCCTTATTTCCTAAGTACCAATGCTTGGTTTCAAAACTGAGACGGCTACCCTTTAAAAAATTATGAAAGCTTCGCACAAGTGCTGACAAGCCTGAAGGAAGAGCGCAGTGGGTGGCCTTCCTTGTTTCTCTTTATTATTTCTTCCTTTCTTGTCTTTATCCTTCCATCTGTTTCTTGTATCTGTTTGTTTCTATTTCTTTCTCTTTCTCTCTCTTTCTTTCTATCTCTATTTCTCCTTCTTCCCTTTCTTTCTGCCCCGTTCTCTCTCTTTCTTTGTTTCTCTGTCTTTGTCTTTTTTGCGTCTGTTTCTTTCTATTTCTTTCTCTTTTTATATATCTTTTGATGCGTTTATTCCCTTTATTTCTCTCTATTTTTCTCCTTCTTTCTATCGCTTTCTTTCTCTCTCTCTTTCACGTGTTTCACGTGCTCCACTTCGCCGAGCAGAGTTTTCGTTTAATGCTTGCACATGCTGTACTCGGTAGTGGGGCTTGTCCAATTCCTGTGGCACATACCCACCTGTGGAGTTTTCTTTTTGCAATGCCGCACAAACTATGGCGAGCTACAACAGCTTCGCTGCTAAAATTGGTGCATCATCCATTACCATAGCCCCACCATGAGGAAAGAACGTCCTCCATCGTAACGGTAGATATTTTAGTGGACATGATAGAGGCATGCTTGCTGAAGTTGGGTCCCCCTTCAAGCCAGTGAGAAACATTTCCTGTGTGTCCAGTTGACTACCCTGAATCGGGGCTGAAAGAGAGCAGTTAAGCACATCAACATATGAACACGGTAGGCGAATCCTACCATCCAGAGAAGACGCGTACTGTTTGCAGCTGTTGCTGTTGATAAAGGTTTCTTTATCAACGTAGACTACGCTGTTGGCCGTTCTATATGGAAAGTGTGTAGCGTCCCTTCCATTGGGCTACCACTGCCCAGTATCGTGTTCCGTTGCTGCTGTGGACTGCCCTAAGTTTTTCAAGGTAAGCTACCCATATTCTAGAGAAGATTTCTGAGACATCTGTATAAGCCTACTGGCAGATGTATCGACATTGACTACAGTGAGGGTAATGTATGGATTTCCTTTTTTTTTTTGGTGTGTATTGTTAGAATGTGCCGCTGAGCTGTCATCGCGCAGCCTATCCATGCTGCGTTGCATGTAACCAGTACAGAGCTTCCACGGCGTTGCTTTATTTTCTTTAAAGGAATGTTTTTTTTTTTTCAGCTCACGTGATGCGTCAGGTGGCACTCGCTTGACGATAGCACTGTTTGCGTAAATAGCTCGATCGAGGCGGTCGCACCCTAATGAATGTGGACATAATTTGCGACCACGAATTCATGCACGCGAATCACTTGATCGAGTGATTGAATGTTGTGTATAAAACACGTATTCCGAAGGATGCCAGTTTGAAAATAAGGAGCTTTTCGACACATCTGGCTTAGAGTTGCCTGAAAAAACTGCTACAGGAGACTGTGCATGGGCGGCCTATACGCCTATACATGACTTGAGGTGGGTCTGACCGGGTAAGATTGCTGCGTAGTACATGGATTTCTCTAAACTGTATCTCTGTGGCTTGACATGGCTTTGTGACTATTTTAATTGATATTTTTGCCCAAAAAGTTACAGCATAAACATATCACATCAGAAATAACAGTACAAGATTACATTACTGAAAGCAAAACCAAGAGGTTTTCTTGCATCGATGCACAGCCTTGTCAACGACAAAGACGATACGGTTGCGAAATGTAATATGAGACTTTAATTAAGATTCCGCTGCAATTTAAGCTAGCGCCATTCATACTCATGGCTGTGCGTCTCCGTGCGTAGTGCGTGGTGGTCGGCTGGGAAACGGGTGCCATTATACAAGGCCAAGGTTTTGCTCCTCGCGGGAGGTCTTAGAAGTAGCAGACGGGCGCGCACCCGTATACAGAATCGTCTGCTCGCGCATAATCGTCTGCTACGCAGCAGCATTCGCAGACGTTTTTACTTTTTTTTACCTCCGCACGGGGTCGCCTTGCGTGCTCTTGCTTCTCATTCAGAGCAGTGGCGCACTGGAACGACCGGGTCACGAATGTATGTAGTTGCGTGCCCGACGCTGTAACTAAGCTCGCACGCCGAATCTACCTGCGCAGTCGAAATGCGCGCACCGCTGATTGGTTTCCGTGTGTCTTTCTCTCTTTATCGATGGGGCAAAATGGCGTCTGCGTCGATGTCTCCTGCTTGCTCGCCTCGTTACGACGAGCAGACGACCGTTATGGTGAGGGTGGCCTGAAGTGATAGTCTGGAATTGCCTTCCCGTGACGTAATAAGGCGAAATCAGTGCTGTAAGGCAGGAACAAGTATGACTCGTAGTCTATAGAGTGAGGCACCCCGCTGACCTTGCGCAACGAATAATACGAATTCCGTTTCGTATGCGGAACTCTTTCTCTTTTTTGGCCGAACCGGAACGTTCGGTAATGGAGAGTATCGAACCGAAGGTGAATTCGGATACCGATCGTTCGGTGTCCGTCGTGAACTGGCTCCGTGGCTTTCATCACTCTGTCTGTTCTGAACATGGCATCATCTAATTCTTTTCTGTCTTTGTGAAGTGCATTTCGCGTGTACCGGTATTTGTTCTGTTACACTAACAGAAAACTATGGGCCCTCTACTTTACTTACGTATATCCTGAATTAACTTAACTGCCTGGCATTTAATTTCTGTATTGATCACAGGTTGGGCCAAAGTCGTCCATTTGACGTACAAATTTAGAAAGATTAATGTCCATTGCATTACGGCGACTGGAAGATCGGTCGCTGACGTTAACGTAGAGACCTCATTGGAATGCTTATACCAACAATCGGCCCAGGAGCCAGTAATGAGAATTTTTGGGCCTTTTGAAAGGGACAGGCTACCACGAGCGCATTTGACAGCTGTGATGCTGCCGTACACGCGTTCAGCGCTTTCCTTTGATATTTGTACCTTCACCCGCAGGGCAGCAAACCAGAATTAATTCGTAATCGTGCGCCTAGATTCATTCATGCTTCGTATTGATATGGCACCAATGTTTCTTCCCTCAAACTCAAGTGTAACTTATCACGTTTGTCTTGTCGCCGACGCATTGCAACCCTCTTATTATTTAACAAGTTTTTTTCACTGACCACTGAATCGCCCTCCTTGCATTATCCCTGCAGCTCACGTATCTCACTGCATGCGTTATGCGCTGCAAGTCTTTCGTCCACGTGCACGTACAAAAACATTTTGTGTTTCCTTGCCCAGAGCAGCTAAAGACTGGAACTGTCTTTCCCACGATGTTTCCACAATCACCTGCCCATGAAGCTTCATGCATAGCTTGTCAAATGTAACTCGACATTTATCATTGTGGCAACCTAATTGATTGTATATTAAAGCAACCCTTATGTGATACTCACTCGGGGGTCTTTAAGTAAGTAAGAATGAAATGAGATGCTTTCTTAGTTAACATCCCACACTCCCAACTTTATTTCTTTCTCTCTGCTTTTGTGTGCGCCAATTTTTGTTTTCAATTGTTTCTAGTTTCTTCAATCGCCCAAACAAAGGAAGCCTATAACGCGGTTAGGAAAATTTCGTGCGGAAATATGTGGACCGTTGGGCCAAAATAGCTTCCCTACAAATTGCGAACACTGCGATCAGGCTGAAAACCTGCTTCGTCTGCTTCACGTTTCTGTCGTCGTCCGCTCCTCGCAAACATCGTGCCATTGTCTCTCGTCCATTCCGCCAAGTCACTTCGCGCACAAGGATACACACGACGCGCGACATACTTTCGTCCTTTAGGACAGGCAAAACCTTCGCACATGCGCCAGGACCTCCCATGATGCTAAAACGAGGAAGCGAAACGAACCGCCGGTAGCGGAAGCGTTAGCGCTCTTTTTTCTCAGAGCTCCCCGCGTCCGCCATTACACTCCGCGTTCGGGCTGCTTCGTAGTAGCTGCGTCGACGTTGTGAAAACGCCTGTCCGTCGGTTGGCTTCCCAGTTGGCCACTTGAGACAGTGACGGATCGTGGGACAAAGGTGGGAAGAAGTGGGGGGTGAGCGGCTGATGTTGAGGAAACCGTGGAGGGGAGGGGGGAGGAGGAAGGCGTTACGCCCACCAAGAGAGGGAGCTCGCATTCATCTGCTCCTCTTTAGCGCCCCCTCGCGGCCTTCAACGTCGGCGCGCGGTCGTGTTCGTGACACGGGTCTCCTCGGCGCTGCGTCGGGCAGAGACAATCGGCCCTTGTTGCTGCGATGTTGTTGTGAGCCACAGCTCGGAATCGTATATTCGGCCTCCACCCCTATCCTGAGCGAGTGGTCCGTGCGAATCTTCAAATGTGTGTAGGCAAGGGTAGCCGGGGTATGCCGGCCAAGTGGCAGAGGCTTCGAAAACGTACGATAGATGTGGGCGAGGGGCGCTCACATGTTTCCGAGAGGGGTAGTCCATTTCCGTGTTCGGAAGCGGTCCGCGCTTGTTCTGTCGTGTAATTTGATTTCGCCTCGACGGATCACTGCCTGCTGACCTTCGAGCTGTGGAAACACGTGCAGGAACTGAAGAACGTCAGTGATAATTCGGGTCAGCAGACTACAAGGACCCGTTTTCAACCCTGTTGTTGCCATCTGAGCATCTTCCCTTTGTTTTAGCGAGAGAGCCACACGTATAGAAGTTGTAGAGGATGCGTGGAATTGCATCTGCAGGTCTTGTGCTTAATTCAGTCTTTTGCGGTGCTTTAAATTATGGTACATGTTCGCAGCCTATCTACGAAGGTAGATAGTTTGCGATGACACATCATGTCAACCAGTGTAGTGAAGTCGCATGGCTCCTCTTTATGTGAAGCATTCAAAGACAGCACGAAAACGACAAGAACAAAGAAGCACACATCATACTCAAGAAGGCAACCATTGAAATCCGCAGTTTTACTTGTTAAAACTAGTATGTACGGCTGTTAAGCACGCCGTAATGGGGGACTCTGGATCAGTTTTGGCCACGTGGGCCTCCCTCAACGTTTCTTTTTCCACATCGCCCTGCATCGGGATGCGGCCCCCGTGACCGGGAATCTAACCCGCGTCCTCTGCCTTAGCAGCACAACACCGTAGCCGGTATACGCGGCGGGTGTCAGAGCGATTGTGTTCGTGTGGTATACGAAGACCGGAATCAAATACAATACGCGGCAGCGCCGGCGGTCAATGGCGTGGGGCTAAAGGAGCACGCGAGCCGCAACGCAAGCGCCTCCACGTGCGACGTTCGTTTCTCTGGACAACAACGGCGGGAAACAGCCGCAGTGATGATGATGATGGTGATGACGAGAATCGTATAATTACGGTTTGCCGCGGCACAGTATGAGCGAGAAGCAGAAGAGCTACAACCACTGTGCCCCTGCCTGCCTGCCTGGCGTGCTCACAAGTCGTACGGTATATACGCATCATCTCCAAGCGCGTCGCACCCTTCAACGACTTCGCGTGCCGGGAGTAGACGGCGAACTCTATATAGTATATGGCAGGCAAGTCGGCATCGGAGCGAAGAAGGGGAGGGAAGTTCGTTTGTGCGCTGTGTGAACGAAGGCGCGTAGTGCAACGTATAAGCCCGTCAGGTTCGGCGACGAGCAAACCGTGCAATTATACAGCGCTGCCGACTTCCGTTAGGGTGCGCTTCGACCGATGGCTCTTTCCTGCCCCCCTGCGCTTGCACACCGTTTGCTTTGCGAGCTGCCTGCCCTCTTCCGGAAGCTTCGAGCGTTTCTGTTCGCGTGTGTGGACGGTGCAGCAGCTTCCGTGACATCGGTGGCGTGTTTTTGAACCACCCCGTCGATTTCTGTTTCTGCTTATGGGCTTCGTCACCGTCGGCTTCTCGTTTATGTTGTGTACGGGAAGTCTTTCTGTTCACTGTTCGCTTACCTATTTGACTATTTGACGTCCTGTTGCCTGTTCTTCCGGCTCGCCCTGATTTGTTTGGCTGGTAGGGTGATGCGCTGCAAAGCAGGACGGTGTGGCTGCGATTTGCGGCCACAGTGGTCGCATTTCGATTCGAGAAATCTGCAAGGTTGACCGCGTGCTCAGATTTATGTAGGTGTTCGCTAAGAAACCTATCCGGCGCTGTGGTCCAGTGGTTATGGTGCTTGACTGGTGACCGTAAGGTCGAGGGAGCGAATCCCGGCCGCGGCAGCCGCATTTCCATGGAGGCAAAGCGCTAGAGGCCCGCGTGCTTAATTGAAGTGCACGTTAGATGACACCACGTGGTGGTAATTTCCGGCGCCCTCCACTTAGCACAATTTGCCACGACACTCGCCAACTCTGGTCGCAAAATGTGGCTACAGGATTTGGCCACGCTATGTACCAATGCTGAGTGAAATTCCGAACTGGAGCACTACAGTTGAGACCTACCAAGTAAAAGTGCACCAGACCGGAAACTCCGGGAAAAGACACATCGAAAGGTTTGCTCTATTAAAGGAATTCTGCTGTAGATGACGTACATTTCTGGCGCTTAGTGTATTTAGGCAACCGTTTCTTGTACTGCAACGTAGCTTTACAGAGAACGGAGTCGGCAACCAGCGCAACTGTGGGGCACTTAAGTTTTATGATTTGCGCAATGGGCGCGATTCTGTCGTATGGTAACTGTTATAATCCGGCGCACCTGGGCGTTGTTCTCGAGGCCGCTTCGCCTGCCTTCTCATAGATGCCGGTGCTTTCTGTCTGGCACAACCGCTGCGAGGTGGTTGCAGCAGGCCGTCGCCGTCGCGCTCTCTTCCCGATCTTAGAGCGACTGTACTCGGGGCTTCTGTATCTTCTGTCAGAGGATAAAAAAAATCATCACGCGATTACGTCATCGCGACGTCAAAGATCACTAAAATGTGTGACGTCATCGTGACGTCACATAACGTGACATCACACGATCACGTCATAATATGGTATGGTCGTTTAGTAAAAGTCGGCCGATACCGATGGCGCTGCAAGACCCAGTGAGGTAGGGTGCCTTGATGCGCGTTTTGTCCGTGAGGTGCAGAAAGCTTTCAATACCCCCGATCTCGGAGCCTGTGCAAAACCACGTTTCAAAAGCTTTCAGGTGAAGATCAATACAATCGACTCAGGAGAAACCGAAGATGGCTTTCGCCTGCGAGTCGTCTTAGGCGAAGGCATAAGGGACTGCGTGAACCGTTTCATGCGCATCGAACTTGTGTTCTTATTCGCCGCGAGATCGACCTATAGGAGGCAGCACCGTCGCAGCGTTAGTGTGGAGAGGCGGTCGGCGGCGCGTATACAAATGCTTACAGCGGCGCTTCGTTGTGAGCTGTTTGAGCCGATTGTCGGCGAATAAAATGCGTTGATTGCTGCTTACTGGTAATATGTACGCTCTTCATTGTTGAATCGATGCACGAAGATCATCCAACGTTACTATTACTAGTGAGAGAAGCGCAATCTGCCGATGAAAGGTATGCTCGCCCTGGGTGACAGTCTGCGCTTACGCACTATACGACGTTTTTTGTTGTTTTCTCTGTACGTGTTTAGCTTGTGTTCTCTCTTCTACGCACTGCTGTAGCACGCCTGAACTACTTAAGTGTTTACTTCTTCTTCATTTGTATACCAGCTCATATTCCTGTGCAATGAGTTCAATAGCACTGTTCGTGCGAATACGCATACGCATGTATGAGAGTTTAGCACAGAGTTTTCATCGATTGATTACGTGCATGTGTCACTGATCCCGTTAATCGGGTTGGCAATCGCCGGGCGGATTCTAAGGGCTGGCGTCAAGGCCCTCCGAAAACGCACCACGAAAGCGCGGACAATTTAAAGTTGGTCCTTTGGTGCGCCAGCGAACGCCGGTTGTGGTCCAAAGACCGAGTCAGAGCCGAGAGTCGACAACACAAACGAAAACGAAATATATTCTCAGTTAAGGCAATACAAATATCCCAAACACATGCACACTCGGCTGGTACCCATTACAGCTTCACATATAATTCAGGTGGTGTTTACACAACGGGAGCTAAACAAACAGATCACACGCTACAAATGCAATCGCATGCATTACAACTATTCAATGACCGTTAAAGTCCTGAATATACAATGGCGTATCCAGTCCGCAATACTTGGACGGTAATCGAATGCTTCTCTTCAAGGAAACACTCACGCCATCGTAGCTCAACCGTCGTCGTGACTTGTCACGGCTCACACGGTGTCGTCATCGGATTCTTCCAAATCGACGATCGACAACCGCACACCATCATAAACACGTCTTCTTTGGCTAACGGAGCCACACATAGCATAACTTCACCATCACCGGGCCGACTGACTCACTCCTGTCTCGACTGTCTCCACTACTTCTCCACTGCCTGACCGTCGTCGCACGCTTTTATCCCTTCTCCCCCGGTTTCTAGAAGCGTCGGGAGAGTTCTTCGGCGTGCAGTACAGCTGAGGCTAGAGAAAGGGCGAGAGCTTTCTCGTAGGTTCGAATCGCGGCGGCATCTCTCGGTGCTGCGTCCCCCCTTCCTTCTAGAAAGATCCAGGCTTTGCCGGGCGTTCGATCGTGTTGACTGCGTCTGGCTCGAGTGGGTGAGGAGAATGCGGCGCGCCGGCGTCTTTTGATGCTTGTTTTTTCGTCTTTCGCGCTTCTTGGGCGCGCGACTCGCGCCGTTCTGTCGCGCAGCTGCTTGAAAGCGGCCGCGCGCGCGCTTTACAACACGCTAATTTGTGACAGCATGACAGTGATGCAACAAAGGTCCGGTTATTTTATGGAGTAAGGGTTTTTTTTCTCGAACTAATCATGTCCGCTGCCTTCCATCAATTTCTAACAACTCCACACAAACGCTCAAGATAACGTAAAAAAAAAAAGGATGAGGTTTTGCGTGACATTATACGACAAAAATGTAAGGCACGCCATCGGGATTAATTTTAAACATCTGGGTTCTTCAAAGCGTACCTAAATCTAAGCACACGGGCGTTTCTTCGTAAATTTCGCCCAAAGTTAAAATTGCGCGCGGGAACTCCGTTTTATCATTGCCGTGCCAATCCATTGTCTTTTTTTTAGGGGAAAGTTTGAGTACCGAAGTGTTAGACTTCACTTGATAGAAATATTTCGCTGTAGTTATACACATAACAACAACAACCCGAAAGTGCATGAGCCTCGCTTTTGTTTACCACCGAGTCGCTAAAACGCGGCATTCACGCACTATTTAATGCTCCTTATGTTTGGGACTATGCCAAGCGCACTTTACGACGTGCTTGAACCAGAAAGCGGCACCAACACTGAAATGATTCTGGCGAACGACAGGTACGACACCAATACACAGCCCTCTCGAAAGTCGCACTCACTGATCTTATTACAATGCACATGCAGCCGAGCAAGCCCATTTGCTTCTGCACACCACGTTAGGTATACGTATGAGCAGTTAAACTCGCGCAAACATAAAAGAACAAACCACCATTTGAGAATGTGCAGGACGTACGCGCACATGCAGACACGACGTGGCTAGCAGACGACGCAGGGAGCAATCTACACTAGGCGCGCTTCAGCCAGTAGCCGCCAGGCGGCGACTCTGCTCGATCTCGCGGCCAATACGGACGATAAACGCAACTCACCTTGCGCACGTTCGTGATCGTGGGTATACATCGTCTCCTTTCCCGACAAGGAAATCGAAGACGAGCTTACACATGCGTCCTAAATCTTCAGCTTCTTTTGTTTCGCGCGCGAGCTGATTGCGAAAACAAGCGATTACAATCATCTGCCGTTTTCGCAATCACCTCGCACGCGGACCACGCACCCGATAGCGATGACATACGAAGTCGCCATCTATCGGAAGCGGCTGATGTGACGTAGTGTGAGGGATACAAGGTCGCACTCCTCATTATAGATTTGGCTGCCGGCGCTCAATTAAGCGCGGCGCGGGTGCCCTTCTGGATATTGTTGTAGACGCCTCCGAAACAAAGGAAAGTTATTTGCTGCAAGATGACTAATTTCCAGAAAACTTCGATTGAACAAGGAACGCTTTTGCATACGCTTCGCGTACATTCGTAAAAATAGAACTCACGGCCAATGTCCGCAGTTTTCGCGATGGGGTTAGTGTCGAGCCGGTTTTCCTTTTCGTTTTTTTTTTCTCTTGCTCGCGAGAAGGAAGCAGTCACATCTATTCGCATTTTACAACGTGCAAAGCTCCCGCGATTGTCATCTCGTTGCATTGATTGCACCGTTTTCTTTTTTTTTCAGAACGAGCGGTTACCCGCCGTGGCATAACGTAGCAGGCTGAAGTGTCGCGCTTAGCTAAGCTTTAGGTTGCGGGTTCGATTGCCGAACACGTAGGGTGACCAGTCGTCCGAGATTTTGCGGGAGTGTCCCCACTTTTCGTACAGCGTCCCGAGTGCCGCGCCATCGCTGTTGGGACAACTATATGCCCCAGATTTTTTGCGGACCGTCCGGTTAGAAATTACATAGCGAAAGCTGTTATAAGATCACAACGGCAGTAGGGCAGTTTCCGCCGCCGGTGTCTGTAACCGCTATCCCGCGAAATAAGGAAAAAATGAAATAAATAGTAACTGGGTAGGGGCGA
Source organism: Rhipicephalus sanguineus (assembly GCF_013339695.2). Taxonomy (NCBI): domain Eukaryota; kingdom Metazoa; phylum Arthropoda; class Arachnida; order Ixodida; family Ixodidae; genus Rhipicephalus; species Rhipicephalus sanguineus. The sequence continues at coordinate 131,339,693 of NC_051182.1, forward strand.
AACATGTAGGGAAGGGTGTTTCAGCTCGCCTATAACATGAAACCTGGGGAGGGGCGAAGCATGCAGCGTGTGCCGGTATTTCCTACTGCAAAATCTTTACTGCTTTACTCGCCACCGGTCCACTAACGCGCCATCACTTTGCAGATGTTACAAGAATTGGTGTTTCAAATAGATGACTTTGCCGTAGAGATGCACGTTTGGGTCTCTGGTTTTAGATAAGAAACTTGAGTGCCTTGGTAAATTTCGTCGAGGATTGTGACACCGCTGCTAAGCCAAACATAATGTTTGAGGCAGTAACGACGAACCTTTAACTCATAATATGCATATTATGGACCGGTGGCGAGTAGTGGGATTTACCCAATTTTCCTGGCTCATACCCGTTTATGATGCGCCGTGACGACGACATGATACGCCGACACGGCGAGACTCTAGGTGCTTCGCCCCTAAAAAAATCACGCCATATTCACGGAATGAATGATGATGAGTGGGGCGAAGCTCGAGAGGGGAGATCATCGGTAAAACCGTGACTCTCCTGTGTAAGTTCGCCCATTTTAAGAAAGACGTGAGACTCGCAAGTGCACTTCATAGAACTCGCAACTCGTAAGACTCGCAAGTGCACTTCATAGAACTCGCAACTCGTAAGACTCGCAAGTGCACTTCATAGAACTAGGCGGTCACGTACCACGAAAGACATGCATGCGCAGACCCACGGCTTTAGGATGTATAGCATAGTGGGTTCCTCGCAAGTGCACTTAAAATTATGATGATTTATAGCGTAGTGGGTTCCTCGCAAGTGCACTTCGCCCCTAAAATTATGATGATTTATAGAGTAGTGGGTTGCTCGCAAGTGCACTTCAAGAACTAGGCGGTCACGTACCACGAAAGACATGCATGTACAGACCCACGGCTTTAGGAGCTTCGCCCTTAATACCCAGGATCGGATGGGATTTGAACCCGGGCCCTCTGCGTGGCAGTCGAGTATTCTAAAAAAGCCACGCTGGTGCTTGAAACTCTTTTGCGAAAAAAGTCTACACAGTAGACTTTTTTCGTAACAGCCAGGCGTCACATAATGCTAACTGCGCAACGAATGTGTGGTTTAAAGTTTCTCACCCGCTACAAAGTGCTCAGTCATAATTCTTCATCGTCATCAGCCGCATGCAGCATCAACAAAGTGCACACAATGCCTCAGAGATCTGTAGCGGGTACCTCTCTTATCCGCAGAAAGACGAAGAGTGGCATAGGGTGTGCTTCCCTACGTCACAAAAATTATGATTTATGGCGTAGTGGATACCTTGCATGTGTACTTGTTCGTATCAGATGCCCCAAGAGATTTTGGAACGAGCTCTAGAAGGGCCGCTCTTCAAGCTTTCGCTGTGGCTGTGCGGCGCGTTGCACGCAGGCCTGCCGTTTTTTTTTTATGTGACCCAATAAGCGTCCAACAACGCGCGTCAAGCTACGGAACACGAAGTTCGCGCGAATCGCACGCACGAAGCGCACGCGCAAAGCAATGTTGCAGTGGCTGCGAGGAACCTAGCTACTTTTAGCTGAACTTCCGCGTGAATTGCGACAACTTTAACGAGTGCGTTTCTCCAGCAAGAGGAAGTGTTGCGAAAAGCACGTAGCCAGCTGAAGAACCACTTCAAGAGGCTCCAGCAATAAAGAAACAGTGGATTTGTCTGGCGTGTACCCCAGTAGAGAATGCTGGGTATCCACTGCCTCCCTGTTTGTGCATCCCACCCCACCCCCCTCCTTTATTGAAGAGGTGGTAACCTTACGTCTACGGCAATCGCATATCGATGGGGTCGAGATGCAGAAACGCCCATGTGCTTCTAGATCTACAGGTGCATATTAAAGCACTTTAGGTGCATATTAAAGCACTTCAGGTGGTCAAAATTAGTCCGGTGTCTCCCACTACGGCGTTCCTCGTAATCATATCGTGGTTCTAATCATGTCGTGGAACGCAAAACAACAGCAGTTGAGGCGATGGCCTGAGATGCCTCGTGAGACGCGAGAAGTGATGGGCGTGGGCTTTATTATGAACGGTCCAGAAGGTATCGCACGTTCACAGATGACGTGATGGTGTGATCTGTGGCACACCATCGTGACATCATGCAGAACCATGTCATCTTCATTTGTGACGCATTTTCATGAAATAACAAACTCGTTCTTTCCTGAGCCGCGGCAGTGCCTTTTGTAGTCCTAATGAATAAACATATGATTAGACACTGTAGCGAAGAGGAACGTTAGTGGGTCAAGACCATCAACGCTTGGGTCGGAGCGTCGCTCAGAGCCCGTGCCCTGCCTTGACGATTGGCCCTAGCGCTGCTCATCAATAAGCACCTTGACAAAACAAATGGTTATTATTCGTAGGTGTGTCTGAGTCAATAGTGAGAGCTTCACTTGTCCCAAATGGGAATCGTCTTCTACACATGTGTCGTCATGCTCCTTCATTATCTCAACTCTTTCGGCACTTCCTTGTCACGAACAGTGCCACCGCTATCGGCTAGACATGACGCTCTTGACAGCATGAGCAGCGGAGTGGCTAATTTTCAGCAAAGAAACGCATACCAAACAGATGAATATCATTGCTTATAGAGTCTATAGATGTACGCCCCATCAGGTGTGTGTGTTTTTCCTTCAGGGTGTACAAGGGAGCGTCGTACGAAACTGCGGGGCTGTGTAATGGATGAAGACAGCCAAGATCACTGCATCTCTCGACACTGCAGCCGTTTTAATAACCCGCGAACAGCTACTGGAACGCTGATATAGATTGAAGACGCTGCCGTAGGCCTCCCGCTGTGCCGTCCAAAGGAACGAGAAAGAAACAAACCAAAAAAAGAACGCGATTTTTAGTAGGAGGCGATCGGCACGATCCACCGCACTTCGCCTGGTGTATATATATAGATATATACATATCGCTTAACGGAACGCCGAAGCGCTCCTCTGCATCATATGCACGGTTTGCGATGCGAGATACTGTGTGGGCAGGAGCTAATCAGGCATCCGAGCACCCGCATATTAAGCTCCAGATGTACGCCTCATTTCTAATTATCCATCACGTTTGACTCATTACCCGTCACATCTTTTGCACAGGGCGCCCCCCACCGTGCAAACTGCCGCCCAGGTAGGTAGGTCGGTCGTGCACTGCAAACACGGGCGTTCGCACAGCAACGCAATGTAAAAGCGCATACGTACCTACGTACGTACGTACGTACGTACATACATACATACATACATACATACATACATACATACATACATACATACATACATACATACATACATACATACATACATACATACATACATACATACATACATACATGCAGTCCGCCGCTGTGGTGTAGCAGTTACGGTGTTCGGCTGCTGACCCGAAGGTCGCGGGTTCGAACCCGGCCGCGGCGGTGGCATTTTGATGGAGGCGAAATGCTAGAGGCCCTTGTACTGTGCGATGTCAGTGCACGTTAAAGAACACCAGATGGTCGAAATTTCCTGAGTTCCACTACGGTGACCCTCATAATCACATCGTGGTTTTGGGACGTAAAACCGCAAATAATATTATTCGACACATACATGCCTACATGCATGCATACACCGTTGAAACGAGTACACACACACACACACACACACACACACACACACACACACACACACACACACACACACGTGAACATGCGAATGTACAAGTGCGCAGAGAAAACAGCAGTGCGGCTGATGCCCTCACAAATACACAGTCCCGCAAGCATTCGCGCCCACCAACGAACACAAACAGTTGTACTAGTTGTGCACACGTACAACATAAGAAAACGCGTTACACACGCGCACGCAAACATCGCACTCTAGTGACAACCACGATTCTGTAACGCCTACACGCACACACTGGAGCTCCCGTACGCACAAACTAAAGATCCCGTGGTCACGCGAATCAAATCGCGGACACCGTAATTTCTCCTTCTTTCTCAGTGCTTTAATACGTGCAGCTGCCACACCGCTGCACTATTAATGGCTACCGAGATTCAATTACGCTTGCCGCTCGCGTAGTTGTTTCATGCCCCCACCACCGCCCCTGCGTAAACAAGACAGTACGATCACGCTTAAACCGCACTGCTCTCCCGCACTAATCCCCTTCCCCAAATACCCGCCATGTTCCTCACTTAGCGCGCCACGGCTGCTGCGGGCATGCCATGGAGCCCGTTAACGATTCCAGCGCCACCGCGGACGCAGGCTCCGAGCTCGCGGCACATTGTTGCTCCCGTCGCGTCGAACAACGCTACTTATAACTTCGTGGGGCCCCTTCGCTTGGCTTTCTCTCTCAGCATGCCTCGTTGCACGACACACTGATTAATGCGAACAACGCGCTTCTCTCAATCCGTCTCGCGGCATACGAAATAGACCTCCGCAGCTGTAACATGCGTACACGTACCAACTAGAAAAACCGTTCCCTCCCTCACTGTGCATAACATCCTCCCCACTCGTTTGCCGCATTTGCCGCCTGCCTGCTCGCTGGGCAGTGCACGTATTTGCACTGCCACTTCCTCCTCATCCCCCCGGACTCGGACGATCGGGCCTGTACACGGGGGGTAACATATGTAGGCAGATGTATACATGTATGCGTATAAACATAGACGGTGGGCTTGCATGTGCCTACTCCGGCGTCGGCCTCTCAGGGTGGTCAACCCAACCCCGCTCTCCTCCGGCACGCTTCATTTGCAATGACACCCACGGCGCGTTCAAAGCGACTCGGAACGAACGGCTATCTCGATGACGATTAAAGGCCGGCCCCTTTCGAGGAGTTCTCTCCGGTCTCGTTTCTCCCCCAGCCCTCTAACGGTGGCGCTTTCCAATACGCGGTCATAAAGGCTGCCCCCATCGGGAGGCAGCCATGTTGTAACTATTCTGTTATTGACTCCTTCGGTGTTAATCTTCTTTTATCTTTAAATCTATAATCGTAGTTCCGTGTCTGTTCTATTCTTACTGCCCCGCTGTGGAGGGGTTTATATACCCTCGTTGACTCCGTTTTTATAAGTTCTGCTGCGCAAAAAAAAGGTTACCAAAAACAAAAATGAAAGAGTAAGGAGAAAGGTATATCAAACTGAAACAAATAAAGGAAATAACATGGCAGTGCACAGTTCTCTAACAGGAGTTCACATTACAATAGAACTTTCACACGCACACATTTTTGTCTCAGCTCTACACGCAGTATACAGACTAACACATCACTTCGTATATAGCTCCACATAGCTGCTCATCACAAGCCCTTGTCTAGTCCATTGACCACTAAGGCGCCTTTTTAGGTAGACGTTCGCCTTTTGCTGAAGATGCTTTTGAGGCCGCGGTCCAAGAAATTTTTGTAATGTTAAGGTGCGCCTGCCAAACTTGTTTAATTAAGGTGGCTATTTGGGCAAGTTGGTAAATCTTCATCTTAGCACAGCGCACACACACGTACACAGAAGAATAAGGTGTCCAAACTTGCCATTTTCTTGCTTTTCTTCCTATGTCGATAATGACACACCGCGGCAGCAACTAGACTAGTCGCACCTTCTCTCAAAAAGACATTCAACATATGTCGTGTTGTCTTTTCGTTGACTCTGTTGGCTTTGACAGACAAGTTGAGAAGCAACCGCATCCACGATTTTCGCAAAGGTGACGAAGTTGCAGTAGAAATCACCACGACGTAACGTCCCCTGCTCTTTTTTTAAAATCATGCTACTGTATTGTCTTGGAGTCTTGGAGGTAAAAAAATACTGAAAAATCTGATACAGCATGTGTCACAAGGCTCTTTCGACAGTGAAGTGCCCGGTGGGGAGTCGACCTTTCGATCACGATTGGCTCCTACGCAAGCTGGCAGGGCTCATAAATTCAACCTCGCCTTCGGTTTCAAACGCCCTTCGGGAGCGTGACCAGGAGTACTAAAGACGTTGAAAGTCTATCTCTTTACACGTGTTTTCAGAACTGCGCTTATCACTAATCCGTTGTGCGTGTCTGTCGCTGCCGCAAAATGCTTGTATCGATAAGCCTCACTGCACCGATCGACAGCATGTTAGCAGCATGTGCTACGTCCCGATGTGATCGCTTGTGGAATGATGTATGCTTAAAGCTTGCCGAATCTCTTCGACCCACGCGAAACGCGTTATCTTCTCTCATTCATTTAAGAGCACGTGATAAGAATCACTTACTCATTGTGTGTATAGTACGCACTGCCATGCCAGCTGCTTGTCTTTCGCTAACGCCTATACCCGCGCTCAAGGCATCCTTTACTTCTAACCCACGCGACAATCGATCCTTAAAATCGGCAGTCGCCTTTTCCTGTCTCTCTCCCCTCATCTTCGTCTTTCTCTCTCACTTTAAATCTTTCCTGTCTACTCCTCCCTTCTCGTTACTTCCGATTTTTCCTGGCGGCAAGGGTTAACCTTGTGTAGTTACTCTCGCTTGAGTAGTTATATTAGGTTATAGCGGCACTGTACGGCTGGCGTCTGTAGCCTTATACATCTAAGTGCTTCAGCGTCCCCTAGTTGGACTCCATGGTGGGTGGCCGCCATTGCTGCCGAAACAAACAAAACTATCATGGGAACACCCTCATTTCCCCGCCTACTTGATCGTCTCCCTCAGAAGAGGGTACGCACCGAAGAACTAACAAGCTTCAACCGACCGAGAACCTCCTATCCGAAATTCCACGTAATCCATAGTGAAGCTACAGACAAACAAGCTAGATCGATCTCCCCATTTGTTGTGGCAAAGTCTCTGACCGAAGTCTTTGGGCCAGGCTACAAGGTAACTAAGATGGCTAGCGGTGACCTTCTGCTTGAGCTCCCTGAAAAGCACCACTACGACAAACTTGGTGGTCTAGCAACCTTTGGCAACATCCCAATATCTGTTTCACCTCACCGATCAATGAATACCACACGCGGAGTCGTCTCAGAAGTAGATCTCCTTCAATTATCGGAACAAGAACTTCTAGAAGGGTGGAAAGACCAAAATGTCACCGATGTGAAACGAATCATAATCAGACGCGACAACAAAGAAATAGCGACGAAGCATCTCATACTAACCTTCGAATCCAGCGATCTACCACAAACCATTGAAACAGGATACATCAAACTAGCCGTCCGCCCGTACATCCCAAATCCGAGGCGATGCTTCAAATGCCAGCGATTCGGCCATGGTTCGCAGAGCTGCCGTGGTCAAGAAACTTGCGCAAGATGTGGAGGCCAAGGCCATCCCTCTGAAAACTGTACAAGCACACCTCACTGCGTCAATTGTGACGGTGATCATGCAGCCTACTCGCGATCCTGTCCAAACTGGAAAAGAGAGAAAGACATAATCACCCTCAAGGTAAAAGAAAACATTTCTTTCCGTGAAGCCCGTAAGAGGTGCTCACCTTTTCACACCACACCTTACGCTGATGCGGCGCGCCGGGGGGCCGCGTCGCATCGGCCGCCGCCACTCCTTCGGTCTGCGCAGAGCGACCCGTCGGCTGTGGCACCTGCCCCCAAGGCGGCAGTAGTTAAGTCTACACCGCCAACTCGCGAACAGGGACCGGCGACTCCAGGGCCGTCGGGTCTCAAGGCCTCGTCTCACCAGGCGAGGCCCGAAACTCGAGCCACTAGCCCGACCGTGCGGGCATCCAGTGCCTCCGAGGAGGCAATGGACACGGTATCGGCACCACTGGTGCCGAAACACCGGCGCAGTTCTCTGGACCGCGCCAAGAAAACAAAAAAGCCAATTACGGGGCCGGACGACCGTCCTGCCTCCTGAAACAGTATTTCACTTGAACACTCCACAGTTCCTTATTGTGCACACAGCACCGTTGTATGATTAATATGTACACACAAATATTACAGTGGAACATCCGAGGCCTTCTTCGAAACCTCGATGACATTCAAGAACTCCTTCACGAACTCAATCCAAAAGTGCTGTGTGTGCAAGAAACACATTTAAAAGCACAACACACAAACTTTCTACGAAACTACCTCATTTTTCGAAAGGACCGAGATGATGCCACGGTATCATCCGGCGGTGTAGCAATTATAGTCAACCAATCAGTAGCATGTACACATTTACCACTACAGACGTCCCTGGAAGCAGTGGCTGTTCGAGCAGTTCTTCTAGATAAACTCATCACCATTTGCTCTCTATACATACCGCCACAATACAACCTACAAAAACAAGAATTCCAGTCCTTGGTGGATGAACTGCCCGAGCCTTATCTGGTCCTTGGGGACTTGAATGCGCATAGCGATCTATGGGGTGACTCTCGCTGCGATGCGCGAGGTCGTCTGATCGAAAATTTTCTCTTTTCTTCCGGCGCGTGTCTGTTGAATCGGAAAGAGCCAACATATTATAATCTCGCCAACAATTCCTACTCGTCAATAGACCTCAGCATTACATCTCCATGCCTTCTTCCAGTCCTTAATTGGAAAGTTATTGGGAATCCCTATGGAAGTGACCATTTCCCAATAGTTCTAAGCGCAGCAATAACAAATCAATGTCCTCCACAGGTTCCCAAATGGCAGACTGAAAGAGCCGATTGGGAACAGTTTCGAAAACTTACCATCTTAAGCTGGACTGACATGTGTACCTTAAGTATAGAAGCTGCTGTGGACTACTTTGTAGCCTTTTTGATCGATGCTGCAAGCAAATGCATCCCACAAACAAGCGGACGGTCTCGAAAACAACGTGTCCCATGGTGGAATAATGACTGTCGAATTGCGCGAAACAAGCAAAACAAGGCATGGAGGTTGCTTCGCGATTCTCCGACAGCTGAGAACCTTATCAACTTTAAGAACATAAAGTCCCAAGGCAGGAGGACGCGCCGACAGGCTAGAAGAGAAAGTTGGCAGAAGTTTTTATCAGGCATTAGTTCATATACACACGAGGGTAAAGTCTGGAACAGGGTAACTAGGGTAGTAGGAAGACAAGCGTATTCACTTCCTCTAGTAAGCACAGAAGGTGAGAGCTTGGAAGACCAGGCGAACTACCTAGGCGCACACTTCGAACAAGTGTCCAGTTCCGCGCATTACTCTGAAGTATTCCAACGGTACAAAACAAGAATAGAAAAACAGAAACTAGAGCGGAAAAGCACAAAGCACGAGGCATATAACCAACCTTTCAGCTTAGCTGAGCTACAGGTATCACTAAGCTGCTGCAGTAATTCCGCCCCAGGATCTGACCGTGTGGTATATGACATGTTGAAAAACCTACCTGCCGAAACGAAAAAAACCTTACTTTCCCTGTATAACGCCATCTGGTTTTCCGGCGAGATCCCATCGTCATGGAAAGAGGCGATTGTCATTCCTATTCTTAAACAGGGCAAAGATCCATCCTCTGTTACGAGTTACAGGCCCATCGCGCTAACAAGCTGTCTGTGCAAACTTTTCGAAAAGATGATAAACCGTCGACTTATACATTTCCTGGAAATGAACAATCTACTTGACCCGTACCAGTGCGGATTTCGCGAGGGCAGATCCACCATTGACCACCTGTTACGTATCGAGGCACAAATCCGTGACGCATTCGTCCACAGGCAGTTCTTTCTGTCTGTGTTCCTCGATATGGAAAAGGCTTACGACACAACATGGCGCTTTGGAATACTAAGAGACCTGTCCCACCTTGGTGTACGTGGTAGAATGCTAGATATAATAGAGAGCTACTTGTCAGATCGCACGTTTCGAGTCCGGGTAGGAAATGTTCTATCAAGACCATTTCTTCAAGAAACGGGAGTGCCACAGGGTGGTGTACTTAGTTGCACACTCTTTATTATCAAAATGAATTCCTTGCGCCTCTGCATACCGCGAAATATGTTTTATTGCACATATGTCGACGATGTACAGGTCGGTTTTAAGTCGTGCAACCTTTCGATCTGTGAGCGTCAGGTCCAGCTAGGGCTGAACAAGATCTCCAAATGGGCGGACGAGAATGGTTTCAGCCTTAATCCTCAAAAAAGCACCTGTGTCCTGTTCTCTCGAAAGAGAGGCCTTCATCCTGATCCAGATATTGACCTGCATGGTCAACATCTCTCCGTGAAGACGGAGCACAAATTCTTAGGCCTAATTCTCGATAGTAAGCTTACGTTCGTATCGCACATTAAATATTTAAAAAACAAATGCCTAAAAACAATGAATGTTCTAAAAGTGTTGTCACACACTACGTGGGGTAGTGACAAAAAGTGTCTGTTGAATCTGTACAAAAGCCTCATACGCACTCGCCTAGACTACGGTGCAATAATCTATCAGTCGGCGACAGCAAGCGCCTTGAAGATGCTTGACCCTGTCCACCATCTAGGCATTCGCCTTTCTACGGGCGCCTTTCGCACCAGCCCCGTGGAAAGCCTCTACGTCGAATCGGACGAGTGGTCGCTACACCTACAGAGATCTTACCTATCTTTTGTATATTTTCTGAAGGTGAACGCAAACAAGGAACACCCCTCACACTCCACAATCAATGATTTGTCCAGTTCTGCCCTTTTCGACAACCGTTCTTCGGTGAGACAGCCGTACTCACTTCGTGTGAGGGCTCTAGCTGAAGAAATGGGTGTGCGAATTCTCGAACACTCTCTAATGGCTCCCGCTCCACGTCTCCCGCCGTGGCAGTGGCAGCTTATAGATTGTGATGTTTCTTTCGTGGAAGTTACCAAGCACGCGCCACTTGCACATATCCGCACACACTTCCTCGAACTCCAGCACAAATACACGTGTCCAGAATTCTTCACAGATGCCTCAAAGTCCAATACTTCTGTGTCGTACGCAGCGGTTGGTCCATTCTTTTCCGATTCCGGTATTCTGCACCCAAACTCAAGTATCTTCACAGCGGAAGCTTACGCGATACTTGCGGCTGTTAAACACATAAGACACTCAAAACTACAAAAGGCAGTTATTTACACGGATTCCCTAAGCGTGGTAAAAGCTTTAAAAACTCTGAAAAAACACAAAAACCCTGTCCTTGTCTCGCTATACTCTCTTTTATGCACGATCTACACACTCGAACAACGTGTCGTAGTGTGCTGGGTGCCAGGGCACCGCGAGATTGCAGGCAACGTGTTGGCGGATCACCTAGCAGTATCCGCCCACGAAAACAGTCCCAATACACTCATAGCTATTCCCCACTAGACTTAAAACCCTTCCTCAAAAGAAAGCTCAGGGCCTTTTGGCAGACCACATGGGATATGCAGACAAGAAATAAGCTACACGTTATCAAACCACATCTAGGTAATTGGCCGCCGGTATCGAAGTCACGCTACACAGAAGTTACACTTTGCAGACTTAGGATTGGCCACACACATAGTACCCACTCATATCTTTTGTCCGGAGGCGATCCACCTCTGTGTGATCACTGTGGCGATCCACTAACTGTACTCCACACCTTACTGCAATGCACGGAACTGGACGCTCTCAGAAAAAAGCATTTTTCACCCATATACCTACAGTACCCACTCCATCCTTTTATGTTCATTGGCAGAGAACCCCATTTTAAATATCAGTCCCTGTTTGCATTCCTAAAAGATGTACACAATTTTAACGTTATTTTTCCAGGCGCTCCGTAGCGCGGCCTCATGATTGAGGCTGCTGCTACGGTTTCCATCAAAGGAAGCACCTGCCTCTCGGCCTTTGGGATCAAAGGCCTTGAGGAGGCACTCGTGCTGTTATCCCGCCTCTCACATGTAAATACCATGCTCACTCGTCATTTATCCCACACCCATAGATCACACCACTTGTCACTGCCATAATTTTATACTGTATACACATTTTTTACGCTTCTTTATAGCGCGTGATTTTAGGCCTTTATACAGCCACAATACACCCTGTCATCGTAATCATTGGTCATCGCCAACACCACATAACAGACATGGCGCTCTTTGGCCACCCATGGCCCTTGCGCCAAAAAGCCCCACTAATCATCAATCGATCCTTATCAGCAGTACCTATCGTTCAGACAGAGACATTGGGATTAACAAACGCCCACAGCTAGCTTTTGCTTGTATACTCACCTGGAAACGGCGTGCGGGTGTCTGATCGACTTGGGAATCCAGTTACTGTCCTGGTCAGGCCCCTAGCCAGGAGTTTTTTTCAAGGGGGGGGGGGGCACTTACTGAAAACCTTGACTTTTTGAGAAAAACACCTATTTTTATTATTTATTTTACTTCACCAAAATTTCGGGGGGGGGGGGGGACAAAGCTCCTCCCCTAGCCTGGCTACGGGCCTGGTCCTGGTACACGTTTTACGTCGCATTTCCGCAGTGACAGAATGGGATTCTGGACCCTGGAAAGCGAAAATTATTTGCCTCTGTTCCGTTTGTGGAAAGTTTTTGTAAGACTTAGCCCGGAACGCTGCCTTCACTCGTCGCTACGCGCACCTCATCGGCCCTGTGGACAGCCAGAACTGTAAACTCTACCAAGCGTGGGAAGCATTAGCACATCTACTTTGCGACTGCCCTCTCTAAGTGGTAGAGAGGATTTTGCAATTATGTGCGGCCATTTTTGACGTTGTAAAAAGCCATATGGGAGATTAATTCTGGATGTCCTCTTGCAAGCACTGATCCTAGAACTCAAACTTTCTTTTTTCAGCGCTGACATGCATGGTGCCGGTTCAATGAAGCTTGAGTTACTCCCAGCCCAACATGAAGTAAATAAAAAAAAACGTGGTACACCATGCACCAGATGGTTAGTTTGTATAGCCTCTTGATGAACCTTGAGAAGTTCTGCTACAGATTCTCAATGGCGTTCCCATCCTCATGGTCTAACCGAATGTGGGCATCGGCTCCGCGACCCTCAACCACAATGGCAACAAGGGCAAATCAAGCGAAACGAAATAGCAAACAACCACGTTGATAATAACAGTGGCGACGACAAAGCTGCAATCGTTGTGAAGATGTCATTTGACATTATACAATGCATCCACGTTCGCTAGATCCTTTCGTTCGACACGTACGTAGCCTCAGGGATCGTGCATCTACGGTCTTCAGCCATGCGTGTACTGCCTGTGAGCCAAGGAACGCCCGAGCCCGTTTTTTAAAACAACTCTATACTCCGAAACACGTTCTCGATATGAGCATTTCGAAGGAGCGGGAAAATGAAAGAGGAGCAGATTTATATGGAGACGACGTACCGATATCAAGAAATGGATGCGAGTGAAAGCTTATAAGGGCTCGAGAAGCCGAAAACAAGGCAATAGAAAGCAAAGCAGATGTGATGGAAGAGCTGAGATATTCTGAAAGTTAAGAAGCTTAAAGCAAACAGAGAAAGAAGGAAAGGAACGGCGCATCCCGAGCACAGCATAGTGATGCCAGAACGTGAAGGGTCAAATGTCCACGGTTGCAAGAAATGAAGAGGAAGGCCAGATGATATGGACGAACAAAGATGTTAAAATCGTGAGGGGTTGTATGTCTTAGCGTCGTAAGAAATAAATGAAGGAAGAAAAGCCAGGTGAGATGAAAGAACAGAGATATTAAGAACGTGAGGGGTTGCTCGTGCACGGTCACAAGAAAGAAAGATGAAACTGAATAAAGAAATGCTTAGAGGAGCGACAGCGGCGACAACTTGTAGCGTGGGTTTGTGTCGTGTGATGCATATAGGTCTGGAGATGCGTAGCCGAACCGGCGTCCCCCCCCCTGATCAGCCCGGTACGTCGTATATCGCTTTGAGGATCAGCCGTGCAGGTGCCTTATGGGGTCGATTTGTAGAAGCTCTTGTGGTGGTGCGGGCTGTGTATGCTTTTGCTCTGTTGTCCTGGTACATACATCAAGTACTACGGTACAGCTATACACTAGATGACCCTGCTTACCTGCCCCTTAGATCAAACATACGCTCTGGGTGTGCCGTTTATGTTGCTCCCCTCTCCCCCTTTTTTGCCGCGTGTACCGATGAGGTTTTGTTTTTCGAGCGTGGCGTATGAACGGTGATGAAGGAAAAAGTGAGACGAGAAATATCGGGGTGTACGAAACAAGAACGGAGTAATAAATAAAAAAGAAAGGAAGTTTGTGGTCTTGGCGACGAGTCTTTCGAAAGCTGCACTAAACGTTCAGCATTTGATATCGCGTCTCCTAGCTTCCTCCTTATTTGGTGCCCAGTATTCAGAGGACGGTGCGATGATTCGCGTCGTGCAGGACGCACTTCGGTGGTTGTGAGTTTAGCGCACATATGCCTTTTGACAATATGTTGAAACATCCTTGAACATGGTGTGTCGCTGCAGCCAACGTTTCGACAAGGGGTCTTGTCGTCATCAAGGCAGCAACTCAAGTGGTCTTGTCTTCAAGACGAGACCACTTGCTGAAACGCTGTCTACAGCGACACCGCCTGTTGAAGGATTTTTCACCTCTTCAAGCCTTTATCTTCTATTGAACGCCTACGTAACCATAAGCCTGTTTCGCATGTTTTCAGTATACTACCGAAATAAACTGCACACGAAGATTGGGTGTATTCCCAATACTTTCAGAGTGACTATAACACATTCTTCCTATTGGAAGTTGTGTGGTTGAGTTTCACCTACATAAATTTCACCTTCATAGTCAAAAGAAATGCCCAGCAGTCAACGAGCAGGAAGTTGCAGTATCAAGGAAAGTGAGAATGATAGTGAAAGGATTGATCTTACATTGATTGATTGATCTTAATATACAGGCGAAGGACACATTATAACTTTGGACTTACATAACTTCTTTTTCAAGCTCAGGCTGCGAATCAACGAAAAATGAATTGCGTAGAATTTATTGAGAGCGAGACAGCAAAGAAACTACTCCTAGGCTGTAGCACAGCCAGCTATTGCATCAGAGAGATATTGAAATACCGTGCCAACACGAGATGGATGCGGAACAGGCTTTAAGCATTCCAATCAGTGTATATCACTGTAATCACAAAGCTATATTCACTACCATTACGGAATACATACCCTTGTCAAATACCTGTGTAACGTGCTGGCATCTCTCTGATCATCCATTTTCATAGAGCAGGGCGGCTCCTCAAATTTTATAACACATTGCTATTCCACGATAGCATTGCACGTACTTTTAGAAGTCCATCCCAAATGGGCTGGCCCATAGTCTTGAAGATTCCATGGGTTGCCGGAAGAACCAGTATATTGGTCATAATGGAGAGAAAAAAATGATGATACCCTTTCCATTCATATGTTCGGAAACTAAAAACTTTCTTTTTTCGGTCATGCCATGCGGGCTTGCGGTTCGACGGAGCCTACATTCACGTTCATCATAGAGGAGTACGCCATAACACAATCGCCTTAATTGGTATCTTAATGTTTATATAGAATTATTTACGCCATAAGAAAACCCCTCGTTGACCCTACGGAGCCTGCGTTAAGCAGACCTTACTAGCTTTCAAATGCTCAACCTTCGACAGGGACTCGTTATACTTAAAAAACAGTATTAGTATTTCTGTTCGCGTTTTATGCTCGTTGTTTTCAGCCTGCACAATTTATTATGTGTTATTCCCATAAGTGTTCCTTTCTTTTATTTTTCTTTTTAAATTATTTTGCATTAGCTGTCGAGACTATCCACTGATCGCCTAGGAGATGGTGATGCAAAGTTGTCGGTAGATTGACCATCGACAGCTTCGATAGTTCTTTAGAAACTATCGATAGTCTAAAGAAACTATGGATAGTACTAC
The DNA here is from genome assembly GCF_013339695.2 of Rhipicephalus sanguineus. Classification (NCBI taxonomy): domain Eukaryota; kingdom Metazoa; phylum Arthropoda; class Arachnida; order Ixodida; family Ixodidae; genus Rhipicephalus; species Rhipicephalus sanguineus. The sequence continues at coordinate 131,355,300 of NC_051182.1, forward strand.
TACCGATAAACTATCCAGAGTATTATTGATAGTGCAGTCGGTAGTACCATTGGTAGCATTTTAGTTACCGCCAATGGTATCGATGATGCTGTGAATAATTATGCTGTTGTTGGTCGGCGACATTGCCAAAACATGTGCGATAGCCTACTATCAGCAATACTCAGTTCGTTTAATTTATGAGCAATTTTTAGCAGAAGAAATGAATCATTTCCGCAGTGAAAATGCCGGAATAATTCCATCAATAAGTTGATATTCAAAGGTAACCAGTTACACATTACAATTAGCAAACTTCGTTCTTGATATTTTTATTTTGAAATCACAAAATGCAATATAAACATGAAGCCACGCAGTTGCACTACTTTTCCACTTCAAGTGAACAGTTTAACTCAATTATCATGTGTGCCAAGCACTCTGGCGAAGGAACGCAAGCATGTCCACTTCCTTGCCCTTCAGCCTGCATGTTCTTCCTGCTCCACCATATACCACGCACTGGGAAACCCAAGTTTATGCTGCAATGAGTTCGCGCGATTGATTTTGTACTGTCGATAGTACTATCGAATTTACTATCGATAGTTTACCATCGATAGTTCGATAGTGACTCAACTATCGATAGTGTTGCATCACTACTGGGAAAGCTATTAGAAGACCTACATAATGTTTTTTAATATCTTTTTGTCCACACTTTTCTAGGGCCTTTTTTTCCTTCCTCCCCTTTCCCTGCAGAATGGCAAGTAGGCGAATATACACTGGCTGAAGATTCCGTTTTCAATAAAGAGCTTTCTCTCTCTCTCTCTAACGACGAAACCTGTTAGGTGTTTACAAATCTAGCGGTGTATTCGCCTCTCATGAGAACTTTAAGCTGCATAAATGAGAACATGAACGTAACACACGTATTTAGAGATGCTGCAGCCTCGTCTCGGCCTACACGTGGACGAATTACGATGCCCTAGTCGCCGAGTATGCTAAATCTTCCGCTATGTATAACTATCTGTCTCGGGCAGTGCCTCACTTAAAGGTTGACGCGTACTTCCATGCTGTGTTATTATCGAACCAAACGCAACCTGAAATGAAATTCCGCCACCCATAGAGCGAATATCCGGGCTCTTCCGCAAACGCCCTATGAACCAGACCGACACGCCTTCCGTGGAAAAAGCGTACACCGTACCATACGCAATGCCGTCTCGTGATAGCTACCGGGATCCAAAAAAAGCAAGAAGAATGCGAAAGCACCGAGGACTTTTGAGGCAGCCCCTCACTGACACCGTAATTTAGACTTCTTTCTCCAGAATGTGACAGTTGTACAGCGGAAATACGCGACGACGAACAAATGCGCGCCTGGACGCCGCCCACGATATTACGCCACAGGCGATAAGAAATGCCGTGTAAACAAAGAATGATAATTCATCTGAGCCGGATTGAAGAGCAACGGGCCTTACGTTGTTTGTTTTTTGTTGTTGTTGTTGTTGTTGTTGTCGCTTTCAAGAGCTTTCGGAGGTGGTCGCTCTTTCGAGGCAATCACGAAACCTAGGCCTATTGTGCGCTGGTTCCGAAATTCTTTCTCTGACTCACTAGTTGTTCACTCGAAGCTTTTCTGTTCTTGTATTGACGGACGCTTTCTTATTTCGCGGAATGGGCTAGGAGAAAGCGGAAGACGCAGACGAAAATTGCCGAGCAGACGAGAGTTATTGCCGAGGAAGTGCAGACGACAGGCTTTGCCCGGAGCAAACATGGCGGCGGCTTCCACGCAGGAGGCGGTGTCGTCTGCTCCCTTATTATGCGTGCCAGTCGGTTTTGTTCGCGCCACGGCTATCGTGTTTACCCGCTGCACACACTTATCTTTTGTCTTTACCATCCCCCGCCTCCGAATGACGCAATATAACTGTTATTTGTCTCGTTATTGACCTCCCGCAATCATGATGTATACTACGAAAACCCTGGAAAATCGCCGGCCCTTGCGCCATAAAACAGCATATATCATCAATGCTAGAAAATCTCTTCGGAACGAATTGTATAGAAGATTAGTGGAGAAGTGAAATGTTCGTTGACTGAGAATGCGAACCTGCGACAGCGTCGTCTGCTTTTGACGCCATTGAGCAGACGGCGCTTGCAAAACGCGGCACTGAGCCTCTCTTGGTGAACTTGAATGTAAAACACATACATATGCATGTGCGCATTGCACTTGAATGAAAACATATACAAACACATGTGCATATTGAGCGGTTGCATGAATGCGTGCATATGAGCCTTCATACGCATCTTCACACGCGTTCAAGTTGGCGCATGCGTGAATGTGAAGCCCCTCTAGTAAAACGAAATACGTCTGAGAACATCCGCATTGTATACGATCGTCGTAATTAGCCCCAAAGTTTGATTTCAGCCTTCATTTGCTCGATGCGCCTGTTTTCAGCGGGAAGCCTGCTTAGCCGCATGCGTGCCTTCATGACCTGGCAATAACCCAGTATTATACTTACTTCATGCGAGTAGACTCACTATGACTAGGACTCGCCACACTTGAGTTTTTGTTAACCCCACCGAGAGTGAGTGGGTAGTTTGAATCTGTATGTGTCAAGCTGAGTGAGCATGAACGTAAGCGAGAGTACGTAAGCGTAAACGAGCGTGTGTGAGTATCAGTGTATTGGAATTTCCAGTCTTAGGAAGTTTTAACAGCAGTGTAATAGATACGCGAGCTTCGTGCTGTTTCTGAGGTGTCTTGTGATGTTATATACGCTGTATAGAGCTAACTTGTGCATGACTGCCAGTGGACATTATAGTGTGCGCCGGTATCTTCTAAAAATATAATGTGGACATTGCGGCACGTGTTGAGTGTCTAGACGTAAAATGTTGTTTGACAATGCACTTATTGCTTCTGCAAGTGTTTTTATCCCAAGTAAGACCGTGCTTTAAGCCTACACAAAAACAAGAACTTCAATAACGTCCGAACTCCACCTAATATTGCGGCTGCTGAAAAGTGTCCAGTTATCTTGAAAACGGGAAAATGTATTTGCACAAAAGTTTACGCCGTGTTTTACAGTCCGAGTAGAACACTAATCCGACGCAGTTTCCGGTTCACGAGGGAGCTATGCATATTGTTCCGGAGATCGGCACAGCATGGGGGAGCGAAGTACACAGCTTGCGTAACGGGTCAGGTGTTTGTTTCCCAGGAGGAGCCAGCGCACTCTCGCGTGCACCTCTGTCGGTATAGGTTTCGTAGAGCGCCTGCCAAATTGCTCTAGTGTAGGCGCGCGGTCGCGGCTTCCCTGGGGTTGCTCGAAAATCGTGGTTCATCTGTAAATAACAGCTTTCGTGAGCTTCCATTTGGTGGACAAGCGGGGGCAACGGAAAAACGAAAACAAGAAGAGTAACAAACGATGCTCGCATGGTACAGGGCGGATGGAACGCCATGTTCCGAAGCCACGAACACTTAGCTGTGATAGTCCCCTGTGGTTTTGGGCAATGCAGAACAAACAAAAAAGCGAAAAATATTAATATCATAGCATCCGCCCAACCACGAATCGCCGCAGCAATATGAAGAAATAAAAGGATGAGGGAAGACCATAATGCCGTAGAAAGCCTAGAGAGCTGTTGTTTTTTTGTTTTTGATGTCGTAATAATGACCTCCATCACCCGTATCTAAACAACGAAAGAAAAAAACAGTGGATAGAGATAAGGGGCCAGCAACAGTCACGTTGCTGACTACGTTCGGACGGTCTGTTGCAATTTTGAAGCTTAAGAAGTTAAAAGAGAGAGTGTAGCCATGCTATGGCGTGTTGTAGCCTTCTTGCTTATCTTACTCAGTGTTGCGCTTCTCTTCCTGCGATTTCTTTGTTTTTTAATGCTTAGCAGGAATTGAAGTGGGGTTCCAGAAGCATCCTTTTGTGTCTGTACACATTTTTTTCGAGCTGGGATTGAGGAAATATGTTCTGAGAATAAAGAAAGACATACAAACTATAATATTAATTTAAATCAAGGTTACCTATGCATAGAGCCTTATTACATCTTGAAAGAAGCGTTCAGTTTTTGAGAAGCCTAGCGTGGTTACTCATATAAAATGAGCAATGGATATCTGCTGGCAATGGCTATCTGGCTATCTAATTTTATAATAATGGAAAGAAGTATCGTGTGTGTACTACTACGATTTAGCTTTACTCCATGGAAGCCTTTGTACACTGCGATGATCTTCCTTTAGAAAATTTGCCGTAGTTCTTTTTTGTTTTTGCCGACTTCTTATAACAATATTGCTGACCAAGAGACATTGTTTTGGTTTGTGTCTTTCATATTCTCGTTTGCTATCATGACCCAGCCACCTGAAGCCTATTCCCATATCTTTGCAGCTGCGAGGCTTGTTTGTGACGGACGTGGTTCTAGCAGACGCAGAGAACTAGTAGACTACTACCAAAAGACGAGCAGACGACTAGTAGAAGGCGAGCAGGCGACTTGCAGACCACAAGCATACGACTAGCAGACGACTAGTAGAAGACGAGCAGGCGACTTGCAGACCACAAGCATACGACTAGCAGACGACCATCGGAAGGCGAGCAGACAACTTACAGATAACGAGCATACGACTAGCAAACTTCTAGCAGACTTGCAGACAAGCTTACGACTAGCAGACGACTAGCAGGCGACCCGCAGAAAACGAACAGACGTACAGACAGCATGTAGGTAATGTTCACAAGACTAGCAAACGACCCGCAGACCACGAGCAGACGATTTTCAGACGGCGTGCAGACGGCTAGCAGACGAAGACCTCGAGTTGGATATATAGTTAGCGGATATCTCGGCGCCGTGCACGCATGTCCGGGACCGTTCACGTGTATTACCGAGTCAACTGTGACCTTGAAACGTCCTTTTCCATATTTCCTTCCGCCACGCACGTGAAGTTTGGCCCCCCGCATTCCTCCCAGCTTCGTTGCGCTGTCTGTTGACTCGAAAGAAAAGCCGTATAATTATGAGGGAGTGGCGGCTCCATACGTCATGATACAGCAGTCGTTGAAAGGTACACGCTCTGCTGATTATAGCACGGGTCCCGCGTTTAGAGCGAAGCAAAATTTGATACAAGCGGCGGCGTCGTGCCAGTGCTTTTAAAACGGCGGGCGCTTTTGAGAGTTTGCAAGCAGAGTGATTAGATTGCGAGGAGCTCTAACGCAAATCGTTCTATAGGCTAGTGTCCTAAGTGGTTTCTTTTGTTGTTGTTTCAAGGAACCTGAGCTAGGAGTCTGCGAAAGATTTGCAGTAAAGCAGGTGCGTTGTTTAATGACGTTAACTGCCACAGAAAAAAATACCAAAGAGAGATGGAGAAGCTCTACGCCGTGCAAAAAAGTAAGCTAAAAGAGAATTGATAAAAGGAGCGCTGCTTTTCTGCGACCTGGTGCCGTTCTGAAGGCATTCCTTCTTTGCAAGCTCGCGATAACGGTAAGAAAGAAAATAACATTGTAGAAAGCTCGCGAGAGATATTAAAGGAACGTATACGTTCCATGGTGTAGGAAGGTTCCCTTGGCAGGGTTCCGCTCGCCTAATGGCGTCCCCCCGCTCCCCCCCGCCCTCCTCTGAGAGTGTGAGATATTTTGTTCGAGATGCCACCCAATGGAATGAAAGAAACAAACAGCGCAAAGCAGAAGGGCGTCGCGAAAGTTGCAGCGCCTGAGACGCGGTGTGAAGTACCGTTCTCTGGGAAACGGCTTGGGAACGACTTGCACGGAAGAGTTGGCTCTGCTCGTGTTCATATTCCCGGGAGAGGGGAACGACTCGGTCGCATTAGAGACAAATGAGATCCCTTCACCCTCCACTACGCCTTTCATTCTCACCCAAAATCTACTGGTCCGCCGTTGCCTTTATGAGGGAACCCCAGTGTATACGCTGTTAATAGCCGTTGCTGCTGCTGCCCGTTCTAATCTGTCATACACCGAGCACCTACGCTCATGACGGAGTAGGGCAAATTGTAATGTATAATTGGATCTAAGGGCGAAATGAGATGGGGGAAGAGTGGAGCGTTCTTAATGGCGAACATTCGCGGTAGCGCACCGTGAGTGCTTGCTTTTCTTTCGCGGGAACAGTGTCTCGAAATGAGTGAGGCCATTGGCCGACAGACAGCGCGCCCGGCGTAACCGTCAGGGGTCACATTCGTCTGTTGCTCTCTCTAGTTGCTCTTCTTTCCAGCAATGGCGCCACGGTATACGTACGATATGCGTTATAAATTCGGCCGCCGCTTAAAGAGGAATAACATAACTCGACACCGGTCGCTCGCAACCTAGTTACAAACGCTGCCAGGTACGGAGCGAACGAAACGCACCTAGGGTTCAGTCATGCGGCGACTGCAGGCGCGAGATAAGAAACGCGAAGAAGGAACGCGACCGTTATGCAGCAGACGATAAAAAAAAAAGGAAAGCTAGCAGACGACGCGCCTGGGACGTGGCGAGCGTCTCCCCCGAGTTTCGGAGCGACCCTTAATTCTTATCTCTATCGGAGATCTCAATTAGTCCGCTTGTGCGAGCATGTCAGGCGGCACTCCGCGCGTGTCGCGGCGATAACGTGTACGCTTCGCCAACAATGAAGAGCGTCCCGCGTCATCTCCACTCTGGGAGTCCATTTTTCAAACGCAATTACCCGGGAAACACATCCCGCACCCCACCTTGCAGTCGCAGACGACTGATTTCCAGCTTTGCGCTTTCTGCAATTGAAACGAGCTATATAGCAGACGACGCACCTACTGCGCGTCTGCTCCGCCACGTTTGCAGACGATAGCGCCCTCTTTGCTTTCTGTGTTTAGGCTTAGCGTGGTGCATTCTATTTTTTACGGTCATTTTTTTGTTTTTCGTAGGCAATCCGCGGGCGAATGCCGTTTTCACTTTTTGCGCTTGCGTGCGCGGGAATACTTAGAGATCTCGCGGAATAGTGTCTACCTCTATATGTCTGAACGCGTTACTTTTTTTTCTATTCCAGTGCTCCTCTAATGAAGTTATTTGGGCGCGCGCTTGTGCGGATCCCTTAGCGTGGTGGGGCTGAAGTAGATTTAGAGTGGGCACTCTCAAAAAAGGTGGGATGATGCTTTGCGGGCATGCCAAGGTTGCGTGTGCTCGCGGAACACGCACCAATGCATGCTGCCTCCCTCCAACCGTCACACAAGCTGAATTCGTGCGAAAGGCGGTGAAAACAAAGCAACAGGCACCGTGCGCTCTTCGTCGTGCTTTTGAGAAAGGTTCCTCTTGCTTTGTTTCTCGCGTTTAACTTTCTCGGGGAGGTCTAGGCCAACGCGAAGCTTCTTCGCGACTTCAGGAAGTGGGAAGTAGTCGTCCGTATTTTTTCTGTTCTTGTTTTTTTTTGTGAGTTTTCAGAGAAACCTTGAGGTATATAGGCGTCAAACCACCAAGCGCGTGCGTTGTGAGCTCTCTCGGACACGCGCCGCTGAGATGGTCATTCATTTTGATAAGAACCGCTGGAAGATGTACCGGTTGTGTACGCCTAGCGCGGGTGAACTGGATGTGTAGTCATGAGAGGAGAGGCGCTCATGTGCTGTGTGTGTATGCAAGTAGTGGTCCGCGCATCTGACCAAACCGGGCACAACTGACCGTTACCTCCCGCACCCGAGTTAAAGGAAGCTGAAACGAAAAAAAAAAAAAAAAACAAGTTTATCTGTCTCATGCGCACCAGGGATGGGAGGTGGTGGTGGTGAGACTCTTGGTTTTCAAGCTTCAGAGAACTCTGGAGGGTTTTACGCCTTCACGGTCGCTAATTCGAAAGCAAACAGAGTTGCCTTGTAGAAAAAGTCACGGGGTGAACTACAAGTTTGCTCGCTCTACATTGCGGACACGGGTGTACGCACACCACTGTACACAGTGCACGCAAGAAAGCGTCCAGTACGCGGGATCGTTGCGAAAAGCTCAGTATTTGAGAGAATCTGGGAGTACAACTTGCCTGGTATTTGTGCTTCGAGCCTCTATATATATGCTGGCAACACTATGGCGCGATTTCACTCGCAACGTTTTAGAAAACCACTTGGGTATAGAGCTGGTGACACTAGACCAGGGGTCTTAAGCTCACTCCTCAGTTGCGGACCTCCGTCACGAACTTTGGCAAGGCCAGTGAAGAAGGTAGAAGCGGGGGTGGGGGATGAAATTGAACAAAATGTCAGCTAATGTTGTCATTTAAAAGGCTTTTCCCATATCTCATATATAGGGGTCATTTCTGAAGGGGATTTGACCTCAGAATTCGGGAAGCATATCGACATCAATCTATAGAATGGCTAAAATATTGACTCCGACTCTAAAATATAGTTTTTGCTCCACAGTTATGTTTCAACAAATGGTTACCGCATGTGGTGCCTCACGAAAAAAAAATGACAGTCACGCCTGTGTAGCTTACCTGAACGAAATGTTAGTAATCGCAACAGGCGAGAAAATAGTTTTAGCTTGTAGCGTATACTTCTTTACGTTACCGTTACCGGATTACGTTTACCGTTTTACCGGAACTCGAGTTTTAGTACAGTTTTTTAGCTGCCCAAACGTAAACCTTTACGTACGTACGTAAACCTTTAGGTTTGCGCAAACCACGAAGTGGTGATGATAACAGCATTTAAACTACATTTAATTTAGATAATATTGAATTACGCTGCGGCAAAATCATAAGAGAGGTTTTTAGCGTGTGCGGTATCCCGGTATAAGCGAAGGTGTGTAGCAATACCAGGTTACCGGGCGATGGTGTCGACATCTTGTGACGTTTCGCGCAACCACAATCATGCACACGTTTGTTTTTGCTTAGTGTTCTCGAGGGGAAAAAATGATTAAAAAGGCAACTCATTCGTAATAATGCCGCTGCAAGGCATTTACTTTGGGAGTAGAATGCCCGATTTTTCTACAATAACAATTTTGTGCTCGCCAGGTACACCTTGGCCCCGCTAGATGGCGCCACCTATCCAGTCTGTCAGCGTCTTTAGGCCTCTTACGTTTGCGGATTCGGTATTCTAGGTCGCTCTAGGCTCGGTAATCCGGCTGAAATAAGGTGATCGTAAGTGGCGCTCGCACTTCGGCTTATTTTGACTCGGCGGCTGGAGTCTCCGCAAAGCGGATATCTCGAGTAGCCACGAACGAAGGTGGATTTGCGAGATAGGGCCGTAAACGTAAAGCCTATCCGGCGAGTAGTTTACGTTCCGTAAACCTTTACGTTCCGTAAAGGTTCGCGCATGCGCAGATTCCATCCGGTATCCGGTAACACGGTAACGTAAAGAAGTATACGTTACAAGCTAAAACTCCCTAATAATGCATGTACCATTTAGCAAAGTCAAAGAACGTTTTGCTTGCGAAGAACGAAATAACTGCTAAAGTTTTAAATGCGCTCGCTTAAACACGACGTCGGCCTTGCCTGTAAAAGAACCTTAATATCGAAAATAATCAATGAGAGAAAAGAATGATAAAATACCAAATTGCAATAGGAAATAACTTAATAAGGAACTCTTCTTGTGTCTCGAAGAAATTCGCAGACACCTACGCAAACGTTCCTGTTGCTGTGGCCCAGAGAAGACGCCCCAAGGGAAAGAATATTTGCAGAATCTAGAGGAATGTTCACATTTCTGAATAAAATATTTAAATGTTTTTTTCCTGTGACTGGAGAAACGACGGCAATGTAGTAAAAAGTGATCAATGTTTTCAGGCTCTTGACATAAAAAGCAAAGAGGGGACGGAACCAGACCAGCCCTGTGTAAATAAAAATTTAGAGCAGGAATACGGCATCGAAGTTTAGTAAGGGACACCTCCAATTTACGAGAGGGACACCATTTATTGTTCCAAAGAAAAGAAAGGTGACCATATTCTTCCTGTGGTAATCTTCCTTTCATGGAATCCTGATGTAATGCGTACTTTCGGAATCGAGATGCACTAATAAAGTCTGTATCTGGTACAATGTACACTGCAGGACCATCTAGGGACCAACGCGCGAGAACATCCGCCATCTCGTTTAAAAATATGCCACGGTGACCTGGCACCCATACCAACCGCACTGTGCTGAAGTTTTTAGGAATTAATGACATGAACACATTTAAGGAGGAGGACTCGGAAGGAGAAGCTGAAGTGAGAGCACTACATACAGATTTCGAATCAGTGACTATTACAGCTGACGACTCATTTACTGAAAGCTTGCGAAGGGCTAAAAGAATTGCTAAGAGCTCTGCTTCAAATATTGGAGTATAATCCGGGAGTCGCAATGAGAATGAATAAGATAAAGTCTCTGAGAAAATACCTACTCCCGCTTTCTCTTCACGCATGGATGCATCAGTAGCAATTACGTTAAAAATTCCCAACTGGCCTAAATGGTCTTCTAGCAAGCCTCTCAGATATCTAGAGGGAAGAAATTTAGAATTGGATGGGAATATATCATCGAATTCAATTTTTGTCTCAGCCAATGAGTAATCATTTGAAACAATGTTGCGTATATTCACCTTTAAATGATCTAGCTGATCTTGCACAAACAAAACTTGAGGCTTATGTATCCGAGACCAAGGCTCATTAAAAAATGATCTCGATTCAGAAATGAATACAAACTGTAAACGTCTTAGAGAAGATGCGTAAAATTTTAAATACGTTTTGACTGTAAGAATGCGGAATCTGCCAGTCAGAGTAGGTACTCGGGCTTCTTCATATAGAACACTGTTCGCTGTAAATTTCGGAACCCCTAGACAACTACGAAGAGCTTCGCGCTCTAAAAGAACCATGGGATTAATTTTGTATGCTGGCCCCCCAGAGAATAAAACGCAACCAAATTCTAGAATCGGGCGAAAATACATACGGTAAATCGTAATGAGATTGTCCCTGCATAACCCAGTGGGGTGACAACCAAGTTTACGAATCATGCCAAAATGGCGAGTTGCCTCCGATTTAATTTGCTCAATGTGATGTAGCCAAGTTAGTTTTTCGTCATAAAACACCCCCAAATACTTAACGCAGTCTTTTTGGGGAAATATTTCTTGACGGTACTGAAGTGAAATACTAATTGGAGCATTCAAAGGAAAAACAATAACGGAACATTTACTGACGTTTAGTGCCATTCGTATCTGTTCAAACCATAACTCTAAAGTTCCTAAATATGATTGTAGTGTAGCATGCAATGACTGAATATCACACGCAGAAGAGAAAAACGCGATGTCATCTGCATATACATACAGAGTGAACGTTAGTCTTCATAGGAACTGAACTTAATAGAACATTAAATAAAACAGGAGAAAGAACGGAACCTTGAGGGACTCCTCTGGACTGATTATATTTTGGGGAAGATAAGCCACGCTGGGAACAGTAAAATTTTCTATCCTTTAAAAAATCATACAGCCAATTAATAATATACTGCGGGAAGTTAAAGTTTTTAGACAGTTCAGCAAGGTAGCATGCTCTACACTGTCGTATGTCTTAGCCAAATCTAAAGTTACCAATGCTGAATATTGCCGCCTGTGCCGAGCAAGCTTAATCCATCCCTCTAAATCTACATGTGCAAACCATATAGAATATCCTGGTCTAAAGCCTATCTGACATGGGATCAGAATTGCGTTAGCTGCTATAAATTTGTTTGTCCTATTGTACAATACTCTTTCAATGAATTTAATAACATGCGAAGTTAGTGCGATAGGTCTTATATTATCAATATGTACACCTCCTCCTTGTTTTTTGAGCAGTGGAATTATTTTAAATGCGAAGCATTTCTTAGCGAACCTCTGGCACTTTGAGCGTTTCTATCTACGTATCTATCTATCTATCTATCTAGCCGCCTACGTCTGGGTGCTCTCCTAATCGCCTCCTTAACTTGGTGTAGACGAAAATTTGCATGGGAGGGTAAGAGGATTTGACGAATATGACTGCCGGGTCATGACATGAATAACGTTAAAATCATGTCGCGTACGTCGTCAAACCATTTCCACTAGACACGTGTGGCACATACCCGTTTACCACGGGCCGCGGTGTACGGGTATGCGCCACAGGTGATTGACAGTTTATATCTACCCAGGAACGGCAAGAACAGACATTGGTAAGTTAAATGCTAGAGCGTTAAGGAAAACCAACATCGGCAGCGTTGACTCAACCGAATGGAAAGAATGAAAATAAGGATCCCAGCAGGAATCGAACCCAAGCATTCTGCGTGGCAATCAGGTATTCTACCACTGAGCCACGCCAGGTCTATAAACTGGTTTGGAAAAACAGCCTACGCAGGCGTAATATCGGTGCAACGTGAATTGTATTTGTGGTGCTGGCTATCTAATGTTACAAGAAAGCATTAAACACTACATGATACTCCTACGACGTGTACTCCTACGATACAGGCGTCATATCAGATTAACGTCGGTAGTTCCAGTGTTGGCTACGCTTTTATAGCAGTCTAATAAACATTACATTTGTATTCCTACGATTCGGCAAGCTATATTGAAGCATTGTTCGACCCCGGAGGAATACAATAACGAAAGTTACATATGATATCCACATCACCGCACCGTAAAGTGCACTTCGTCCAGCAGAACGACGCAGTGTCCTCTTCATTTCTTACGAGGCTGGGCGATGACCTCATGCTGACCGAGGATGATGCCAGATTGATTGACAGCCTCTTTGTAGACTAGGCTACGTAGGCCACATACGCCCAGGTAGTCTACGAATGCAACAAGCACCATCCACTGATGTTGGTCTATGTAGCACTATCCAGGCCTACCAGCCTCGACGGCCTATACCTCACCAACGCGAAGGGTGGCTTCAGGTTCCGACATGTCGCCGGCTCTGTCGACAGACAATTTGTCGACGAAATGACCGAGGCATCCACGAATTCCAAAAGCTCTACTATACTACATACTTCCCTACACATGGACCCGTCGTCACCACGATCACGACCGGATCCTATAACAAGTCATGACCAGCTGCTGGTGCTCACTGATCACGGTGATGACGCCCTTCTTGAAGAACTGTCAATAGCTTCTTGCACACATGCACACGGGTTCGTGAAACGTGCGTGCGTTCTCGCGACACGTATAAGCACTACATATCAGCTTACCGCTTCTGGTGTTGGTAATAGCCACGTTGCCATTGGCAGCGTTACCCAACCGTAAACAGCTGGTTATATAACACATATGCGGCTCTTCAACATATATATATGTGTGCGTATAAAATTTATACAAATCTTTAGCGTCATTTTGTAACGTGTCGCTCAGTAAAAAAGTTACGTCACAGTCACCTACCCGACGCATGCTTCGCATAACATCGACTCCCACGGTTCGTGGGATCTGCCGAATTTTTACAGTTGTCCAATCTGGAAGAACCCAGCCATTCTCGAGTGAATAATTGACAAGATTGAGAAGGTCCTGAGAAGACACCTCAAATAGCAATTTTAACATACCTGTTGAAATGCCATCTGGCCCTGGAGCTGAATTGGGAAGAGTGTGAACAACACTTGCAAGTTCTTCTATACTTACTCGCTCGAAATCATTCACACAAGAAGGTTTGGGGAAAACGGATTGCAGTTGAGAGGTGAAGCGCTTTTGTAAGCCTAGTGCGATGTCATCTAATAAGTCAGCCAATTCTGATGGAGAGAGAACAACGGATTCAATGTTTATGGGCGAAGGGATAATTTTGCGCGCCCTAAGAAATCGAAAAAGAGCTTTCTTGTTCCTACTTTTTGAGAGAAAAGCATAACGGTTTTCATCATACTTAGCTTTCACCATGGAAACAGTTCTCTTAAACATCGCTTTGGCGAATTTATAGTTACTCCAATTAGTAGGGCACTGGTTGTGGAGAAGTTTTTTCCATGCGGCCTTTCTACGCCTGTACTCTCGTTCACACTCTGAATCCCACAAACCACTCACAGGTTTTTCTTTTGCTGAGGTTACCGTAAACTGCGATTTCTTCATAGAGCATTTTAAAACCGAACAAAGACTCATGGCTTTAATATCACCAGCGGAATTAGTCAGAGAGGACAAAGCTCACTGTAAGCAAGTTTTAAATTTGGAATAGTTAACAAAACTGTGAGTTGGAATATCCAATGGGACCAAGGAGTAATTAATATCAATCACTATTGGGCAGTGATCACTATTAGTTACAGTATTCGCTACGGACCAAGAAGAGATAAGAAGGGTTGAGCTAGCGAATGATAAGTCTAAAACAGATCTTGAAGTACCTCTTACAAAGGTAGGGACTTTGGAATTGAGACATGTATAGTTGCTTTTACAGATCCAGTTCAACAAAATTTTTCCTGATGCGTCTGTGCGATACCCCCAAGATACGTGGTGCGAATTAAAGTCACCCGCTAATAACGTATTCGGTCTACAGAGATTCTGAGCAGCGTCAAGAATACGTTCATCTTTTACGCCAATCGGAAAGTAGCTGTTCACAAGAGTGATTGGACCCGATCCTGGAGTTTCAATTTCTAATACTAAAACTTCGTGATCACTTGACACTGTCTGGAAAATAACTTTCGCTCTACGACAAAATTTTGATGGAATGAAAAACGCTATTCCTCCACCTCGTGAATTCCTGTCTAGCCGAAAACATTTATAATTTGGTAGATGAAACGTTTGAACTGAAGACAACCAAGTTTCTCGTAATAATATAACGTCCGGAGAATTCTGAGAAATAAAGTATAATAAATCGGTGACAGCAGAAAGTATAGAACGGCAATTCCACTGAAGGACTCTAAGACACCCTATTGTGATGACAGACAAGCAGTCGCAACTGCTTGATCCAAAATACTATCTTTTAAAAAATCATTTCTGGACAAAGACTCCTTCACACTTTTCTTGGATTTAGGAGAAGGACTGTGCTTCTTGTGAGTAGGAGATATGGTGCGTTTCAGCATTCGGGCATCCATGTCTACATCCTGAATACCCTGAGAGCCAGAATCGGACAGACATTCTTGATCAGACATTCGTGAGTTAGAAGCTTGCTTGACATTAATACTAGAAATACCTGATAGAGACCCAAGTGAAGACTTATTTAGTACCAAAGGATTCTGAACGCTCTTGGATAACTGCTCCGAAATGCCAGATAACTGCGCCGAAATCACTTGAGTCAATGTCTCTGATATGTTCAGCAGAAGCTTTTCTAGGGACGTTTCCACTATTTTCTCAACAATAGAAGAAATTGACTGAGTAAGTGATGCATCCATATTGAAAGACTGACGGGCTGTAACGCCTGCACATCCTTGTGTTCTACTCTGAACCTCAGCAAGAGCTTCTCTGCGCGAGCATCGCCTTCTCTCAATGATGTCAAGGACCTGCATTTCTTTAGCCTTCGACATTTGATTGACAACCGTTCGCACTGTGACCATAGCGCCAGCATTTACCACATTGGAGAGGGCGAGGAGCAAGGGGTTCAACTCTGTAGATTAATGGCCATGCTTTGATTTCTGATGGGCAAGATGTCCCTGCAAATGTGGCGATAACTGACTCGGTTAGAATCCTAACATTGTTCACTTGCCTGTTACACCGATAAACGGAAACTGCACCTGTCTCTGAAAAAACATCCAAGATTTCCTCCGGGCTGAGGCTAACGTCGACTCCACGGATTAGGCCTTTGCAGCAAGCAAGGTGGGGAGGAATGAAACAGCTCACCGGTTGTGAAGCAAAAGACGAACACTTTAGAAGGTCCTGAAGACAGGCCTGGTCTGGGGAGCAGCAGAGAATGCCGCCACGTCCGAAGTGTCGGACCTCAGTGATCTGCAGAAAATGTGGGGTCACCTTGTGAAGCTCAGACTGGATGGCCTTGGGGTTCTTCATGCGAATAACTCCACCATTCGTAGGAACCAGAGCAATAGGGACGGCATTGATGCCTCCACGCAAGAAGAGGTCCAAGGGTACATCCTGAGAGGGGATTGAAGCAGACCAGAGGGAAGCCCTCTGGCCCGGAGATGAGACAGACATCAAAAAAGGAAAGAAATCACACTTAAAAGCGTTAGAAAATTTTACTGGAAATTAAACAGATAAAAAGAACAGTAACCGCCGGTATCAAGACCAAAGAAAATTCCCGCAAGTAGCTTCACCACAAGAAGAGGACAGCAGCAGCAGTCGAACGTTCCGACTGGCAGCAGTTTCTACCCGTGGCTCGTGCTACCAACCGTGTCGCGCTCCAACTGCTCGAGCCGCCCCGTCACGGGCCACACAATCCACATCATCACACAGGGTAATGTGCGACACTCGAGCTGAGCCACTACAGGGACACTTTACTGCTCTGGCAGTAAGCTGTCCGTAGCACTGTGAATCGCTTACTTTTCGGTCTAAACAGTCAGGTTAATTTACGAATGTTGAAAAGTTTCAAAACGTTTATGGAAATGTATCATACACATGTTGGTGAACCATGCGGTAGGTATTTGTCCGTGGTGGCCCTTTAGTATTCCTTAAATGAAAGTGTGCACGCATTATTCCTCAAGGGACCTTCCTTTCCCCAAATAAAGGAAACCAGTTTTGTTAAAGAACATTTTGCCAGTCTATACTGGTTGAACGTTTTTCCTTGGTGTCCCCTTTAATGGATTCCCACCGGCAGCATTCCTGACTCGTAGAACGTTATTTGTTTGGGCGGTGCAAACATGATTTTGATTGCTAATGCAATGTTAGATCTTAAATAATTCAGAAGCCCTTCCCTTATCGGGGAAATGGCGACAAGCGAAGCTCGGCGTGGACGTGCCCGACCTACTGCTCTTCTTTCTTTCTTTCTTTCTTTCTTTCTTTCTTTCTTTCTTTCTTTCTTTCTTTCTTTCTTTCTTTCTTTCTTTCTTTCTTTCTTTCTTTCTTTCTTTCATTTCTTCCTCTCTTTCTTTCTTTCTTTCCTTATTTCTTTCCTTCTTTCTTTCTTTCTTTCTTTCTTTCTTTCTTTCCTTCTTTCTTTCCTTCTTTCTTTCTTTCTTTCCTTCTTTCTTTCTTTCTTTGCTTCTTTGTTTCTTTCTTCCTTTCTTTCCTTCCTTCTTTCTTTATTTCTTTCCTTCCTTCTTTCTTTCCTCTTTCTTTCCTTCTTTCTTTCTTTCCTTCCTTCTTTCTTATTTCTTTCCTTCCTTCTTTCTTCCTTCTTGTCTTTCCTTCTTTCTTTCTTTCTTTCCTTCTTTCTTTCCTTCCTTTTCTTTCCTTCTTTCTTTCTTTCCTTCTTTCTTTCCTTCTTTCCTTCTCTCTTTCTTTCTTACTTTCTTTCTTCCTTTCCTTCTTTCTTTCTTTCTTTCTTTCTTCCTTTCTTTCCTTCTTTCTTTCTTTCTTTCTTTCCTTCTTTCTTTCTTTCTTTCCTTCTTTCTTTCTTTCCTTCTTGCTTTCCTTCTTTCCTTCTTTGTTTGTTTCTTTCTTTCTTTGTAGGTGGCGGCCATCCGCGGAACGCTGATTTCGGGCTGAATCGGCGTGGCATCTTTCATGTTCTTTCCAGCGTTCGTCAACCTGTAGAACGGCCCAACGAAATGACCATCACGCGATCACGGAAATGCGGTTTAGGAATTCAGTTGTCTCGATGACGGAATTTTCCTGAAATGTGTAATTCCTGATGTCGACCTCATGAGTCCAGCAGATCGCCTTGAGTCCGCCAACACGAAATATTTCAGTGAAGCGCGCGTGGCAGTTGTACTGCTTCCCAATTGTTTTTTGCATCGTCGGTAGAATGCGTTCGTGCGCTTCAGTTCATTTCACACTGGGCAAAGCCTCGGTCCCCCGGTCCGAAAGCAGTGTTCAAGACGCTCGCTTTCGGACCGGGGTACCCTGGTTGAAACCCCAGGCCCGCGAAAGAAAATTGATTTTGCTTTAGTTATTATTTCGTTGGTGTGCACCAGCTGTGGGTGAGAAGCGTCTTTTGGAACACCATCAATAGCTACACAAAGTCAGTCAATACAAGATTCGCTGAATATAACGGTCATCTACCACGAGAACCAGTAAGTTAGCTTGCTTCGTTGTTCATTGTTAGCTAGTGCGAAATGCTACTGCCGGTAATTGGTGATGGCGGCCACTGATCGGGAAAGGACGTTCCAGTCGGGAGATGTTCTGGGAATATTTTAATCGCTGCATGTTTTCGTTACACATGACGCGACACCAACACTATTGGAATGATAACAAAACTCTCAAGGTCCCTTATGTATTCGCCTAAGACGGCTCGAAGGCGAAAGCCATCTTCTCTTTTTTTTTTCTTCTTAGTCGATGTACTGATCGTTCCTTGCCCCTCTCCGAAAGTTTTTCTGCACCTAACGTTGTTTTGCATTGCCTCCAGGATCGGAGGCATTGCAAGCTTTCTGCACTTCACCTGGTTTTGCACTACCTGCGTGATCGGCCCACTTTTGACCGAGCCATGATATCATGCGGTGACGTCATCGTGTGATGTCATGAGCATGTCACTAATTTTGCCGATCTGTGACGTCGTGATGGCCTCACCACATGACGCCATCACGACGTCACCGTACGAGAACGTGATGACGTGACGGTGACGTCATAACCACGGGATGACGTCGTATGATGACGTCACCACGTGATGATTTTTTTTGCATCACTCGCGTTGACGCCGCCGGCGGTCAATTTTCGTTGTTTGATCGGGCATCTAAGGCTTTCGCTTTAGCATAAATAAAAGGGCGCCTCGTTTCAGTTCGGTCACAACGTGCCCTTGAGCACACCGTAGCGCACCTGGCCACCGGAGTGGTAAATCACAAAAAAAAGAAAGAAAACTGACTCTGGAGAGCCCTTTCTCCTCTCCACTCCCTTCCAAAACCCGAAACACTGTATGACTGACCCAATTGGGCGGGCCATCATTGCTTCGCTTCTCTACGGCGTCTCCGAAAACGGTAATCGCCTAACTTGGGTGCGCGTGCTCGGCTTGTTAAGATGATTACCGTGACTCGAAGGGCGCGGGGTAAAGAGGGGGGTGGGGGGTGGAATGGGGTTGCATCACCCGACCATACTGGTATATGCGTTCTCCTCATGCCTCTACGAATTAAGGCAGGTGAGCCGACGGGGCAGATTCCCTGGTTCTTTATCTGTATGCTGGCGTCGATCTCTGCTTTATCATACTTCAGGTTGTTTTTTTTTTGTACTTTACCGTAGTCAGCGTTGTAAAAGCTTACGTATGTGGCACGTGCCATATTGATAAGGCGTAACGGGAGACCCCCCACTAGGTTTAAGTTCCCGAGGCTACCGTGTATGAGCCGTTGCAATGGTGGTGCCTTTCCCGCGCGAACGTTTCGTTGAGTCTTGTCGTTAGCGTTCTTAGTCTTCATGAACCTAGATATGTACGTGATCGCGTTTGCGTCTTCCAACCCAGCGAAATTGAAGTTTATTTCTTAGGCCTATATAAACCGTGAGGCGTGTGAAAAAAAAAAAAAACACCACCATTCGAATCCACGGCTAGTGGCTAGTTGGTATCCATAAAACAAAATCGTTAAAAAGGAAAGCGAAATAGAGGGGTGGCCTAAATACACGTGCCTAATACTAAGCAGGTAAATGAACTACAGACGTAACAAGAGTACACATTGAGGACGCAGTGTATTAACTACTATGTATTATTTTTAACAAGCAAACGATCGTTGTTATTTACTGTTGCGGATGCAGCTCGAACATGTTAGTCAAGCGATTGTAGTGCACCTTTATGGACAGCTGTTAGCGATCAATAGTTCATTTTTCGAGTCGTATAATAGCCGACTGGCTGCCGGTACAAGCATTCCTGTATTGTACGTGATCACAATGTAGAAATGAATCTTCTTCTTAACGTAATGGTATGTGTTACCGATGGCACCAGGTCCAGAATTTCGAGGCCAATTTCAGTGTGAAGCACTAAAATCGGTTGCCCCGACATTCATGTTTGCTAAGTGCAGTTGAGGACGCTGTATATCAGCTCAGAATTTAATTACAGTTAAACAATTGAGCCACAGCACTTCACAGTAGTAGAATGTTACAGAGGGAACATTAGAAATCATCGACGGCCACACAACAAAACTCACAGCGATGGAGTCCGCAACGCTATACAGACTCCAAACAGGCTCATACATAAGCCTACATATAGTCTACACATAGTGCACCCCACAGCATGCAGGGATATAGACGTACTGTGCGGGGCAACAGCCACACTATGTCATGTAACCTGGGAGTGTACGGCACACACCTTCACCACACATATCAGAAACCTAAATGAACGCCAATGGGAGGTGCTGCTGTCCAGCTCTAGACAGAGAGGTCCAAGTTCTCGTCACCAACCGAGCCATCTTCCTAAGCAGACCCAAAAAAATACTGGAATAGTAGTAGTATGTGGGGTTTTATGTGCCAAAACCATGATATGATTATGAGACACACCGTAGTGGAGGGCTCCGGTAGTTTGAGCCATCTGGTGTTCTTTAACGTGCACTGACATCGCACAGTACATGGACCTCCAGCAGTCTGCCTCCATCGAAATGCGACGGCCGCAGCCGGGATCGAACCCGCGACTTCCGGGTCAGCAGGCGAGCACCATAACCACAATAGACCATCGGGGCTTGGGCCAAGACCGTATAGGATAGCCTCCAACGGGCCACGAGGAATATCTCAAAGAACACATTTTTTTGCTCTCTCTTTCTTGAGCTTTAAAGCTCGCGGACTTGTCAGTGCTACAACTGTGCGTCGATTATACGGTGCCCCTCCCCAACTCCCGCGTGCTTACCCAGTTGGCGGCCACCGGCTCCGGTCTATCACATTTCGCTGGCTCCCTCTGCCAACGGAGAATCGGGTAATGAAGAGCGATTTCTCCGGCAGCTCTCTTTAACGATCCGCGTCGGTAAAGCCAGACAACGTATCTCGTTAGCCGTGGGAACGCTCGCGCCACGAGGAAGTGAGCAGCGTCTTCGATGTCGCTCGATAACTTGATGTGCCGCGGCCGCTACAAAAGCAAGCTGCATGGATCGAAGAGGCGCCCATTGCAGGCTAGAGATAGCAAATTACGGCAGCGAACGATTTGAGGAGACCGACCACTGGGTGGTCGGGCGCGGCAGGTACGTCCATCCATCCCTCCCAGCCAACCCGACGCGATAATTGTAGTAATGATAGTAATACGGCCCTTTGCAGGTTATACAGCACACGCTGTGAAAACGCACTTTCGACACGATGCGATGGGCGGAGGAGATGGTGTACCCGCCAGATGACCAGGTGGGTATGAAGGGGGTGGGGGTACCCAGAGTTTGTTTGCTGCGCGCCTGTCTCGTGGTGTTAGGGAATGCTGGCAAGGTTTTTCTATGATAGGCGTGGTCAGCTTATCGTCGTCATCGGCGCTCGGTGCCCGTAGGGCGCGATTCAAGCGTGGGACAGGAGGCGATAAGTTGTGTTCGCGCGACGCAACACCCTACAAGACATGGGTGCAGCGGGATTTGTACTCTAACAGGTCTACCCGTGACGCAGTTGAGCAGTGTCCTTGTCCGTCGGCCAAACTGCATCGATAATCTTGAGCTCCCTTGATGAAACGTTACATTGATGGCTATTGGTGGCGTGGCGTCGATGGGCCATGTTTTTCTATCACATCGTTTGCATGTAGGGAAATTAAAACACGACACGCCTGAGGAGTTGACCGATTGACCCTCGGACGAACCCATACTGAGAGCCGACGTATTGACCAACAAATTAATTGATTGATTGATTGATTGATTGATTGATTGATTGATTGATTGATTGATTGATTGATTGATTGACTGACTGACTGACTGACTGACTGACTGACTGACTGACTGACTGACTGACTGACTGACTGACTGACTGACTGACTGACTGACTGACTGACTGACTGACTGACTGACTGACGTAAACCCCAACAACTGTTATATTCATTGACTGACGACCTGACCGACCGACCGATCGTAGTGTTCGGAAATCTAGTATATTTCCGCACTCGGATATTTCATCCCACATAGATAGAATTGGGTGTGGGTACATTTATGGCCAGAAAACCAACGAGGGATTTCCTTTGGGAGTTGCGCAGGCGATACCTAAGCATATAGTTTAGCCTTTTAAAACTGCATCGTTGGGGTCCTCCCTGGAACAGTGGCACTGGCACGGCGTCTTTCGTCTTCTATGCAACGTTTGTGAGCGTCAGTGACGGCCCAACGCAAGGCCCATCCCTGAATAAGCGAAACGCGCACTTTCCCATGAAATTTTTCGCTAAGTCGGAATTTTCCTGATGCGTATACAATTCGCCATCTCGGATTTACATGTTCCTCACCTTCACTGAAGCTGTTCTGCTTTTACATTTTTAACTGCGGAGCAGTTTGAGCGACCGCCCCGTCGCAGTCTCGTGTCTCGCGTTAGCGTCACGCAGCCCACGTTTCATACACATTTGAGCAGGCGGCTTCACATTTGTAACGCCAGCGCGCGCTTACCCGTGAACGCCAGCATCGCCGAAGCACTAATTCGTCCGAGCCGGCGATGCGACAGCGAAACGCAAGCAGCGTGAGTTAGACACAGAGCTACGGAAGAGAGAAGCGGAGGCGCAACGTCTCATTTTGACGCACCGCGCTCGGAGCAGCAAACAGTATAAAAACAGCAGAAAGGAGACCATGGAACAGAAAATGGATAATGGCAAAGCAAATCAGATAACCAGAAGAAAAAAAAATACAGAAAAGGATAGAAAAATATCGCATAATCAGACGAAAAGAACGGAAAAGATCAGAAAAGAGTAGATGAACAGAAGATAAACAGGAAGGAAACAACGGGTGCGTCAATGCTCTACAGTTCGTACAACCAGAGTCCTTCAATACTTGAAGTATTCAAGGACTCTGGCACAACTTTCACGTGGCGTGGAACTGGCTTTGATTTTTTTTCTATCGCCTGTACAACACAGTCATATGGTTCAGATATCTTCAGTATCTGCAAGCCTAGGTGTGTAGTGGAGTAAGACACTTACCTTACGAGCGCGGGGCCCTGGGTTCGATTCCCAACACCGCCAGGAAAATTTGTATTTATGCACTTTCTCTCTTCATAGCGATTCGTCTTACGTGAAACAGGCACATATACACCCTTCTCGATATCAATAAAATTTGAATGAGAATGCATTTTTGGGAAAGAAAGACCGGATTTACATGTCGTAGGAAGGGCTTTTATGCCACCTTTCGACAACGCCTTCAACGAAAGTGTTCTGCTTTTGCTTTTTTTTTGTATCGCCGATACAACGCAGTCATGTGGTTCACATATATTCATTTTTATCAACGATAGGTAAGCCTCTATACTTTATGTTGTATACTTCAATTTCGGAACATTTCGTCGCCCTTTTGTTAAAGTTTATGTGAGTGCGCTTATGTAAAAACGTAAGCCTTCGCAAATTTAGGATTTCCCGATTTTTCAATGTTTCGTCCCATTTCGACCAAACGAATTTTGGGATAATTTCTGACCACACAACCAGGACATCATACTTTGTCAGCCCCATTTACCAGCCGAATAATTGGGACGCCTTTCGTACAACGGATTGGAAGATTTCTAGATGCACACGATATGACAATACTCAAACTTGGGCAAGTTGGTTGTACTTCATGATTGAATGGAGGCGCACCCACGCGCAAACAAAGAGAATGACCACGAATACACAGTGCTGACTCATTACTGAATCAGGCTTCGGACGGCGCTGTGTATTCGTGGTTTTGCTTTGTCTGTGTTTGGGTTCATGGCCGTTCAATGATGAAAAATATAGTATAAACTGGAGATACAAAGTACAGGCTGTTGCGCGCAATACGTGGTACATGCGACGTACAGTCTCGAGCAATATGGAACACAGAAAGTAGCTTTCAAAGGTCATAACAGCTAAACGCAGTTCGTAAGCGCAAAAGTGCTCATAACACTAAATGCTCAAGCGGAAAGGCATCCCTTACAAAGCATTGCGCCACATCCATATCCGTACATTACAAGTAACCGCTGATTAAACAAGACATTGGGGTTCCCTCTCTTATTACCCACGATTGTGCACTGCTGGAAACCTTCTTTGAAGCTTGTTCAATCTCTTGTTTATCCGAGAGATCACGCGGTTTTTAGGCGTGGTATGAACAATAAACCTGGTAATGTAAACGATCAATACGTAGTACACGCGACTTTGTGAAGTACGCGTGCTTTGAGTTCGTTCTTGTGTCTTTGCGTGGTGCTTAAAACGACTCTGCCGACCTGCAACTCAATTTGACGCAGGTTCGGACCCTGGACAACAATGGCAAGAAGTCGATCCGGTCGCTGACGGGCTTCCAGCGCGACGCCGAGGTCGTCCTCATGCCCAAGGGCACGGCCTAGGAGCCCGTGCTCTCCTCGGCCTCGCGGCTGGGTCTTCCGGACTCCCTCAAGAACGGCTCAACACCGACCGACCTCTCGCGGGCTGTCAGCAAACCGGACCTGGGCGCGCACGCGGACTCCGGTCTTGACGCGGAAGAGCCGACCGCGGATTTGAACATGTTCGAGCGTCCGGGCTCCGGCTGCGTCGCGTTCCTCAACTCCATCTTGGGCAGCCTTCTGTCCTTGCCGTCGTGTCCCATCGACGACGATGAGACGGGCAGCATCGCCTTGCCCTGCGGGAGCGTGGTCGACTCTATCGGCTCTACGGGCAGCCTGGCCCAGAGGCCGAGCGTCCTGCCCTGGGAAGATGTGTACTACGAGGAAGACGAAGAGGACGAGGAGGAAGACGGCAGCGGGACCCCGCCTGTGATTGTGGTGTTCCTGTCGGCCCACGGACTGGCCGAGTACGCGTACCTCTTCTCAAGGGAGAAGGTGGACCTGGACGCCCTGACGCTTTCGGGCGAGGAAGGCTTCATGAACATGGGTGTGCAGCTGGGACCTCATAATATGCTGCTCAGGACGGTCAGGCTGAGACGGGTCACTTTCCAGGACCCCGGAGAAGTGGCCGACACGAGGCTGTAGAGGTCGAGGTCGTCGTGTTCCTGAGCGCCCAGTAGAAGACCCGAGAGACACGTCTTGAAGAAGAGTTGCTTCTCGTCGTCTCTCGTGTGGCGCGTGATCGCTGTACGTGTCTGTGATGTGTGTCAGCTTTCGAGAGGGGTTCCGAACCACTGGATTATAAAAGGCTAACTAACAACCGTTTTTTTTTTCACTGTTCTGTATTCGAAGCGACTTGGAAACGAACTCATTTTTTTTTTAGTTTCCAGGAAACCGCCAAGGACTGCAGAAGATGTGTTCTGTTGGTACGAACTGCCGCGTGTTTGTGGAATGCAACTTGCGGCCAGCGATGCATCTTGGTGATGAACTGTAGAAGCGACTAGAGGTGGGCTAGCTGGCACACGTTCATTTTAGCAGCGCAGAAAAAGGCCAGAATAAAGTAAAGGAATCTACAGGACAAGTGTCGACCCAGCGCTTGTCCTGTAGCTTCCCTTCCTTTGTCCTGTCATTTTTTGGGATGGTGAAATGAACATGTTGATGAGGCCAGACGTTTTCACGACTCCACGTTGTAGACTGATAGGGTGAGTGTACGAGGCACCCTATTTGAGAGTTCAAAGTGTGAGCCACATTTGTGTCCCAAGAGTCTTGGGACACCTAGCAGGCCATTAAGGACGCACGCATGTACGCATGCTTTCTATTTTCTGGTTGTCTCTGAGTTTACTCGTTAGCATTGTATTGTTAGTTTTGTATTGTTTGATCGGTGTATGCACAGAATGTTTTGCTTATGTACGGCTGTGCGTTTCTGTACGGTAATTATCGGTTATGTTTTCTAACATTGCTTGTTAAGTGTGCAATTATGGTGTTGTAACTTGATCAATGTATATACCAACTATTTCGCTTATGTGCGCTTATGTTTTTTTGTTCGCTTATGTTAGCTTATGTAGTATTTTTTCTCTTCTCAAGTGTGTGTCTGTGTTTCAGGTAATGTACGACTTACAGAAGTGCTGCTTTGACCCACCATGTAATGGCCAACAGGCCAACAGTATGAGTAAATAAAAAAATGCCAGAATTTATTTTTTGCTGTGAAAAAAGTTTCAACCTCTGAAATCTTGTTTCTCTCGTCTGAATCCCGACGTGCGATTGCTTAGAAAGCTCTCACAGTATGAGGCAGCTTGGTGGCGTTACGTTGTGCCACGCTTGCCCTAAGGAAACGAGAGTCGTTAACGTGCTTTTCGTTGCATGTATTCAGTAACATTTGTGACTACAGAACACACAGTGCATGTGTGCTCCTCACAGGACGGTTTCATAGTTCAGGTAAATTCTTTTTCTTCTACCCGTGGAATGATCTTTGTCAAGATGATTTCACAATAGCGTTTGGAGCCAGAAGTCGTGCATGTTTGCGTGCGTGTGGGTGCCGTGGACCCGCTAAAAAGAGATGCAGGTAGACGGCTAGATCTATTTTTACCGTAGCCATGTCATTCGCTTCGCTACAAGTTTGACGAGGCACGATGACACACTTAACTAAGAGCACAGAGCAGAACATTCAGCGCTTGCAGGAGCAGCCATATTCGAAAGGGGCTACGGTTCAGGATGAGCTAACGACCAGAACAACGTCCGTCCTGTCCACATAGGCGTGTGCAGGGTGCTTGCTCCTTTAGGGGGGCAAGTCCCCCTATTAGTTGAGCCCAAAAGAACACAACCTTTTGTCACGAATGCAAAAATGAAAATGATGCATTGACGTGTTTCACACAACGGCTTACCTATCCGGGAGAAAAGGTGGGAAGTTCCTGGAATGCAACATCATGGGTCCTCGGCTGCTATTAGGCAGTTTTAGAATAGAGTACGCTAAGTTAGCGTTAGCGGCCCGCTATTTCCGTCACTTAACGGGACCCCGCAAGCGGTTAGCGTACGACGCACGCGCAGTTGCGCGAAAAGCCAACGCAAAGCCTTGCGTACGCTATTCTAAAACTGCCTGTTATTTTCAAATCCTGCATGGTCATAGCCCTGCACTTAAAAACGATGGGGCAGGTCCGACTGGGCGAAGGTATGGAGCGGACTTCGCGCCACTGCTCAAGGAATAGGAGGGGGGCGCACCTCCCTTTCCTGCCCGCACGCCTATGCCTGTCATATCGCAAGGCTCCCGCCAGAGTGCGCTCGCCAACAGCTAGGTCAAGAGTTATCTGCATGCCACCTATATAGAGTACCTCTATCTGTGACGTTAACAGAACTCACAACACCCTGGCTGCAAGAACAGGCCATAACTGAGGTAAGGGATTATGTGTGCTTTTCGTAAACGCGGGCGCAAGTCTAAAACAATCTGGTCTATGGGTTCCAAGTAAGATAAATTTGAAGTGCCTTTCACCACGCATGATATTCAGAGAGATGTGTTTCTAGAAATGTTACGCACCTATAGCTTTAACCATGCAACGTTGTTGTACTTACTATACATGGCAAGGAGATGTGGCCCTCTTTAAGGAAAATAACAAACCACTCCGCCATTTGATTACCAGCAAAGGCACGCACGATATGAAGCGCTGATATATTTGCCAGGAATGTGTCCTCGAAATCACGGCCCTGTAACGCAATGAGTAAGGAGTTGGGAGGCTCTTCATACTATTTCGGTTGGCTTGAAGAGTACCGCGCAATAATTTGTGACGTCATAGACTGCCAATGTTATTTGACTACGGGCTACAAATAGTTATGAACTTTGCTAGAATAACGAAGAGTGCACAACATTTTGCTATCAGAAACTTAACA
The DNA here is from genome assembly GCF_013339695.2 of Rhipicephalus sanguineus. NCBI lineage: Eukaryota > Metazoa > Arthropoda > Arachnida > Ixodida > Ixodidae > Rhipicephalus > Rhipicephalus sanguineus. The sequence goes on from NC_051182.1 coordinate 131,382,829, forward strand.
AGGTTTCTGAGAGTAAAATTAATGAAGGAAAACGTTAAGATATTTCGGAAATCTTGACGTCATGGTGACGCCAGGAGCCGCCTAACATGCCTCGTGCCCGCCTCCTTGTTGCTCTCAAAATGAACACGCCTACTGCGTTTAATTGCCACGCTGACACGTAGATTTTCTTTTTTTACAATAGATACGTCATTGAGTGGCAAAGTGTTGATAGCTGTGTGTGACCTTTTGAGACGCCAAATAAGTGAATAAACTAAATTTGTGACTCGTTTCTTCCTCGGAAATCATCTACACCTTAGCGATGGTAGCAGTCGTCAGGGTTTTGTGTGTGTGTGTGTGTGTGTGTGTGTGTGTGTGTGTGTGTGTGTGTGTGTGTGTGTGTGTGTGTGTGTGTGTGTGTGTGTGTGTGTGTGTGTGTGTGTGTGTGTGTGTGTGTGTGTGTGTGTGTGTGTGTGTGTGTTTCACTGCCTTCGAGACGTGCAATTGCAGGAAAAGATCTCAAAGGTCATGCTTTCTTTTTTTGTCACTTTAAATAATGGGACATCAAATAAATAAGGCAGGTCGTGGAAACACACTAAAAAAATAATTACAAATACTGCAGCACCAAGTTCGTATTGGAATGCGAGAATATATATTGAAGCGATGAGCCTACCCACTATGAGCTTAGGATTAACCTTGACGATGAGCCTGCCGGATTTAAAACTCACAGGGTCTCTTATGCTTTCGGCTAAGACGACTCGAAGGCGAAAGCCATCTTTATCTTTTTCTTTTCAGTCGATGTAATGATTCTCCATCCGGGAGCGTCAAGTTCACCACTCAGGTCACGTGATTCTTCCGCATGTGACGGCAACCGGAGGTTTCGCTAATGCGCTGTTATTTTCGGCGTGGCCTCCGAGATAGGCTCCGTGAGCCGGAGCAAATCTCGGAGGCCACGTTCTGGGCTCACAGTTGCAATATTGTACACACTGAGATGAGAAATTCGTAAGCAGGGGGTGTGTGCTGGAGCCAATGTTTCGACAAGTGGATTTGTCTTTTTCAAGGCTGCAACTGATTTCCTTAGCGCTTGTGTGTATATGCTTCGTTCCCTCTCCTCCAATCCAAACACTAGAGGGAAATCTGGCGCTAGTGTCTGTGGGAGCTGCAACGCACGAAAGTTAAGCCGGCATGGAAACGATGGGTAGTAGACGGATTTGCCTAAGCCTCGTTCTTTCAGCTCCGTGGAGCTCCGTGTGGACTGCGGCCGGCTTTCTCGCAAGACGACGTTCACCAAAAGTTCAGCAGTCCCAGTTCACTACCTTGAGTAGAGTTTACTAGAACCGTTTTGAGTGGGCTGAACAGGTTCCGCGCCTGCTTGGGGGTGAAGTGCGTAATGTGGAAAATGCTATGGTGGCGCAATGGTCGAAGTGGATAGGGTTGCGTTGTGCGGGCTGTGAGGCACGCGCTTCTCGCCAAGCGTTCTCGTGCGATGCGGACCATGTATGGCAGAGGCGCCGATGAGCGTCCCTTGCGGCGCACTCGCAGGTACCGTGGAGTCCCGCGTTCCTCGATATGTGAGGTGCGGCGCGCGTGCACCCAGCCTATCCCCCTCGATCACAGCGCCCTCTGTTCTGTCCACGGCCGGCGCCTCACTTTCAACCCTCTTGTTCGCTCCACTCGAAGCTTCTAGTGCGCTCTACCTTGAGCCTTTCAGGGCGACGAATACGAGCCAGCTCGCGCGATTCGCAACGAGCCGTTCGTTTATCCGAAACGAAAGCCAGAACACAATAAACGAAGACACAAGTGTGTTCGAAGCCGCACATGGCCAGAAGTCGGGGATATTGAGGTAGTTGACGAAGCTGCCACCAGATGCGACTACAGGAGCTAAAGTTGCACGGGTGCTGCCACCCCCAGTGGCGAGGCGGACTCATCGTGACATTGAAGCAGTGATGCAAATTCGCCTGCGCGGCCCCCTCGCACTATGATGCGTCAACAAGCGCCGTGGCACACGGTCCATTACCAGTATTTCTACGTGAAGTAGCGGCTGCTAATAGAATACTTAGGACACATCTTTCCATTGATTATCTGTCTTTAGTCCAAAAGAAAAAGCTGTATCAGGATCTAACATATGTATTTCTTCTTGTACCAGTATATAAATCAAGATACTTCTTGGGTTCAGAGCGCAATGTACTTAAAAGGGTTAGAGCCATGCCTGTACGCAGTTCGGCAAAAACGTTCTCTTTCCATTTGCACACATAACCGCTTCCTGTGAAACCATGCCTTCCGAAACTAAAGGTATTTTTGTTCCCTGGACGATTAACTGCATATTATGCAGGAAAGCTGAAGCCATAGACCGTCGCTCTCTTTACTGCCACGATGCAGCATTTCTGTGGGACATCCCTCAGCCGTACAATAAAAAAAAAAGACTCCCGGCCGTTATCACCATTTGGCATACGATCCCTGTCTTGTGACGAGACAGGGGGCGTTCCTGATGATATGGTTAAGCTGCTATGTCTGCATGCCCTTTGGGAGGCTGAAATGGCAGTTCCACGCGAGGACGTTGATGTGCGTTCAGCGAAACACTACTTCATCAAAAGTGTTATAGACTTGGAAGACGTGCTAAAACACGCGCAAAACATACCTGAATGGCTATCGATTGTTACCTATAGTATAATATGCTCTTTCTTTTTCAATAATAAATTTAGTTGTGAGTTCAGCGCTGTGTCCATTTCTTCTTTCTGCCCGTATTCTAACCCTGTTGCGCTGTTATATAGTTTACGATGGCTATCGATGTTGGACGACTTGGCTTCACTGAATCCTTTCTAAACCTACATCATGATTGAGCGAGCGATGTATTTTACCCTTTTGTACTCAGCCTGTGTAACCCTGCTTTTTGAAAAGAGGTAATAACGAACAAACATTGGTGCTTATCTCAATGGTTAAGGCGCTCGCCTTTGGACCGTGAGGGACAAGGTTCAAATCCCAGTGCTGCGATGCAATTTTTTTTCTTTATTGGTAGGACGCATTCATGTGGTTCAGATGCATTCGGGGCAGAGAAGCATTGGCAAGGTCGCATTGGTGTGTAGCTCATTCTACTTCCGGCCGCGCAAGCGAGCGGACGAAGAATGAACGGCTCCGATGGAGCGGCGATAGCGGCCCGTGCCGGTCGCGGTAACAGGATCACCGCCGAAGACGATAAGGACTACGAAATCGTGCTGCCTACTTTGCCTACCGGTCGTATCGTTCAGAACACGTTGTTCTTGCACGGAGACGTGCGTGAGAGGCCTTACCGGGTCGAAGATTTCCGAGATGCCCTTGCAACTGCTGGTGTTCTACCCGACGTGCTGGCAGTGGGTGCTTACCAGATTAACCATGTCTGGGCGGTCACCCTGAACACCGGCGAAGCCACAAAAGAAACTCGCTGCCATGAAGGAGCTGAAGGTGAAAGGGCGTCGGTGCGTCATTTTCGACCCCGCAGACCAGCAGGTCAAACTTCGCCTGCATTGGCTGCTGTACGGCGTGCTGGACGAAGACATTCGGACAGCTTTCGCGGCGTTCGGGAACGTAACCGAAGTGACGCGCGAGCGTTGGCGTGTCCAAGGCATGCGAGAAAAGGGCTCAACCACGAGGAGCGTGCTACTCAAATTGAAGCCCGGTCTGAAGGTTGACGACCTGCCCCACCAGGTTCGTGTCGCCGGTGAGTTGGCCCTCGTGGTGGTGCCTGAGCGAGCAATGCAGTGCCTGCGCTGCCACGGCACGGGACACGTACGCCGTGACTGCAGGGTGCCTCGGTGTTCAAAGTGCCGGCGCTATGGACACGCGGACGCGGACTGCGTCCGTACGTACGCGTCGGCGACCGGGCTGCCAAAGGCGGATGACCACGAGCATCTGATGGACGTCGCCGAGGCTGAAGAGGCGGCGAGGGGCACGGAGGACGCGAGGAGGCAGACGGGGCCACCGGACACGTCGGCGCTCACCGGCGGTGACGCCCCGAAAGGGGTTGTGCCGGGGGGCCTACAAGCTGTAGGTGACTCGTCAGGGTCACCGGGGAAAGATCCGCTGACACAGGTCCTGCCTGCAGCTTCGTCAGGAGGAGGCACCGGGAAAGGTGTCGTCCCAGCGCTGCAAAGGGCGGCGGTCGACTCGGCTGCGTCAACCGAGACGACTGGGACAACGACGGACAGTGAACCAGCTGCCAAGGTCGGCGACGCTAAGACCTCCAAGGAGGCACTGTCGGAGAAGAGTGGCACACCCACGCCCACCAATGCTGCCGCGGCGTCGAAGCGCCCCCACCCCCAGTCCAGCAACGACGGCAGCCAACCGGCTGCCCCTGGCGTCGAGGAGCCCCCTGCCAAGGCAGCCCAAGTACGGCGGTCGTCCCTGCGGCCGCGCCCGAACGTGACTTTCGACAAGCGGGGCGGTAACGCCGACACCGTTGGACAAGCTCCAGCGGTTGCGCCCGAAGGCACTGCCGGCATCGTCTAGCCCCGTGCTAGACGTGAGAGGTGAGCACAGTGCTGCTGGTCTCCTTTCAGTTCGTTACAATGGCACCTGCGTGTTCGTTAAAAGTGGCTACTCTTAACGTTAGAGGACTGGCAGGCAAAAGGAAACAAAGCCAGCTGTATCGACTTTTAACGGAACGCGACATAGACATACTAGCGGTGCAGGAAACTAAAGTCGATGGCGAAGAGGAGACCGGCAGCATGGTGCAGCGTTTCACGTCTCGCTTTTTTGCTGTAGTTAGCCATGCAGTGGGCACATCGGCCGGCTGCATCCTATTTGTTAAGAAGTTGCCGGGGCTGCAGGTGAACGCCCATTTTTCGTGTGAGGCTGGCCGATCTGCTGTAATCGATTTTACTCTGAACAACTCCGAGTGGCGTGTAGTGTGCGTGTACGCGCCCAACAAGGTCGAAGAAAGGGCCGTGTATTTTCGTAGCCTTGAACAACGGCTCAGTGCAGGAAAGCAGTTAATAGTGTTGGGCGATTTTAACTGTGTCCTTAGTGCGCACGACAAAACGAGCACTCGGGGTTTCAGAGACAAGAGCACCGACATTTTGACGCGTATTGTCGAAAGCTGGGACCTTGAGGACGTGGCTGAATGTATTCAAGGTTCGAGTGCAGTAAAGTTCACGCGTTTCGAAGGCCCTAGCCATGCAAGACTCGACCGCGTCTACGTAGCTGTAGACATCCTTCCGCAATGTACCAGCTACGATGTAGTCCCCGTGTCGTTTTCGGACCACTGCCTTGTACAGTGCTCTATCGGAACCACCAAGCGAACCACCTCTTTCTCGTGGGAAACATGGAAATTTAATAATAAACTATTGCAGGACGAGGAGTTTAATTTAACAGTAAATGATCGCATCTCCAAGTTAGACCCTAGTGAACACCTTTGTATCTGGCAGCAGTGGGAATTATGTAAAGAATCTTTGAAATTGAAAGCAATTGAAAGGGCTACGTGTATTCGGCACGAAAAGAAAAGGAAAGAGAAGGAATTAAAACTGCTGCTTGATAAGCTACTCGAGCAGGAATGCCGAGCCCCTGGAAAATGGATAGAAGACATAAGAAAAGTAAAACAAAATTTAGAGCAACTGGACGAAGAACGGTATCGGGGCGCGCTTGTAAGGGCAAGGGCAGAGGATACGGCTGCGGGTGAAATGCCATCGAAACGCGCCCTATCCTTGGAAAAGGCACGTGCTGAAAGAAACTACATACACGAGATAGAATGGGGCGGGTCGGTAACAACCGATACAGAGGAGATTAAAATGGCTTTCACTGAACATTATCGGGCATTATTCGCCGCGCAGGACATTGACTTAGAAAAATTTAAGAACGACTATCTGCCTGTTTTGCCCCGTGTTGACAATGAAAGAAAGGAGAGTTTGGAAAGGCCAATAACTCCGGCCGAAGTTGAAGGAGCAATAGACAAGTTAAATCCTGGAAAATCACCCGGTCCTGACGGATTCACCGCCGCTTTTTATAAACAGTTTAAGCACGAAGTAAGCCCTATCCTCACAGCCATATTTAATGAAGCTTATAAATTTAATACATTACCACCGTCATACAGGTCTTCCCACACAGTTCTTATACCCAAAACCGAAGATCCAGATAAGCTAAAATTTGTTTTAGGGTATAGACCAATAGCCCTTACAAACGTAGAATACAAAATCTATATGAAGGTTTTGGCTAGAAGACTACAGGCTGTGATTAAAGACATCGTAGGGCCTCATCAAACGTGCGGTATCAAGGGGCGATCGATTGTGACCAATATTCACATAGCGCGCAGCATACTTGAATGTTGTGATTATTCAGATGAGCGAGTTGCCATCCTACAGATTGATTTTCAAAAGGCGTTCGATTCTGTTGACCATAGAATTTTGTTTGCTTTGTTAAATTATGTTAACCTTGGTTCTGTTATTTGCGAGGGAGTGGCCCTGGCGTACCGAAACTGCACTACGAAGTTGATCGTGAATAAGAGTCTGGGGGCCCCCATTAGTGTGCAGCGTTCGGTTCGTCAGGGTTGCCCCCTCAGCCCTTTGTTATTTTGCATGTATATTGAAACTTTGTGCCTAAAAATTGTCAATGATCGTAGAATCAACGGTTTTGAGTTACAGGCAGCAAAAGTTAAGCTGCTTGCATATGCGGACGATGTGGCTATTTTTTCAAGGGACAAACGTAGTATCGAACAGGCTGTCGAAACCGTGCGCGATTTCAGCCAAGCTACAGGGAGCGGAGTTAATTGGTCGAAGTCCCTGGGGCTCTGGCACGGATCGTGGCCAACCAAACCTGACCACTTCGCTAACGTGCCTTGGGTGACGACCCCGGGCAGGTATTTGGGCGTCCCGCTCGATGGTTATCGCGACAGCGATCATTATTGGAAAGCTCAGGCGAAAGACATACGGGAGAAAGCCGACAAGTGGAAAGGTGCCGCCTTATCGATCTTTGCCAGAGCCACAGTTTGTAACTTGTTTTGAATGCGAAGCATTTCTTAGCGAACCTCAGGCACTTTGGCCGTTTCTATCTACGTATCTATCTATCTATCTATCTATCTAGCCGCCTACGTCTGAGCGCTCTTCTGGTCGTCTACATAACTTGTAACATACCCAAATTGGCATAGCAGGGGATCAGTGTATGACGAACACGATTCACTGGTCATGAAATGAATAACGCAAAATATCTCTCGCGTACGTCATGAAACCCTTTCTCTCAGTCTCGTGTGGCACATACCCGTATACCAGAGTTCATGTTATGCGGTTATGCGCCACAGGTGATACAGGGTCTCAACCAACACATAAACCGCGAACACACACATTGACACGCAAGGAAAGTGATAATAATAATAATTGTTGGGGTTTTATGTCCCAAAAACCACGATATGATTATGACAGACGCCGTAGCGAAGGGCTCGGAAATTTTGACCATTGGTTATTCTTTAACGTGTACCCAGATCGCACATTACACGGGGATCTAGCATTTTGCCTGCATCGAAATGCGACCGCCGCGGCCGGGATCGAACCCGTGACGTTCGGGTTAGCAGCGGAGCACCGTAGCCACTACACCACCGCGGCGGACGCAAGGAAAGTGAGGAAGTTGAAGACAAAATACCCGTGGATGACGCTCATCTACTATCCACTCGTCCACGTGGTCCGCAACGTGGATAACGCGAAAACCGGGGTGAATGCTTCCTACAATAAATGTGCTGAGAGAACCAGGCCTCTCATCATTACCGGTGACTTCAGCATTGATTTATCAATACACGACAAGGATTGGTCCTTATACTGCGTGAAAGACGGCTTGGATATGGACAGGGCATCAAAAGACCTCGCTGTCACGTCCACGACAGAAGGCATCATACATCATTTCATTGTAAGAGTCAGTCAGTCAGTCAACAAACTTTATTAAGGTCCAAAGGAACTACAAACTCGTAGTTGCGGGCCGCGCCCACGTTGGGACCGGAAGACCATGGTCCTCCGCCCGTTCACGGGCCATTTGGAGAGCCCTTAGTTGTTCCTGGGGATCGCCGCTTTTGAGGGCTTCCTCCCAGTCGTCCAGGATTTCCACCAGTTGCACTATACCTCGCACTTCACTACACTTAGACTCCTCATAGCCGCAATCACGAACAGATCCGATTAACAAGTCCGGTTCAGCCACTGTTGCTCACTGATCACGGTGATGATAACCTTGTACAAGAACTGTCAAGAACCCCTTCTACACATACACATGGGTTCGTGAAACGTGCGTGCGTTCTCCGTTATAACGGACAAGTATAAGCATAACAACTGTAACTGTGACTGTAACGTACGCGCAGTGCTCCTGCACCTGCAACTCGGCTGTGTGCATATCTAGGGAAACTTTCCTGAATGGAGCTCAGTTGCGAGCTAACCGCTGTCGATCGTGTGCATCTCTGTTCCTTCTTTGTCCTGTTCGGATTCGCACTATCCAGCATTGAAGCATATAAGCACTATATACTAGCTTACCGCGTCTGGTATTGGTAACACCCATGTTGGCATTGTTACGCAACTCTAAACAACTAGTTATATAATACATATGGTCTTCAACAAATGAGTGTGCTTATACCAATTCCACTTTTCTCTAGCGTCATTCCGTAACGTTTCGCTCAATGTGAAAAATCACGCCACAGTCACCATCACGCGCATGCTTCGCATTACATCGATTCCCACGGTACGTGGGGTCTGTCGAATTTTTTTTATCAGCAAGTTGTGGTACGTAATGCAGGTGCTGCATTGCTCCCGGACTAATGTGCAGAAGTTTCACAGAATATTTGCCATATTTGTCTGGGCTTCTGAGTGGGAGCGATGCAGCCGTACCAACTTGTTTCGAAGGGTCAAAGATGGTGGGCTGGGACTTGGTCACCTCTTTTTGCGGCAGCTTGTTAGCCGTTTTTTGTTTTTTAGAGACGTCTCTGATCCCTTCCTGCGCACACTGTGTCAATTGCGACTTGGTAGATGTCTCCCAGAGTATGTAGTGACTACCGAGGATTTTGTGGGAGGGATTGGGGCTTTCTTTAAAGAAATTGTGTTTAGTATCAGGTTTCTCACTGTAAGATTTTCAAGGGAGTACCTTTGGAGTGTAAAACGAAAAGAACATTATTTTGCCTTATGCGACATCGTCTTTCCAGTGCCGTTGTACAGGTCCTTGTACAGTGGAGGCCCAGGTAGCAATGTTTTAAAGAGAGTCAAAAAAATGAGGGTGCAGCCGGGAACAAAGACCTTTTTCTTTAAACTGCATACAGGAACGTTGCCTGTTAAATCTTTTTTGGAGAAAAGGGGTTGTTTTTTGCCATGGGGTACTCATTGTTTAATTTGCAAATTGCCGGAAACCATAGATCATGTTTTTTTGCACTGTTGGGAGGGGGTTTATTTTTGGGACGTTTTGCAGAGATCAGTCAAGAAAGAGTTCCCGCTGCACCCGTATGGCATTCGGTTTTTTGTGCGTAAACAATGAAGATGGGGTTCCTTTCGATGCAATTATGCTCCTGGGCCTCCACTCCTTGTGGAGATCGCGAATGGCAGGCTACCATTTCGACAAAGATGCGCGGCCTGCACGAGCGTACTTCAGGGAGGGTATTGATTGGTTTATAGAATTATATAAAGCGGAACCGGAACCACCCGAATGGCTGTCAAGACTACAGCCACTGGTGACATTGCCCGAATTTTAACTTGACGATACCAGCACCATGCTGGTTGATTACACAGTCACCATATGTACCTTGTACATCGGGTGGTTTTTACACCAGTGTTGTGTGTATTATGTGCTGTGTACCAAAGCCAGGTAATAAAGAAAAAAAAAATTGTGTGTAGCTCAATGGTTAAGGCGCTCGCCTTCGGACCATGAGGGACTAGGTTCAAATCCCGGTGCTGCGGTGTAATTTTTTTTCGTTATTGGCAGGACGCATTCATGTGGTTCAGATGCATTCGGGGCAGGGAAGCATTGGTGTGTAGCTCATTCTACTTCCGGGCGCGCCAGCGAACGGACGCAGAATGAACGGCTCCGATGGAGCGGCGATAGCGGCCCAAGCCAGCCGCGGAAACAGGATCACCGTCGACGATGATAAGGAATACGAAATTGTGCTGCCCACTCTGCCTACCGGTCGTGTTGTTCACAACACGTTGTTTTTGCACGGTGACGTGCGTGAGAGGCCCTACAGGGTCGAAGACTTCCGAGACGCCCTGGTCACCGCTGGTGTGCTCCCCGACGTGGTGGCGTTGGGGGCGTACCAGATTAACCATGTCTGGGCGGTGACCCTCAACACCGGAGAAGCTACAAAGAAACTGGCCGCGTTGAAGGAGCTGAAGGTGAAAGGGCGCCGGTGCGTCATTTTCGACCCTGAAGACCAACAGGTGAAACTTCGCCTGCACTGGCTGCTCTACGGTGTGCAGGACGAAGACGTACGGACAGCTTTCGCAGCGTTCGGAAACGTCACCGAGGTGACGCGTGAGCGTTGGCGCGTCCAGGGCATGCGGGGAAAAGGGCTCAACCACCAGGAGCGTGCTCCTCAAGTTGAAGCCTGGACTGAAGGTGGACGACCTGCCCCACCAGGTTAGAGTCGCCGGCGAATTGGCCCTCGTGGTGGTGCCCGGGAGGGCAATGCAATGCCTGCGTTGCCACGGCACGGGTCATGTTCGCCGAGACTGCAAGGTGCCCCGCTGTTCGAAGTGCAGGCGCTATGGACATGCAGACGCGGACTGCGTCCGCACCTACGCGTCGGCGACCGGACTGCCAAGGGCTGACGAGCACAACGAGCTCATGGACGTCGCCGAGGCCGAGGAGGCAGCGAGGGGGACTGACGAGGCGAGAAAGCAGGCGGGTCAACCGGACACGTCGGCGCCTTCCAGCGGTGAAGCCTCGAAAGGGGCTGGCCCGGCTGAACAACAAGCGTCAGTTGAGTCGTCTGGCTCAAAAGGCACCCCGCCGATAACACAGGTCCTGCCAGCGTCCTTTGGAGCTGACACCCGCCAGGTTCCTGAACCGACGCGCCAACGAGCGGCGGGTAATGCGGCTGGGTCGAGCGACACGACGGGGGAAAACGACGGAGAGCTCGCCAGGAACCAAAGGCGGCGAGCAGAAAAGCCCGAGCGAGCCGCAGGCGCAGAAGCCTGGCGGCCAGACGTCTATCAACGCCGCCGTGGCGTCGAAGCGCCCGCACCCGCAGGCCAGCGACGACGGGACTCAAGCGACGACGCCGGGTGTCGAGGAACCCCCAGCAAGACTGCCCAAGTACGGCGGTCATCCCTTCGTCCGCGCCCCAACGTTCCGTCCGACAAGCGAGGTGGCAACGCCGAGCCAGTCGGGCAAGTGCAAGTGCCGGCGCCGGACGGCACCGCCGGCGATGGCGTCGTCTAGCCCCGCGCTAGACGTGAGAGGTAAGCACAGTGCTGCTGGTCTCTCTTCTTTTCGTTAAAATGGCTCCTGCATGTCCGTTAAAAGTTGCAACCCTAAACGTTAGAGGACTGGCTGGAAAAAGAAAGCAGGGCCAGCTTTACCGACTTTTAACGGAACGCGACATAGACGTGCTGGCGGTGCAGGAAACGAAAGTTGATGGTGAAGAAGAGACCGGCAGCATGGTGCGACGTTTCACGTCTAGGTTTTTGTTGTGGTCAGCCACGCACTGGGCACATCGGCCGGCTGCGTACTTTTTGTGAAGAAGTTGCCGGAGCTCCAAGTGAATGGTCATTTTTCGTGTGCGACGGGCCGGTGTGTGGTTCTTGACTTTTCTTTGAATAATGTCGCGTGGCGTATTGTTTGTGTGTACGCGCCCAACAAGGTGGAAGAAAGGGCCCTGTTTTTTCACGGCCTAGAACAACGACTCTGTGCAGAAAAGCAGACGATACTGTTGGGTGACTTTAACTGCGTTCTCAGTGCACACGACAAGACGAGCACTCGCGGCTTTAGAGAAAAGAGCACAGATGTCTTGACGCGCATTCTCGAGAACTGGGATCTTGAGGATGTCGCAGAATGTCTTCAGTATACGAGTGCGATTAAGTACACGCGTTTTGAAGGGCCTAGTTATGCGAGACTTGACCGCATTTATGTATCCGTTGACATCCTGCCGGCATGTACTAGTTATGCTGTAGTCGCGGTGTACTTTTCTGACCACTGCTTAGTGGAATGCTCTATCGGAAATAATAAGCGAACCAATTCTTTCTCGTGGGAAACATGGAAATTAAATAGCAAGCTCCTGGAGGACGAAGAATTTAATTCAAGTGTAATTGAGGAAATTGGCAAATTAGAACCAAGCAAAAGTCTGCACATTTGGCAACAATGGGAGCTGTGTAAAGAAACTATAAAATTAAAAGCAATTGACAGGGCAACGCGCATTCCGGCATGATCAGAGGAAGAAAGAGACGGAAATGAAAGAGCTTCTTGATAGGCTACTAAAGCATGAATGCCGAGCCCCCGGAAAATGGTCAGAAGACATCAGAAAAGTAAAACAAAAGATTGAGCAACTGGACGAAGAACGTTACCGCGGTGCGTTGGTGAGGGCAAGGGCAGAGGACACAGCCGCGGGTGAAACGCCATCCAAGCGCGCGCTGTGCTTGGAAAAAGCACGTGCGGAAAGAAACCACATACACGAGATAGAATGGGGCGGGTCGGTAACAGCCGATACAGAGGACATTAAAATGGCTTTCACTGAGCATTATCGGGCATTATTCGCCGCGCACGACGTAGACCTGGAAAAATTTAAAAACGAGTATTTGCCTGTTTTGCCCCGCGTGGACGATGAAAGAAAGGAGAGTTTACAAAGGCCAATAACCTCAACCGAAATTGAACTAGCAATAGACAAGTTAAATCCTGGAAAATCACCCGGACCTGACGGATTCACCGCCGCTTTTTATAAACAGTTTAAACACGAAATAAGCCCTATACTCACAGTCATATTTAATGAAGCGTACAAATTAAACACATTGCCACCGTCATACCGGTCTTCCCACACAGTACTTATCCCTAAAACCGAGGACCCAGATAAGCTAAAATTTGTTTCAGGGTATAGACCAATAGCCCTTACTAACGTAGAATACAAAATATATATGAAGGTTCTGGCTCGAAGACTACAGACTGTGATTAAGGACATCGTCGGGCCTCACCAAACGTGCGGTATCAAAGGGCGATCGATTGTGACCAATATTCACATAGCGCGCAGCATACTTGAATGTTGTGATTATTCAGATGAGCGAGTTGCCATCTTACAGATTGATTTTCAAAAGGCGTTCGATTGTGTTGACCATAGAATTTTGTTTGCTCTGTTAAATTATGTTAACCTTGGTTCTGTTATCTGCGAGGGAGTGGCCCTGGCGTACCGAAACTGCACTACAAAGTTGATCGTGAATAAGAGTCTGGGGGCCCCCATTAGTGTGCAACGTTCGGTTCGTCAGGGTTGCCCCCTCAGCCCTTTGTTATTTTGCATGTATATTGAAACTCTCTGCATGAAAATTGTCAACGAACATAGCGGTTTTCAGTTACAAGCAGCAGAAGTTAAGCTGCTTGCGTACGCGGATGATGTGGCTATTTTTTCAAGGGACAAACGTAGTATAACACAGACAGTAGAAACCGTGCGTACATTCAGCCAAGCTACAGGCAGCGGAGTTAACTGGTCGAAGTCTCTAGGGCTCTGGCACGGATCGTGGCCAACCAAACCTGACCACTTCGCGAACGTGCCTTGGGTGACGACCCCGGGCAGGTATTTGGGCGTCCCGCTCGATGGTTATCGCGACAGCGATCATTACTGGAAAGGTCAGGCGAAAGATATACGGGAGAGGGCCGATAAGTGGAAAGGAGCCGCCTTATCGATTTTTGCCAGAGCCACTGTTTGTAACTTGTTTTTTATCAGCAAGTTGTGGTACGTAATGCAGGTGCTGCATTGCTCCCGGACTAATGTGCAGAAGTTTCACAGAATATTTGCCATATTTGTCTGGGCTTCTGAGTGGGAGCGATGCAGCCGTACCAACTTGTTTCGACGGGTTAAGGACGGGGGACTGGGACTCGGTCACTTGTTTTTACGGCAGCTGGTCAACCGGTTTTTGTTTTTTAGAGATGTCACCGATCCTTTCCTGCGCACCACTGTGTCAATTGCGACTGGGTAGATGTCTCCCAGAGTATGTAGTGACTACCGAGGATTTTGTGGGAGGGATTGGGGCTTTCTTTAAAGAAATTGTGTTTAGTATCAGGTTTCTCACTGTAAGATTTCAAGGGAGTACCTTTGGAGTGTAAAACGAAAAGAACTTTATTTTGCCTTATGCGACATCGTCTTTCCAGTGCCGTTGTACAGGTCCTTGTACAGTGGAGGCCCAGGTAGCAATGTTTTAAAGAGAGTAAAAAAAATGAGGGTGCAGCCGGGAACAAAGACCTTTTTCTTTAAACTGCATACCGGAACGTTGCCTGTTAAATCTTTTTGGAGAAAGGGGTTGTTATTTGCCATGGGGTACTCATTGTTTAATTTGCAAATTGCCGGAAACCATAGATCATGTTTTTTTGCACTGTTGGGAGGGGGTTTATTTTTGGGACGTTTTGCAGAGATCAGTCAAGAAAGAAGTTCCCGCTGCACCCGTATGGCATTCGGTTTTTGTGCGTAAACAATGAAGATGGGGTTCCTTTCGATGCAATTATGCTCCTGGGCCTCCACTCCTTGTGGAGATCGCGAATGGCAGGCTACCATTTCGACAAAGATGCGCGGCCTGCACGAGCGTACTTCAGGGAGGGTATTGATTGGTTTATAGAATTATATAAAGCGGAACCGGAACCACCCGAATGGCTGTCAAGACTACAGCCACTGGTGACATTGCCCGAATTTTAACTTGACGATACCAGCACCATGCTGGTTGATTACACAGTCACCATATGTACCTTGTACATCGGGTGGTTTTTACACCAGTGTTGTGTGTATTATGTGCTGTGTACCAAAGCCAGGTAATAAAGAAAAAAAAAAAAATTGGTGTGTAGCTCAATAGTTAAGGCGCTCGCCTTTGGAACGTGAGGGACTAGGTTCAAATCCAAGTGCTGCGATGTAATTTTTTTTCTTTATTGGTAGGACGCATTCATGTGGTTCAGATGCATTCGGGGCAGGGAAGCATTGGTGCTTAGCTCAATGGTTGAGGCGCTCGCCTTCGGACCATGAGGGACTAGGTTCAAATCCCAGTGCTGTGATGTAATTTCTTTTTCTTTATTGGTAGGACGCATTCATGTGGTTCAGTTACATTCGGGGCAGGGAAGCATTGGTGTGTAGCTCAATGGTTAAGGCGCTCGCCTTTGGAACGTGAGGGACTAGGTTCAAATCCCAGTGCTGCGATGCAACTTTTTTTCTTTATTGGTAGGACGCATTCATGTGGTTCAGATGCATTCGGGGCAGGGAAGCATTGGTGCTTAGCTCAATGGTTAAGGCGCTCGCCTTCAGACCATGAGGAACTAGGTTGAAATCCCGGTGCTGCGGTGTAATTTCTTTTTCGTTATTGGCAGGACGCATTCATGTGGTTCAGATGCATTCGGGGCAGGGAAGCATTGGTGTGTAGCTCAATGGTTAAGGCGCTCGCCTTCGGACCATGAGGGACCAGGTTCAAATCCCGGTGCTGCGGTGTAATTTTTTTTCGTTATTGGCAGGACGCATTCATGTGGTTCAGATGCATTCGGGGCAGGGAAGCATTGGTGCTTAGCTCAATGGTTAAGGCGCTCGCCTTCAGACCATGAGGAACTAGGTTCAAATCCCAGTGCTGTGATGTAATTTTTTCTTTATTGGTAGGACGCATTCATGTGGTCAGATGCATTCGGGGCAGGGAAGCATTGGTGCTTAGCTCAATGGTTAAGGCGCTCGCCTTCAGACCATGAGGAACTAGGTTGAAATCCCGGTGCTGCGGTGTAATTTTTTTTCGTTATTGGCAGGACGCATTCATGTGGTTCAGATGCATTCGGGGCAGGGAAGCATTGGTGCTTAGCTCAATGGTTAAGGCGCTCGCCTTCAGACCATGAGGAACTAGGTTGAAATCCCGGTGCTGCGGTGTAATTTTTTTCGTTATTGGCAGGACGCATTCATGTGGTTCAGATGCATTCGGGGCAGGGAAGCATTGGTGCTTAGCTCAATGGTTAAGGCGCTCGCCTTCAGACCATGAGGAACTAGGTTCAAATCCCAGTGCTGTGATGTAATTCTTTTCTTTATTGGTAGGACGCATTCATGTGGTTCAGATGCATTCGGGGCAGGGAAGCATTGGTGCTTAGCTCAATGGTTAAGGCGCTCGCCTTCAGACCATGAGGAACTAGGTTGAAATCCCGGTGCTGCGGTGTAATTTTTTTTCGTTATTGGCAGGACGCATTCATGTGGTTCAGATGCATTCGGGGCAGGGAAGCATTGGTGCTTAGCTCAATGGTTAAGGCGCTCGCCTTTGGAACGTGAGGGACTAGGTTCAAATCCCAGTGCTGCGATGCAACTTTTTTTCTTTATTGGTAGGACGCATTCATGTGGTTCAGATGCATTCGGGGCAGGGAAGCATTGGTGCTTAGCTCAATGGTTAAGGCGCTCGCCTTCAGACCATGAGGAACTAGGTTGAAATCCCGGTGCTGCGGTGTAATTTCTTTTTCGTTATTGGCAGGACGCATTCATGTGGTTCAGATGCATTCGGGGCAGGGAAGCATTGGTGTGTAGCTCAATGGTTAAGGCGCTCGCCTTCGGACCATGAGGGACCAGGTTCAAATCCCGGTGCTGCGGTGTAATTTTTTTTCGTTATTGGCAGGACGCATTCATGTGGTTCAGATGCATTCGGGGCAGGGAAGCATTGGTGCTTAGCTCAATGGTTAAGGCGCTCGCCTTCAGACCATGAGGAACTAGGTTCAAATCCCAGTGCTGTGATGTAATTTTTTTCTTTATTGGTAGGACGCATTCATGTGGTTCAGATGCATTCGGGGCAGGGAAGCATTGGTGCTTAGCTCAATGGTTAAGGCGCTCGCCTTCAGACCATGAGGAACTAGGTTGAAATCCCGGTGCTGCGGCGTAATTTTTTTTCGTTATTGGCAGGACGCATTCATGTGGTTCAGATGCATTCGGGGCAGGGAAGCATTGGTGCTTAGCTCAATGGTTAAGGCGCTCGCCTTCAGACCATGAGGAACTAGGTTGAAATCCCGGTGCTGCGGTGTAATTTTTTTTCGTTATTGGCAGGACGCATTCATGTGGTTCAGATGCATTCGGGGCAGGGAAGCATTGGTGCTTAGCTCAATGGTTAAGGCGCTCGCCTTCAGACCATGAGGAACTAGGTTCAAATCCCAGTGCTGTGATGTAATTTTTTTCTTTATTGGTAGGACGCATTCATGTGGTTCAGATGCATTCGGGGCAGGGAAGCATTGGTGCTTAGCTCAATGGTTAAGGCGCTCGCCTTCAGACCATGAGGAACTAGGTTGAAATCCCGGTGCTGCGGTGTAATTTTTTTTCGTTATTGGCAGGACGCGATTCAGTGTGGTTTTCAGATGCATTCGGGGCAGGGGAAGCATTGGTGATTAGCTCAATGGATTAGGCGCTCCCGCCTTCAGACCATGAGGAAACTAGGTTCAAATCCCAGTGCTGTGATGTAATTTTTTCTTTATTGGTAGGTACGCATTCATGTGGTTCAGATGCATTCGGGGCAGGGAAGCATGTGGTGCTTTAGCTCAATGGTTAAGGCGCCCTCGCCTTCAGAGCCATGAGGGAACTAGGTTGAAATCCGCGTGCTGCCGGATGTATTTGTTTTCTTTATTGGCAGGACGCATGCATGTGGTTCAGATGCATTCCGGGCAGGGAAGCATGGTGCTTTAGCCTCAATGGTTAAGGCGCTCGCCGTCAGACCATGAGACCTAGGTTTCACAAATCCCGAGTGCTGTGATGTAATTGTTTTTCTTTATTGGGTATGAGGGAAGGACGCATTCATGTGGGTTCAGATGCATTTCGGGGCAGGGAAGCATTTGGTGCTTGCTCAATGGTCCGAGTCTACTTCCGGACACTGTCGTGAACGGTTGGGGAATGCTACGCTCCTCTGGGGCGGTATCAGCGGCCATGCCTAGCGCGGTGACCGGAACGCTGCCTTCGGAAACCAGGAATATGAAGTTATTTTGCCTCCGCTTCCAACCGGTCGCATCGTTTGAATACTGTTTTCCTTCATGCTGATGTTCGAGGACGGCCATACCGAGTGGAAGACATACGTGACGCACTTGAATATTTGGGCATGTTGCCTGACGTTGAAGCGTTAGGCGCATACCAAATGAACCACGTGTGGGCGGTGACGCTGAAGAACAACGAGGCGAAGAAGAAACTGCTTTCGGCATCTCAAGTGTCAGTGAAGGAGCGGCGTTGCCTCGTGATGGATCCGAACAACCAGGATATACGACTAAAGCTACACTGGGTCCTTCATCATGTCGACGACGAAGACGTACGGACGGCGTTTGCACCGTACGGCAAAGTCACGGAAGTGTCAAGGGAGCGATGGCGCACAGAAGGTCTATCCGAGAAAGGTCAACGACGCGGCTTATAAGTCTGCAGCTCAAAGCAGGTTACACGAAAGAAGACATCCCGCATCAGCTGCGTGTAGCAGGTGAGCTGACCTTAGTAGTTGTTGCTGGAAGAGCTCCCCTCTGCTTACGATGTAACGAACAGGTCATATCAGACGTGAATGTAGAGTGCCGCGGTGCACATCGTGTAAGCGCTTTGGCCATGCTGAGGAAGAGTGCGTAAAAACTTATGCGAAGGTTGCGGGGCCCTCTGCATGGGATGATAAACAGAACATCAGATGGACGAATCAGAGCCGAGGAAGTTGCAGCTAGTAAAACGAGGGAACTTCAGCCTGTTGACACGTTTCCTTCGTTTCTACCAGCCAGTAGCGACAAACCGGAAGAACCTGTAAGCGTGCCCGCTAAACAACGCACTCCACACTCTGAGAAGTCAACGGCAACGCCCACCAAACCGATGGAAAATACTGTGAACTGTCAGCAAACACCAGTAGAAAACCCGAGCGTCAACTTGACGACATGATGGACACGAAGACTACCCCGTGGAAGAGAGCACGTGAGGAAACAGAAGCTGAGAACAAGACCCCGGTTGAGACCAATACCGGCGAACCGCCTACAAAGACGGCCCAAGTCCGCCGCATGTCCTTGAAGCCGAAGCCCAACATACCACCGGATCGCCACACCTCGGGAGGCCCATAGCCTCCTGGTCCAACTAGTTGCCAGTACTATGGCCGGCGAACTACAACGCAAGAACTGAGCGAGGCCGAGCGGAAGGGTTTGAACCCCAATGCCTTGTCCGCAAGGAGCCTGTGGTGTGTTCGCCCGTGACAGCCTCAAGGGCCAGCTATCGATATAGTACTGTTCGCTGTCCGTTACAGAGCAAGGTGAGCGCCATGCGGTCTGGTCTTTATCCCCTATAAATGACGCTAACACTTAACACGCCCCTTTGTATCGGCACACTAAACGTGCGTGGCTTATCTTCAAAACGCAGACAATACCAAGTAAAGAGATTGTTGTTGGACAATAATCTTGATATCTTAGCGATTCAAGAAACGAAAGTGGAAAGCCAGGCTCAGACGGACCGCATGGTGGAACCCTTTATCGCACGGTATTACGTATGCGTGTGTCACGCGGTAGGATCTTCTGGGGGGTGTGCCTTGTTACTCCGCAACTCCCTTCGCATAGTGGTAGAAACTGTGATTGTGTGTAAAACGGGGCGGGTAGTTGTGTGTGATTTTTCATACTGTGATTTGAAGTGGAGAGCTATTTGCTTGTACGCGCCGAATAGAGAAGCAGAGCGCTTAGCTTTCTTCGAAAGCGTTGTACCGTACTTAAATTGTGAACGAATCATTCTACTTTTAGGTGACTTCAACTGTGTGTGTGCCGCTGCTGATAGAATACAAAACGAACCTGTACGAGACCGTAGTAGCACTAAACTAAGTGCGATAGTTCAAGATTATAACTTAGAAGATATTGGAGACATTCTAGGCTAAAGGAAGCCGACCAAAGTTCACACATTTCCAACGTGCAAGTCAAGCACGCCTAGATAGAGTGTATGTGTCTGCAAATGTGGTGCCGCTGTGCCAAGATTACTGCGTAAAGCATGTGTCTTTTAGTGACCATAGCTTGGTAATGTTTTCCTTAGGAGCAAAACACAAAAACCCATCGTTTAATTGGACACTTTGGAAATTTAATGATAAACTGCTACAGGACGATGGTTTTGTGAGCAAAGCAGAAAGAAACATTGAAACGCTACTATCTAAAACAGACCGCTTTATCGCTGAATGGGAAGTCTTCAAACAAGAGACTAAAATGTGTGCCATCGAAAGAGCATGCGCAATGCGCCGAAACGAGAGAAAAGAGGAGAATGCTCTTCGAAGACAATTAGATTATTTGCTGAATGCAGAAAATGCACAATCGGAAGCATTAAGTAACGAAATTAAAAGTGTAAAAAGTAAACTAGAGGCAATAGATGTTGAGAGGTATAGAGGAGCCATTGTTCGCGCTCGTAGTGAAAGATTCTTGTTGGGAGAAACGCCGACCAAACGTGCCCTTGCAGAGGAAAAAACTTACGCTGTCAAAAATGAAATAAGAGAGATAGAACATGAGGGTGCTATAACAAACGACAAACAAGAAATTGAACTAGCCTTCGTGCAATACTTCAAAAACCTGTTGGGGAACCAAATTAGTACTACAACAGGCTTCGAAAAAGAGTACCTTCACCTAATGCCTTCGTTAGGAAACGATGTGAAGACCCGTCTAGAAGCACCTATAACTATAAGTGAAATTGAAGACGCAATCAATGAATTAAAAGTAGGGAAATCTCCTGGCCCTGATGGCCTGTCAAGTGCATTTTATAAGACCTTTAAACCACAGCTTGCAGAAGCCCTGCATCGCGTGATAACTGAAGTGTACAAGGAAAATGTAGTGCCACCATCTTTTAAATCTTCGCATATCACACTGATCCCAAAGTCTGACGATCCGGTCAAGCTCCTGTCAGTCACGTCCTACAGACCAATAAGTTTAGGAAATGTTGATTACAAAATATATATGAAAGTGCTGGCAAAAAGATTGCAAACTGTTATCACAGATTGGTGGGCCCCCACCAAACATGTGGAATTAAGGGACGCTCAATTTTTACTAACATTCATGTGACAAGGAGTGCACTGGAATACTGTGACGATTTTTCAGAACGGCTAGCAATGTTACAACTGGATCTGGAGAAAGCGTTTGATCGCGTTTCCCATGAAATCCTTTTCAGCATACTGGAACATATCAATCTGGGGTCAGTGATAACCGATGGAGTGAAAATGTGCTACAGCTGCAGTTCAGCGAGCCTCATTGTTAACAAAAATGTTACTCAAAGTTTCAAGATTAGATGTGGAATCAGACAAGGCTGCCCCTTGTCATCGTTATTATTCGCAATTTTTCTTGAGCCCTTTTGTTTGAAAATCCTTCATAATGAGAGAATTCATGGCTTTAGGTTGTTAACAAACGAAGTCAAAGTACTGTGTTACGCCGACGATATAGCTGTTTTCTGTACCGATAAGAACAGCATAAAGAAAGCGTGAAAGAAACACGATTATTTTGCACAGTTACAGGAAGTGTTATAAACTGGAGCAAGTGTATGGGTTTCTGGCATGGACCGTGGGAAAATACGCCAGATTACTATGCAAGCATGACATGGACTACCACACCAGTCAGATACCTAGGCGTGCCGTTGGAGCACTATCGCGATACGACGCAATACTGGAACGATGAAACCGAGCGCGTCAAGGAACAAACTGATAAATGGGGCGGGCGGGACTTTTCTGTGTTCACTCGGGCTTCAGTTTGCAACGTTTTTTCTAGTTGCCAAAGTTTGGTATGTTCTTCAAGTGCTTTGTATGTCTCGCGTCAACGTGCAGAAACTGCACAGAGTCTTTGCAGTGTTCGTGTGGCGCTCAACATGGGAGAGAACTAGCCGAACAAATTTATTTAGGTCACTACGCAGTGGTGGATTGGGTTTAGTCCACTTATTTCTTAAACAAATTGTGTCCAGATTTATTTTCTTGCGTGACCAGAAGATCGACTTCCTCCGAACAGTAATACAAACGCGATTAGCTAACGCCATCCCGGAATTTGTTGTATCTAGTATTGTGAAGCAAGGGAATGTTCGCGGCTTCCTTCGCGAGGTCGTTTTGTCCTTCCAAATGCTAAGAGTGAGGTTTTCAATGGAGTACCTAAGTAATGTTCCGAAAAAGCGTCTATATAAAGACATTATAGACGTTATGTTACCAGTGCCTGTGTATCGAGCCATGTACTGTGTAGGCTCAGAGCGAAACGTTTTAAAGCGAGTTAAAAGAATGATGGTCCGCCCATCGGTTAAAACATTTTTCTTCCAACTACATACGAACACTCTACCGGTAAAACCGTGGTTGAAAGACAAAGGACTGTTCGTGCCATGGTCAATAAACTGCCTCATCTGCCGGAAGCCCGAAACAATTGAACATATTTTCCTAGATTGCTGGGATGCAGTATTCCTGTGGGATGTCTTGCAGAGAACCCTCAAAAAAGAACTCCCTGTAACGCCCTACGGCATCCGTTTTCTTCCCGTAGAAAATGAAAACGGAGTACCTTATGACATGATCATGGCTCTGACCTTACACAGCTTATGGAAAACGTGTATGGCTGTACGAAATGTCGATGTAGACGCCAAGGCCCCCCGAGAATACTTCATTGAAAGTATTGTCCAAATAAGAGATGTGTATAAGTCGCAGTCCCAACCACCAGATTGGCTACCTGTATTAGATACTTTAGTAACCTTAAAACGGTTTTAATGGTTCTGTTGGCTTCATAGTGTGGTGAATGTTATGTATGCTTGAAGATGTGGCAATAAAGAAAAAAAAAAAAAAAAACCTTAGCTCAATGGTCAAGGCGCTCGCCTTCGGAGCGTGAGGGACTAGGTTCAAATCCCAGTGCTGCGACGTTTTTTTTTCTTCGTTGAGCCTTATCGTGAGTGATAAGGAACTAAACTTTTTCAATCAATCAATCAATAAATCAATCAATCAATCCATCATTCTTTATTGGTCACGTCAAAAAAGGTTAGACTGCTTTTGGGCAACTATTGCGGTGAAGCCAACGCACCAAGGGAACTTTAGCTCGGAAAGAACGTATAGCAGGCGCGTCGCTGCAAGGTGTGACGTCATACAAAAGTTGAGCCTTATCGGGGGTGATAAGGGCCTCAACTTTTTCGACTGGTTTTGGCCATCTATTGCGGTGAAGCTAACGCGCTGTGGGACTTTAGCTCGGAGGACCGCATAGCAGGCCCGTCGCTGCAGGGTGTGACGTCAGACAAAGTTGAGCCTTATCGGGTGGTGATAAGGGCCTCAACTTTTTCGACTGGTTTTGGCCATCTATGACGGTGAAGCTAACGCACCGGGGGAACTTTAGCTCGAAGGAACGCATAGCACGCCCGTCGCTGCAAGGTGTGACGTCAGACAAAAGTTGAGCCTTATCGGGGTGATAAGGGCCTCAACTTTTTCGACTGGTTTTGGCCATCTATTGCGGTGAAGCCACGCACTGGGGGAACTTTAGCTCGGAAGGGACCGCATAGCAGGCCGTCGCTGCAGGGTGTGACGTCAGACAAAAGTTGAGCCTTATCGGGGGTGATAAGGGCCTCAACTTTTTCGACTGGTTTTGGCCATCTATTGCGGTGAAGCTAACGCGCTGTGGGAACTTTAGCTCGGAAGGACCGCATAGCAGGCCCGTCGCTGCAGGGTGTGACGTCAGACAAAAGTTGAGCCTTATCGGGGGTGATAAGGGCCTCAACTTTTTCGACTGGTTTTGGCCATCTATTGCGGTGCAGCTAACGCACCGGGGGAACTTTAGCTCGGAAAGAACGTATAGCAGGCGCGTCGCTGCAGGGTGTGACGTCAGACAAAATTTGAGCCTTATCGGGGGTGATAAGGGCCTCAACTTTTTCGACTGGTTTTGGCCATCTATTGCGGTGAAGCTAACGCGCTGTGGGAACTTTAGCTCGGAAGGACCGCATAGCAGGCCCGTCGCTGCAGGGTGTGACGTCAGACAAAAGTTGAGCCTTATCGGGGGTGATAAGGGCCTCAACTTTTTCGACTGGTTTTGGCCATCTATGACGGTGAAGCTAACGCACCGGGGGAACTTTAGCTCGGAAGGAACGCATAGCACGCCCGTCGCTGCAAGGTGTGACGTCAGACAAAAGTTGAGCCTTATCGGGGGTGATAAGGGCCTCAACTTTTTCGACTGGTTTTGGCCATCTATTGCGGTGAAGCCAACGCAATGGGGGAACTTTAGCTCGGAAGGACCGCATAGCAGGCCCGTCGCTGCAAGGTGTGACGTCAGACAAAAGTTGAGCCTTATCGGGGGTGATAAGGGCCTCAACTTTTTCGACTGGTTTTGGCCATCTATTGCGGTGAAGCCAACGCAATGGGGGAACTTTAGCTCGGAAGGAACGCATAGCACGCCCGTCGCTGCAGGGTGTGACGTCAGACAAAAGTTGAGCCTTATCGGGGGTGATAAGGGCCTCAACTTTTTCGACTGGTTTTGGCCATCTATTGCGGTGAAGCTAACGCGCTGTGGGAACTTTAGCTCGGAAGGACCGCATAGCAGCCCGTCGCTGCAGGGTGTGACGTCAGACAAAAGTTGAGCCTTATCGGGGGTGATAAGGGCCTCAACTTTTTCGACTGGTTTTGGCCATCTATGACGGTGAAGCTAACGCACCGGGGGAACTTTAGCTCGGAAGGAACGCATAGCACGCCCGTCGCTGCAAGGTGTGACGTCAGACAAAAGTTGAGCCTTATCGGGGGTGATAAGGGCCTCAACTTTTTCGACTGGTTTTGGGCATCTATTGCGGCGAAGCCAACGCAATGGGGGAACTTTAGCTCGGAAGGAACGCATAGCAGGCCCGTCGCTGGAAGGTGTGACGTCAGACAAAAGTTGAGCCTTATCGGGGGTGATAAGGGCCTCAACTTTTTCGACTGGTTTTGGGCATCTATTGCGGCGAAGCCAACGCAATGGGGGAACTTTAGCTCGGAAGGAACGCATAGCACGCCCGTCGCTGCAAGGTGTGACGTCAGACAAAAGTTGAGCCTTATCGGGGGTGATAAGGGCCTCAACTTTTTCGACTGGTTTTGGGCATCTATTGCGGCGAAGCCAACGCAATGGGGGAACTTTAGCTCGGAAGGAACGCATAGCAGGCCCGTCGCTGGAAGGTGTGACGTCAGACAAAAGTTGAGCCTTATCGGGGGTGATAAGGGCCTCAACTTTTTCGACTGGCTTTGGGCATCTATTGCGGTGAAGCCAACGCAACGGGGGAACTTTAGCTCGGAAGGAACGCATAGCAGGCCCGTCGCTGCAGGGTGTGACGTCAGACAAAAGTTGAGCCTTATCGTGGGTGATAAGGGCCTCAACTTTTTAACAGCGAAGCTGTTCTAGGTAAGCGTAAAGTGGGTGGCGTGTGTGGCCGTGCCTGAAAACTATCATCATCATGAACAGGTATGTGCCACAGAATTTGCGCAAAATTTGGCGGTACGGCGTTGCCTGTAATAACCCAGAGAATAAGTACATAGAGGGAGAAAGAGAGAAACACAAAAGGAAAGAAATATATATAAAAAAATTCTTGCCGAAACAGAATTTTCCACGAGGCGGGTATCGAACCCGCGTTCTCTTGATGTGAACGCCAGCGCCCTAACCACTTGACTATCCAAGCACACTTACACTGCATAGCAAAGCCTCGTATAGTATACTGTAGCAAGGGGGTGGAAAAGGCAAATGAGCGCGAAGAGGAGAGACGTAATGGTGATGTTGAGAGAAACGAGGAGGAAATAGATGGAGAGAAAGAAATAAAGAAAGAGAGAGGGAGGGAAGACTTATTGCCGAAAAAAATTCGCCCCGAGGCGGGTATCGAACCCGCGTTCTCTTGATGTGAACGCCAGCGCCCTAACCACTTGACTATCCAAGCACACTTACACTGCATAGCAAAGCCTCGTATAGTATACTGTAGCAAGGGGGTGGAAAAGGCAAATGAGCGTGGGGAGGAGAGAGGTAATGGTGATGTTGAGAGAAAGGAGGAGGAATTAGATGGAGAGAAAGAAATAGAGAAAGAGAGAGGGAAGAATTATTGCCGAAAAAAAATTCTTCACGAGGCGAGCTGAAAAGGGAGTGGAAAAGGGAAATGAACCATTTTCGAATGAATTCGACTGAACTTTGAAAAATCGAGAAATACGAAAATCCTGAAGGCCATAGGCTTACTATTTTTGAGAAAAATGGCTCCGAAACCAATTTCGATTGAGTTCTACGAAACATTAAAAAATCGAAAAATACGAATATTCCAAAGCCTATTTTTGAGTTCCCATTTTTGACTACCATTTTTGAGAAAAATGGTTCCGGAACCAATTTCGATTGAATTTTACGAAACTTTGAAAAATCGAAAAATACGAAATTTCCAAAGGCTACAGATTTATCATTTTTGAGAAATATGGGTCCGAAAGCACTGTTGATTGAATTTACAAAACTGAAAAATTGAAAAATACGAAATTTCCAAACGCTATAGACTTACCATTTTTCAGTATAATGGTTCCGAAACAAATTTCGATTGAATTCTACGAAACTTTGAAAAATCGGGAAGTATGAAATTTCCAAAGGCTACAGATTTATCACTTTTGAGAAAGATGGGTTCGAAACCAATTTCGAATGAATTCTACGAAACTTTCAAAAATTAAGAAATACGAAATTTAGATATCTTTCCGTTTTTGAGAAAAATGGGTTACCAATTTCGATTGAATTTTACTGAACTTCGAAAAATCGAAAAATACGAAATGTACAAAGGCCTTTGCAAAACTTGGATTTTTAAATTTTCCAAAGTTTTGTCCCATTTCGGTCAAACTAATTTCGGGAGCATTTCTGACCAAGAAGGATAGCCTTTGCAAATCTGGGATTTTTCGATTTTTCACTGTTTCGTCCCATTTGGATCAAACTAATTTCGGTAGCATTTCTGACCAAGAAGGTAACCCATTTCGATGAAACTATTTTCGGGAGCATTTCTGACCAAAAAGGTGAGCCTATAGCCTTAGCAACTCTTGGATTTTTTTTATTTTTATCCGTTTCGTTCCATTTCGATTAAACTATTTTCGAGAGAATTTCTGACCAAAAAGGTAAACCTATAGCCTTGGCAAATCTTGGATTTTTGGATTTTTTAATGTTTCATCCCATTTCGATCAAACTAATTTCGGGAACATTTCTGACGAAAAAGGTAAGCCTAGAGCCTTGGCAAATCTTGGAGTTTTCGATTCTTCAATGCTTCATCCCATTTCGATCAAACTAATTGCGAGAGCATTTCTGACCAAAAAGGTAAGCCTTGACAAACCTTGGATTTTCAATTTTTGAATGTTTTGTCTCATTTCTATCAAACTAATTTCGGGAGAATTTTAGCAAAAGGTAACCCTATAGCTTTAGCGAATCTTGGATTTTTCGATTTTTTTAATGTTTCGTTCCATTTCGGTCAAACCAATTTCGGGAGCATTTCTGACCAAAAAGGTAAGCCTTACAAACCTTGGATTTTTCAATTTTTGAATGCTTCGTTCCATTTCTATCAAACTAATTTCGGGAGCATTTTTGACAAAAAAGTTAACCGTATAGCCTTAGCAAATCTTGGATTCTTCGATTTTTCAACGATTTTTCAATGTTTCGTTCCATTTCGATCAAACTAATTTCGGAAGCATTTCTGACGAAAAAGGGAAGCCGATAGCCTTTGCAAATCCTGGATTTTTCGATTTTTTAATGTTTCGTTCCATTTCGATCAAACTAATTTCGGGAGCATTTTTAACAAAAAAGTTAACCGTATAGCCTCAGCAAATCTTGGATTCTTCGATTTTTCAACAATTTGTTATGTTTCGTCCCATTTCGATCAAACTAATTTCGGGAGCATTTCTGATCAAAAAGGCAAGCCTTACAAACATTGGATTTTTCCATTTTTGAATGCTTCGTTCCATTTCTATCAAACTAATTTCGGGAGCATTTTTAACAAAAAAGTTAACCGTATAGCCTCAGTAAATCTTGGATTCTTCGATTTTTCAACGATTTTTCAATGTTTCGTTCCATTTCGATCAAACTAATCTCGGGAGCATTTTTGACCAAAAAGGTAAGCCTTGACAAACATTGAATTTTTCAGTTTTTGAATGTTTCGTCCCATTTCTATCAAACTAATTTCGGGAGCATTTTTGACCAAAAAGGTAACCCTATAGCCTTGGCGAATCTTGGATTCTTCGATTTTTCAACGATTTTTCAATGTTTCGCCCCATTTCTATCAAACTAATTTCGGGAGCATTTTTGACCAAAATGGTAACCCTATAGCCTTAGCAAATCTTGGATTCTTCGATTTTTCAACTATTTTTCAATGTTTCGTCTCATTTCGATCAAACTAATTTCGGGAGCATTTTTGACCAAAAAGGTAACCCTGTAGCATTAGCAAATCTTGGATTCTTCGATTTTTCAACGATTTTTCAATGTTTCGTCTCATTTCGATCAAACTAATTTCGGGAGCATTTCTGATCAAAAAGGTAAGCCTTGACAAACCTTGGATTTTCAATTTTTGAATGTTTCGTCTCATTTCTATCAAACTAATTTCGGGAGCATTTTTTAACAAAAGGTAACCCTATAGCCTTAGCGAATCTTGGATTTTTCGATTCTTTTAATGTTTCGTTCCATTTCGGTCAAACTAATTTCGGGAGCATTTCTGACCAAAAAGGTAAGCCTTACAAACCTTGGATTTTTCAATTTTTGAATGCTTCGTTCCATTTCTATCAAACTAATTTCGGGAGCATTTTTGACAAAAAAGTTAACCGTATAGCCTTAGCAAATCTTGGAGTCTTCGATTTTTCAACGATTTTTCAATGTTTCGTTCCATTTCGATCAACTAATTTCGGAAGCATTTCTGACGAAAAAGGGAAGCCGATAGCCTTTGCAAATCCTGGATTTTTCGATTTTTTAATGTTTGTTCCATTTCGATCAAACTAATTTCGGGAGCATTTCTGACCAAAAAGGTAAGCCTTACAAACATTCGATTTTTCCATTTTTGAATGCTTCGTTCCATTTCTATTAAACTAATTTCGGGAGCATTTTTAACAAAAAAGTTAACCGTATAGCCTCAGTAAATCTTGGATTCTTCGATTTTTCAACAATTTTTTATGTTTCGTCCCATTTCGATCAAACTAATTTCGGGAGCATTTTTGACCAAAAAGGTAACCCTATAGCCTTAGCAAATCTTGGATTCTTCGATTTTTCAACAATTTTTCAATGTTTCGGTCAATTTCGATGTAATTTCGGGAGCATTTCTGACCAAAAAGATAAGCCGATAGCCTTTGCAAATCCTGAATTTTTCGATTTTTCAATGTTTCGTCCCATTTCTATCAAACTAATTTCGGGAGCATTTTTGACCAAAAAGGTAACCCTATAGCCTTAGCGAATCTTGGATTTTTCGATTTTTTTAATGTTTCGTTCCATTTCGGTCAAACTAATTTCGGGAGCATTTCTGACCAAAAAGGTAAGCCTTACAAACCTTGGATTTTTCAATTTTTGAATGCTTCGTTCCATTTCTATCAAACTAATTTCGGGAGCATTTTTAACAAAAAAGTTAACCGTGTAGCCTCAGCAAATCTTGGATTCTTCGATTTTTCAACAATTTTTTATGTTTCGTCCCATTTCGAGCAAACTAATTTCGGGAGCATTTCTGATCAAAAAGGTAAGCCTTGACAAACCTTGGATTTTCAATTTTTGAATGTTTGGTCTCATTTCTATCAAACTAATTTCGGGAGCATTTTTTAACAAAAGGTAACCCTATAGCCTTAGCGAATCTTGGATTT
This sequence comes from Rhipicephalus sanguineus, assembly GCF_013339695.2. Classification (NCBI taxonomy): domain Eukaryota; kingdom Metazoa; phylum Arthropoda; class Arachnida; order Ixodida; family Ixodidae; genus Rhipicephalus; species Rhipicephalus sanguineus. The sequence continues at coordinate 131,412,648 of NC_051182.1, forward strand.
TTCGATTTTTTTAATGTTTCGTTCCATTTCGGTCAAACTAATTTCGGGAGCATTTCTGACCAAAAAGGTAAGCCTTACAAACCTTGGATTTTTCAATTTTTGAATGCTTCGTTCCATTTCTATCAAACTAATTTCGGGAGCATTTTTGACAAAAAAGTTAACCGTATAGCCTTAGCAAATCTTGGAGTCTTCGATTTTTCAACGATTTTTCAATGTTTCGTTCCATTTCGATCAAACTAATTTCGGAAGCATTTCTGACGAAAAAGGGAAGCCGATAGCCTTTGCAAATCCTGGATTTTTCGATTTTTTAATGTTTTGTTCCATTTCGATCAAACTAATTTCGGGAGCATTTCTGACCAAAAAGGTAAGCCTTACAAACATTCGATTTTTCCATTTTTGAATGCTTCGTTCCATTTCTATTAAACTAATTTCGGGAGCATTTTTAACAAAAAAGTTAACCGTATAGCCTCAGTAAATCTTGGATTCTTCGATTTTTCAACAATTTTTTATGTTTCGTCCCATTTCGATCAAACTAATTTCGGGAGCATTTTTGACCAAAAAGGTAACCCTATAGCCTTAGCAAATCTTGGATTCTTCGATTTTTCAACAATTTTTCAATGTTTCGGTCAATTTCGATGTAATTTCGGGAGCATTTCTGACCAAAAAGATAAGCCGATAGCCTTTGCAAATCCTGAATTTTTCGATTTTTCAATGTTTCGTCCCATTTCGATCAAACTAATTTCGGGAGCATTTCTGACCAAGAAGGTAAGCCGATAGCCTTTGCAAATCCTGGATTTTTTTATTTTTCAATGTTTCGTTTAATTTCGATCAAACTAATTTCGGGAGCATTTTTGACCAAAAAGGTAACCCTATAGCCTTAGCTAATCTTGGATTATTCGATTTTTCAACGATTTTTCAATGTTTCGTCCCATTTGTATCAAACTAATTTCGGGAGCATTTTTGACCAAAAAGGTAACCCTATAGCCTTAGCAAATCTTGGATTCTTCGATTTTTCAACGATTTTTCAATGTTTCGTCCCATTTCGAACAAACTAATTTCGGGAGCATTTCTGACCAAAAAGGTAAGCCTTGACAAACCTTGGATTTTTCATTTTTTGAATGTTCCGTCCCATTTCGATCAAACTAATTTCGGGAGCACTTCTGACCAAAAAGGTAAGCCAATAGCCTTTGGAAATCTTGGATTTTAGCACCCCTGACGTCACGGGAATACTTCCTGTTGGTTCGCCGAATATTGTTGTTCTACGCGTGTTTCGTCCGCAGATCCGATCCGCCAGAACCTTGCAATATATCTTTGCCGTAAAAAGCAAAAAAAAGCCAGAAAAAATCAGGTGTAGGGATTCGAACCTACGACCCAACGTTCGGAAGGAGACCGTTTTAACCACTGAGCTAAAGCTGTGCATTTTTCGTAGCAGTCCGATCGGCACACTTCTTTGTGACATTTGTGATACTAACATGAAAAAAAAAATCTGACGTCCCAGCTGTCGTCACGCTGGTTTGGGTATCGGAAATTGCGGTCCGTGTAGCATGATGCGATAAGGCGGAGTGCACAGGCCTGCTATCTAGAAGGCGTTGCGCGCGTTTCTTATATATTCTTCACCAACACCCTCACTCGGCTTAATTAGATACTGCGTGCACCTACCGGCCTAGGTAGTCGCTGCTCTTTTGCTCGGGATATCGTATATGGGGAGCAGCACGAAAGACAGACAGACAGACCCCCCCCCCCCTACGACATTGTCACGTGGTGTGACGGTGACGAAGGCTGCAGCAAGAGCGTGAAATACGTAACTCTTTATTTGGGCGAACTTGTGCCCGGCAAATGAAAAGTCTATGTGCAAGCAATTCACTCTGTACACTGATAGCAGCGAGAACAGGCGTCGGCCGTCGAGTAATCTGATCAGCAGCAAAGCGCGCCGGCATTCTATACCTGTGGCATCGAAGGTTCCATCGTTATCGTTGATGGCCGGGTTAGTTCCATAATAAACTATACTGTTCGCGTTGCGTGCTCAAGCTAATCAGAAGATGCAAAAATAATCTGGAAGATTCCCAGACATTCGGGCGCGGTTTGCGCAAGGCAGTATAGTGTAAGGGACCGACTACATAAATATACAAAAAGAAGTGCGCGTGGCATTATGCTCAACCAACTAGCCGAGAAGTTCACCTTCGGAATGTCCTCGCTGAGAGCGTCGGTGGCAAACGGCGTTGGCACCACAGGCTCCTGCTGCTCGCTTTCTTCTACATTCAACTGGACATGAAACTTTCGCAATCGCAATTCATAAGAAACGCATAGGGGTACTGGGACATTACGGCTTAGATCCCAATCGGCAGCTCCGTTTTCCGTCAAGAATATCTCGAGCGGAGGAGACGCTTCTGTGCCGCCTATGGCTTGGCGGGGTCTTCGCGAATGCGCACTCCTTTCTGATTGGAATGGCCAACAACTCTATATGCAATAACTTCGGCTGCGAAGAAACCATCGTCCATCTTCTGTGTGAGTGTCCCCGTTTGAGTGCACCAAGAGAAGAACTTTCGTGTGAGTTAGATAGACTCGATCATAGGCGTGCGCACAGGGGGGCGGCCGCCCCCCCTAATAACCTAAGAGGGGGGGGGGGGCGCGAAATCTGCCGCGTACATTGACTTACAAGGGGGGGGCGCTGCGATGAACCTTCTCCCCCCCCTAATGGTGAACCCTGCGCACGCCTATGGACTCGATGACCGCCCCTTTTCCGGAACAAAGGATTCTGGGACAGTGGCCGAGTCCGTCCACAGCACAGAAGGCTTTGAAAGCATTATTGTGTTTCTTGCTGACAACTGGTCTTAGAGACAGACTTTGAGCAGTGTCGTGTTCTCCTTTCCTTTTTTTTCCTTTTCTTGCTCTTCTTTTTTTGTAGCATCTTTTTTCTATTATCTTCTATACCCCTTACCCCTTCCCCCAGCACAGGTAGCCAGTCGGTCTGAGAACTGGCTAACCTCCCTGTCTTTCCGCTTGTTTCTTCCTTCCTTCCTTCCTTCCTTCCTTCCTTCCTTCCTTCCTTCCTTCCTTCCTTCATTCATTCATTCCTTCCCCTTCCTTCCTTCCTTCCTTCCTTCCTTCCTTCCTTCCTTCCTTCCTTCTTTCCTTCCTTCCTTCCTTCCTTCCTTCGTTCCTTCCTTCCTTCCTTCCTTCCTTCCTTCCTTCCTTCCTTCCTTCCTTCCTTCCTACAGTGGCGCTGCTATTCGTTAGCCTCCATCGGATCGCGGCGTGCGTAGACCGAGTGCGTTTACTGAAAAACAGCCGGGGAGTAAAGACAAAAATGACGAAAATAAATTGTCTTAGCGGGGCAGGATTTCAACCCAGGCCCTCTTGCTCCAAATGCGAGCGTCTCAACAACTGGCTACATACCCATGGTTGTAGAAAGTGAATACATTTGAACGACATGAATGAGTCCTACCCGTGGTGCAAAACAAAAAGTAAGGAGAGAACTCTTTCTGTGACGGCTTCGTTGACTTTCGCGGTTGTTGGATAAAAGCCCTCTGCTGGACAACATACAAAGTCAACACGAAGAATCGTACACATCACAAAATGCTCATTTGCGACAATTTCATGCCGAACAGGGGTTTCGCCGCGAGCTCTTTTAAGGTTGAGCAGATTTTCCACATGGGCTTCTTGATACAGCATAGCGAAGGGAACAGCGCAGATAACGACGAGGATGAAGAAAGGCACAAGTTAGACAACCGATAATCTCAAGGTATTCTTGAATGATGGTCGTTCTTGCTGGAGTTATCAACCGCATGGGAATAAGCCAATTCTCCCTTTTCTTTCACCGCATTCCAAGACTAGTTAAGCGTAGCATTGTGAAATCTTGCTTCATGAATTCTTTACGCGAATCATGTGAACGCAAAATCGCAGACATTTTTCAGGAGCAATCTGAAAGGCTGACTTCGGCCGGTTATCCTGAGCATGTGCAAGTTTCAGTCGCCGATTTTTAGGACGCTAATGTAGTCCAGCCTTCTGACGAAAGACAGAATTTCGCTGTAATTCCGTATACGAATAAAATAGCGCATAATCTCACAAGGCAGAACGTGGACGTGTTTTTCTCGGCCCCAGAAAAATTGAGAATTTTGTGCAAAATGTATGTCCCAGCGTCCAGAACCAATCGTGGGTGTACTATCGAGCACGCAAATAAATTTAGATTTTGTTTGCATTCGCAATGTAGTTTACCGGCTACCCTTGTCCTGTAGAAAATATTAAGTTGGCCACATTCGTCGTTGCGTAAACGTTAGGTTGAAAGAACATCTTTATAATGTTAATCGGTCAAAACAACGGTGGCTCTCTGCTTATCGTAGCACGTGTGGAGGTAGGCCGAGGTTTTCTTATTGTATCATTGTCGCAAAATGCAGAGATCGCAGAACACGCGAGATCATCGAGGCAGAAAAGATTATTTCTTTCAGGGATGATCGTGTCAGCGCCCACCCCCCCCTTCTGTAGCGCTCACCGATACACAAAAGTTGTGCTTAGGTTTGTTCACTTGATGAATTTTTTGCGATATCATTGTGCTCCGTGCATGGCTGCTTTACCCCTGTATAACTGTCCAAAGAAATAAACTGATGGATGTTCAGTATGTACTCTATTCTGCCCCCTCTGGTCGTTTGCGCTCCTCCTCAACCATTTCTATATCTATCTATCTATCTATCTATCTATCTATCTATCTATCTATCTATCTATCTATCTATCTATCTATCTATCTATCTATCTATCTATCTATCTATCTATCTATCTATCTATCTATCTATCTATCTATCTATCTATCTATCTATCTATCTATCTATCTCAAATCCTGAGACGGACATTAATGAACGCACACGCTTACGCATATGCATATAAGTCATACGAAAAATAATAAACTCTCCAGCCACTTATAGTCCAAAATTGCTAAAGTTTAACTTTAAAAACTATAAACTGACCCGACGTTTCAGTCCCGAAACGTCGGGTAAGTTTATAGTTTAGGGCGAAGCTCCTTAAGGCGGCACCCGTTCGTCCCTCGCAGTCGTAGTAATGCGTAACCAGTCGTAACGCTAGTACCAGATCTTGACCTCCAAGGTGGTGCCGGTGGGAGATTTTTCCTGTGCGTTGCTGCACAATAAAAAATTCGCAGCGTGCGCGTTAACTAAAAGCCGAATTCTTCTGTCTCTCATTCCCCATTAGCAGCCATTGGCATGTTCCAGTAGGAAACGTTAGTAGAAGTAGAAGTGTAAGTGTTAGCTAAAAGCCGACTTCTTCTGTCTCTCATTCCCATTAGCAGCCATTGTTTACCTCCAAGGTAGTGCCTGGTGAGATTTCTCCTGTGCGTGATTAAACAATAAAAATTTTGTTCGAAACGCCGTTGATTGATGAAATAAACCAACGAAAGACGCCAGATGTTTTGTAAAAGCAAAACGAAACAACGCCAGATGTTTCTAAAGCAAAACGAAAAGACGCCAGCTGCTTAACGAAAGAGGCCAGATGTTTTCTAAAGCAATGGTTTTCTAAACAATGAAAATTCACAGCGTACATGTAAAATTAAAGTGAGCTGCAAGTCGTCATAACTCATCGAACCTTTAGTATAAACGCGCCCGATCTCACGTCGGTGATGATGTACTGGGCAGAATTCACGGAAGATTCACGGTTTACCGATGAACCTCCGCAGCTTCGTCCACTCATCATCATTCACTCCGTGGATATGCTGTGATTTTTTTAAAGTTTAACTTTAGCAATTTTGGACTATAAGTGGCTGGAGAGTTTATTATTTCTCTTATGAATTTTCACCCAGCCAGACATATCTCTGTCGAATATGTTCACATTTAAATGCATATAAGTTTGTGTGTGAAAACGTCGTAGTGCATAGACCGACATTCTCTCGCTGCCCTCCGAACGCGTACCTATACCTCATTTTCACATACTTGGCTCTCCTTAAAAGGGCGTCCGCGTCGCCGCTTCTTTGAATTGAATTCTCGTTCTTTGCAATGACCATCGATTCTTAGCCGCACTTCGGAAGGCTTCCAAGGCCACTGTGTTGTGCATTCAGAACCTCCATCGATCAGCACGCCAAAATAAACTCATCTTCGGACGACGAAAAGAAGACGTCTGTCCACTTCGCGCGTGGGCCGAAAGAGTTACGGTCAAGCAACTATAAATACAACCAACAGCAACCACAACAACTGTATGCGTAGGACTCGCCGGCTTCTAACAATGGCATCCGAGAAGGAATAGCAATAAAATTTGGCGACGGGGGTAGGTGCAACGAAAGAAACGTCATTAAATAAGCATATCCTCAAGAAGAAGATCTAGATGGAGTCAAACTACCCCTGAAGAAGAAGATGCTTCAAGGAATACTGCTGACACAACAACATCAACAAGACAAGCGGGCCAGTTGCATACTGACTTGACGCGTGCGAGACGGCTGTCATCGTCTGCGAGGGGATAGCCGGTAATAATGGCGGCAGCGCGTCGCCGAAAGGCATCGAGCCACTAGATAACCCTCATTTCGCTGACCGGTGGCGGGCCCGGAATTTAAAAAGAAAATGCAGGACTGTGATCATGGAGGAAGCGGCCACGTATCTGAAAAAAAAATCAACGTGCAGTACAGAAACGAGCAGCCACCCACTGAACGTCCACATCGCGGCGCTGCAGGCATGCGAGGCTGTCGTCTGCTGCATGCGGGACAGGAGGTTTCTGTCACAGCCTTTGAACGTTACAGACCATCCGTCTCTTTATAACTTCTGTTTCGTTCTTTTTCGTGTCTTCTGCAATGCACCGTAGCAGACGACATTACTGGCGTACAGCAACGTCGTCTTCCAGTTATCCGTGTCTTCTGCAATGTATCAGTGCAGTGGGCAGTAGAGGAGTACAGCTGCATTGTCGGCCAATAGGCACAACATGCGTAGTATTACCCATGTTTACCTTCACTGTTGCAGACTATACATTTCTGTTTTGTTCAATCTTCTTCTTTTCCTTGTCTTTTGCAATGTTCCACGCAGACGACAGCAAAGTAGTACAGCCGTCTCGTCTGCGAATAGCTGCAAAATGCGTAGAGTTTACCTAGAATGTCGCAGGCGAAACATTCTTTAACCTTCTGTTTTCTTCTTATCCCTTTTTCTGTGCGTCGTAGCAGACGAAAGCAATGGTGTACAGTCTCGTATTACAATAATCCGTGCTTCCTGCGATCGGCTGCTTTAGACAAGACAGCAACGACATACGTGACGTGTTCCATTTTGTAATGTGCAGCTTGTACGCCCGGTTCTCACCAGCGGCAAGTCGTTCTCTTTTTCGTTAACTGGCATTTCTCTTTATTTTATGACTAATAAACTTCAATAAAATATCGCAACTAACGTCTCCTTCGTTGGCCCCCGTTTCATTAACCGTTGGCTTCATATGGGTACGTATTTATCTTTCTATTACTTTATATTACCTGAATTTATGATGTGCGCTAATGGACCCTATATGCTGTGTGCCACCCTGAGGAACCCCAACCATTGGCGTTGGCAGTACGTAAATGAAATGAAAGTATCTTTTCGCACCTAAAGCTGTATATATATGTACGCTTTCTGGTTTTTCTATTCAAGGTCTACATGTACTTTGTTCTTCATCGCTTGCAAATTCCAAGGGCAGCTTCTGCGATTATCTCTCACGTGTCGTCTGGTGAATTTGAGCCAGCCAGCGGCATCACATTCTTCGGAGCACAGAGGCGACGCCGCGCGGCGAGGTTTTAGGAAGCTCTACGCAGAAGGACAACTTCTCCCGACAATCAATTCATAGCTGCGGCACGTGCTCGCCTGACTGGGGGCTGCCGGGAGCGCGTGCAGCGGTGCTTTTAATAGAAACCGCCGGGCGGCGGGCTAGATCAAAAGGAAAGATGCCGGCGCACGTTGGCGACAGAGTCGTTAAGCCATATCGCGTGGTTCCATTCATCTCCATCAGACCGGTACGCGAAAGTCGCCCACTTGTTGGTCAACGTCAGAACGCTATCTCTGCTTTCGTCCACAGGCATGCCTCCCCAATTAGGCCGGGAACCCACGGACAAACCACGCACACACACATAAGCCTTTGGTACAACGCTGACCGCAGCAAACTATAACCTAACTTGAGCACCGCACGCGCCTTTGTCATTTCCATGCTCCGTCGACGCGAGTGGCCCATCTCTCTCCCTTTTTTTCCCCTCTGACAGCGTGTAATTGCTAAATTGCGGCTTTACGGCGTTGACAAGTTGCCGAGGCCTCCGCAAAAGAATGTAAAAGGCACACAATGGCACGAAACGCCCCTCACGGCCGCTTCGAATTAACGATTTCAAAAAAATGAGAGACAGAAACAAAATGGCGGCAGACCCCTGCAGATCTAGTTCTGGCCGTATGCGCGATGACCGAAACTCGTGCGGAGGCTAAAAATAAGTGCGGTGAGACGGCGGCGAACAATCGCTAAAACCGAAACCACGCGCTCGCCGACAGATACTGAGCACCGCGACATCGAGGCACACCTGGCAAGACAAAACAGAATTCGATAACCAAAAGAAATACGACTCTGAGATAGCTTTTGAAGCGGTCTTCGAGAAGGGAAGAGCGGTGTGGCTTTTGCCATATCACGCTCACCAAAAAAGTGGGACGTTACAGCCCAATTTGCCATGTTGTCTATCTGTGGCGTGGTTGTTGAGCGACAACAGCAATCACAATAACAACAACGACAACAAAGAGATGCCTGTAGAAGCAGACGGATCAAACGCTCGAGTGAGCAGACGACAAAAGCTTCCGAAAAGAGAGCAGATGACAAGAACTGCCTAGTGAGTGAGCAGACGACAGGCACGTGTCGTCCCGAGCGCCTTCTGGCGAACTGCTCCGGTCGCAAAGAAATTGTGCTCCTGCGCTGTGGCGGTCACGGTCGCGTGGCTTCGCGTGGCCGTTCCCTACTGCATTGTGGGGTGCAGCGTTAATTCACTCGGACTACGATGACGGTGCCTGCGTTTATGTGCAAATTTTTACTTCGGCTCCGAGATGGCAGTTCACGGGTGTCGTGTACGCGGAAGAAGAAGAGCTCGGGTCACAGACAAAGACAGACAGCTAGCCGCACGTATATGCAGACGATGTGAAAGTGGTGATCCAGATGAGCTGGTGTTGAGCCAATTTACCGTGGAAACTCGGTCGTTTCGAGAGTGTGACGTGGAAGGGGGCGTTTCTCTACGGTAGTCCGCGGGTTCTCGGAAGACGCGGTCATTTCTTTCCTCACTGTGCACCCTCGGGAACTGGAGATACGTGCTTGTCGCTGGACCGAAGCACGAAGTTTCGCGTTGACAATAATAGGTCGATATATGGCGCCTGTTGTCCGCCTGCAAAGCCGGCGTATTCAGCCACTAGAGAAAATAGTTATGATCCACCCTTTTGCAGCATTAAAGCACCCGTTTGAACCAGCATGACCCGTCCGTCTGCAGCATGAATCGCGGAGCATCCATTTGAAGCTACAGAAAGTTTCGTCGTTGACCGGAAATTTCGTCCTCGCCCAGGATTCGAACCCTGGACCATACCTGGACCGGCAACTTTCTGGTTCAAGGTTGCTCTGACATCTCAGCTAAGCAGGAGGCTAGGAGACGCAGCCATATGGCAAATTAATGGACAATTCGAAGCATACAATATTAATAACATTATCAACAAGAACAGATTATTAGAATTCAAAAGATACTTACGTTACAATATAAAAAAAGTTTGTTCGGAGTCTACGCCGTTTTGTGATGCTGTGAAGTTAGAATTCAGTCATGCAAAGGGCCAAGCAGGATTTCGTGCAGGCTACTCGACAAATGACCATATTCACACTATATCCTTCATACCCTTCATATATTACGAGCAGGCATTTGATTCGGTCGAGATATCTGCAGTGATGCAGGCACTACGGAATTAGGGCGTAGACGAACCCTATACAAAAATACTGGCAGAAATCTACAGCGGCTCCACAGCCACCATAGTCCTCCATAAACAAAGCGACAAAATTCCAATAAAGAAGGATGTAAGGCAGTGAGACACTATGTCCCCATTGCTATTCACCGCGTGCTTACAGGATGTTTTCAGGGCCCTAGATGGGGAAGAGTGAGGGATTCGAGTTAAAGGAGAGTACCTTAGTAACCTGCGGTTCGCTGATGACATTGCATTGATGAGAAACACAGGGGTCGAATTGCAACTCATGATTACTGAATTGGGCAAGGAAAGCCCCATGGTAGGACTGAAAATTAATATGCAGAAAACTAAAGTAATGTGCAACACTGTCGGAAGAGAACAGCGCTTTGCGATAGGTAGAGAACAGGGGCGTAGCCAAGGGGGGGGGGGGTGTTGGGGGGGTTCAAACCCCCCCCGGAAATTTTTCAGTTTTGCTTGCGTATATATACACGCACACATACAAACGCACGCACTAACATACATAAAGTATGGTTGAACCCCCCCCCCCCGAAAAAAATTTCTGGCTACGCCCCTGGTAGAGAAGCACTGAAAGTTGTAAAGGAATACGTCTACATAGGACAGGTGGTAACCGCGGAGCCGAACCATGAGACTTAAGTAACTAGAAGAATAGGAATCGGGTGGAGCACATTCGGCAAGCATTCTCAAATCATGAATGGTAGTTTACCACTATCCCTCAATAGGAAAGGTACACAACAGCTGGATCTTTCCGGCCGTTATCTAAGGAGCAGAAACCGAGAGGCTCACAAAGAGGGTTCAACTTAAATTGAGGACGACGCAGCGAGCTATAGAAAGGAAAATGATAGGTGTAACCTTCAGGGACAAGAAGAGAGCAGAGTGGGTCAGGGAACAAACGTGTGTCAAGGATATTTTAGTCGAAATCAAAAAGAAGAAATAGACATGGGCAGGGCGTGTAGCGCGCAGGCAAGATAACCGCTGGTCATTAAGAGTAACAGACTTGATTCCAAGAGCAGGTAAACGCGCTAGGGCGAGACAGAATGTTAGGTGGGCAGATGAGATTAAGAAGTTTGTGGGTATAACGTGACCACAGCAAGCACAGGACCGGATTGATTTGCGGAACATCGGAAATGCATTGGCCCTGCATGCAGTGGGCGAGTCAGGCTGCAGCTGATAATGATGGTATCACGTTCGAAACATTGAGACGGCTTCATAACCAGTCAACGCACTCAGCTAGAGTGCTTGCGCACAGCGACAGCCGACCGTACTCTATAGATCAGAATATTCATCGCTTGTAAGGGGCAGCCATCTTTCGACGGGCGCTGCGGGCCAGTTGGAGGATCGAACATGCACGATAGCATTCGGCCCGTCCTTATCGCCTTATCACCATCAGCTGTGACGTTACCAAACCCGAAGCCCCAGATGTTTCGGTACGTCACAGATGCAGCCCCTGCAGATCCCAGTTATCACCAGCAGCCCCTGTGCTGCAGGTGATAACTGTGTTCAAGATTATGTATGCTTACTCTAAACGCGAGTGTGAGAGTAAAATTATCTTGTCTGTATAGTAACGCAGAACATGGCCAGAGCATGTGTGCTAGCGAGCAATACTCTGCATTGCACTCAGGGCAGTGTGGGTCGATGTCCGGAGCAAAGTGGCTAAATTGACCTCTCGACGGGGATGATCCCGTCTGTAACATTCTGAGCGTAGAAGACTGGGGTCTAGTGAGCGTGGGGTGTGGGAGGGGGAATTTCCTGCGCCCAAGCTGATAGTACTTAACGATTTCGTGAAAAGGAAGCAATGGGTCGGAGTTGGGCTCACAATCCGTACTGTCTAGCGCATCGGGACCATCGCGGAATGTGAGACCTCGCGCTTGGTCATGAACTAGCTCATTCGAGTTGGGTTTGCTGGGATGTACATTGTTTCCCATGCGCACCGGGAACCATGCGATAGTATGCGAAGCATCAGGTGGCCTTTGTCTGATTATGGCCGCCGCCTCTTTCGAAATTAAACCAGATCGAAAGGCCAGTATGGCTGATCTCGAGTCGGTATAGACGTAAGGCCGCGAGGGGTCGGTCATGGCGAGCGCGATGGCAACCTGTTCAGCCGCAGACACCGTGATGTGTCTTACCGAAGCTGCATTACCAATTCTCCCATCAGGGTCTGCTACAGCAGCTACAAATGAATCTGTGAAATGCGCCTTTTAATAAACAAGAGGACTGGGAGGAAGCCCTCAAAAGTGGCGATCTCCAGGAACAACTAAGGGCCGTCCAAAGGGCCCGCGAACGGGCGGAGGAGCATGGTCTTCCGGTCCCAACGTGGGCGCGGCCCGCAACTACGAGTTTGTAGTTCCTTTGGACCTTAATAAAGTTTGTTGACTGACTGACTGACTGTATAGTGTTACCTTTAGCAGTGTAGCGCACTGCACGCCTCTGCAAAACGCAGTCCCCCAAAACGAGACCTTAGAAGCAAGGTACTCGCTGCGAAGCGCCACCGATTCTAAGCCCGAACTAGGCACACATGTTGTTGCAGCAGACGCAACACTGTGTACTCTCACTACGAAACTGCGGCTGGGCGAGGGGGGAGGAGTTTGAAATAGAGCAGTAGAAATACCGACACAACTCCCTTTTTCTCACAACAGTTTACCACTGCAAACTCTGTGCGCCAAATTATTACGACTGCATTGCTCGAAATCACGCCGCAGCAAAAGAACACGAAAGGAAGCAAGCAAGAAGAAGACGAGTAAAGGAAATGCTGCTGGAATTGGGCAGCAATAAAAAAACTGGCGAAAATTACCCCTACATTTTCGTTCGCAGGCACGAGGGCCAACAATAAAACGGCAGCGTAGATAAACGAAACGAGAAAGAAAAGAGATAGCATCAACACTGCCGCACTGCACGAGCATCCCCCCCCCTCCCGAAAATTGCCGTCACGCGTTAAGATGTAGGCCAGTCACTCGCTAGGGTCTCTCCCGCCCGGGGGCGCTTGTCATCGAATATGTGTGCCCAAGAGAGGATGCGTGATTGCTGCGGCAGGTGCGGCATTCCGGCTCCGCATGAATTCGAGCGCACAAACGCACCTATACGGGTGTAGAGAGGGATCAGACTTTTGCTGCGCCGCCGCCAGTGATTGCGCCCTCTGGCGACGGTCTACAACAGCGCAACGATTTGTGTCCAACGTTGGTCCTGAAAGCACGGAGCAATTTCTCCTCCTTTGACCCCCACGCACACACCAACGCACACTCCATCGAATGTACACCCACCCCCAGTTTTATGTTTGTATATGTACATACATACATCTTCTCTCGATGCTGATGTGTGCCTACAAGCCGCAGAGCTCGACCTCCCCCCCCTTCCCCTGCCACTGCTAACCCTAACTGCCTGCCCCTGCGATCGAGATTGCTTGCTTTATATCGTCTGCTTCGTCGGTACCCGGCGGCTACGCCTGTCATTTCACTTCTACGCGTCTCCTATCCTTCCCACCACTGGGGTGCCTTCGACAGGCGGCCGTTCCTCAGACCAAGTTGCGTGCAGTTACTTGCAGCAAGATCTCGTCCACAGAACCCGTTCAGAATGCTCGGAAGGCTCATATATATACGTCGACGTTGAAGGTAATGCGGGACACTGTAGTCTCAGTCTACCTCCTCGTTCACTAACTATTTGCCAATCTTACGGGTTATTGAGCCCTTTTTATCTCATAAATGGCAAATGCACGGAAATGGCTCGTTGTCCAATGAACGGTCTCGGTTAAACGAACTTAGGGTCTTGAGCCGTTCTAAGGAAATTTTGCAGCTACAGTCATGGCTATATGTTTTTAACACCACACTGAGCGTACTGTTGAAATCAAGAAGAAGAAATGGATATGGGCCGGGCACGTAGCACGTCGGCGGGATAACCGGTGGTCATTAAGGGTAACTGACTGGATTCCAAGAGATGGCAAACGCGTGAAGGGGAGACAGAAAATTAGGTGGGTAGATGAGATTAAGAAGTTTGCAGGTATTACGTGGCAGCAGAAAGCACAGGACAGGGTTGATTGGCGGAACATGGGAGAGGCCTTTGCCCTGCAGTGGGCGTAGACAGGCTGATGATGATGAGCGTACTGTATGCGCACTCTTATGATCTCATTTCGCTTCCCATGCCTAGGGCTTAGCGACTACGGGCAAGTACGAAGGTGCAATCTCCCACATGTGCTGCACAGAATTGTTGCTGCGAAGGTGCTTGAGCGAGTGGCCACGGAGACAGCAGCGTCCTCGATGCCACCCGTCGGTTTTACTTGATCAGACGTGGCCTGACAGTCTGATATCCTTGTGACCTAATAGTTGTTGCGTTTATTATTAGACCAGGCGTACTGTTTGGCAATACAGTTCCCTGAACGGTGTCGCTGACAGCCTAAGCGACCAGAAGGGGGGTGTCGATCAGCCAACGTGCGCTTTGGTCGTCTGCAGCCGTTGCCTGCTATCACAGTCTACAGTCGTCATCTGCAGTTGTCCGCTACGCTGCTAGTGCATGTCCTGCGTAAAGTCCTAGGTATAGCCAAGAAATATTTTTGTCTAGTTTCCTGGTTTTAGCTAGCACTTTATTTCAGACTTGACTAAACGGTTATAACATCGCCCGTTGTCCAACGGTCCTTAGGTTCGACCATCGAACTTGGAAAAGGGAAAGCGTACCTGCCCTAACGTTCGCGAACACGGTTATCTGCCTGAAATTTGAGAGTTTGCAGGGTTCTGAAGTTAGCCTATGGTTAAGTTCAGTCAGGCGATTGGCACTGGGAGGCTACGGAAAAAAATCACGAATGATGCATTGCAAGGTGATATGGATCGGGCTGTGTTTGAGGTGAGAGAAGTGCAGAGCAAAATTTAGTTTTGAGAACTTGGAAATATGGACGGATAATAAACAGGCGGCTGGGGTGCATAAGATATCTGTGTCTTGGAAAAAATTGCACCGGTTAAAGAACAAGTCTTTTTAGGAGTTTGCAACCAAAGAAGGCGTTATTGGAAGTGTGAATAGGCAACCTGTAGTCACCAAATGCAATGTGAGAGGAACAGAGACGATATAAGGAAGGCGAAAGATGGAAAAGGATGAAAAGCCAGCGGTGACATGAAAATGCGCAAAAATATATCCCAATGGAAAATCTTCTGATTTTCCCTTCTGTTCTTTTTCTGTTCCGAAAGAAGAGAACCGAAAAAACATAATGGAGCAAACACTGGCAACAGAACGAGGCATCCGCCTCCAACAAAAGTTCTAGCGGTTACACAGCACATTGTAAAGGAATGCCGGAATATTTATCCAGCAAGACCCATGAAGAGCACCCATCTTTTAGTGGTCATTTGCTTCAAACTGGACGCAAATCATCATAAAATGTAGTACACGCTGTTGGGCTAGTTGGTGCACGTTTTGTATGAATATACACTTGGCGCCAAAAACACGACCACGCAGGAACACATAGGAACTCATAGACAGGGCGTCCTTTGTATTCCTGCAGCATGGTCGTGTCTTTGGCGCCACGGTTACTATGGATACATTATCATACAAAAGTCACCGTTTCACGGCAAGGGCGAAGAAATGAAAATGATAGCAGCGAATCAGAATGATATACGAAGTAAAGCTGCAGATCACTCCTTTAAAAGTGAGCTGCTGTCCTACTCCTAAAGAGCCTTAAATAAAAGAGCAAATACGGGAAAGAAGCTCTGTACGATGCTGTTTCGATACCACAACGGGAAACGTAACCTTTAAATGAGGGGTGTGCGAATATTCGAAACTTGTAATATTCGGTTAAAATAGTTCGATATACGATTCAGTTCGCATGGCACTTTTACTATTCGAAATATTTGAACACCCCAATATATAAGCACAAAGAACTAAACACATGTACTAAATTTCGCAATATTTCATGGACAGATCTATCAATTAGCTTCAGTTGCCGGATCCCCACCTAAGGGCAATTTTAGGAATGTTGTGCCAGTATAAAATGCAGAGGCTAGAACATGGAATTGTTTTGAGGCTGAGTACGTTATTCCAGTAGAGTGCAGAAATTATACTCAACAAAACCACCGAAGGAAATGGGGAGCCACTGCGACGTTAATAAGAAATGGTCTAAAAAAATTGGTGAATCTTGCACCAAACCGCGCAAGGCTTGAAACAGCGAAACTGGACGATTCTGAAGACTAATCTGGTTGCTTCTAAGTTGTTTCTAAGCTTTAGTTAGGAGAACAGGTTGTTTCTAGGCTGCTTCTAGGTCGTTGCTACGCTTTAGTTAGGCGATGCTAGCTTATTTCTACGTTGAGTCTCAGCGCAGAGACGTTCTAGTTAAACCACACACAGTCACAGACACCACACGGATGTCCCAACTCCAGAGACAGAAATTCGCGCTGAAACCAAGCATTCGCGCCCCTCATATATTAACGGACACGCCGTCATTGGCGTAGGAATACCTTCGCTTCGGGGTCTCCAGCCGCCGTTCCCTTTCCCGTTACCCAGTATTCTCTCGATGTACGTACTCGGGGTCTTCGGCTCGCCGCCGTCACTTTGCAGCCATTTGTTGTTGGGCTAACTGTTGCCTTCTTCATTTTTAGTGGACCAGTGGTGAGTAGTGGGATATACCCAATTTCTCTGGCACATTTATTGGGCTAACTGTTGCTGTTGCCTTCTTCATTCTTAGTGAACCAGCGGTCACTAGTGGGATTCACCCAATTTCTGTGGCACATACCCATTTATGATGATGATAGCGTTTGCCTTCTTTATTTTTAGTGGACCAGTGATGAGCAGTGGGATTTACCCCATTTCTGTTGCACATACCCGTTTAAGATGGGGATAATTCTTAGGTTCGTCAGACAGGGAATGATTTGCTAAACAGCTTCGCCGTTAAAATAGGGCAGCTTCGGTGCCAAGCGCGAAGGAAGTGCGGATCTGGGCGGCCTTCTTTCTTTCTTTCTCTTTATTTTTTTTTCGTTCTTTCTTACTCTCTTTCTTTCTTTTTCGCTATTCTCTCAGTTCTTCTGTCTTTTTGTGTGCGTTTATTTCCGTTTCTTTATTTCTCCCCATCTCTCTCTCTCACTATCTGTCTCTTTCTCTTTCTTGCTTTTTCTCTTTCTCTTTCTTTGATTCTCTCTCTCTCTCTATTTCGGTCTCTCTCTGCCCTTCTCTCTATTTCTCTCCTTATTACTCTTTCTATGCTATGCATTGCTCTCTCCCTCCATTTTTCCCTCCTCCTCAACCTCACTTTCCTTTCCCACCCCCTTCATATACTATACTATGCAAGGCTATGCTATGTTCTGCTAGCGCGCCTGGATAGCCGAGTAGTTACGATGTTCGCCTTCTGATCACGAGTACGCGGGTTCGAATCCTCGCCAAGAAGTTTTTTGCCAGGAATTTATCCGTTTCTCTTGCTTTCTGTCTCCTTGTACTCGTTCTCTCGCCCATCAAAGTTATTGCATCCCACGCAGGACAAATCGGCGCACGTGTTCTGGGAGCGATGAAGAAGAGGACGAAGAGAGGGCGTGCCGGTTGATGATGATGATCATTTCTGTTCACGCGTCACGGAGCAATGCTCGGCATAAACAGCGCCCTGTTAAAATAAAGAAACACAGCGACATTCTGGGTTATGCTAATGTAAAGCACTTGCAGTGAACATTGTGGCGATAAGTTGTCATTTCTCCTCTAATTGAGAAAGCATGCTACAGGAATAAAACTATGACGTAAAGATTAACACACCAGCGCTAGGGCGTCTAGTAAGCGGCTGCTTTCGTTGTATGGAGAAACGGTGTCATAAACAAAGGGGTCGCTGCTTCCCTAACATACCGAGGTGCTCTCTATCCTTCATGGTCACCTTAAATAAATGCACATGTCGCACTCTCAAGCAGTAGTGCTTTCCAACGCATAAACTTCCTCTACATTATTTGCTGTACAACGAGCTTACTTTTTCATGTCTGGTTCGCGATTTTTGTCTTTGCAAGTGCTTAGTACTATTCGTATAGGAAATTATTCGAAAGAAAAAATCACTGACGATTACGATACGGCCTAATGCGAATTCTTAGCGCAGCTGTTTGGGTGTTTTGATATTGAGGTAAGTTGAAGCCCTACTGCCTCGCTAACCGGCAGACCGCGGGAGGCAGCGCGTGGGCGCGTTCCACAACAGTCGCCGCAGAGGGGCCTCCGTTCATGCAGTGCTTTATTTCCTTATATGAACGCCCTCGCCACGTAGCTTGGTGATGACGTCATCGGCGACCGCACGACGGCGCGCACTACTGTGGCGCCGCGGGTGCCCACTGCGGAACCTGTCGTCTCGTCACTGTCGTTCCCTCCTCCTTGCGCTCTCCTTGCTATTGCAGTTTTTGATCCTCCACTGCGCTCTGCGTTCTCTCTCTTTCATCCCCGTTCGCTCCGCCGGTTACGACGACGGCGACGCCGCTCAACGCAGGAACGGGCGCCTAGGAGCTGTGCTCTAAAATATTCGATTCGATTTGCACTTGGCTTTCATCATTCAAATTCGCTTCGAAGTCGAAAATTTAACATTGGGCCATTTCTATTTTAAATACGTATGGCATTTTTTCGGCTACATCACAGAAACCGTGTAAGACTTACACCGTGATCCAGGGGCGGATCCAGGTGCCAACTTTGGAGGGGGGGAGGCGATTCTTTCACCTGACCGGGGGGGGGGGAGTGGTAGGGTAGGGATGAGGAGAGAGGTAGAGGGCGGGGACAAGATTCTTCTTCCCCCTTTTGTGTAATGGTAGCAGAAGCAACTTGATAAAGGAGGTGGGCGACAAGCACTGCATGCAGGGGGGGGGTGACACAGGTTTCGGGGGGGGGGGCGATCGCCCCCACCGCCCCCCCTCTGGATCCGCTACTGCCGTGATCACAGCCATTTGGATCGACTGGGTGTCTAACCACAAGCGACGTCAGCAGCACGCACAGTGCGCACTTACAAACTAGCGTGCCAGGTACGTCAGTTCAGCGCCTATGTACAGTCTCGCCCAATACGAGTTGCAACATGTTATCAATGCTCAAGGTCATGCCAGCAGCGCAAAGCGGTACCGACATAGGAAAAGTTAGTGAAATAAACACCCTTTTATGTTACTGGTGTTCTCACAATTACTTTAACGTTTGCCGGTGTCGCCGTTCAGGCATGGCACCACATAACCCCGGCCACAGTGTTGCAACTCATAATGAGCGTTACTGCACATGGAGAACAACGAAAAATAAATATATTGTAGCGGCATCATATGAAGTGTGGGACTCACAAGAAGCGAAGGGGGCCCGCTTCTCATCCATAGCCAATAAAACTAATAGTGGCGTTGTAGCTGCGAGAATACTTCTCGATAGTTTGTGCTTTAAGCCCGCTTTAACTTAATACTCTTTGGAGAGACTGGGAAAAACTGCTGCACCACGTGTTTCAAGACGCAAAAGCGCGTGCACAGCATGTGTCAGCCAACTACAGCCAACACGTTGTTTGCGCCACCTAGACGCTGTTCGGTAACCTTAATGTCGGCCTCCGAGACGGGCATAACATCTGACTTCGGTTGCTCTCTAGGCGGTCTACAGAACTATTTTATCACCGGGGCCTACAATCCGTGTCTTGCGAAACAACATAATGCTTTATGAGCTCCTCTTTACACACGTCCGCCGTTTAATTTGGACAACGGCTTAATATTGGTCGCGGACAAGGGCGGGCAAAATCAATGCTGACAAAATGAGAACTAACATGAGGCTAGCGCTATCGAGAAGTGGTCATATAAACGGCCTGCGAGAGCCGCATGGCCGCATTTTGTTTTCGCTTATGGGAGCCAGTCGTAAGAACCGTGGTCAAAACTGATGCGCGTGCACCTGCGGGACGGCCACTCTGCTGCGTTGCGAGTTGCTCTTTGATGCAGACGCACAGCTTCTGAACATCCTCGTCAGAGCGATTTGACCGAAGTTAAGCGAGTGTGATTTAACAGAACAACCAGTTCGCCCGGCGCTCGTCGCACGCGAAACCAAGGCGTAGCGCCGCATTTGCCAGACTACGCGAAGGTGCTGCCACTGTGAGGCAGCGCGAGAAACTAGCTACGGCTTCCGTGATTGAGGCAAACTCGGATTTGTCGGGCTACAGTGTGCGGCCGAAACGTGGCGCCCCTGCCACCCCTGCCTCCTGTGAGAAGCTCGTTTTTAAAGGGCCCCTCACCAGCCTCTGAAAATACAAAAAACGAGTACAATATTCTCTCCTGTCGTTGCTCGTCTTTCTGGCGCACATCGTGACGCAGAACAGTGATTCCCGTGACGTCTATATAATACATACTATAGATTGGTCCATAGACGCGAAATATGAGATGCGAATTGTCTCCTGCACTGCTTTGCCATGCAGCCGCCCATCCGTTCTTCCTTGCCTCGCATGACTGTCATGCGCGATCAACTGATTCAACTTGATTTTCTGTGTTTCCGACTGCGCAAACCGAGATAACAGCGTGTGACCGACAAGCGCGAGATCTTGATAGGGTCAGCGCTTAGTGCTGACAGGGTGCACGTGCTTTTAAGAAATAAGTGGCGAGGGGGAATATGTCCAGTAGGAAGGGTAGCGAAGGTGAGGAGGAAACCACTCCCTCGTCCTTGAACGCGGGGTGGTGAGGGGCCCTTTAACAGGACTCTGATATCACCCCAACATCGCACTTCTGTTTACGGCCCCCTATTTTTTATTGTTGTTGTTGTGAAGGTGGTTGTACACGCCTACATTACATGAAAAGCCAGCTTTTAATAAGAGTGGTTGATGGCAGTGAATTACACTGGACACATAAGTTCGAACGTCAGTTCTTTTTTTCCTTTTTTTTTAAAGAAATCATTATGGTCGGCGTCTAATCCTGCCTTCCCCATATATTCGCAAAATACCACTTTCAAATATGGCGATCGTATACTCAGATATTTTCGTTTCGGAAAGCAACATCAATGAGAAATGAGATGAGGTTTGGAGATTTCCTTTTAGTCCCTGAATACCCGATTTCTATGTTCTGTATAGCAGTGACGCTATACACCCGATGGGCGTGGACATTCTCAGGTGCAGTGACGAAAATTGACCGTTGGCGTCAGAACGAATGATGGAAAAAATCGTTATCATGCATGTTATGCAGTCACCACATGAGGTCACCATGCCGTCACATATCGTCATGGTATTTGATGTCGCCGTAACGTCATGTTACTGTGAAGCGACGTCACATGATTACGTCATCACATGACGTCGTCATTTGGTCAAAGATGGGCTGATACCGGAGGCATTGGTTCAGAAAGCTTTCAGAGAATGCAATCGGCTGAGTAGAAAAAAAAAGAAAATGGCTTCCGCCTTTGAGTCATCTTAGGCGAATGCATAGGGAACCCTCGGAATTTTATTGCGATAGCAATTATATGGACAGTCTCGACAGGTTTTTGCCGTCGCTGTCATGTCCTTCCAGTATGAAGTCCAAATTGATAAGATCCCCCCGCGCATTGTATGTTCTACCACGGGTAAAAGCGCGCGAGCGGGGGCGACGAACGCGGCCGAAGCAGAGATCAAACGAGACGGCCCATTTCCGTCGCTCGGAGGGTGCATGCGATAACATCACCCCGCTCGGGAGGCCTGCCGTCGAAGCCGACAGGAAACGCCCCGCCCGTCTTTAATTACCATAAAAAGACACGAGGTGGGGGGCGGGGGAGGAGGGGTTGTCGCCCGAGCAGCCACTTTGAACTTTGATTCTAAGGGCGCGGTCGCGATCGCTGGCGCGCGCGCTATCTCGAAAGACATCACAGCGGGCGGCTCGTATACCCTTTTACGTGCTGCGCTGTCAACGCGAAAGGACTATGCGGAGAGCATCTCTCCCTGGAGCGGCCGTATTATCTTACACCAGCGTTTTGTAGTTACGCTACATTGGATACAAAATAGTTAGCTGCCAGCCTCACTTCGTGTAACACTACAATTTGTTGCTGTCGCATTTATTGCTTCGCCCTTGCGGTGAAACTGACATTTTTGTGCAGGACGGAAGGTGAAGGGTGGTGCGAAGTTTGTGCAGAATGGATGGTGAAGGGCGAGGGGAAGGGTGGTAAGACAGGGTAACGAATTGGTTTGTAGCTGCCGCTACGCGAAAGCTTCCTCTCGGTTATTTGTGTGGTGGTGGGAAGTAGCTCCGGCTAAGGGAGGTGCAGGGAAGAATCAAGATGAATCTAACCAGCAGAGAAAGAGTGTCCAGGAACTTTACGTGATACGACCACCGGGTGATCTATTGTTTCAAACTAGCTGGAGGATGGAGGTGGGTCCCTTGTTACAGCTCGATCGTATCGTTGATAATGTGACTGCGTCACACAAGCACTTAGTTACTAAAAAAAAGTGACTAACTTGAAGTGATCATTACCGAGCGAAATGCATGGCAGAGACTATGAAATGGCCAGGTGGTGCGTAAGAATTGTTTCCAATTGCGTATCAGAGCTGTACAACTGCAACGACCAACACTCAGTCCTTTTAAACTACTTTTTCTTTTGCGCAAACTGCATCGCAAGGTACCTGCTGCAGCCGCTGCAGGGGCTTTCTTTCTTTCTTTCTTTCTTTCTTTCTTTCTGCGCCCGCTGTATGGTATGTTTGCTAGAGTGGCGCAAAGCTGCACTTGCCGCTCCTTTTCGACATGATACTTCTTGTGACAAATGCATTGCACTGCTCTATTTTCGCACAGAATGATGCGGCAACGTGTCATATATTCCCTTATAAGTTGATCAAGTGAAATCACTTACCTGTTTTGGCGTCTCCTAGTTTTTTGTTACGCCACCCCACTGTTACACAGCCTGGGACACATGCACACACATACGTGCCCGGAGGCCCAGCCAAAAAATGTTTACGCAGTGAAGTATAATCACTAACTTACGTGACTAAGCAAAAGCGTGATCACAAGTAATTTACCACGTACTCACCTGTGATGTGCAACAAGAGGTACTCATGGGCTTCGAAATTCTTTGTCGAGGAAGGGGCGCTAGAATTAACGGATAACGTTCACTAGTTTAGTACGCGTTATTGGCTTTGACGTCCTAAAGCGTCTCGGGCCGTGAGAGACGCCGTGATGGAAGGCTTCGGATAATTTCCACCACCTGGAGTTCTCTAACGGGCACCGACATCGCACTGGTTGTGCTGATGTTATGTTACTGTTATGGACTGCTGATCCGAAGGTCACGGGATCGAATTCCGACCGCGGCGGTCGCATTTCGAACTCATAATCATATCGTGGTTTCGGGACGTAAAACCACCACAGTTATTATTATTATTACTTGTAACATTGCTCTAGAGTGAACTATTTGTATGATTGATCCATAGACTGTACTGCCAAGGGTTCTGTAGAGCATCTTTTTTGTCTTCGGTGAATACTTGCTCTCACATGTGCTGTGTCATATTGCACGCTCTAGTTGTTACAACATATCCATGCACTTGCAACGTTCTCAATCTAAAGACGGTCAGCATTAAAAATAATTGAAAAATTATTTCTGCTACCAGAAACACCCCGTAATTTGGGACTCCGATTGCATTACATCACCTTTGGTTAATTATTTAACATGCTCGAACACCCAAGTTCACGACCATTTCTGCGCTTCTCCCCCATCGCAACTTGGTCGCAGCAGCTGGGAATCAAACCCGCTGCCTGGAGCTGGAACTACAAGTGTCGGAAGGAGACGTTCATACAAATTTCAGGAGACCGGGAGTATAGTTCTCACATCGGGCAAGTTTTTATTAAATACACGACGAGTAAATACAAAAGACGTCAACAACATCAACAACACCTTCGTGTGCAATCTCCGTACATACGGACACCAGTCGAGAGAAAAAAAAAAACACGAGAGAAAAAATACAAACAGCCGACAACAAACACTCTTTGTTTAGGATAATTCGCCAGAGAGCCACCTTCCCCTTTTAAAACCGAACACCTTTACATTTCTTTTTTTATTTAAGACACGTTATTAGTTTGTAGAGAGGCACGTGTCGCTTAGAACAACGACATCATATGTTTGGGCTGGGTGACCATCATCTCGAGACTGCGGTTCGCATTTCCAAAAAATATCTTTTATTTTTTGCTTCGCAATGGAACGCGAACGAAATAATGTCGTGTGTCTGATATGTGTGAGGAAAGTAAGGTGAGACGCGCAAGGAGTGAACCTCACATGGCACGAATAATGTTGAGGCAGGTAGATGGCAGCACTGCAGTGCCTGCACGCCATCTTCAGGCAGGTCGAAAAGAAACATCGGTTGTGCTACACTGAAGTTGTGCGCATACGTCTGGGTGGGGTACATACAGATTGAAACTCATAAGTGTCGAGAGGATTCAAGGAAGGTGACACGCTTTTCCTGAGTCAAACTTCCATACGTCCTCCACAAGCGTGCTTCGACTCGACGCTCCACCTGAACATAATTCGTTTGCGTGGTAAGTAGCGTCACCCAACGCCCGGACATGTCCCCGAGACTAAGGACACCATGCCGCCAGATCTCGGAGGTCTATGTATTACCAGGCACTCCTCATCAAAGAATAATTGCTTGTCAAAATACCTTCTTCACTGATGCCACCTTCTTCCCAAGTGGGATAAGTGTCATAGGCTGCCTCCAATTACGTCATGTCCTGCTTTTGAGTACAGCGCACGTGAATGTATAAGTGATTCAAATTTAACGAAGCTCTCTATGCAGTCAAATCCTCGTATCCCATTGACATCGTTAAATCGAGTTTTCTCCCAGAATCGAAGTATTGAAGGACGACTCCCCACGGAGACAAGAAGGAGCGTCGCGTGGAAGTACGCGTGTGGAGCGAACACAAAGTCGGATTGCATTCAGTCCTCTTAAGCATTCAGTCTATATGATCGCATTCAAAACTGGATCGAAATTACATTCCGCGAGGGGGCGCCTGTAAAAGGGCGTTATTTTGTTTCGGTGCAGTGCTATTGTTTCCTCTGTGAAACACGAAACTTAACTAAGAAACACCAGAAGCAAGGTCTCGCTATACCACAACGAGAGTTGAGGACAGTGTAGTAGTCTTGTGCAAGTTGTGTACGTCGCATTCTAGACATAGCGGACGACGGAACGCAGTTAATGACGGGCATAGTGTGAACATTGAACGGTTTGTCTCTCTACACGAAGGCTCTAGAGTAATACGATCCGAACTCCACGACATCAAATACGAAACTTCCGCCAGAGAAGACACGAAGTCTACAATATCGCAATACTTGAAGACTGAGCCCGACTGCTTCGTCTTATACTGCTGGGCACACTCGCTATTCAGGCAGTACATACAGGAATAATACACGCGCCATACATCACTCTACACATGAACTCATTAAGCCTAACACATTTGCCAGCTATGGTTAGCACAGTGGAGAAAAATATATCTGAATGTGCAGCTGCTGTTGTATGTGCGTGAACAACGAGTTTCTGAAAACAGGA
Organism: Rhipicephalus sanguineus; assembly: GCF_013339695.2. Lineage (NCBI taxonomy): Eukaryota > Metazoa > Arthropoda > Arachnida > Ixodida > Ixodidae > Rhipicephalus > Rhipicephalus sanguineus. The sequence continues at coordinate 131,437,965 of NC_051182.1, forward strand.
AAGAGAGTATAGTTAGAGATTTCCACGTTTCGGAAAAGGGTTTGTAGTTTAAGGCATGTACACCCGAGCGGGCGAGAAGACACCCACGTGATCAGTGAATCTGGATCCAAATTCACTCCTATCCAGATTCACTCTACATTCACTGAATCTGATTCCCACAGCTTCTAAACTATTTTAAACCTGTATTTTATACTATTTTAAGCCGAGTCGCTGGTACACCGTATCGGTAAAGAATTGAAACCCATTAGGGTATAAGGCTGTCTTTGCTCTTTTGAAGGTGAAGTCGCTTTAGGTTGAGTACTAATGACTGCAGAATCGTTCCTTTGCCTTTAGAAAGATGGTACCACTGTCCGGGCGAAGTTGTGTTCACGTAGCCTTTCGCGTACTGCGGCCCGCAGTGGCATTCCAAAGGTGAAATCGTGCGCAGAAAATAAAGGAGAACGAGGGAACCGGATGTTCTTTAATTTAGCGTCCTGTGCGCAAGCGTTTCGACAACAGCGTTGCGTCTTTGCCGAACATTTCGCCAACAGACGAGATCTTCAACCAGCGGTGTTATTAGGCCTTCACGACAACACCTTCGAGAGTCAAGATTTCAAGAAAGAGGGATTGTTGCCACCAAGACTGCTTCGATGGTGTAAGGGTCTTCGATGGTGGAAGACCGCGCCACCGAATACTTTTACTACAAAAGTGTCAACGCGTTTGTTAAATGTGAATATTGTAAAGAGGAATTGCTATCTCGAAGGTTCTGTCGAAGATTTCATGCCTTCCTAAAGGCCATCTCTTTAGGATGAATGCTTTTGTATGAAGAAACTGTCTTCGTTAACGTCGTGACAAAAACAAGCGTCTTAGGAAAGCCTCCACTTCTGGCAGAATCCTATGTAGGATTCTGCCAGGACATGAAGATGCACCGCGTTGTCGAAATACTGGTGCCAAACTGAAACGACATCCTCTCCCGTTCTCCAATATTTTCTGTACAGTCAAACTATCGGTGTCTACACTAACTACGACTTTTTAAAGTTTCGTTTCCGTACATAGCCATTATGGTAATGTTCTTTTACCTTACAGAATGATAGATAATGCCCGCTGCTCTCCTCAATACATGAAGTGAAACACACAAAAAAAAGTATATTCAAGGCTCCTGATGTGAGTCATGGGTGAGCGTCTTGTAGTGCGTCACACGGTGTTCGCGGGGAACGCGACGAGGCAAAAAACTTTGAGAGGTACGTCGACGTGGTAAAAAATATGCTTTCGACCACCACACCTCGAACGGCTGTGGGGCCGAGTAAAAATTTAGCTTTTTCCACGCAAAAAAGACAATGCGCGCGTGAGTTTCATCTGTGCGCCCAAGTTTTGTACTGAATGAAAACCTGTCGAAAAAACTCGCTGTCGTGTCATCTTCGGCAACACTGTGGTCGCTGTCCACAAAGACGCGCATCTGCAGGCTATGGAATATAGTTGTTTTTGTTTTACTGGTGTGTGTGATATTTGTTATACGATAAGACCACGTCTACATACTCGTCCACCCCTGTAAGTATTTTCTCAACCTCAAAAAAAAAGAAAAGGTAAGCACAAGCAGCTGGGCTAGTTGGTTTTTGTTATAGTTACGTAACGTGACGCTGGCGAACAAGGACATGGACGAGTAGAAAGGCACCATGTACCATTCACCAGCGGACGTAAAAGGACACCGTTTGGCGTTGTTGGTGTCGTTGTAGAAGGATATCATCTACCATCCACCAGACAGAGGACGTACAAGGACACCATCTTGCGTTAGTGGCGTCCTTCTACTCGACAGTGTCCTAGTACGTCAGTATCATACGTGCATGGCTATAATTTATAGAAGCTGCAGGTCCACTGCCTCACGTTCTCTTTCTTTTTTAATGTGTGCGACCTGACGCCTGCAGGAAATACTCAACACCGGGAGAACGACCTCAGCTGTTTTTTTTTACAAAGACTTCACTGCTTCTATGGCCGCCTGTTGTAACTGGTTCACAATGAGGTCTTTAGGTGCATTGATTAAAATTACGCTCATTGAACTAAATGAAGCGTTTCATTGAAGTTTGGACGCTAACATGGCGAGGGGGGGATAGAGGGTAATCCGTTCGATATTATTTAACGATGAGCCAACATTCGCGCAACCGTCAGGACTAGGTTAAGCGTAAGGCATGAGGTGGGAACACGAACGCACGCACTGAACCGTTTTGTAGACAGTCTTACTCAAGGAAACGTTGTGAACGGGATCGGGGTAGGGGCTATTGGGATCTTACATTTACACCGCATTAACTATATACGGGGCAGATACAGTACAGCTTTAACTTAGAGCCTGATATCGAACTGCTACATTTCGTACAGGAAACGTGCAAACAGTTGAATCGAAGGACATAATAGCGATCGCTGCCTAAGTCAAAGTAAGTTCCTAAAGCAAGGGCCCCATTTGGAGATTTCTATCGTTATTACTGAAAGTTGTCCTTGAATTATTTAGAAACAGAACATGGGTTTGGAATCGCTTTTATGGAATACTATCGTCACTGACGGCAATTTCTGAGAGAAAAAACAACAAGAGAACAGGGTTTGCTCTTCCCACCTCAGCGTCGTTTTGAACACTATGCAGTGGCATTATATCTTGGCTGAATGCATGTATGGAAGTCTTAACGCGAACCTTCCCGACATTCATTGCGACTAACGCGGCATCCACCAGCGGCGAACACATCTCAGCGGAGCAAGCGAAACACACGTCACATTAGTCACCAAGGCATACAACTGCTACAGTTTTTCTGACAGACACCACCGCGCACTTCGTACTGCACTCATCGTATTGTCTAGATAGAGTTATTTGAAGACCACACCGTGATGACGTCAGTGGGTGATGACGTCAGTGTTTCTTTGTGTCACGGCAGGCGATCGACCACACAACCCTTCCCGCCGTGCCAATGGAGCGAGCAAGTGCCGCGACGTGGCGCCTCTGTCGCTCCCGTCCCTTGCTCGATGATCCAACCGTATCAGACAGGTTTTCCTGCAGTGTCGCGTGAGGCTAACGCTTGCAGACGATAAGAAGTTTTGTATTCGTCTGCTGCAGCCACCTCTTGTAGACGTGTATACTACGCCGAAGCAGAGACGTCTAAGGGACGTCCAGAGATTTCGGTCTTCTATTTCAACATCAAATGAGCCAGAAAAAGGTGAAAACAGACGCTCACCACCACTTTCATTATTACTTGCGGTAGAGAGGTTGATCTTGGAAGACGAAACGCCACAGCGGTGGTGCGTAATGTGTGACGAGACATCCAGTTACCAGTCCGCGAGGTGGTGCAAATATACCGCGGTATCGGTGAGGCCCTCCAAACATATGAAAGCTGTTCTTTCTAGACAGTGATCACCCTTATCATTGCCAATAGCAGCAGCAGCAGTGGTCAGCGAAGTCTTATACAAATGACCACACATCCTTCTGTCTTCTTCGTACATCTGCTTCGGGCGACTCTTATTTTTTGTTACATTCTTAATCGCTGAAATACTTTCTTAACGGATGAAGTCACTGGAGATGTACCGACGCTCTCGCACTTGGAAATGCCGAGTGACTCAATCCTCGACAAATGAAACTTTCCGTGAGCTCCGTGAACGTCTGCTCTCTCTTCCTCAAGAAATTAACTTTAGCAACCCGTCTTCGGAGTTTGTTGCTTCTGTGCTTTCTGCTGCTTAAATCTCGGTGTCGTACACTTTTTGGCAAAACCTTTTGTTTGTACCATTGTTTGTGTTACATTATGGCTGCCTCTTGCGGTGTACGTGCCACGGCTATATCCATCACTGTCTTATCGTTTCTTGTAGTGCCCCTTGTAACCTCTTGCATTTGTTTGCCATCGTTCTTCCTCGGCTGTGTAACGTCTAGGTCCTGCGAAGAGCAATGGCCGGGGCGTTTTGATGTTATGTGTTGTCACCGCTTCCAGAGTTGGTGGCTCGCTTCGAGCTCCTTTCGGGAGAGCCGCGAGATTTCTCGTCGTCATACTTTTTCCTGAAGGCGTTCCACGACATGCGCAACACACTTTCTCTTCGCACATCGCGGACCTCTGGTTCGAAGCGCAGGCATTGCTCATGCGACGAATGTCCTTATTATTACAGCGAGCAGCCAGGCACAACTCAAAGGTGCCGGCCCCGAGCACCGCACTCGCAAAGCCGATGACCATAACTATCGCTTCAGCCCTGTCCACAGTATAGATCTTCAAGGCCTTATCCTCAGCTTCGTCAGATGCCAACTATTCATATTGTCCGTCTACTCTCCTGGCCTTACCGAAAGCCAGCTAAGCCGAGCTAAGCAGCCAACCAACATCCTATTACACACACCCTTTCTCCCCATAAGCTTCACATGAAAGACGTGCCGGCCATGTACAGCTACGCACTCTTATCTGCCCTAAGAATCCGCACACATCGAAGTACCACAGCCCGCGAAAAGTAGATTACGCTTAGATTGTTTTTGTGACTCGCCGTGGATTCGTCCATCCGGATGGACGAGTCCGGGCCGCTGCCACTAGGTTGGTGCGGCTTCTTCCTGCTGGCTTTTTCCCTGTCTTCATCCCAGCCAGATGGCCGTGATCGCCCACCTCGGGCGTGTGACTTCCTACTGGCTCTCCTTTGCTTGGCCCTCGGCTCCGGACATGATCCAGTTCTGGATCCGCTGCTCTTTGCCGTACTCCGGCAACAGTTCGTCGCCCAGCTTCTTCTCGTGACCCGCCACGGCCGCCGCCGTCGCGGTGTCCCAGATCTCGGAGACCTTGGACGTCCTCGGCGACCGTACCATGAGCCACCGGTCGCCGTAGTACTTGTTCACCTCCGTCACGGGGTACCTCTTGGTGGGCTTGGGTTCCATCAGCCTCCGCATCATGCGCAGCAGTCGCGGAGTGAACCGCTTGAACTCCCGGGGCGTCCTCGTCGTCTTGCGCTTCTGCCAGTCGAGGAACTCGTTGAAGCGGCCGTCCGTGATGTCGGCTTTTTCCCAGGGAAACCTGCGAGTTCAAAGCCTGCGTGTTAACCCTTTCAGACGCCACCTATGAAAAACTGTCTGTAAATGTGTCAAATTGATACAATTTTATTTCCACTCGACATTATATTGCAACAAAAATAATGTCGGAATACGTTAATTTATATGCGTTATAGTAATTATTCCTAATCACTTTGTAATTAAATATCTATTTATTCTGAAGTCATTCATGCTGCGTTTTTGCATAAATCTCAGGCTAGAAATATCTTGCGAATTCGTTTTCGGTTATGTCCGTGTTGAGCAAAGAAAAATGGTACTTTTGATGTGGGTTGCGGGAAGCGGCACATCGAAAGACTCATCGAACATGGTAGTGCCTTCAGCAAAAAGTGATCATATGCAACAGTACACTGCAAAATGAAGTTAAATGAACAGACATTTATTATGCAGGTGGTTCAATTCATCCAAAGCTCAACGTATCTTGCTCTTTCTTAGCGCCTAGTCAATACAAATAGCAAGAACAAGTGGTGTACAAAATTGTGTACATAGCGTCTCAAAGGGTTAAACTGGTGCGCTCAACGTACCTCTACCATTGATATGATGTAGCGCTGAAGCACGCTCACAAAACAAACGAAGGAAGGGAATTTTGAGGGCTCGTTTCTTTCTTTGATACAGCTTTAATGTAAACCAACAAATAATAAAGTCAAGGATGGTATAGGGGACGTTGATTTTACTGTTTTAAGTGTATCGTGGTAATCATGACATAGATGTGAAGAAAGCAAAGTGGACGAAAAGACAACTTGCCGCCGGCAGGGACCGAACCTGCAACCTTCGGATAACGCGCCTACCAATTGAGCTACGGCGGCGGTCGTCCCCCCGTCCTCTTTATGTAGTATTTATGTGCGCGCAAACTCGTAGCCGTGGCGGCGAGTGTGCAACACTGTTTTTGCCAGCTGGCGTCATCAAGGTGAACTTTTTTAACGAGCGGACAGCAGACCAATAAGCCCTAGCATACTACCTGAAGGCATCAAGTCTGCCGGAACGAGACCCTCGCTATGAATGAACGAAGGAAGGAAAATGTCATTTCGCAAACACCAACTTGCCCAGCAACACGTTCTTTTGTACTGACTCTCCAGTCGTGAGTGCGTGTTGAAGAAACAACGCAAAAACAAGACATTCAGAGTAAAACATGCGTGTTAGGTGTGCCAGTTCCTTGTAAAAGAACTCAGTGTAGCAACGCTGCCAACTTATCATGACTACTGAAACTATGATCAGCAAATTACTATAAGAAAGACGGGGAAGCGGCTTAGTTGGCTTTAGATAAAGTGTGATTACACGCATTGTAGTTTTAATCTTTTCTGAGTACCCGTGTCTGCACTGTGTCACACTTTATTATAAATTTAAAGAACTCTTGCAAACTGACTATTACAGTGACTAGCCTGGTCTTGGTTTCCTTTTTTTTTTTTTTTGGCTGGCCCGTTTACTGTAAGCTGAGTCGTAAGCTGGGAACCACATCCTAGCTTTCCTGCCTTCTTTCAAACTGCCCTATCCGTTCCCTTGAAGACCTATTTTATCATTTGTGACTTCTAAAACTCCCCTTCGTACATCTATCCAGGCAACTCTCTTAGGTCTTTACCCTTCCCAAACCAATTTAATTCCCATTGTGCATCTGTAGCGCGACACGGTGCACCTTCACTGAGGATGCCCCCCAAAACCATTACGCCTTCCCATTTTCTAGAATTCGGCTGTACTTTGTTCAAATAAAATAATTTTGATGGCGTTCGGGCCCTCTGGACTGTGGTCGTAACGTATGCTGTCTGTGTGAAACTAAGGCAGCGCAGAAAAAGAATTAAGGACAAAGAAACGGTACACTCGTTTCATGATGTCACAAACCAGCTGAAGCGACAACTTTGTTTCTGCGGTCGGTACTCTACTGCACTATAAGAGTGTTCTTTTACTTAGCGTCGTTTGCCGATAGAAATGCCGTTTTTACAGCGAAGGTGTATAAGGCTAGGTTCTGACGGATCTCGTCCGTACACAAAGGACGCGTAGAACAACAAATTTCCGCGCCCCTCGCCGCAGGTTTCCATCTCCCCTCGCCACCGCTGATGCCTCTTTTCAAAGGCTCTGAATTTGAAATAAAATATCCTTCACGTTTACCTCGCAGTGAGACAGGAGAAGATGAGCATGCCGATTTGCCAGACGTCCGAGCCCAGCTCGACCGTGTAGCCTTCGAGGTGGACAGCCTCCCAGATCTCGGGCGGGCAGGTGGGCAGCGATCTCGTCCGCTTCTTGACCAGCGTGCCGGCTTTCCTCGTGAGCCCGAAGTCGGTCAGCTTGACCTGGTCAGATTAGGAGCACGTCGGCGAGACAGCGTGAACGGCAAGACGTGAAACACAAAGGTCGAGCAAACAATATGGCTGACGCAAGACCCCCTGATCATCACGAATACACTTTGAACATAAACTTCGCATAATTTCATTTCATTTATTGTACTCTCGGGGCCAAACAAGACATTACAGATGGTAGTGCGCTACAGGTTACATGGGAAGTTGTACAACATAAGTAAAATATAGGTGCATAATTCACTGGGAATACACTGAGTGAAAAATGGAAGAAGCTATCACAAGGCTATAAATCAACATAACATATACAATAAATACAAAATATAAGGAAATGCATGAATAACAAGACGTACGGAATATACGGGTGAATAAAATCGCATTCTAGTTAGTAATGTTTTTAAGGCCTCACGAAATAAGGAATTATCACATAGATAAAATGTTCCTGGGAAGGTGGTTTGAAACTCTTGTGACGTCCGAGGAATGAATGACTGGTAGAGTGTGTGCTGCTAGAAATAACGTAAACCTTATCAGAATTATCGATGTGACGCGATACAGTGCGGAGTATGAATAAACATGTCATGCAATGTTGTGTGGTAAGATTTTTATGGAAATATGATAAACGTGACATTTGATGCCTAGGTGCAAGAGATGAAAGTGCAACGTCATTTTCCATGGCTCTTATAAGCTGGCAGTTCTGTTATAACTGGAAAGAATACAACGAGCTGCGTTATTGCGAACTAGTTTTCATGTATTGATTAGGTTACACGGATAACTTCTGTTAATCGAATGAATGAGCAACTTCGTTTATCCTTGTTTAAAGGGAAGAGGGCAATTGGATAGAGTGTGGGGGGAGGAACTTCTTTAAGTAGCCCTCCTCTGCCCTCTTAGCCCACTCCAGGATGGCCTGAATGTCGGGCCTCGAGATGTCCAAGGCAGCCTCCCACTGCTCCTCACTAAAAAAATAAGTGTTTTAGGAAAGGGGGAAGAGGGCGCTTAGGGCACCCCCACATTATGTACTTTAAGTCTGTTGTGGAAGATGCGCATAATTTACAAAAGGGTGAAGAGTCAGTGGAGATAAGGGGAAGGAAAGGTGCGAGTCTGCAGCTGTCGCCCCAGAATTTCACATCTGCACGGAGATTTGTTTGCACACACTACCATTTAGAGCACTTAACCTTTCTGTGAATCGAGGAACGTATTCAAACCAGAAGAACGTTGCGAGATCGTTGCTTACCTTTGTGAAGTCCTTGCTGAAGATGAGTATGTTCTCGGCTCGGACGTCTCTGTGCACCAGCTCCTTGCTGTGCATGAACTCGAGGGCGGGGATGATCTGCCTGAGGACAATCTTGAGGTCGCGCTCATCGATGCCACCGTAGTACTCGACGGCGTGCCACAGGTCTCCGTACGGCGCCACCTGAAAACAGGAGAAGACATGGACGCGTGAGGTACGCGGAAGTCAGTGAGTGGGCTTGGCGAGTGGCATGTCTAGGGATTACTCTAACACTATAAAAACAATACCGTAGGCTCCTCACGTGATATATTAGATGCGAAGTATCTTATGGTGGTGGTAGTAGTGTGCGGCGTGACCACCCTTACTGCGCATGCGCAAACCCTCTCCACACACCTCCACAAACCAACGTAATCAATGAACTGAGATAGAACAGTGTTCCGGTTATAACAGCGATTACCCATCAGCAGCCAACATCAGTCACCAGTAGCCATTGCTTTGTCAACATTACTCAACAGATGACGAACCATAGCCTGTGTCAGTGGTACTCCAGTAAATATGGCAGTTGAATTCGTTCAGAATGTATTATCGACATCCTGGATATTATCATACCCCGCTACAGAACGTGGGGGAAAGATACCTAGGAAGACATTGATCGTCTTCAAAACATGCTCCCTCTACCCCACATACAAGCGAAATTTTTTTTACATATTTACCCGCAGCTTCATACGAATGCCTTGAGTAGGAGTCACTATCGTATAAATCTAACCGATATCGAAGCCAAGGAAGCAGTGAAGGAATTTATCTGTTGCTTTAAATACCAGTAGATATTATAAGATAGAACTAACGAAAAAAAAACGACTTCCAGCAGGTGGGAGACGAACCCGCAACCTCCGTCCACATCAGAATGATGTGTTTGATCTACTCTAGGAGGGCAAACGTAGGAGGGTAACGTTGCGACACACAGCGAATAGTCGCCAAACAGAAGGACGACATTACTGCGAGGACGCAGATGGCATCGAACATACCATGAAGATGTCGCCTCATTAGTGTACGCATTTGTATTTGTTCCGATGTTATTCCGACCATGAATAACCGGGCGTTGTGGCTTTGGTGCGACAAGTGAGGTTCTTCGGACAGGGCAATGGATACGGTTTCGAAACAATGACTTCCGGAAGTAGGTGGGCGTAAGACAGAGAGGACGGTCGTCCGAATCATATTTATTACTGGTGTGGAATATTAGAAAGCCTTGCCTTAACCAAGGGCTTCCGGCCAGCTACTCAGACGCTGGGGAAGTGAGGGAAAAAGTAAAGAAAAAAAGGGGGAAGTGACGACGGTATAGGGATGACAGCGAAGACTCGAAAACAGGAAGCACGTCTAAGATAAATTGCGAAGAATTCGCAAAGGGCCCTGGTAGCCAAGAGTGACAACGCTATGGCATAGAGCCAAATTTTACTGCTTTATTATGATAGGGATGGTATCGTCGCGAAGAGTGGATGAGTGCCATGTGTACAATCAAATAAAATAGTTACTGACTGTCCTGGTCGGGCTAATATTAATCTAAACATCTGCGCAATTTAGATGTCCCGCTGCCCGGATCAATGGGTAGCTTTGGCATCGGTTTTAACCGCCTGCTGGAGATATTTAACAGACTTCCAGATATTGCCGCGCAGGCACTTTTCATTCCGGATGCCGTGGCTTGAACTCGAACCCGCAACCTTGCGTTTAGCACGGAACAACGACATATCCACTCGGCTGGTGAAATTAAGGTAGAACTAAGAGAAAATCGAGTTGGAACTGAGGCAGAACCCTAAGCACTTAATATGTTTATTATAAACGTCTACTAGACGTCTCTGCCAAGCCGATTACGAGACATCCGATACCCCTAAAGCTTTTTTTTTTTTTGCTCTTTTCACCAAGAACACCAAGGCAGTGATGAAGCGATGCTCATACTGCGTAAGCTTTAATAAGTCATACTATATACGCTTACCATTAGACATGCGCTAGATGTCCACGCCAAGCTGGCTGTCAGGCAAACCTTTATAAGGGCCTGCCTGCAGACTAAATAAAGAACACTTTCGACTGGCGCGAAGCGAGCAAGGCAGCGTTGCTATTTCGAAGCCGGTCAGTGAAGAGCATTAGTCACGCCGTGCATGTTTTAACTGCAATCGCCGAGTACACTGCCTTTTTCATTCGTCGCTACAGAACTGGACAGCGCCAACACAACCCTGCGCATCCGGCAGAAATGCTACTGTGCAGAGGAAAAAAGACCGTGTTTTCTTTTCGTTCACTAAGAGTGAAAGAAAGAAGAAGCAAAACGGCCCGCTGGCTGTTGCTGCTGCTGCTGCCTTGCATAGGCCAAGCGCTCGTAAATTATATGCTAGCTTTCTTGCCCCGACTGACTGCGACAGCCAACACCGCCCACGCTTTTAGTGTTCCCTTTTTTTTTGCTTTTAGTTGCAGCGGTGCCGATGACATGACCGCCTGGGACAGCCATATTTAACGTGCCTTACTTAGTTGCCGTGTAAATAGGACGAGGCAGAAAATAGTACCTTCGTCAACAGGATACTCAAACCAAACGTCGGATGAGGTGACATCGATCAACGATATATCTCTGATTACACCCACACACACCATACCGCTCCACCCACTTTCTGTCGAAAGCTTATTCAATCGACGAGTATTATCGATGTCTGACTACCGGCTTAGTTTGTCATTACTTTTATTTTTTTCTTACTTTCCGATCTTTGAGAGAGCAAAACAACAGATCGTTGATTCTCGGTGTGTTTGTGTGTGCTTTTTTATCTCCTTTCAGAGTTGATATTTGTGGATGGGACAACTTCGTCTCTGCGACTACGTTGTTTTTGCAACCTTAGACAGACAGGGGCATTTACTGGTACACAAGATCGTTGTCTTTGACCTTCAACGCGATGGCGTGAGCGTATTTATAAGTTGAAGGGCACTTTGTGTTCTGAATTCGCTGCATCGCGACTACGTTTCTTATCCGAAGAACGCTATACAAACGTTATTAACTATTTTTGTTTCGATAGGCTTGCTACGGACCAGAATAGGGAGACCCGTTAACAGCGCAAAATATATCGGTAAAAGTTTTCGTTTAATGTGGCTTAGGCCTGGCCTACAGTGTGCAGTAAACGTCGGTTGTATAGTCTAGCGTTCGCGCTCTTTCTGTACTCTGTATAATGTCACTAATAACAAAGCACGTCACAAATTTCAACACCAAGGGGCAATGCATAAAGATGAGCGACCACCTGTGAAATAATTCATTTCTAAGATCGATCGATCGCTCATTTACACATAGTAGCCTTTATTTTACTCACTAGCATCTGTATATATCTCCATGAAACAGAAGAACTTCCACGCAGTGAGTTGCCAGTCTAAATATATTTAGCTTACCACCTTTAGCGTCGTGAGATCAAGCCTCGGTCACCAATTTGTGCGAGCAAGAAACCTGTCCACAAGTGCTGTAAAAGTCCTGTGCCAAAGTGAGTGATTATCCATCGATGTCGTACCACTGGAAGACTTTCATGCGAGAAAAAGATGTGTCCATATATACTGTGCCCTTTGTACAACGCATAGTAGTGATTTGTTACCAACGTCGTGTACCATGGAGAAATAATAGAGCACGAGAAAATCATCAGTACATACATACACACAGAAAAGGTGGGAGCCAACGAATGGAAACAATGCACTGTAAGTATCGTATAAATGGGACTGATTTGCCTCAGACATGCTGGCCGACGTTTCTGCAGGTGGACCTACCTTTGTCGAAGGAGCCTTGTCATCCTTGGCGTGTTAGTCTTAAGAGCTAGTCGTTGACGTCACGTTGATGTCACGTCTTAAGGTGGCGACGTCAACGACTAGCTCTTTGACATCAACGTCATAGTCGTTGATGCAACATCATAACGTGACGTCAGCAACTGACACTATCACAACCGACCCTCCGAAGATGACAAAGCGCCTTTGGCAAAAATAGGACCTTGCACCGAAACTTCGGCCAGCGTGTCTGAGGCACTTTATTAGTGGCACGAGCAAGGAGCGACACTTTTGTTCCTCTTCCAAGCACTTCCGGTCGAGAACTTCCTTCCGGTTTTTCGAATACTCCTAAAAAGTATTCTCAAAAATAAAAATCGATTGCTCTGGTTCAACTTAAGAGTTGTAATGGATACAAACGATATCGGAGCATAACTTTAAGATAAGGACCAATTAATTATGAGTATAATTAATGAAAATCAACTGCCTCAGTTCATTGAAAAATCGTGAGCAGCTGGGACCCTTGCGCCACCTGGCGGAGCAGATCTGAACCACACACTTCTGTATACGTGGCCTCTGAGATCCACTTCGTCAGCGCAAAGAAACAAAGTCAACCCAAGGAATACACCAGGGAACACGACCGAAGACGTGCGAGCGCCTCTACCGGACGCCCAAGTCAAGGATTAGGGTGGCCTCCATAATGTTTCCCGTTCATACGCGTGTATATATAGAGAAACGCGTGACACGTACCTCCTGTGCGAAGTAGTAGTGCTCGGGCGTCTCGAAGCAGACGTCGTACGTGTCCAGGATGCTGGAGTGCGGCGAGAGGAAGTAGCTGTAGTGGAACTCGATCAGGAAGTCCCTTAGGGTCGTGGTTGCACGTGGCACGGCCTTGAGCGCCACCTGCGAGCCCGTCTCGCGGTGTCGCGCCAGCACAACCTGCACAACACGAGCTTGGTGAGAAAATATTCCAAAAGCCCGGGGAATTCATCCTAAACTTTTTCAATCACCGGCTTTACTCAACTTGAAAACATAACAAGAGATAGACGTTTCGCCCCCTCTACGGGTGGCATCGCCAGTACACAAATGATATCAAAATGTCTATCTCTTGTTATGTTTTCAAGTTGAGTAAAGCCGGTGATTGAAAAAGTTTAAGACGAGCTTGGTGGTCATGATTACGAAGTTACGCACCTCTTCGGTTGCTTGTAAGCCGCTACAAAAGTTCAGTGCCGTGTTTCCTTGATGTATGGCCTGTGTGATACGGTTGTTTCACCAAATGCTGCGTTCGCACTCGTTTTTCATAGCTGCTTGCACATATGAATTTTGATTATGGCCTCCACTATAAACTTTGGCTTCTGGCCAAACAGTGTTCGCAGATATGTATGTATTAGCGGCAATTAAGTTCAACGAACGAACGAACGAATGAGAAGAACGGGCGCTACGTCTTCGCGTTTCTTGATGGAGGCGCGGTTGGCTACTCACCTTGCCGTAATCTCCGGAGCCAATTTCCTTGATTACGTCATAGTGTTCCTCCATCTGGACCGCCTCTAGCTGAAGTTCACGGACTTTGTGGATCGTGGCCTGCTGCTTCGATTTGTCCATCACGTCTGCATTGTAAAAGAAAGTACAGAGGTTTGGGGAAAGAACAGAAGTGCTCATTTTAGTGAAGCGTGCGGCTGGGGCGGTCAATCAAGTGAAGGCACTTCAACGCTGAAATTAGTAATGCGGCAAGTCGAAAGAAAGAAAAACGCTCATGGTAAACGCGCGATATGTCATTTGTTGAGACAGATTTTATTTTCTTGTCGTGCAATACATTTGTCTATCGAATAGGAATTCATCGAACCAATTCCGATAATGACATAGGAACCTATCCTAAGACCGCGGTCATAGCGAAGGTTTGAGCACCAGAGCAATGAATGCATATTGCCGATTGTCAGCAAACACAAACGAAAAAAATTTTTGTGGGCGTTGATGTAAAAATATTTCAAAAAGATTCTAGGGTTTTACGTGTAAGAACCACAATATCGTTATGACGCACGCCGTAGTGGGAAACTTCAGACTGGTTTTCACCGCGTGGAGTTCCTCAACGTGCATTTAAATCATCAGACAAAACAGATGAGACAGTGAGCAACTATAATGAAGTGCAATAACGAAACACGAGCAATTAATTTGACAACTAGTGTTCATTAAGGCACAACAAAGTGAAAAGGACCCGAAAGCATGTGTAGCGGCCGAGTACTTCAGAGTTGAAACGAAGCGATAATAGTACAGCCGTCCGACGTGGGTAAATGGCACGTCCCATCGCTAACCATCTTGCCTAAAAAGGTAAAAAAAGTGAACTCGACGGCAGACTTGAAATATAGCCAGGATGCTGTAGATTGTAGGGGTGTGCGAATACTAAATTACGAAACGAATACGAATCGAATAGCGATGAAACCGAATCGAATGTGAATACGACTCGATACTATTCGAATAGTTTTCGAATAGTAAGGCAAATGTCCGCATTGCAGCCCTGCCGTTCCACAAAATTTAATTTGAAACAACTGTTAGCAACTTAAGCAAAGGAACATTACGAGTGCTCTTAGTCAACAAAAAATACCACAGTTATGAAAACGGAGGTAAGTTCGTATAATGCAGCGACTAGGACAGGCGAGGTATTTCGTAACTGTAGGTTGAAGCACAGTAGTGACTATCGCATTCAAGGTGGTACTTTGTATACAGCTTCTAAATAAAACTGACACATAAAATTCGGCAGATCCCACGTACCGTGGGAGTCGATGTTATGCGAAGCATGCGGCGGGTAGGTGACTGTGGCGTAACTTTTTTTACTGAGCGACACCTTACAAAATGGTGCTAAAGATTTGTATAAATTTTATACGCACACATATATATGTTGAAGAGCCGCATATGTGTTATATATCCAGTTGTTTACGGTTGGGTAACGCTGCCAATGGCAACGTGGGTATTGCCAACACCAGAAGCGGTAAGCTGATATGTAGTGCTTATACGTGTCCCGAGAACGCACGCACGTTTCACGAACCCGTGTGCATGGGTGCAAGAAGTTCTTGACAGTTCTTGAACAAGGGCATCATAACCGTGATCAGTGAGCACCAGCAGCTGGTCATGACTTGTTGTCGGATCCGGTCGTGATCGCGGAGACGAGGGGTTCATGTGTAGAGAAGTATGAGGTATAGTACAGCTGTTGGAAATCGTGGATGCCTCGGTCACTTCGTCGACAAATTGCCTGTCGATAGAGCCGCCGACATGTCCGAATCTGAAGTCACCCTTCGCGTTGGTGAGGTATATGCCGTCGAGGCTGGCAGGCCTGGAAAGTGCTACGTAGACCAACATCAGTGGATGGTGTTTGTCGTATTCGTAGACTACCTGGGCGTATGTGCCCTACGTAGCCTAGTCTACAAAGCGGCTGTCAATCAATCTGGCACCATCCTCGGTCAGCATGAGGCCATCGCCCAGCCTCGTAAGGAATGAAGAGGACAGTGCGTCGTTCTGGTGGACGAAGTGCACTATACGGTGCGGTGATGTGGATGTCATATGTAACTTTCGTTAATGTATTCCTCCCGGGTCGAGCACTGGTTCAATATAGATTGCTGAATCATAGGAATACAAAGGTAATGTTTATTAGACTGCTATAAAAGCGGAGCCAACACTGGAACTACAGACGTTAATCTGATATGACGCCTGTATCGTAGGAGTACACATCGTAGGAGCATCATGTAGTGGTTGTTGCTTTCTTGTAAAAGTAGATAGCCAGCACCACAACCACAATTGACGTTGCAGCGATATTACGCCTTCGTAGGCTGTTTTTCCAAACCAGTTTATAGACCTGCCGTGGTTCAGTGGTAGAATACCTGATTGCCACGCAGAATGCTTGGGTTCGATTCCTGCTGGGATCCTAATTTTCATTCTTTCCATTCTTTGAGTCAACGCTGCCTATGTTGGTTTTCCTTAACGCTCCAGCATTTAAGTAGTTACCAATGTCTATTCTCGCCGTTCCTGGGTAGATATAAACTGTCAATCACCTGTGGCGCATACCCATACACCGCGGCCCGTGGTAAACTGGTATGTGCCACACGTGTCTAGTGGAAATGGTTTGACGACGTACGCGACAGGATTTTAACGTTATTCATGTCATGATCCGCAATCATATTTGTCAAATCCTCTTACCCTCCCATGCAAATTTTGATCTACACCAAGTTAAGGAGGCGATCATGAGAGCACCCAGACGTAGGCGGCTAGATAGATAGATAGATAGATAGATAGATAGATAGATAGATAGATAGATAGATAGATAGATAGATAGATAGATAGATACGTAGATAGAAACGCTGAAAGTGCCAGAGGTTCGCTAAGAAATGCTTCGCATTTAAAAATTAAACAGCGTTCAACCGAGCACCACACATATAGTTAAATGTGCAATGAAACAGATAAACCACCTATCGCAGCATGTGCCTTCGCACCAAAAGCAGCTAGCCATCAGTGTTGAATACTGTACCTGCAAGAACAATTTACACAGACAACACCTGGCTCTGTTATTCATGTACACGTGTGCAAAAATTACACTGCTAGATGAAGCTGAGTGCAGCCGAAGATGTCCTTCGGTTATTACAACATAAAGACCGGAACTGGCGACCCCTCGCGGTTTAAACGTTTCGGTTCTTCGGGGTTCTCCCGTCGGGGCTAAATATTCGAAAATTATTCGCTATCTCGAATATGCGCTATTCGATTCGAACAGTGAATCGAATGGAACGCTGTTCTGTTCTTTTTTCGATTTTTTTTGCGAATATTCGGACACCCCTAATAGATTTTAAAAACTTGGAGCACGCTTGAGCTTCGCCTTCAAGAGTACACCGCGATAGCGTAATCGGGCCCCGTGCGCATCGCCTTCTCAATTGCTAGCCTAGCTTCGGTTCTCGGTGCATGCAGCAATCAACCGTGCCGCTAGGAAACGAACGTCTCTGCGCGTAACAGTGTCCGTTTCAGACTATCCTAAAATGCCTACTGCTAGTACAGTTGCGCAGCGCCCACTACGCCATAATTCTTCCTTTTGCGAATCACCAAAGGGCCCACTACGCGTCCGTAAGGCAACACGCGAACCTACGCAGCTGCCCAGTTTGTTGATGCCTTTGCTGATGATGATGGTTAAGTATGTCTGAGCGCTTTCTAATGGGTGCGCCTTTAAAACACCCACTCCTTGCGTAATTCCCATGTTTGGACGCCTGGCGCGATTTTACGCTTCTGCCACGCAATATTACATGCGTTAAAGGAGTCTCCTACTACTACATGACTTTCGCATAGTGTTTCTTTCCGAAACAGTTTCAAGCAATGGCGTGGCTCTGTGTTTTTTCTGTTTTTTTCTTTATTGCCTTGCAAATCAAGACTATTTACATACTCACAAAAAAATGGCGTGGCTCTGTGGTAGAACACCTGTTTGCCACGCAGAAGGCCTGGGTTCGATTCTCAATCGAACCAAATATTTTATATTATTTATTCTATTTGCATCTTTCTCAATTTTTCGATCGTGGACAACGCTGATTTTTCGCTCACAACCAATGACACCGACGTCGACACCGGAATTTCTGCGAAACGAGCTCTTTAACGCCATCGCTTTAATAAAGGGACTGATGCATGATTCCAATGAGCAAGTTACGTGACTACTGATCGTCGGCTTCAAATAGGATGCTAATAGACATCGACGTCATTGATGTCATCGAGACGGACGTAGAGAAAACGTCTTGAGCCGCGAAAGACCCGATCGTTGGTCGACAGTCGTCATCGATGCCGTGGTCCGGCCGTGCGCAAGCGCAACTGGCCGAGCTAACGTCACGAGAGGTCTATGCGTCGTGACGTCACGCATAATGCGCACTGTCTGCCTCCGCTTGACCCGAACGTCGTCGCTTTCCGTTTGAAGCCAACGTGGCCGAATTCGCGGAAGAACGGTTGTTGCGACACACCACTCTCGACCGCGTGATTGCGGAATCGCGTCGAAGAATAGGACTTGTATTGACGTAGCTGCGCGAAGAGCAAAGATAGCCTGTCGTGCCACTGGAATATTAAACAGGCAAAGTTCGTTCACCCGCTGCCTCATTTAGCCATCGCCGTTGCGGTTGTAATTACTCGGCAACGTCACCGAGTGAGTGGGACTGAGGAGGTGAAGCAGTGCTTGACTGAGTGAGGAACACGGTCTCTCATGCATTTGCCGAGGACGACTTGAAGGCCAAAGCCATCTTCTCTTCTCACTCGTTTGTATGGATCCCTTCTCCCCGAAAGGCTTTCTGCACGCAACGTGATTTCGCACTGCCTCCGGGATCGGAGTTACTGGAAGCTTTCTGAGCCTCACGTGATTATGCAGTGCCTCCGGGATCGGCCCACCTGATGTCATGTGATGACGTCATCACGTGACGTCACGTACCGTAAAGTTGTGATCACACCACAAATGTCGGCGATCTGTGACGTCATCATGTGATGATTTCTCGCGGCACTCATGTTTACGCCGTCAACGCGGAACGCCGCCGACGGTCACTTTTCGCTTTTGATGAGGCTTCTAAGGCATTCGCCTTTAAAAAATGGCAAAGCTTGCACTAAGTCGCGCAAGGCTTGAAACAGCAAAGCTGGACGATTCTGAAGCCTAATCTGGTAAGTTCTTCTAGGTCGTTTGTTGGCTTTAACTACGTGATGCTAGATTGTTTTAGAGCAAGCAAGCCAGGCGACAAACCAGGCTACCATCTCCGAGAATTTCCTTGAAGATTATTATCTATCTCTCTAGGTTACTTCTCAGCGCAAAGAGGTTGGAGTTAAACCACAGACAGTCACAAGGACGACACGGATGTCCAAACTCCAGAGACAGAAACTCGCGCCGAAACCGAGCCTTCGCACCTCGCATAGATCTACGGGCACGTCGTCGTTCGCGTAGGGCTTCCATCGCTTCGGGGTCTTCTCGCAGCTGCCGTTCCCTAGTATTCTCTCGTTGTACTTATACCGCTGAATCACTCCGTACAGATGCTTCAGCGAATCTGAAACGTTCGCCACGGTGTTTATCACTGGGTTAATTAATCCCGATGGTTTATTAAAGATTTTCTCAATTGCTGGTTACCTCTTTCTAGAAATCTGAATTGCTGTTTGCCTCCCGTCTGTTGCTTTCATTTTTAGTGGACCAGCGGTGAGTAGTGGGATTTGCCCAATTTCTGTGGCACATACCCTTTCATGATTATCATAGCTTTTGTACACCCCAAAGTTACCACTGCCCGCTTAAACAACTTCGCTGTTAAAAATCTCGCTACGCACCTGGGTATGCCTACTGAGCATGCGTTTCTTTCATGAGCGAGTTGTTTGGTGGTCGCAAGTTTGAATTAAATTATGGGATCTTCAAAAGCACGATTTAATTGTGAGGCACGCCGTTGTAGCGGACTCTGGGTTAACTTCGACCACCGGAAGTTTTTTTTCAAGTGCACCTAAACCGAATTACACGGGTGTTCCTGCGTTGCATCCTGGTCTAAATGTGGCCGCCGTGTCTGGGAATCGAACCCGCGTCTTCGTGTTTAGCAGCGCCAGATGTTACCCGCTGAGAATCCACAGCGGGTGTTTGTTTGTTTGTCTGCTTGTTTGTTCGTTTGCCGGCTTGCTTGCTTGCCTACTGTTTGTTTATCCAGTCTCTCCGCGTCTGTTTAGCGGACTTCAAGATGGCTGCCGCGGTCAGTCCGCAACAGCCACGCAAAGCCCAGCCAAGTCTAGGCTGTATCCAAGGTCCGCGTGATGCGTCCTCCTTCGTATTCGAGTGTCACGCGAGTAAACACGACTCGTGGCCAAAGAAAAGACGCTTTGCCGCCGCACCCATCTGCCGCCTACACCTACCACCTCAGCCCCCATTCCAGCCATTTTCGATCTGCTGTTAAACGCAGCTGAGACGTGACCGTACATTGCGCGTGTCGAGTGCTTCGTTCGACGGCGGGCGTCAGCTGCCAAGAAAAACACGCAAGGTTGCCTGCAGGAAGAATATATAAAAAGAAAGAAAGATAGAATGCATAGCAGCAAGCTGTGGGCGTTGCCTCCGTTTCGGGCCCAGGGTTTCGGGCCCTCACGGTAGGTTAGGAAATAGTGCGTTAAGTTCATAGGATAGCTAGCTGACTGGGCTAGTTGCTTATTCGTACCGAAAATGCGAAAAAAAACCATGGGGACGAAACGCGGACACACTTTTCAAGAGCTGACTTCCAACTGATTATTTCATTGACCTCTTGGTGTTGCTCTCTTTCACTCTCAGTGCAACTTTTTTCTTTATGACTACTCCCACACATGCACACAACATATGAACGCTAGTGCGCTGAAGTATGTGTGAGCAGAAGTAAGTATATGTGAGTATAAACGTGAGCCGACATAAGGCTGATAGTAATGCTGAATTTGAGTAGATAGGAGTAGATAGGAGTCAAGCTGACAGTATGGCGAATATGTACCACAGCAATGGTTGATTTCGTCGTATTCACCATCTTGTCCGCTCTAATTGGCCCAACATAAGGCTGATAGTAATGCTGAATTTGAGTAGATAGGAGTAGATAGGAGTCAAGCTGACAATATGGCGAATATGTACCACAGCAATGGTTGATTTTCGTCGTATTCACCATCTTGTCCGCTCTAATTGGCCCAACATAAGGCTGATAGTAATGCTGAATTTGAGTAGATAGGAGTAGATAGGAGTCAAGCTGACAATATGGCGAATATGTACCACAGCAATGGTTGATTTCGTCGTATTCACCATCTTGTCCGCTCTAATTGGCCCAACATAAGGCTTATACTAATGCTGAACTTGAGTAGATAGGAGCAGGTAGGAGTCAAGCTGACAATATGGCGAATATGTACCACAGCAATGGTTGATTTCGTCGTATTCACCATCTTGTCCGCTCTAATTGGCCCAACATAAGGCTTATACTAATGCTGAATTTGAGTAGATAGGAGTAGATAGGAGTCAAGCTGACAATATGGCGAATATGTACCACAGCAATGGTTGATTTCGTCGTATTCACCATCTTGTCCGCTCTAATTGGCCCAACATAAGGCTGATAGTAATGCTGAATTTGAGTAGATAGGAGTAGATAGGAGTCAAGCTGACAATATGGCGAATATGTACCACAGCAATGGTTGATTTCGTCGTATTCATCATCTTGTCCGCTCTAATTGGCCCAACATAAGGCTGATAGTAATGCTGAATTTGAGTAGATAGGAGTAGATAGGAGTCAAGCTGACAGTATGGCGAATACGTACCACAGCAATGGTTGATTGCGTCGTATTCACCATCTTGTCCGCTCTAATTGGCCCAACATAAGGCTGATAGTAATGCTGAATTTGAGTAGATAAGAGTAGATAGGAGTCAAGCTGACAATATGGCGAATATGTACCACAGCAATGGTTGATTGCGTCGTATTCACCATCTTGTCCGCTCTAATTGGCCCAACATAAGGCTTATACTAATGCTGAATTTGAGTAGATAGGAGTAGATAGGAGTCAAGCTGACAATATGGCGAATATGTACCACAGCAATGGTTGATTTCGTCGTATTCACCATCTTGTCCGCTCTAACTGGCCCAACATAAGGCTGATAGTAATGCTGAATTTGAGTAGATAGGAGTAGATAGGAGTCAAGCTGACAATATGGCGAATATGTACCACAGCAATGGTTGATTTCGTCGTATTCACCATCTTGTCCGCTCTAATTGGCCCAACATAAGGCTTATACTAATGCTGAACTTGAGTAGATAGGAGCAGATAGGAGTCAAGCTGACAATATGGCGAATATGTACCACAGCAATGGTTGATTTCGTCGTATTCACCATCTTGTCCGCTCTAATTGGCCCAAGATAAGGCTTATACTAATGCTGAATTTGAGTAGATAGGAGTAGATAGGAGTCAAGCTGACAATATGGCGAATATGTACCACAGCAATGGTTGATTTCGTCGTATTCACCATCTTGTCCGCTCTAATTGGCCCAACATAAGGCTTATACTAATGCTGAATTTGAGTAGATAGGAGTAGATAGGAGTCAAACTGACAATATGGCGAATATGTACCACAGCAATGGTTGATTTCGTCGTATTCACCATCTTGTCCGCTCTAATTGGCCCAACATAAGGCTTATACTAATGCTGAATTTGAGTAGATAGGAGTAGATAGGAGTCAAGCTGACAATATGGCGAATATGTACCACAGCAATGGTTGATTGCGTCATATTCACCATTTTGTCCACTCTAATTGGACCAACATAAGGCTGATAGTAATGCTGAATTTGAGTAGATAGGAGTAGATAGGAGTCAAGCTGACAATATGGCGAATATGTACCACAGCAATGGTTGATTGCGTCGTATTCACCATCTTGTCCGCTCTAATTGGCCCAACATAAGGCTGATAGTAATGCTGAATTTGAGTAGATAGGAGTAGATAGGAGTCAAGCTGACAATATGGCGAATATGTACCACAGCAATGGTTGATTGCGTCGTATTCACCATCTTGTCCGCTCTAATTGGCCCAAAATACTGCTACGCGTCCTGTACAATTGGTTAAAAATGACTACGTTACAGAACACGGCGAAATTGCTTTCAACGTCTTGAATAGCACGCCAGGGGGCGTTATTGCTGGCGTGTGTTCTGTCATAACACGGCGCCAGCTCTGATTAGTGAATAAAAACTCCCGGACGGCGGATTATGACAATCTATAGAGAATTTCGCCTCCAGTTTTTTTAAGCTTGCCAGCTTTTGGCAATTTTCGTGAACAAAATTTTTTAGCCCCATATTAAAATTTCACTTCCTATGGTCACTTATAGAACTAGAGATTCTTTCACGAATACAAAAAAATCTCACTTGACCAGTCTGTTTTCCCAGAAAGCGGTTTAGGGTTAATATTAGGTTCACATGAATAGACTCGGGCATCGAAGTTAATTGGCCACGAGCTGTAGGCCTGTAAGGCTTCCAATAGACGTCATAGCTGCCCTTTCATAAGAGCTCTGATTGGCTGCGCTAATTCCAATTCCTGCGCTTGATTAGGGCTTGTATTTGCCAGGGCTAATGAGAGATATAACTGACGTCAGCTACTAATTGCATTCAGCATTCAGTGAGACGTTTACCGTTTCACTGCTTTTTCTTTCTTCCCAAGTATCTACGCAATTTACAAAAGGCTACAGCGATCGACTGTGATCTATATAGTTTTATGACGTAACAAAGGTTCTAATGAGAGACGAGCATACGCGAAAGAGAAAAAAAGAGGTGTAGCGCCCGCAAGCATAACTTTTCAACCAATTAGATTCCGCGTATATTTTTATTGTATTCTCAAATTACTGATTTTCAAAGAGCCAATTGCCCCGTACTTTCTATTTATTTATACCTAAATACTAATTCTAATAAAAAATATTCTTATTAAGCAAAGGCAAGAAATATTTCGCTATACATTAAATGGGTACTGATACCTTTTTTCGAAGGCGAGTTTATTCTGCCATACAAATCTCCTGTATGCAGAGACAGCTCTGAGCAAGTGTGAAGCTCAGCAAATGCTGATAAGATATTTTAATTTGATATTAAAGTCAATTTTTCCATGGCGCACCTACTGGCCTCGACACTAGCTTGACGTCAGGCTACAGTACAAATTCTGGTGACTTCACGCAGCAGTCTGGCTAGTTGTGATGACGTTAGGTACCAAAACTTCCAAGACGGCCGCTTGCGCGTCATCAAAACTTCCAAAATGGCCGCTTGTGCGTCACCAACGGAGCCACGGTGCGGAGCGGCCGTGGAAACGTTACTATATATTGTGCGAGCACGTGATGAGAAGCTCATACCGTGTTGTGACGTCAGGGTGCAGTAGGAATCGAAACTAGCTATTAAAAACATACTGTAATTACTTTTTCAGGGCGTACTCGCGCTTAGCACTACCTTTTCTAGGCTCTTGAGGGCTTGACCTTTCATTTGACGCAAAAAAAAAAAAGAACAACTGAAAATATTCGTGTCAGTACCCCTTTAAATATTTCATTTCTTATCCGATTCCCAGCCAATCCTTCTGGGAGAGCACGAGCCAACAGTCTAAGGAACTACATCTACGAACACAGCGTTTTTAATTGTCATTGTCTTGCTCGTGCGTCTAACGTGAAGCATATTTCTGTGGCTCCGACAGATGCAGACATTTGTTTTTGTTTTATAGTTGCTGTTTATTAGCTGCACAAGTACAGGAAGTCCACTGTCATTTTTTTTTTTTTTTTGAAACTGAAACATTTCGCGGAAAATCTTAACCCACACTGTCGCTCCATCCTTTACTGCTTTTTGTTTACATGTTACCTGTTGCGGGAACTTATACACCTAATTTTCTTTCTCATACATTAAGGATTTAATAATCAACGAAATAGAGTGAACCGTCGCTAACAAAACGGTATTAGCGAATCATCTGAATTTTCAAGTTTACAAAGAAAAATAGAAATGTTAAAGGCCACGCATAATGAACTATAAGTATACACAGCTGTTGGTGCAAAAAAAAAAGAAACCACGAACGGGCTTAGTTATTGCGGATGTTTTTTTTTAAGGGACATTACTTGTATGTTTTAACTTTATGTTTACTTGTACTAGTTATGACGTAAATGGAAAGAAAAAAAAGCAGGTAGGAACCGAACCTACAACCTTCGGATAACGCGTCCGGTGCTCTACCAATTGACCTACAGCGGCGGTCACTTTTCCGTCCACGTTAGTGGGTATTTATGATTTGTCCTGGAAGTAATAATAATAATATCTGGGGTTTAACGTCCCGAAACCACCATATGATTATGAGAGACGCCGTAGTGAAGGGCTCCGGAATTTCGACCACCTGGGGTTCTTTAACGTGCACCTAAATCTAAGTACACGGGCCTCAAACATTTTCGCCTCCATCGAAAATGCAGCCGCCGCGGCCGGGATTCGATCCCGCGACCTTCGGGTCAGCAGTCGAGCGCCATAACCACTAGACCACCGTGGCGGGGCTTGTCCTGGAAGTGTTAGCAAGCGCCGCTCGCAGCCATGACGGTGAGTGTGGAACACTTTTGTTGCCGGCTGGCGTCGCGTATCACGTGATCTTATTCGAGCCGGAAACTGACCAATAAAACCTCGTATACTATCTAAGACATCGAGTCTACCGGAACGAGACCCTCACTATGACTGACCGAAAGAGCAGGAGAAAGAGCAGGAAGAGCTCGCTTCTTTTTGTTAGACAAAACCTAATGCAACCAACAGACATTTAAGCTAAGGAAGGTACAGAGGACATTGCTTTTATGTACGAAGAACGAAAATAAAAATATGATTGATTGATTAATTAATTAATTAATTAATTAATTAATTAATTAATTAATTAATTAATTAATTAATTAATTAATTATTGATTGATTGATTGATTGATTGATTGATTGATTGATTGATTGATTGATTGATTGATTGATTGATTTAACTGCAGCATAGGAGTTATGACATAATGGGGAAAGGAATTAAGGTGGATGAAAAATCAACTTGCGGCATGTAGGGACTGAACCTACCTAACGTCGGAAGCGTTACGTTACTGAAGAATTTGTTGGGAAGTAGCTAAAACATGCTTGCGCATTTCGAACCTTCGCTTAAAAAGAAAAGTTTTCAGCCAAAACACCTTCGTTTAACCTTCGCGTACGTGCTCACAGTCACGGACGCACGGCTACGTGCCGACGTCCCAGATGTTTCCAACACGTCTATATAGATTATAGGGGGAAGACGTCAGACTCGCGTCAGACTAGTCTTTGGCCGTTGCCAACAGCGTGTTCGACAAATGTTTCTACATTTCGCAAGCAAGCTCGCTACGCTCAACTTCGCGATGCAGCTTATAGCTAGCCGTTCTTTCCATCCGCTGAAACGTTTTGCAGCAAGTGCAGCCGGAGGAGAAGACCCGTTTTTTTTCTTTGTTTTTTTATTTTTCTCTAGGCCATCGCAGAAAGGGAGGACAGGTCCCGGTTTTCACCCGTCCATGTTTACACCATCCGCCGGCTGTGTGTATACTTTTAAAACAAATCTCCGCAGGCTTAAAGAAAGGACGAGCGGTTACTTTCTCGGCGTGCATCTGTAAACGCTTATAATATACGACGTGGGGTCACCCACCACCAAAAGGGACGAGGAGGGGGGGGGGGAGGGGTTGCTCTTTTACGAGTTGAGATATTCCTGCCTTTCCGTGCCTCTTTTTTTTTCAATCTTTATTTTCATATCTCTTTCGGTCGTGTATATCAGCGTTCGGGTCGTCGAAAGGGGGGCACGTCCTCCTGCAGTGTTTCGTCGTAATAAATAAAAAAAAGCTTATTTTCCACGCCTCGTTGAGAGCTCTGTTTGCTCTCCGTGCAAATCCGGTCTCGAGCTCGCGAGCCGCGCGGAAAGTACCTTTCAACTACGGGGCCCAAAAATGAGTGTGGTTTTTATTGCGTACGACCTCGCATACGACCCCTTGTACTACAGAAAACCCAAAGTTGGATTGAAACACAATGTGCTAGAGAGTTTGTATTAACAGAAACTGGCTGTTTCAATAGCGAAGCTGTTTTAGCTCTGCGTAAAATGTCTCTCGTGACCAAAAACTATCATCATCATGAACCGGCACGCGCTCTTTTCGTCCTCTTCATCTTCTGCATCGCTCCAAGAACACGAGCGCCGATTTCCCGGCGTGGCCTGCTAATAACCCTGATGGGTGAGAGAACTCGCACAGAGAGAGGGAGAGAAAGTGATAAAGAAAAAGAAATTCTTACTGAAAAAGAATATTCCAATAATATTATAAAGCAGATGCCAGCGAAGCACTGCGCGAGTTGAAAGTTTGGGTACATATGATTGGCAATGATGTTTCAAAATAATAAGCGCGAGAAGGGCCTCGTCAAGCTTGTGAAATCGGGAACAAATAGCACCAGCCCGAACTTTCGGTAACGAGAAAAGGTTGGCGATGATCTGCTCGACTTCAAAGAATGATAACCACGACACTTCTACAGTAGATGAATCTCCAACCAATCCATTCTTGTGTCCGTACTCTAAGTTGCACTGAAAGGGTCGTAAGATTGACGTATAACGCACTTTTGAAGACGTTATTCCAGATCACGTTGTTTTGAAATGGTTGATGCTGAGTTGGCACGGACATGGCTTACATACAAGACCGCTTCGTTAGAACATATAAACAAATCGCCTCAACTGCATATGCCACTGTGGTAAGCAGTTGATGGATAGCGCCACGTTTTGGCTCCAGACCTCAATGTCAATGCACCAGACGGTGCGCGGAGTGCGTGGCAAAACACTGAATCCTTATACAACCTCCAAAACACAAAATACTGAGGTACAAACCGTCAGTGCAGCTTAAAACGGCACGAACCCTCGATCTCTTCGCGTTTACAAGAAGGAGGTGGTTCAGTGAGGTTTTCTAAGCGTTTATTGTGTGCGTAGGAAACGCAGTGACGATGCGCTGAAGCCTTGTGGTTAAGGGCCCCATGAATACCAAATAAAATAAAATAAAATAAAATAAAATTTATTTCAACATACAAGTGTTGTCGTGGACCATGAACTGAAAGCCAGTAAGGCTTGACCACTTGAGCACGTACTCCTAGATCCACACTAGGTAGGGTTTCTACGCAGGTCACACAGGAGCCACGCAAGGACATACAGGAGTCACTTGCCAAACGAATGTAGACGGATCAACTAGGCTTAAGAGTCGAACTTTAGGGTACATAAAGTTCACAGCATAAAAACCCTGCCGCCTAATGCAGGCTCTCTGCAAGCAATCTTGAGATGGTACAAAATACTATTACGTCACTAAAAGAAAATGAAAAAAGACTCAAAGTGCGAGCGACTGGCGAGGCATGTGTGGTTCCTTACCACCCCACACCCCTTTGAGCAGGCTTGACGTCAACGGAAAGCCATGGAACCATTTAATACATGTCTTACTACGCCACTACGATGCTAACACTAGCTTCGACAAAATAACAATAACGCACTCACGCCAGCGAAGTGTTAGTAAGTAAAAGCACCATGTGAGGCCTGTAATGACGCACGACTTCCAATTCGCTCGTGCAGCTCTCTCATCTGACGTCACCAATGGGAATGGAGGGGGAGAAGGAAAAACACACGTGATACCTTGCCGCGGGATTATATACCAGACTAATATTAGCTCCAACAGTAGAATCCTTCGACTGAAACTGACGGGCGTGAAGATTGTTGAACAACTAGGGGTTCAAGGAAACTTTATACTCTTTCAGAAATCCGGGATATATAGTTTATACAACGCCCAAGTGGCTCTACGTAAACTAGCAGAACCTCTGGCGTATTTATACAAGCCGGCTAAAGCTGGTGGTTATAACTAGCGAGGCAGGCGAACGTAGGTAAAGACGTCAGCGACATGACCGGAAAAGATTAGAGACAGCGTGGAAGTAAAAATAAATTAACGGTCCTCGCTCGCTTCGGTTCGGTCAGTGTTTGCTAATAATAGCTTCGGAATAGTTCTAAGGTCAGTTTCTAGCGAGGTACGCAAGGTTGTTGACCAATAGAGCTAGGTTTTCGGCTATCTTCAACCAACAAAAGAAAGAAAGAAAGTGTTGCCTTTTTCTCTTTTTTTTTTTTGTATGACGACTCTAAGCAGTTTACGTAACGTAAGCCGATATACGTTGCAGATACAGAGCGAACGCATGACTAGTAAACACGTTGCCTATTCTTCAAATAGTAAAACTCGCGCACGGTTGCATTGATGAGAAATCGTCTGCTACCTTTTTTTTTTTTTTATTGCAGAGGCCAGGGGTGTCAGGCTCGCTTCAGATAGCTGGCCGCAGACACGAAAGTTAATCTCTCGCAAAGGCAGGGGCAGTGAAGGTTTTTTTTTTTTGGGGGGGGGGGGGGGCAGGGGGGCTTGAGCAATATGTCAGCTAACGTTGCCATTTGAAAGAGGGCCCCTCCCATATCTCAAATGTGAGTCATTTCTGAAGGGTATTTGACGTCAGGTTTCGAGAAACATATCGAACTGTTCTCCGGAATGACTGAGACCTGGACGCCGATTCTGAAGTATGGTGTTTTTGTTCCACGGTTATGTTTTAACCCATGGTGGCCGCGCGGGGTGCCTCACGAACCAAATGCTTGAGACCATTCACGTCTGTGTAGCTCATGAACATAGTTATTAAGAAAAATTAAAAAAGGGGATGAAGACATTCTTGTGCGGGCCGGGCCGCTTGTTTGAGACCACTGACCCAGGTCATCACCAGCCAACCACAAGTCCCCACAAGTCCCCAACTGAACTGAACTGACTTGGCTTGTACGAAGCTCATGGTCAGATGCGCTGAACAAATCCATTTTACGGTTAGTCGAAATGCAAGGTTCCAGTACACTAATCAATTCGTGCAACTGACAAGTAGCAGGAAGGCAAATCAATATAAAATATGTAGACGAAAAACCGTAAGAACATTCCCTATAGTAGGCATATACTTTCAGACATATATCTTAAACGAACATTCAAAATCTAAGTGCTGGTTATACGGGCTTGCAGGTACGAACACGAACTATTTCAAACTGCGCAGAAAGTCGACACCGCAAAAGAACCAGCGCCAGTGTTGTGCGGCGTATTTTTGGTGTCCCGCTTGAGCGCTGTTTGAAAAAAAAAAGTATTCATATTTGCCGAGAAAAGCTATCTATCTTTTCCGCACGTGCACAAACAAAAGCTTTCGAGATACGACTATCTATTTTTGAACGAAGCAAAGCACCCAAACAATTTTGAACAGTCGGTAGGGGAAGTGTCTGTAGCTACATCAACGTGCAAGCGTATGCTGAAACGTCTATTTCAGGCGCGGCGTTTCCTAACGATCCAGTTCCCCGCTCCATTTAGGTTGACGATCCGTTTGAAAACGTTTTCAATTCTTATCAACTGTCGCAGCGAACGACCACGAGATAACGGTGGCGCAGTCCGAAGTTTCCAGCCAACGACAATAAAAGGTGGAAGAAAAAGGAACAGCACAAAACTGGAACAGATCATTACAGAAATGTTCGCCCTGCAGTCCGGAACGAATTTCACCCGTTATAGCACCAACCGTTATGCGATAAGCTCTTTTCGCCCCCGCGAGGACACATGGCACTAATTGTCAGACCGTCTGCGCACACGGAACGCGTTTTTGTAGTATACAACGACGGAAAACGCGCCAACTATGTAGACTAGCATGGAGGAAGGAAAGAATACGAAGAGGGAGCGTCACGTGACTCCGCTAGACGCGGCAAGCCAACCTTCTTCTGACGCCGGGCCTCCCACTCTCCGGGGGCCAGTGCGCGGTGCATCTTGGGTAGGACTATACACCTTTCCACAGAAGGCTTCCCGGACGCCGCCATAACTTCCTCCTGGATGTGGTAAATAGGCGTGACTCCAAAACGAACTGCCGAGGTAGTGACGTCACCCTTTTTATTCACGTACCACAGTCCAGAAAGCAGATGTTTCATCTCTTCCGTGAAAAGGTCGATACAACATTTCACCAAAGGCTCCCTAGGTGCCGCCATGATCTCCTGTGGTTTGTGGTAAATAGGCGTCACCCCCCCCCCCCCAAACGTACTGCCAAAGCAGTGACGTCAGCCTTTGCACTCCCGCGCCGCAGTCCAAAAAGGAGGTGTTTCTTTTCTATTGTGAAAAGGTCTATGCAATTTTCCACAGAAGGCTTCCTGGACGCCGCCATAACCCCCTCTGGGCTGTGGTAAATAGGCGTGACTCCCGAAAAAAGCACTGCCGAGGCAGTGGCGTCAGCCTCTGTACTCCCCTGCTACCCGTGCCACAGTCCAGAAAGGAGGTGTTTCTTCTCTCTTGGGCAGCAAACGCAACCAAAGTGAGCCGACCAATAGTAGCGCTTGCCTACCACGTAATTAGGGTCTATTTCTCCCTTAAACTTTCTTTTGACTGAACATCTTGTTCTGGTAGCGCAAAAGGAAAAGAAACACACAAGCAAGAAGGATCACATCACCATAGGCTTCAAAATTGTCACCTGACGCTCTCTGCTGGTCTTTGTTCTTCCTACATGTAGACTAGCTATCTTGCGGATGAGCTGAAGTGCCACCATCTTGGACTGTTAGCGTTGCCTTTTTGCATATGTAACAACTAGATGAACGGCGCTACTATGGCACATATGGGGGAAGAACGGTAGATAAGAAATAGCCGTTAGTGCGCGTTCCGCATTTCACGATCCTGTCAATTTGACGTCACGACGCACAAAACTGGCAAATCATTCGCAGGAAATCCCAGTATGGCGGCGTCCACGAACCGGTGTACGCACGTGACGTCACACGGACGCCATTTCGTTGCACGCTTCACAGTTTCCACGCACTGTATGCTGCTTCTGGAAATGAAGCATTCAGATAAAAGCGCAGATTTTTTTCACTGTGCTGGCTGTACAACAAAACGACTGCAGCCTCGATAACGTTAATGGATGTACGCCACCTCTCCATTACTATATACCAGTGGCACCACGTAATGGCGAATAAAATTAGGCGGGTAACTCGATTATTATAGAACTGAGTTTGAATGATGATAATTATTCTGTCAAAAGATCAGATGGCCAAAAAGTATGACACTTGCTACAACTTTGTCATAACTGGACATCGGAAGCGACCACTTAATACAAGTAGACATTTACCAATATACATAGCCATCACTAGTAATCATTCAGCCATCTTAAGCCAACAGCAGTCAAACTAACCGGCATCAGCCGTATTTAGAGCCAGAACTAAAGCTACATTAGTGGTCGCTTAGCCTATCCACTAGGCAACATATGTCGCCTTTACCCATTACTCGAAGGTTGCTGGTGCCGTGTCTGCCGGCGGCAAGTTGTCCTTTCGTTGACTTTAACTTCTTCGCATTTATATGATAATTACTACATGCAAATAACGTCCCCTATACTTTCCTCGGCTTAATTTTCTGTTGGTTGTATGTAAAAGAAAAGAAAAACGAGCCCTTATATTCTACTTCTTTCGTTTACCCATCAATAGCCAACATTAAATAAGTTTAGACAGCGATAGTCAACGGTAGCCATGGCTACCCAGTGCTTGTTCTATGCGAGTAAACACGGTTGTTCAGTTAGGTAAGTAATGGTCCTCGTAACCATTGCACATTGTCTTCAAAAGATGCAGCTGATGCGGCGACGCCATCATCTTGCACAAACGCATGTTTCCCCGCTTCCTGCCTGCATTAACCTTCTTTCCCCAAATGTGATCCCGCTCTTCCCATCCGCCGTCATCGTGTAGTGAATGGAATGACAAGCCTGCCCTTAACGAAAAAAGTAAAAATCACAAGACTGGTGCTCCCGATAAGGCTATGAACAATCCCACGATGGGTCTTTGCCTCTCTAAGTGCTCGCCCACGTGTTTGCGTTACTTATAGTTCGTTACGCACGACACACAAAAGCGGACGACGAAAAACGAATCCGGCTCTTTCCTTTTATAGCAGACGACGACTTAAAAGCCCCCCGACGCCATTAGCTAGCGCAGTTTTCGCTCCGCTGACGTCACGGAAGGTCACCAGTCTAGTCCTTGCCCCCACTTCTTTTTTTCATTCCCTCTTGGCCTTGGCCTGACCCCTTTTCCCCACCCTTCTTCCCCCAGTTCACTCTCCTCCATTCCAGCCGCCATCCTTATTTCCCTCGTCGTCTTCTCTCACGTCTTGCGCATGCGCGCCAGTCGTAAGCCCTTTTTAAGCTTTATTTTCAGTTGTAAGAGGAGCTCACGTCTCTCTCTCTCTCTGTTCCTATCTCTCTAGTTCCTTTTGTAAGAGAACCTGCAATCGAAACACTTGAGTCCTGTTGCTATCTCTCTATCACTATCTCCTTTCCGGAATCTAGGATGTTATGAGCTTCGTAGTACGTCGGCAAGTGAATTGTGAGAGCAGACGATCCCGTACAGACGACACGCCTGCAAGGTGGCGGAGCTTCTGCTGCGAAGCGTATCCACGTGAGCACCAAACCCGGTGACGTCACGGATTTCCGAGGAGCAACTCCTCCCTTCGTCTTCGGCGGCGGCAACGTGTTGGATACGTGATCGATGCGGATTCTGTGGAAGGCGCTTTTGGAGACTGGAGGGGGCTGAGGGAAAATGCCATTTCAGGCAGAACGATAGCGAGCTTGAACGGATGAAAGGGGTGAAAATAGAAAGCAGGGGGGGGGGGGGGTTAGGGTTGGGGAAATGGGATCCGAGTTATAACAGTGGCTGGCTGTCTTCTTCGAACGGAGAAGCAGACGACGCAGCGAAGCAGACAACGCAAAGGGGGGATGGGCGGGAAAAGCGAACGGTCGAAACGACACAAAACGGAACGCGGTGCTCGTTCTGAAACTGTCTCGTCTCCCTTTTTCTTATCGGAGCGTTTGGTTCGTTCATTCATTCATTGTTTTACTTCATCATCGCTCGCTCCTGGCAAAGTGGGAGGCCGGTTATAAATAGCGCGACTCGAACTCCCTCTCTCTCGGCTCTTTCGCTATTCGCCGCTCCAACGATGCCGGATTTCTTTTCCGGCGACCGTTGTGCGTGGAAGCCAATGGAAGGGTCGGCATTGTCGTCTGCTGACAATGTCTGCTGGCACTACCGTCTGATTAACGCTGTATCTGGAGCACAATGCGAAACAGACGATAATTTCTTCCACATTCTTTGCAGAGTATCATGTAACAGAAACTGCACTGTATAATCACTCTGTTTCCCAATCAATAGCTTTCTCGCACTCTCCATCTTTCTGCATTTTAAGTCCACTTGTATAGGAAAACTGCACTTGGCCCTTAGGTCCTCAAGCGTACTTCATGCGGATTTCACAGCTTCTAATAATAATAATAATAATAATAATAATAATAATAATAATAATAATAATAATAATAATAATAATAATAATAATAATAATAATAATAATAATATCTGGGGTTTTACGTCCTAAAACCATGATATGATTATGAAGGACGCCATAGTGGAAGACTCCGGAAATTTTCACCATATGGTGTTCTTTAATGTGCACTTATATCGCACAGTACGCGGGCCTCTAGCATGCTTCTATCGATAGAGTGGACCCTTCCCCCCAAGAAAATCCGAAAAACTACGGTAGCCCCTTCTGGTATAGCACTTCAACAACGTACTGGGCCAGGAGCGACCAAAAGTACCGGTGGTGCTGTGAGGGACCATAGGTCGGAAAACTCATTCATAAGTCGATTCACTCATACTCACTCAGACTCAGATCGATCCGTGAGTCCGAGTGAGTTCGGTTGAGGAAAACTTTGGTGAGTCTCAGTCCGAGTGAGTCATAAGCGCAAATTATATTTGTTGAGTGAGTCTGAGTGAGTTCCACCTTTTATTGCCGACCTATCATCCTATCTACTGATCTTCAGCCTTACTATCAGCCTTATATCGGCTTACGTTTATACAGTGAAACCTCGGTGATACGAATCTCACGGGATCACCAAAAATATTCGTATCATTCGAAATTCGTATCACCAGAAAGCATGGAAAATTAGCATGAGACAAAAGGAAGCTGGCGTACATTTACATTTATCGTTTTTCGGGGCAGCAGCAACCTCAGGAAGAACCCTGAATGATTGTCAGTTAGGTTCTTAGATGTCGGCGATCATACCAGTCCTCGTAAATATAAGGCCCGTACGCGAGTATTTAATAAATGAACCAGGTGCGTTGTGACCCGTGACAGCAGTAGCCCCTTCCAAATTTTAGTATGTTTTTTTGCATAACACCGGAGTACTGCAGCGAAAGTAACGAAAGAAGCGCTTTGGTGCGATGGATAAAGGCCACAAAATTACAGAACCACGGTCCTGTGTTATGATCTTGCTATCGCGGAGGTGTTGGTGATGTTTTTTGGGAGATTTACGGCCGTGCCCGCACAAGTGCAACCTCAACGGTTGCGCATGTTGACGTTGTGAGACCTGAATCTTTCGCCAAGACCGTACTCGCCTTCTTTCGGTCCTCGTCCACCTTTCATAGGATGTCCGATGCACGAGGCAGGCACGTGTAAACACAGTACAACAATGACAGCAGCCCACGTCAAAGCGTTGGAAAAAAAGCATGGCGCTAATGTCCTCTGTAATCTAAACGTGAAGTCACACAGAGGCACATAAGAGCCTCAAAGATATGCGCACACAATCTCGGAGGCCGTAATGCGTCTCTGAAGGTTTATTCTAACCGTAAGGAAAGTGCTTTTTTCTTACACCGTGATTCTGACGATTTGGCGGTTCGGCGTGCATGCCCACGAATGCGTTCCCGCGCTCGCACGTGCTTGGCGCGTCTTCCGCGGACAGCACTTCTTCGTACCTGGGCGGTAGCGTATACGTTCGTATCAAACGTCGCTGGGTGGAAATCGGTTCGCAACAACCGTACTCCATTACATTCCAGGCCAATGGGCCTTGGCTGGGACCAATGGAAAATTCGTATCACCCCGAAATTCGTATGAGCTGGGATCCTATCACCGAGGTTTCACTGTACTGAAGTCTATTCACACATCTCAACGCACTAGTGTTCATGCGCCACCTCAATGTTTATTGATCGGAGGCGTGAGGAAAGGTAAAAGGTGGGTGGTTGGGTGGGCGGGAGGTGTTATCATTTCTTTTCTCAAACTCTTTCACGGGAAGTTCTCGATAAAAGTATCTCGTGTGAGTCCTGTATTTCATGAAAATGTCCTACCGGATTGAAACCACTGATAACTGGTATTCGAAAGTACATGATCAAAAGGCATATCGTAGAGCACCGTTTACATGAGAAATTGGTGTTCAAGAGAGTTTACACCATGATCGGGAAAGCTTATTCTACGATAACGGACTCATGAGTCGACTCACTCACTCAGATCGAGCCGTGAGCCTGAGTGAGTCTAGCTGAGTAATATTTTGGTGAGTCTGAGTCCGAGTGAGTCCGGTTGAGAAAAATTTTGGGGAGTGTGAGTGAGTCCGGTTGAGGAAAGTATTGGTGAGTCTGAGTCCGAGTGAGCCAAAAGCGGAAAATACATTATTTGAGCGAGTCTGACTGAGCCCCACTTTTTTTTGCCGACCTATGCTAGGGACACCGCCAAATTCTACTATGGCGGCATTTTCAACCAATCAGAGAGGCCTGTAGCACCCACTGGGCCAATCGGAGCGACAACATGGCAAAATTTGACTGTCTAGAATAGCATCCCGGGAGCTACCAACTACTCATCTGCACACGGGACTACTGAACATGAAGGCAGGAGTCGTGTGCAGCTAAGTAGTTGTCGTGCTGTATTGGAGTTGCGTACTATCTCTAACAGGTGTCACGCCACGGAAATTATGCAACGGGTGGCCGCTTTCAAGATGTCCTCCCCTTACAGAAGGCTGAGCCACAATTCATCGTCATCAGTGGCCTCCTACCACACTACACGTCACGTGTGCCTCTGAGTAGTTGCCCACGCTGCGTTGCAGTTGCATACTGTCGCACAAGTGTGCCACGCCATGGAAATTCTGCACTGGGTGGGCATATTCAAGATGCCCACCCCTCACACAGAAGGCTCAGCCACAATTCTTCGTCATCAGCGGCCTCCTATCCCGCTAAAAGTCCAGTATGCAGCTGAGTAGTTTGCTGTTGAGTAGTGCAGTTGAGTTGTTGCAGTTGTTTACTATCTGCAACAGGTGTCACGCCATGTAAATGTAACGGGCGGGTGATTTCAAGATTCTCACCCCATTACAAAGGGTTCAGCCACAATTCGTCATCATCAGTGGCCTCCTATCAGGCTAGGAGTGACGTGTGCAGCTGAGTACTTGCCCACGCTGTGTTGCACTTGCGTACTATGTGCAACAGCAGTCAAGCAATGGCAATTCTGCAATAGGTGGGCACTTTTAATTCATCATCATCATCAACAACCTCCAGCCAAGTGTGCTGTTACGTAGTTGCAGTTGCATAGTATCACGTCAGGCGCCAAGCCATGAGAACTGCGTATTGAAGAAGGAGCCCGTTATTTTTGTCGTCTGCTCCAACGTGCGTGGGCCGTGCATATAGCAAGACCGAAGAAAACTTTCCCGGCAACATATCGTGCCCTCGTTGGCCCGTTTGCAGCGTACATATACATGTGTATGTCTATCCGATCGAAGCAAACACTCCGCTTGCAATAAGGCGAGATATATTTGGCGATAGAGTTTACATTTTGCAGACGTAAAAGCAGAACGAGTATCGCGCGTCGGGTGGGTGTGCACAGATGGACCTTAATGCAGTACGTGGGCGAACGCGAGGCAACTTGTGGAGCGGCGGAAAATTTCCGCAGATGCAGTGGGGGCGCCACCGCTCGATTTCTCTGCGAGCTCTGGTAGTAGGGCGGCGCTTGTGGGTCAAGGCCTCGGCTTTCTTTTTTTTCCTTTTTACCTTTCTCCCGGTGCTCTTAGCGATCGCCGCCGACAGTTGCAGCAGACACGCCTCTTCCCAATCTCGCGAATAGCGTACTCGACAACAAACGTAAACGTGAACGTACGTGAGACCGCACATACGAAGGACAACGTCGTGCGTGCAACAAGCATTCGACGCATCGCTGTGTTTGTGTGTTTCGTTTCGGCAAAACACGCAAGAATATCGATAAGCTCGCTTCACGCACGTCCGCTTATTTGCGGAAAAGCATCTGGAACAAATATAGCGCCACGTCGTTTGCTTTTCTCTTTCTTTTGCTCATCGTCTGTCACGAAAGGCCGCGCGGATTCCAAGACAGCTAGAAGACGAGCCAAGGATGGCTTGTTGAGATTTTTGTCTTGGCTCGGCTGCTTTCGTCTTGATTGATCTTCGTTGTTCGTGCGGAACTCCAAGCAAAAGCTGGATTCATTTCATTTCGAGAAACTTTTTTGGCGATGTCACTCGTGCGACAGCGTGTGTTTTCTAATACCACAGAAAGTGAATGAAGAATTAATGAAATCGTATTTTTCTAGAACGGTCGTTCAGTGGAGAGAGCGGACTGGTAAAATAGTAATACACTGGATTTGTTATTGAATTTATTGAATTTGAATTTGGGAGGGGGAGGGGGGAGGAGGAGAGGGAGGGAGAGAGGAGAGGCCTGCTGCCGGCTCGAGACGAGTCGAGCATGCGCAGTGGGGGTGTGGACGGCGCCGCCGACGCCGCAGGTGCGACTAAGAAATGCTCCGTATTTAAAATACTACATGACTGGGACGAAGGAAAGAAGGTTACTCTTAAGGGCTCGTTTTTCTTTGTTAGACACAATATTAATGAGAACTAACAGACAGTAATGCCAAGGAAAGTATAGGGGGTGTTATTTGTAGTAATTAGAATATAAATGTGAAGAAAGTAAAGTGGACGAAAAGATAACCTGCCGCCGGCAGGGACCGGCAGGGCGGCAGGTTATCTTTTCGTCCACTTTACTTTCTTCACATTTATATTCTAATTACTACAAATAACACCCCCTATACTTTCCTTGGCATTACTGTCTGTTAGTTCTCATTAATACATGACTGGGACGGGAGGCACGTCGCTGTGTGTGTGGGTGGGGGGAGGGGGAACGACATCGTATTAGCTTCGACCAACTGTTTTTTTTTACGCGCACCTAAATCTAAGTACACGGGTCCATTCTAGAATGCCACAAGCTAAGGCGACACTACACTCGATCACAACCTGAAAAAATGTATTCGATGGAGCATAATTGCTCCACCCAATAGCGCCAAAATATGTTCGTGACGTCAAGCACTCCTCGACTGTTTAGAATAGCTTGACTTTTGCATAAGGACACGTTTGTGTCGCTGCTGTTATGTTGGAAACTTGAACGTCCAGGCAAATTTTCGTCAGGGATTGTGACATCGTTGCTCAGCCAAACGCAATGTTTTCATTAGCAACGACGAACCTTTAACTCTCAATACGTGTAGTATTTACATTAGCCGAGAACAAGTACTTACGGTTCAAGCGGGAATCAACTGGCACGACTGTCTTTCACAGATGAAGGGCAGGGGTGGTTAAGTTCTGTGGGCGGAGTCTATATTTTTCTCTTAGGTTGTAACCGAGTATAGAAGCGTGGTTCTTATTTCCATGATCTTATTCGATTTTGTTTTGCGAAAAATCTGTCTCCCAGTTTTAGCGAGGTATCCTGACAGCCGTTCTGACGAGATGTTACGGGGAAAAGGGGGAGGAGCCGCAATGCTAATTTTAGATTAAGGAATCGCGCGACGCAAACGAAACGCGAAACATGTCGAGTCGACAACCAACCACCGCGTGTAACTAATACGCTCGGCATATAAATGTGCATACGCACTGAAAGCCACTCCATTGTGCGAGCCGTCACCAAAATGCGACATGGTCCCACCGCTGGCTGGCCCGGAGCCAGCCAGCTATACCAAGCTCAGCCGTCAGAGTGAGATACGACGTTCTTTTGGGAGTGACCGGAATGCGTAACTCAGCTGCTATGCATACGTTGCGATTGTGAAGTGGCTGTATCTATTGCGAAGCTGGGGAGACGAAGAACGGGGATATACCAGGTGTTTTTCCAAGATCCTTAAAAAAGTTTTGAAGACAGTGTTTCAGAGTAAAAAAAAAAAACATGGCTGATCCCTCTGTCATAGGAATCGGTATAACACGAAAGTGAAACGTGTCTTCACAGACGTAGTTGAGCGTTTGTTGCGCATTCTTACGCCCCAAGCCCGAAGGAATGAATGCTACAGAAACAAATTGTAATGTCACGCGAAGAACGGCAAGCAGCTCGAAACTCGCAACGCTCTGCTCAAGCCGAAAGGGCGCACGGACGAACATATGCAGGATGAGCGCGAACTGTCACAGCTGTAACTTATTTCTGTGTGAGCAGCGCGCTCCTTTCGCAAAAGCGACCGCTGCAGTGAGCGAAGTGACCTTCGTGCTCTCAACGCAAACTTGCGGTGAGAGCACAAGACGTACACGTCACCGCCACCACGAGATAAGCCCGCGCACGAGCGACCACGCCCTGTAGAGGCGCGCGCTCATCCGCTTGGGGCGACGACCTTCAAAGCGCGCTCTTCGGGCCCTTCGCGCCATCTCACTAGAGATAACGAAAAGACGCTGATGTACCGCCCACCTCTGAATACCGCCACCGGCAAATTGTGTATATAAATAGCTCGCCGTTAGCACGGCAAAGAACGTGCCGTCTGTGGCCGAATCGTTTTGCGCCCCGCGCTGCGGAGCGAGGGGTCGTAAGTTCGACTCCCGGCGACGGAACTTTTTCTTCTGTTTTTTTTCTCTGCCAAACGTTAGTCTTTATATTTTACAACGTCATATCCGTGACGGAAATACGTCAGTGGAGCCATGGTGGACCCCTGCATAAAACACTTTCGTGTTAAAAAAAACAACCTATGTACACGAAGCGCACAGAGCTAGACACAGCCTAATGAGACCCATGGCATATCGATAACAGTGGTAGCGCATGCGTGAT
Organism: Rhipicephalus sanguineus; assembly: GCF_013339695.2. Classification (NCBI taxonomy): domain Eukaryota; kingdom Metazoa; phylum Arthropoda; class Arachnida; order Ixodida; family Ixodidae; genus Rhipicephalus; species Rhipicephalus sanguineus. The sequence goes on from NC_051182.1 coordinate 131,478,635, forward strand.
CCAACCCTTATGGATTCACTTAAAACGACTCGAAGGCGAAAGCTCTTACTTTTTTTCTTCTCAGTCGATGTTTTGGTCCACCCCCGCCCCCCTCCGAAAGCTTTCCACACCTAACGCGGTTTTGCACTGCCTCAGGATGTGAGGCATTGCAAGCTTTCTGGACATCAAGTGGCTTTGCACTGCCTCCGCGCTCGGCCCACCGCCGACCAAGCGACGGCGTCATGTGATGACGTCATCATGTAACGTAACGTTATGTGACGTCACGATGTCGTCATATTTTTGGCTATCTCTGGCGTTATTGTGGCGTAGCGTGATGCCCTCATCATGTCATCATTTCCGCTCGTGTCGATGTCACCGATGCCGATGGTTAATTTTTGCGTTTGATGAGGCATCTAAGACTTTCACTTTAAAGGGGTCATGAACCACTTTTCCAAGTAATGATCTAATGGCCTCACTATCGGAGTGTACTGCCTCCCGAATCGATTGCCGCAAAAATTTCTCGAATCCGTCAAGAATCAGCGGAGTTACGGGGGTTTGGCGCACGCTCCCAGCGCTTTCTCTCTTTTCTCGTGCCGACGAGCGCACTGGAAGCTAGACAGGGAGGGATGGCATGGGGGAAAGAAGTTACGCCAGCGCGCGTCATGAAACGCGATCGCTCTCCCGCTGTGATTCGCTTGCGCGAGTGCGGCTACCGTGTACTGGGGAGTGCCGCGCCGGCAAGTGGCGGCGCCCCGCGGCAAGAAGTGCATCTGATCCGAACGCCGCTCTCGATTTACGTCGGCTATCGGCCAATAAGCATGCTATGTCTCTTGCGACGTACAGCGGACAGACGCCCCGCCCACCGACGAGAGTGAGAACCGGCCTCTGTTTGAAAAGAGGGTGCCTGGGGAAACGGCAACTTCGCGCTCCGCTTGTGGCCATTACGCGGCGCGCACGGCTGTAATATTTGGCAGAGCAGTTCATAGCCGTGTCAGCTTTCCGCAGGATGTGTTTTTTCAATCAGCCCAAGGGGTGCTTCATGACCCCTTTAACGTGCTAGAGCTCAGAGTATTGTGCGAAGTCTGTGCACGTTAAAGACCCCCCCCCCCCCCGGGGGGAGGGGGGGGCGGTGTTTGAAGTTATCCGGAGCCCTGCACTACGGCGTCTCTTATAGCCTGAATTGATTTGGGACGTTCAACCCACTAAACCAACCAACCAACCAACGAAACATTTTACTGCGCTTGGTAACAACAATTGAAACACGCAGACAGCTTAGCGGTTCACCGCATTACAAGCCGGAAAGCTTCCAGTACGGTATATATACGTGCCATTAATTTAACGAACGACCTCGAGCGTTCATTAAACGGCCGAGTTAACACGCACACCGTCGTGCCTAAACTAATGAGGTGGTAAGGCTCGCCACGGCGTATACGTGACCGTCCAGCACGCTCTGTGCTGCGGGGCCACGCCCCACCCACGCGACCATCGCCATAATATCGAGCATTTACAAGAGAGCGGCACGTACGTCTTCCCGTGCGCTGATTTCGCCACACTGACCTAATTTCCCTCGTCATCCGATCTGGTTCATTATGACTGGTCGTGGTCCAGCGTGACCGACGATTATGTAGAGACAAATAACTAAAAAGGAAACAAAAGGCGTTAATAGGATTCAGAAGCGTCAGTGTCTCGGTATAAACCCCCGTTTCACTAATACCGTGCAGTGCAATGAAACCTACAGTCGTCAGCACGGCTTAACAGGAACGCACCGCAGCGTGGCCTGGAAACGGTTTGATTGACGCCAGCGCCGCGCACCTTTGCGTTCTGTTGCCGAGACGTTAGCAATACGTGCCCACATACTATACAAGCATACTGCGGTATTATCTTGGCAAACAGCGCCCAGCACTTCGCGGCTGGCATCGGTCAAACCAGTACGGGCCACGCTGCAGAGCGTTCCTGTTAAGCGTGTTGACGGCTGTACGTACGAATTGCAGCAAAAGGGAGAGTTGGGCCAGATGGTTTGGGTTCATTTTTAAACAGCGCAAGGACGAAAACACAAACAAGCTCGTCTTGTTCAGTGCTCTCCTGTGTGTTTTCGTCTTTGCGCTGTTTAAAAACGAACTACCTACGAACGGCATACAGCCGGATGTAACCTAATGAGGTATAGACAATGAAGGTGTGGGGTGCATTGCTTGTATGTTTTAACTGTAGTGTAGTAGTTATGACACAAATGGAAAGGAGTTAAAGTGGCCGAAAATTCAACTTGCCGCAGATATAGGGACCGAACCTAGCACCTTCGGATAACGCGTCCGATGCTCTACCAAGTGAGCTTCTGCGGCAGCAGCTTTCCCATCCACTTTATTGGGTACTTAGGCTGTTTGTAATCTTGGGAATGTTAGCCATGCAGCGCCGCTCGTAGCCATGACGGCGACTGTGGTACGCTCTGTGTTGCCTGGTGGCGTCACGTAGAACGCGATTTTTATTGCGAGCCGGACGCTGACCAATAAGCCCTGGTGACCAATAGCCCTTTCCCCTACGACGTATGCAAGGCGTTTTCCAATCAAACACGTGTGCTGCGCAAATTCAAAGCCCAGAAGGAACGCGAAATTTTCGAAGCCTTCTGTATTAATAAAGACAGACTGCTGCATAAGCGCACCTTCTCTTGCACTCGGAAGAAAAGAGTTTGAATTTCTCAAGATCAATCTGTCGGTCGCATCTCGTAGGTATTGAGGAGATGAGCGAGCGTGCCTGAGTACTGCTTGCCCGTGCGGTTTTGCCGCTTTTGATGATTCGGGGCCCGACTGGTCAAGTATCGATGCTCCTTGGCACCAGTGGCTCCTTCTAGAGTACGAAAAGGACGGCTTGCTTACGCGTAATAAAGTTCAGTTGAAGTTTGGCGTTGTGCCTTTTTCTATCCTGTCCATGTCTTTTGCTCGACAGTAGAATGTTTCACAGTACTCGCTAGAACCAACTAGCCCAGCTGTCAACGCTTAGCGCAGGCAAACAGACACTTTTGTGGTTAACCTTATGTTTGTTTATACTTCCTCTATCCTCACGGAGCTGCAATTCCCGATTCGCAGACTCGAACCGCGAAGCGGCTTTTCCTGTAGAGCACGCTATTGCTGAGGCGGAGCATACCCAAAGGCCGACCCGGCCTTCTTTCGAAACGAAGGGGGCAAAAAACGAGACCAAACAAATCACGCTACTGCGACACGCTATACGATTACGTGCCTCAACGTCGTCGTCGTAACAACAGCCGTCCCCCCGCGCCGCCGCCCACAACGTTGAATCCATTACGCCGACGAAGTGATGTCACCTTGGGCGGGGTCCAACTTGGGGTCACGTAGTGCGGAAGAGCGGCGCACTTTCTGCGTCGTAACGTGTAAGCCAGAAAATCGTATTATCCGAAAAGAAAGGAAGGGCTCCCCGGAGGTCCGCAGTGCGTTCGTCGCTGTAACGCGGTGCGTACGTGGTCAGCCGATGACGTTTAACCTTCCTGTCCCCAAAAACAGTCTGCGGTACAGCGTGCGATGACAAAAAAAAAAAAAAAGAAAAGAAAAGAAACAGCGGACAAGCTATGACACAATGAAACTCGTCCTCTGGGATTACATTACTATCGCTAATCGCATTCTCGTGTAACGAACGCGATACAAAGTGATGAGGTGGCCTTGACCTGAAGACATTACTTAAACCCCCTGAGGCGCAGTGGCCACATGTGTGTACGCAGCTTGTTTTTGCCAGATGTTTGGACTAGTCCCAAAGAAAAAGCAAGGTACTGTATGTTGCGCGTAGGATGAATTGAATCTTTCGCATAGTCAATGTGTCTTAACCTCAGTGTGCTGAGTATAGCTGCAGGCGATCACTTTGTGTAAGGCACAGCAAGTGCCGCGTTCTAGGACCAACACCAAAGTAATATTTCTCTACGCTCGAAATGAATTCAACCAATAACAAATTGGGCATGCATTTTGAACATAAGATTTGATTCTTCTTTCGCAAAAATGGAACAGCAATGACGTACTGCAGGATATTTAGGCATTTAATTAGACGCTAATTACGATTACTTACTGAAACTCGCAAAACAACACATTGTCTCCTCTTCCTTCTTGGAACATAATACCGAGCGCCTAAAACTTATGTTCTGTATATTTGACGCATCTGCAGGCACTCCATCATAATTCACGCCGGAAGGGGTTAACGTAGCGGGAATAAAATATGGCGGAGCGTAGCCGGTGGCTCAGGAAACCGAAGAGGGGCACAATGTTTAAAAATTATGTGAAAACCTAACAGCACTATTTTAAATAGTTACTTTAGGTTGACTGTTAATCCATTTCCTGATTCCACAATGGCACAATATTCGCAATTTTTCCCTTTGTATGCTTTTTAGTCGTTTCGTACCATCTCAAGGTAGTAACTCAAATTAAGGTTGTAAGGCTGGCTTGTTGGCACGACATATTTGGATAATAATGGTAGTGCAAAGAAACGGGACACAAGAAGGCAACAAGGAGACGCACACAGTGCTACAGTAGCGACACGACACGGTAGCGCTCTGTGTGTGTGTGTGTGTCTTTGTTGCCTTCTTGTGTCCTGTTTCTGTTTCTTTGCGCTACCATTGTTTTAGTAAATAAAAGTTCAGTTTCCCAATTCTTGGCCAGTCTCCCAGCGTAGGTACTCGTCGTCTCATAGAATCATCATCAGTATCAAAAAACGCACACAGCTCTGTGCGCGTGCGCATTTGTATCTCTCTTGAATCGGCCACGTGGAATTTATTGGAACATCTTTGTCACCCGGCACGATTTACGACACCCCGGAAACGTGGTGAAAAAACGCGTAAGACGCATCCAACCTACTCATGCGGGACTCCGCATTCACTAAACCATGCAGAATTACTTGCAGTTGCGAGTTCCGAACACGGCCGCGTGCAGTCATGTACTGCCCGTGCGAAGTGGCGTACAGTCATGTACAATTCAAACGGGAACATCTGTTAAAAAAGTGTAGGACTGGGCGATGTTGGTTCAACGAGATCTAGTGAAACAGAGCTCTGTCCTCTCTTCAATCAGTTTTGATGTCGTTACACTGTCACTAAACCTTAAACATGCTAGGCTAAAATAAAACACGTTCTTTCGGTTTTCTTCTCCTTTCGTTTCTTTGTCTTTTTGTTGTTGTTGTTCCCAGAAGAATGATATGTGGGAATCTGGGGCGCTACGGACGCAAGCGCGTGACGTCACTGTTTGCTAACAAGGAAACCCGCGCACCGAATCACCAAAGCGCCCTCTACAAAAACAAAACAAGAACGGCACGACACAACGCAAGACGCAGAAGAAGCAACGTACGCGCACTGTTCCACTGACTCTTTCTCTTTCTCTCTCTGGAACGCCACTGCATCCTTCGGAGGACTATTTTTAATGGCTTCGACAGGATGCCGCGGGAGGGAGACAAGTGAGTCGGATGACTCACGCGACAGTCGTATATATACGAACACTTTTTGCGAAGCTCCGTTGGAGGGTGGGCCACCGAACGCCGCGTCGCAGGGAAGAAATAGAATCAAAAGAGGCGAACAAACAAACAATGTCGACCGATTTGGCAAACGCGATGGGTTGGGGGGAGTTCAAGAAGGGTCGAATCACCCCGTTCCTCTGGAGGAGGCCGCGAGACAGCGAGGCGGAGAACGAGCACAAAGACAAACCCGAGTTGTTGAGACGAGCGTCAGTAACGGCATTAACGGGACACTGAAGTGAAACAAAGACTTAGTTTATACCGATGAATTATACCCTGGAAACTCTAGTGTCGTTAATTTCGCCACTATAGGTTTGTTAAATGAGAAAATGAATGTACGAAGATTCACTTTGAAATTTTCCGCCGTAATCTCTGAAGGTGACGTCACGGATTTCAAGGTGTACTTTCGTATCTTGGACACATCGGCTCGACGAAATTTTCTGAAACTCTGTACGTTAAGTCTCTGGATCCAAGTCCCAGTAGGCGCCGTCAAAACCTGTGACGTCACGGCGACTGGTGCGGGAAATTCGAGGTGGCGTCGCCACCCGCGCTTCCTCATTACTCGTTTTCTCGCAGCAAGCGTGACATTTTCGGTAACGTGAAAGAGCAATTTACTGATACAAGAAAAATCGTTTTGCTCGTTTGTGTCCCTTTAAGAGGCAGCGGCGACGCAGGCAGACATCGCGCGACTACGCCCGGCCAACCGACCGACCGACTTGCTGCCGCCACTTCCGACCTCCAGAAAAGCGTCTACCCTCTTTACCTCGACAGTCCGAATAGTTCTTTCTCTCAGGGTGGCAGTCGCGGAGAGAGGGATGGGAGGGGGGGGGGTGACGTTATGGCTGTTTTTCTATACTAGCGTGTGCGTCTCGACTAAAAATACTCGACCGCTCGTCAGCCCAGCCAACAACACGCAACAGGGGGTTCCCATTTTGGCACGACAACCCCATCCGCACCCTCCTGCACGTCCCCTCCCTCCCCCCTTTATCTAGAATGCTTCCCTTCACTCTTTCTCTCTGATTCCATCACGCTCTCCCTCGTGTGTCGTCATAGCTCAAGCATCCTCTCTCTCTCTCCATCTAACACGCCTCGCGCAACTCTACATCTCTAACCCCTCATCTCTCTGTCCCCTCTAGCACATCTCTCCATTTCTACCCCTTTTCTCTCTTTCCCATCTATCTAACACACCTCGTACATCTATCCATTTTCTACCCACTCATCTCTCTTCCCCTCTTGCACACCTAGCACATCTCTCCATTTCTATTCCCTCATCTCTCTTTCCCCTCTATCAAGCACCACACCTCGCACATCTCTCTACTTCTACCCTTCTACTTGCCATCTAGCTAGCACGCCTCTCCTATCTCTCGCTCATTCCATCAAACACTATTTCCCTCAAGTGTCGTCTTTTATCCCGCACTTCTGTTCCCTTCTCCATTTCGATATAGCACGCTCACTCTATATACATCTATATACATCTCTATACATCTCACTTCGTTTCTTCCAATTTCACACTCATTCCCCTCTTCCCTCACTCACGTGTCTTAGCACTGTCTCTCTGTTCTTCTGCCTTGCTGTTGTGTCCTCTTCGTATCTTCACACACAAAAAACGCCCCTTTCTTCAGAGCAGCTGCTATACTGGCATCGCCCAGAAAAGAAACAATCCCGGGAGGGAAAAAAAAAACACAACGCGACGTGTTTTTGGCATCGGTTTAGAGGACCACGAGATGGCATAACCGTCGCGCTCTGTCTTCTCTCTCTCTCCTTCAGGGGTCGAGTTATTTCGTAAAAGAAGCAACGAGCGATTACGTGTACGTCGACTGTTTGTTTTCACAGTCCATGTTGTTGTTGTGCTAGGTGGGCGGTGGTACAATCGGTTTGTCGAAGCGATCGCGGTTAACTGGCTTCCGTTACAATTAAGATATCTGGGTCCTCAACCATACCCAAAGAAAGGATCTGTCATTCTAGATTTTTCTCGGCGAAACGGTTCTGCCTTCTACAATCTGACTCGGTGAACGACCTCAACTACTTGATCGTGTACCCCGACCAGACTAGCTTTGCAGTACTCTTAATTGGACTATGCTAGAATTGTATGCATAGCGAAAAAAAATGCAGCAAATCCTGAAATGACGCTGGGTAGAGGCGATTGCCGAAGCGCCCAGTGGGTAAAAATATAGCGTTTGCGCTTATAACTGTAAATATTGCGTTCAGAAAGAATTTAGCTTCGGCTGACACTGGACAAGAAGACACAATAGCAAGTATTCTCAACAGGATGAGGCAAGCAAGCGTCTGCTGCAACAGTATTCGGGAAAGTATACTAAACACATTTCAATAGAATGTAAGTATATTCACGCAACAGGACTTTTAACACAAAGATTGTTTCAGAAAGAATCTGGCTTCGCCTGCCGCTGGACAAGAACACACCAAAGCAAATAAATTAAACACAATGCGGCAAGCCTCTGCTGCATCAAAATTCCGGAAACTATACTAAACACATTGCAGTGGAATGCAAGTGTATTCGCTCAATAAGACTTGTAGAAAGCGAACATCTTTCACAGGTTCTCGGTTTTCAATGCGAACAGAAGTGTTAACTGACCGGCAGTTGATACAAGCAAAAGATGTTTATGGAACTGGCGGGGGAAAACGCAGGGAAGATTCCGACAGAGCAGCAATCATTGCTACAACACGGCCTTGCCTCTGAGACGAGTTCCGTATTGGACACAGGAATGTGTTTCCGGTAGTCTTTAATTTAGGCAAACGAAACAGACGGACATGAAAACAGAAGTATGGGTGGTGTCGAATCTCAGGTCACCACCAACGGTTTTGCTCTAAATAAAAACCACGAATCTCAAACGTTCTGCTGTTTGGGCACTGCGAGTGCTGGATTCGAATTGCGGGGACGAGCCGGAAACGCGTCATGGCCGCCATGCCTTAGATGCCATCTGTCTCGTGCGCTAAATGGCTAGACGTCATCGGCGCTGAGCCCTGCTCCCGCATGGGCAGCAGAATAATGTGCCATGTCATCTCCATCTGGTCAATAGTGACCACAGATAGATGAAGATTCAGCGACAGAAACGCCTCCAACAAAAGCAGAAATGAAATTCAGAAGAGAGAGATAATGATCTTTAATGAAAATCCCGGAGAGGTTAGCCTGGTTTGTCGCCTGCCTTGCTACTCCGGGTGTCGGATGATGACTATGGTAATTACAATGAATCACATACACACACATGGCACGTACAGTCACATACGCATAAAGTCACATACACAAAAGAGTCATTCACAAACTTTGGTTTAGTCCAGTGTTCCTCAAGAACACCAACAGTGCGGTTCGTTGGGCTAGTTGGTTACACATTTGCAATTGACAAAAAAAAACAGCGCAAAATGAGTCGAAGCACAAGCGAAGTAACACACAGGACGAGCGCTAACTGAAGTCTTTATTGCTTCGACGCAACATAAAGGAAAATCGGCGGGAAATCAACAGCATGTGAAATTTCGAGCCTTCGTCATGGGCAGAAGCTGCGAACTGATTGCAAAGGTTGTGGAGGCCATCGAAAGGTTGCAATCGCACAGTTCCAACACGCGGAGTCATTAGGCGGATGCGCGATAATTTCATTCCTATTTTCTTAGCGTTGGGGACGGTTCGTTTATGCAGGCGTCGCCCCTTCTATTGATAGCAAAGGCCTCGGCTTATCAGACGACAGTACGTGCTGGTGTACCTTCCTACGACACTGCAATTTTCTAAATATGGTGTGCACCCGCACGGGCTGCAGTAGACCTTTCCCGCTTTTAAGGCGGTGATTTTTGTGATGTTCACCGAGTCGCCGATTGAGACAACGACGTGTTTGTCCGACGTATGTCGGACAAATATTTGTTCTTCGTCTTCTATTGCAGTGTTTTTAAAGACGATAGTCTTTTTTGGGATACTTAAACGGAGAAATTTTGGTCTGTCTTTCTGTCTGTCGGCCCGTCACTCGATTCAGCCACTCGGCCAAAGTTGAACCACTTGCCCAAGGGCCAGCCATCTTGAACGGCTGACTAGGTTCATACTTGTGTACATTGTCGATCAAAAAGCAAACATTACGCATATCTGAGGCGCAACATCACTAGGTAAGTATTAGGTGGTGTGTTCCTTTAATAGAAAATGCATACATACGTAATTCTAAAGACCCTAGTTTCTTAAGCTGCGCTGAAAATGCGACTGCGCTGAAACTTTCCTTCCTCCGTGCCCTCTGCACGAGCTCATTGTTGTGTTTCGGTTTCGGTTCTGTATTGCACTGTACGAATGCCATGGGGCGCCGCTCTGGCATTCCTGTTTTACCCAGGCGACGTGTAAATAAAAGAGTGTGTGGAGAGTACTCGTTGAGTGCGGACGTTTCTTCTGCCTCAGCGCTTCGCGCCAAACCGCGTGTTCGGGCTGGCTGGCGTCCCCGCCGGTCGCGTTGGTCACCGCCGGTCTTCGCGTGCTGCTGCGCCGGGACTACCAGCCCGCAACACGGCACTCATGTTTCCCGACGTATTGCCAGATGGCGTCCATATCTCACGCAGCGCCTCTTCTATCGTCTTTAGACGACATTTGCAGCGAAGCACGCAGATACGCGGCCAATTTTTTTTTAACTGCGGAGCAATTTAGGGGCCCGGGCTGTCGTACGCTGTCATCGCTTGGCGTAAAGCAGGCAAAACCAGGTATAGCATAGCCATCTGTAACATACTGAGCGCGCGCTCGCGCCAAGGAGATGTCTTCCTCTTGTTGTTTGAGCGCCTTGATGATGATGTCAAGTGCGGAGCGCTTTAGGGGCCCGGGCTGACGTATGCTGTCGTCGCTTAGCGTAACGCATGTAAAACCACGTATAAAAATAGAAAAAAATGAGGAAGCAAGAGAGAAATAGAAAGAGAGAGAAAGAAAGGGAAAAAATGGGAAGAAAAATATAAATAAATTCAATTCAACTCAGTTTATTCAGACGAACAGACAAACAACTTTATTGTGGTCCTGAGAGGCAAGGCAGCGGGCCAACTAGGTAGGTCCCCACCCAGCCGTTGGCTAGTCCCATGTTCAGACAATTTTTTTTTGCCTAGGTTAAAGGGACTAAGGAAATGAAGAGAGAAAGAAAGAGAGAAAGAACTGGAAAAGAGAGAAAGAAAGAAACAGAGAAGGGAACGAAAGAGAAAACCGAACAGAAACAAAGAAGACCACCCAGTTCCGCCCTTCCTTCAGGCTTGGCACCACAAGTGCGAAGCCGGCTTAATTTTTCCCACTTACAAACGCGCAGAAAGTCAAGCACGACCTATAGCAGACGAAGAGTAACGGGAAATGTGAAACCCGGCGGACACATAAGGAGGAACACGCGGCTATCAAAATGACAGAAAGGAAGGAACTGCGAAGCACGTGTCGGACCTTGAATATACAGGGCAGGGGCGGGCCCTATACGGGACGACACGCGGGCAAAGGACAGAGGGTCCTCCCATTTATCGAACGAGACGGGGCCGGCCACACGAAGGCGTGCAGGCATGGGCCTTTGTTTTTTTTTTTATTTATGTGCGAGGCAGAGAGGAACAAGTCACCGGCGAGACACCCTCCATCTTTTCTGTCCGTCCCTGTCACCACCACCGCCACCCACGCTCGAAAGACGACGACGACACGGCTTGGGACGGTTGATGCGGCGTTGACGTGACGTGCCTGCCATCCGAACGTCCTTCCGGGGTGCGTGCACTCGTACGCAAAACTGCCATTTCAGTCACAGTATTAACGCGATAGCGTTAAAGAGCTCGTTTCGCAGAAATTCCGGTGCCGCTGTTGATGGTTTCGAGCGAAAAATCAGCGTTGCCCGTGAGCGAAAATTCGCGATAGATGCAAATAAATAAATAAAAATCTTCGGTTCGAGGAAGAGTCGAACCCAGGACTTCTGCGTAGCAAGCAGGTGTTCTACCACAGAGCAGGCGCATGAAGGACATGACGGACTTCGACATGGAGGACATCGTAGCCCGTTGCTTAGTGTCAGAGGACAAGAGCCAGGAAGAGACGTCGCGTAGTGCGTGTTGGGTAATTTGCGTAATTTCCGACAACGTCACGTGATCGTCTACGTCCTCGATGTGCCGTCGCTCACTCTGTTGTCGTACCACGAACGCTCGCCAGAAAAAAATAGGGACCGTCACCTTCAATGCATCATGATTTTGTCGTTTTACGTCACGACCATCACAGTCATCGCTTCACCATCGTTCCATCATTTCGTGCCCTCAACGTCATCATTTCGTCATCGACACGTCGTCTTTAAGGTCGGTGTCTCACCATCCCCCACCATCGTCTCGCCTTGACACTGTTAAACACGTGAATAATACTACAATACTTACTATAATAACTGGGGTTTTATGCGCCAAAACCACGATATAATTGCGATGAACTTCAGAAGGACGTCTTGCTGGGCGAGTTGGTAATATACCATTATTAAACGTAGCGCAAAACAACACGTACAAAGTAAAGTGGCAACATACACTGTGCTGTGTGTGTTGCCTCTTTACTCTGTCCGTGTTGTTTTGCGCTACGTTTAATAATGATATGATTGTGAGGCACGCCGTAGTGGAGGGCTCCGGAAATTTCTTCAATCTGGCGTTCTTTGAGGTGCACTGACATCGCACAGAATACGGGCCTCTAGTATTTCGCCTTCATCGAAATGCGACCGCCGCGGCCGGAATCGAACCCGCGACCTTCGGGTCAGCAGCCGAGCACCGTAAGCACTGTACCACCACGTGCGACTGTCATACGACGGGTCAGAAAAGGATAGCAGCCAGCGATGTGTGCGGTGACAGTTGCCAGCCTTCACGCCCAAGCGGCAAAATCTGCCTAGAAGCCATGCACAAACCGCCTGCGGTTTGTAACCTTGGGACCTCCACCTGCATATTTATCTGCAATGTATTACCTTTTTGACGTGACTAATAAAGATTGATTGATTAATCTCAAGGGGGATTCAAATGTGCGACGCCACGGAGGCATGGCATGCCCGCCATGTTCCACAAAGTTCCACAGCAGATAGATATAAGTACGTCGCATCTTGTTGTGACGATATTCCGGTGGCAAAAGCGACGCTCCATAGCGGCGCGTTCACAACGCTACAATGTAGCGTTCGCACCAAGGAGGTTTTAACTTTCACACAGTCCCTTATGCATTCGCCTAATACGGCTCGAAAGCGAAAGCCATCTTGTCTTTCCTCTCGATAGATTGTGTTGATCCCTCCGAAAGCTTTCTGCACCTAATCTCACTGCCTCCGGGATCGGAGCCATTGCGAACTTTCTGCACCTCACGTGGTTTTGCAGTGCCTCCGGGATCGGTCCACCTTTGAGCAAGCGACGATGTCATGTGATGACGGGATCGTGTGACGTCATAATGACGCTAAGTGACGTTCATCTGACATCACAAATTTTGGCGGTTTGTGATGTGTTGATGACGCCATCACGTAATTTTCTTTTGCGTCACTTCACGTTGACGACGCCGACGGTCTCTTTTCCTGTTTGATGAGGCATCTAAGGCTTTCGCCTCAAAGAAATGCTCGCACGGAGTGCTGGATTTCTGATCAAAGTGCGTTCATCGGCCTACGTTCTCGGTGTCGACGTAAAAAAGAAGGGCAAGCCGATCACGCGGGCGATGTAATCGGAGGTGCGTTTGTGTTGATCGATCCAGACACTCGCGTACCAGTTACGAGGTCATCATCATCATCCTGACTGTGCCCACTGCGGGGAAAGGCCTCTCCCACATTCCGCCAATCAATCCGGTCCTCTGCTGCGACCACGTTATCCCCGCAAAACTTCTGAATCACATATACCCACCTAACTTTCTCCCTCCCCCTCGCGCCTTTGCCTGTTCTTGAAATCCAGTCTGAATTACTCTTAATGGCCAGCTGTAATCTTGCCTTCCCGCTACGAGTGGGTCGGAGAACAAACGGGAGTTAAAGGGGCCCTGAAACACTTTTTCAACATGGTCAGAAAACACTGCCGATCGGTAGTCGAGGCTCCTGAGAAGACGCAGAGCCAAACATTATAGCGCAGCACGCGGCCTGGAATTTACAATTAATTCTCAAAGTCAGCTACAAATATCTCCCTCTTCTCTCTACAAATGATGTCATCTACCCAAAATCCACGGCCATTGGCTGATTTGAGCATCGTGCGCTGCATGGTTACAGTGGCCGTCGCGGGATGTCGCCACGTGCCTCCGCGCGGGCTTCCGATCACACTGAAAGTAAGGCGCGCGTTCGAAGAAAAATTAAAAGAAAGTGCTCGAGGTCATGACGCCCGCTAACGAAGGGATGTATCTTGCCTCTCTTGTCATCCCCCTCCCTGCGTAGCTTTCAGCGCACTCGCTGGTACGAAAGGAAAGAGAAAGCGCTTAAAGCGTGCGACAGATCCTGCAACTTCGCTCGTACTTGACGGATTCTAAAAATTTTTGCGGCAGTCGATTCGTGAGGCAATAAGCTGTTTTAATGAAGCCATTAGACGATTACTTGTAAAAGTGTTGCAGGGCCCCTTGATGGACATCGGGTCATAAGCAATGGGTCAGGGTTACGAGGTATTCACGTATAGAAACAAAAAGGAGCCAGAAAGTGCTGACTTTCAAATTAACAGCCGCGCATTGGCAAACAAGATGCAAAGCTTATGTGCGCATGCTCAAAGGGAAGCAGCTCCAACGCGGCAGACCTTGGACGCGTGCGGCAACTGGCGAACGATAACTGTTTAGACGTGGAAGTGCAATCTGCCTGCTGTATAATCGAAGGCCTTTTCGTAATAATTACTGTGGTGTTACGTGCCAAAACTACAATATGATTATGAGGCACACCGAAGTGGGGGAGTCCGGATTATTAAAGGGACACCAAAGTGCAACAGTAAGTTAGTTTAAACACTGATTATTTATACTCTGAGAACTCCAGTGTCTTCATACGGCGCCATAGGTTGGTAATAGATGATGAAATCAGTATCAAAAGACTCACTTCGAAGATTCCCGCTGAAATCTCTAATGATGACGTCACGAATTTCAACGGTTTTTTTACTACTCGGGCCGCGCTGTCTCCATCAAACTTCCTGAAACTTGGTATATTATCTCTCTGATTCCCTCAAAAGAGAATGTACTTGATTTTTACAGATTAGAAACTACGTAGGCCTTAGTAGACGCCATCAAAATTTGACATGACGACTGGAGCGGGAACTTCGTGGTGGCGTCGCCCCACGCATTTTCTTCTTGCGCGTTTATCTGGCTTATCAAGCGTCCTCTCGAGGCAAGCGTGGTGTTCTTGGAATTGTGCAAGAATAATTTACTAATATAAGAAAAAGCGTTTTTCTCCATAGTACCTCTCAGACCCCGTGGTATTCTTTAACGTGCACAAGGGTGTTCTTCGAGGACTGTTTTACGCAAGCGTTTGCAATACTGATGATATGTCAAGCATAAGCCGCATAAGATTATCATCTTCGTTCTTATTTGTGACAATTAGTACATTTGCACTCCAGACAGTGTAAGGAAACTTCCAGTTTCGAAAAAAGAAGGGACGATTTAGAATATCGCGTATTCTATACCACGGGAGAACGGTAGCTGTCCCTAACCTCAAGTGTTCCCAGTCGCACGACATCAAGACAGAAGTTTGCTTACTATTACGCCCGCGTTCGCAATCATGCAATCAGGAAAAAAAAAATATCAGTTGAGAGTCAGCGCCGTGTTGTTCGTATCCTTCTTTTATTGCGATAGCAATTATATGGACACTCTCGGCGGATTTTTGTCGTCGCCGTTATGTCCCGGATATGTATATCTATAAGAGACACAAAGGAAAATAAAGCATTTCTGAAGTACCCAACCGGGGAATCGAACCAGCGACCTTTCGCTCCCCAGCGCGCTGCTTTAGACAACTCAACCACACGCCATGTATGCGCCGGTGAAAGAACGGTGCGCTATTTATGTGTACCATTTACCGCTGGTGGTATGCAAGTCTCGGAAGAGCTTGGACGTTTCAATTTGAAAACTGCCCTTGAGACGCGCACGACAATGTGGCCCCTTTCTGTACCCACTCGTGATGTGGAATGAAAAAAAACACCGGGCACACCTTGCGCCAGACGCCACCGTGTGGCATGAGACGCAGATGGGTCACTCAACGCTTAAAAGAAAAGGAAATATCTAAGAGCGTCTCATTCTACATTGTCGACACGCAGTCTTGGCCAATCCCCCAGAGCAACACTGTCGACACTTGCAGCGCGTTGCTCAAGCACAAAGACGTAACAACTGTGACAGTTCTTCACGCTTGTCCTGTGTATACCTGTGCGTTCATTGCGGGTGTCCTTCTTTGTGCTTCAGCGGCACGCTGCATGTATCGAGCTGCTTGTTCGTATGACATTCGAATTTCTTGCTATCGCATCGCGAAACTGACATTTTTTAGCTCAACATGAATCTCAAGTGATCCCAACCAACAGCCCAACTTGCAGTCTTGTATGAATGACAATTAACCACCAAAGAACCACTGGAATAGTACGCCCTTTTTGTGTGAAGGTTTACGTTTAACGTTTGAGAGAACTTAAAGAGCCAAGCTAAAGTAGACACTCTCGTTAGCTGTGCTAGACCTTTAATTTATAATCTGCATTTTGACGCACCAGATCTCAGAAGTTTTGAAACGACGAATATTGTCAGCCGCCTTCGTAACAAAATAGCACTTCCGCTGAAGCGGCGGCATAGCCCCCTTTAACGTAGCCATGGTGGATTTGGAGGGGGTGGGGGAGGTAAACCTCCTCCCCCAGAAAATTTTTCAATTTTGCATGTGCATATATTACACGCACACGTACAAACGCACGCGCGAACATACGTAAGGTATAACTAAGCCCTCCCCCACCTCCTCCCCACCAAAAAAAGTTTCTAGCTACGATCCAGATGCTTGCACCGACAATTCTTGTCCCTCATGCGGAGAAATATCCACGTTAGATCAATGCTCGGGCGGTGTGCCGGGTCACACTCTACAGTCGATAACAACACGGCCAGG
Organism: Rhipicephalus sanguineus; assembly: GCF_013339695.2. Taxonomy (NCBI): domain Eukaryota; kingdom Metazoa; phylum Arthropoda; class Arachnida; order Ixodida; family Ixodidae; genus Rhipicephalus; species Rhipicephalus sanguineus. Next base: position 131,495,095 of record NC_051182.1, read on the forward strand.
TGGGATCTAGCCCTGCGCAGCCCTCTTCTGGCCGACCAGCTCTGGGCTGTCCAGCGGGCCCACGCTTCGGCCGAGAGGCTTGGCCTTCCGCTCCCTACGTGGGAGCGGCCCGCTGCGTGTTGAGACACGCTCTGGAGGACCTCGATAAAGTTTTCCATCCCATCCCTGACCATACGCCCCTGATAGCCTCCGTACGACAGGATGTCGACAATTACGAAGACTCTGATATGCACGCGCAAGTTCGGTACTACGGCGACCACGAATGACGATGGTCTTATTACATAATCAATCTCCTGCCTGACGTCAAGATGACGTCACAAGACGTCATCATGGGAATGTCGTGTGAGTTCTTGTACCACTTCAATCGCCTGCCGTGTTTCGCTCAAGACCACCGCGCGACAAGACACTTACGTATTTAGTATCCGTGAAACGGCCGTTATCTATGGTCACTTACAACCTGAGAATGAATGTAAGCTCTGTCCGCTGCCTTGGCTGGATCGCAGCTTGCTCGCCAGTCACTTACGTAAGAGTCGTGATAGCTAGTTTCCGTTCGAGCCATAAGTACTTTTTCTCTGCCAACGTAAATAACACGCACATTGGGAATTAAAAGTTCGTCACACCTACCTGAATTACTGACTATATGGCTGAGACGTGATGTCAGAATCTGTGATGAAATTTCCCAAAACGTTCACGTTTTCGAACTTAAACCGGCCACAGAAACGTGTGTCTGTTTGGTAAAATGAACTATATGAAGATTGCGAGGAGTCGGTTTGGCATAGGCACCCGTCACTGACCAGAGGGCGCGATGGAGCTCGTATCGAACGCCTGAGTGTTGAGGGCACCAGCCGCCAGGGATACCAAGAAAATGAAACGCTCGCTGGACACATCGACGCGCTCAAGTGTCTCCCTTCTGGGCGCCTCTTTCAACGAACGCTTCCTACGTGCGTTCGTAATCACCTCAGGGATGTTGCCACCGCCTTCAATGCAGCACAAACGCGTTTAGAACGCGCTCTTTTCAGGCTGTGCCAAGGCAGCAGAAACGCTACAAACGGGTTTCAAACTCACTGCATTGAGGCGATGGCAAGTCACGTTCAAGTCAAGGAGCGTTTCTGAACATAGAGGATGCGAAGGATAGACACTCGATTTTGCTGCGTCTACTCGCTAGGCTGTGTTTTCTGGCGCTACCATCGTATCTCGGAAACTGCATTGCAGGGTGCCTATAGTAAACTAACATCCGTGTACGTTGAAGTTACCTTAAATTGTTGTTGATGTGAACCGTCTGTGACATGGTCTGTGATATAATAAATTTTTCTAAACACGAGAAATCTCTGGTGGCTTTAAAGGAGTACTAACACAAATTTTCAATATTTTCGGATTGTTTTTCCAAGTAAATACATTGGTGTCGAGAACCCTAAAAAGAGTGTCGTAGTGCCTGGAAGTGCATCGAATATATTTTTAATACAGCCATCTTTAAAAAAAAAACTTTCGGTTTCGATATCGAGGGGGCGGCTTCGCAGTGATGTGCCATCGCAGTGTGACGCCATGGGGAGACAGTAACCCACGACGTACCAGCGGCAGATTCGCCATGCGCTCGTGGTACACATAAACAACGACGAGTAAATTGTCGTCCAGGGACCCCGACAGTGATTTCTGCGATTTAGGCTGCATGCAGAACGCACAGTTGGCAGACTCACAGGAACTGTGCTGACTCGTCGGGATGCCCATTGCGGTGGGGCCGCGGGGCTGGCTCGCACATGCTCAGCGATGAAAGCTTTAAAATCAAAGTTAAATATTTTATACGTGTTGCCTGACTACGGTGTGTGGATAGCGTTAACACTGCATACCAAAGGAACAAAAAAATGCCTCTTCAGTGACACCTCAAATTCGTGTCAGTACTCCTTTTCTTTCGTCACTGACGTCACGGAGATGGTCAAACGCAATTGGCTGGAGTACCCGCGCAAATTCTTTGTCGGCGGCACAGTGGCAGCTTTGGGTGCAGCTTCGATTCATGCTTAAGTCGTAACGGACTACGGCGTTAGTTGAAATTAGAAAGAGATGAGGAAGCAACGTTGCACTGAATATATGCGAAACGAATTAGTCAAACGCTGCGTCTTTCGTTCTGGAACTGTCCGCGCTGCATGCGAAACTGCGGCGAGTGCTTAACAACAGTAAGCATGCTTGGGTTTCGGTGAACAGCGCATGTACGTGTCCCTGCGTAACAGCGTAACGAAACAAAATGCCAACAGGGACCCCACAGAGGATTGCATTCGGCTTGCATAGGAAGACAGAAACACCTACAGAGTTTCCGCTAGAGTAAGAGCAAAAAGAAAGCAAAACAGCAACCTCGAGTGACTGTAACTGCAGAATAATACGCCGCTACAGTTACTGCAACAAGTAGCGATGTCATACAGTTAACATCAAAAGACGGCAGGGCCGTATAATTGCCAGAAAAAGTAGCTATGTCATACAGTTGGTTCGGAAAAAGGGTAGGCCACTACAGAGCTCCCGCAGTAATTTGTAGCCATGCCACACAGCCGACGCCGAAAGAAAGTAGGCCACTACGGTTGCATCAGCAAGTCGCTACACATGTAATACAGTTGGTGCAAAAAACAGCACTTCACCTTCGCTGAAGCAGCTATTTCATACAGTCGGCGCAGAAATAAAGTAGGCCACTGCGGTCGTCCAGGTTTCGTAAGTAACTATATAGCGTGCTTATACGTCATATCCGACAATTACCCCGCAGTTAGCTTCTGCCCGATTTCTTGAACAGAATCTTTTAAAACTTATTTGAGGCATATCGAGCACAAATTTACTCCAGAAGCAGTGTTACGTGAAGACGTGGGCGTTACTTATACTACAAATTTAAGTACATAAATAGCATAATTTTAACAATTAACCTTCTAGCTTCTCTATAGTTTAATTACTCGACGGTATGAAATGAACCCTGCGATTTCACAAGGCACGCGAACTGGGAAACGAATTTCGAAACCCTCCCCAGTTTTGAGATGAGGGCTAGCTGTCAAACTTGCGGTAAAGGTCGACTGCTGTTGCATCAGCGAAATGCCTCTATGCACTCGGGCTCGAAAGCAGCTGGAACACGAGCGCATTTCGTCACAAAGTTTACGAATGTAGTACATCTAGGAACACGTGTCATTCTTAAAAATTTGTTACAAATGTATGACACTTTCCAAGACACTCGCTACATTTCGCATATAGCAACCCAATGCGTGTCACTAAGCAATTAGCATAAGAGTTAATTAGTGAAACTTCGTCGACATCCGCTGGCTTTTCGGGAAAATAATGTGTCCCTTTGCGAGTAAACCAGCCCTAGAAGAATTTCGCTGCATTCAGCGAGAAATATTTTTGAAAAATTCTGTTGAATAAAGAAAGACATCCCCTGATAGTACAGAATCGGCAGTTGTTTCGGCACGTGACCTTCTCAGTGTAGCGCTTCGCGCTGTCCTTTTGTTGCGCTCCTATAACTGACACGTGACAGTGACTCTCCTGACGTCAGTTATGACGTCACACTTATATGCACGCGTAATATCACTGTCATAGCAGTGGGCATTTCCATAATTCTGCAGCGTCACTCGCGCATTCCTTTAGGAAACAGGCGGCGTTTCTAGATGCTACTAAACATCACGACATACGGACTTCGATATCCCCGCGTTCTTAGATCCAAGCACGCTCATAAGCACGTGTGCCAGCATATTCACGTTAAAAAACTGGGCATGCAAACACGGACACAAGGTAATATCTGGGATTTTACGTGCCAAAACCACGGTATGACTATCAGACACGCCGTAGTGGAGCGCTCGGGATAACTTCGACCATCTGGCGTTCTTTAATCGTGCACTGGCACCGCACGGTACACGGGGCCTACAGCATTTCGCCTCCATCGAAATGCGACCGTGATCGAACCCGCGAATTTTGGGCCAGCAGTCGAAGCACCTAACCACTGTACCACCGAGGCGAACACAGACAGAATATAAAAGTGAAGACAACACGAACGCAAGCATATCACGCCCGCAAAGCAGCCAGAGCCCGGATGCAGTCAGGTTCTGTGTCGCACGTACCTGCTAAGTACAATGAATGTAAGAACAGAGCAACAGACAAAGCGGTTGATAACTGCACCCTCCTCTACAACTGCCTACATTCCACAGATATATAGGCACTTCGGTATTAAACGTTGTTGAAAAGTCAGCGCCGCGTGTGTTATCTTCACCAGTCCTTGTCTGTTGCGCTGTTCTTACATTCATTATGTGCTACCAACGTTGCCAAGTTCCCACCCTTCGCTGCCCAGTAAGTCTCCGGGTCAAAGGTGCGCGCCTGTTTCTGCGTGTCAAACGCACGCAACGAAACAGCACATGTGTCATATCGGATACTGATATGGCACTTCATAAACGTAAATATCCAAGAGATAAAACGCACGTGCTTTTATTACTGTTAACATTCATGTCCGCTCATACGCGGTTTGCCCACAGTTTATGCCTTCAACCACACCTTTCTGTCTTTTCGTTTTATTAAATCAGTTGTTAGATGCGCTTCGTCTGTGTTTTCCTAGTCTGCAGCCTTTGTGAACTTTGCAGCGCTGCATTCATCATCCATTATGTTCCAACTAGCCCCTACACACGCTCTTCTGAAAAAGCAGAAAGACTTATTCATTGTGTGTATGAATATATAGTGTAACACTCACCTGCCCGGCGCCGTCGTATCCAACCACGTCGAAAAGCGTTCACAGACAATCCGCCCTAACCGTCCGTCCGGTCGACCAAGCGACCGGCCGTACCCGCCAACAACGCCGACGACTCGAGCGCAGTTTGACCTTTAAGCGCCAGAAGCGTCCCGCCAGCACTGCGGCGCGCGCTGCTGCTCGGAACCTCCCCGAGGAGCGACTTTCTTTTTTTCGATCCTCTTCTCACCGGGCAGCAGCAGACGCCGACGACGTTAAGCGGACGACGACAGCGATGACGGCACCGTTGACGCTACGCTGCGGTCCTGTCGAGGACGCCACTACTTCCTCCGACGTCGATTCCATCCCCGAACTGTGAGTTGAACTTAAACGCGCGACTGCCGGTGCACGATCAACATGGACGAAAGTGTTCGTACTCTTCACAGGAGGCAGGAGAGCGTCTGCTGCGCTCTGCGGCGGGGACGACTGAGCGAGTGAGTGTAGGGCGCGCGCGCGCAGAGCAGCGCAAGCCAGCCAACCAACCACTGGGCGGAGTGGAACCCCGAAAATGCCACGGGGTTGACGGCGACAGGACGAAGCGATGGTTTCGCGCGCGCGCGCGCTCGCCGGTTTGAGGGGGAGACCAGAGGGAAAAGACGACGAGGGAGAGGAGAAACGAGGGAGAGGGGTGCCAAGCGGTGTTCGGACCCGGAGCTTTGTTTTTTTTTTTTTGCGGAGCCGAGAGACTGCAGCTAAAAACAAACCTCTGGGAGAGGATGCAACAAGGTGAGAGAAAGGGAGTGTTGGGGAGAGAGAGAGAGGAGAAGGGTGAAGAGAGAAAGAGAAGGTGAGAGCAGTGACGTCAATGGGACCACGATGGTCGTGACGCAGCGAGTGTGACGTAGCAGGCGTGACGTCGCAGGCGCGTCACGTCGGAGGGTGCCGAGCTGTCGATGGCCCTTTCGCAGTTCGCCATGCGCCTTTTCCCGATGGGGAAAAACGGAGAGTGACGCGACGGGAAAGGAGGGGATTGCGCTGCCGATGCCGCTGTGACGATCAGTAGAGGAGAGGCGGGGTTTTTACCGCTGGGAGTTTGCGATACAGCGACGAAGAAGGAGCCACGTGCGCAAAGTGGGCGCGAGTTCCCTTGAGAAGTGATGCTCTCCTCGTGTTGGCGTACGTGTGCTTCGGAATTGCTTTTTTTTTACTTAGTGCGTCAGCCTCTAATCTGGAAGACATCTGGCGCGCCTGGATCTTACGAGCGCAGCCGTGTGGTTATTTTTGGAGGAGATTACGAGACTCTTTCGTGCAGGTAAAGATAAGAGAAGTGTCATGCACCGTTCGGCTATTTTTGGTGAAATTACGAATGCCTGTTGATAAGAGCTTGCGCAAGTCGATTTCTATTAATAATGTCGTCTCCCTTAAAATAGCAAGAAGAGCAATTTCCAGTGAACTGCGACAGTGTCGACGCTTCGTTTTCGCGAGGATATTGAAAATGAGTGTTGCGAAATAAATCATTTTCATTTTGCTTTGACGTCATTGCCTGATACGTCATTCTAAAGCAAAAAAAAAAGTTTAGTCGAGGCACAAAGCGAAGGCGACACAGAACTCGTATCGTCTTCATTTTTATCCCACGTAATTTATTTTATTTTATTATTATTTTGTTTGCGCTGCGACAACCTATGAATGACCACCGAAAAGCCCGATCATGCACCTTGATAAGCCATCGCACAGTCACAAGAAAGCAAAAAGTAACAAAACGACAAAAGAAATCGTAACTTGTAGGTTTGGTCGAGCCGGTCCATCATTGCGAATAACTTGAAGCAGCACGAAAAAACGACGCTAGTCCTGCTGTGTGTGTTCCTTCATTGTTCTCGTTTTTTTCGCGCTGCTTCAAGTTATTCAAAAGCGTAACGGTGACCGCAAATCGGGGACAGCGTAAGGTGCATCATTAAGCCATATCGTCATATCACTGCAATACATATATGTGCCATCGCACTGACCATCGCCATAAGGTAGGCGTTCCATTTCGTAAAACCAAAACATTCCCAGAATATTTTTGCTACTGCGCACTGCAATTCAGTGGAACTGCATTCCCGCTGGCATAGCATCAATTGGTGATAATCGTCGTTTTCGCGAGGCACTAGCTGCCATTGTATAAGAACACGCCCGTACGAAATTTGTTCATCGTTACGTTTTACTCCCCGACCATCGCATAAGTATACTAGCCAGTTGGAAATGTGTGCATTGTTATTTTTGGCTCACTGTCTTGTTATTCATTCGCTTGCTATTCTTACCCACTCCCCTCTGTAATGCCCCTGGGCTAGAGGGTACGTGAATAAATATAAATAAATAAAGCGTCCATGGTAGCTACTGTGATGTGCGAGTAAAACGCGAAGGGGTAATTGTAAAGTACCTATAGGCCACGTATCAGCGGTATATAGGATCTCGGAGCGCATTACTGAAATGTCACACATTTTGTTTTCCCAGGATATACACTCATCAGAAACTGCGCGAAGCTGGACAACAATTGCTTCGCTGTGCGGTGTCTTCAAACCAATCTCCTTGCTTCAGACCGGAAAACGAAATAATACGCTCGCCCCGCCACGGTGGTCTAGTGGTTATGGCGCTCGACTGCTGACCCGAAGGTCGCGGGATCAAATCCCGGCCGCGGCGGCTGCATTTTCGATGGAGGCGAAAATGTTTGAGGCCCGTGTACTTAGATTTAGGTGCACGTTAAAGAACCCCAGGTGGTCGAAATTTCCGGAGCCCTCCACTACGGAGTCTCTCATAATCATATCGTGGTTTTGGGACGTTAAACCCGAGATATTATTGAAATAATACGCTCCATGGCTGCACGCAGGGCTTGATGATAGTTAAAAAGAAACGCTAAAGTGAAACGTTAAGAAGAAGCTGAAGTGGTTTTAGTATTCGCTAAAACTTCAAGGTTAACAAGGACACACATTATTCTCGACGATGTCATAATTTTTTTCCGCGGTTGTTGCAGCAGAAGCTTTACAGTTACGCGCGAAAGAAAAGTTTGTCTTACACCGCTGTTCCGTGCACCGTTCCGTGCATATATTCATGCTGCGTTTCCGGCATTTGGCTGTTTTACTGTAATCACTTAGAAATTGAAAAGCAGATATAATAGCTAAGCCAAGATAAAAAGCGGCAAAATGAAGAAATCCGAAAGCATAAATGGAATCAGCTCGTACAGGACAGTGTGTGTTAGAGATCACGGGGAGATGCCTTCGTATTGCAGCGGACATAAGATGGGCTGATGACGTATTCAATATTTATTCGATATTCGAATACGGGTTTATTGCCTACTTGGTATTCGATTCGTATAAAAATTTCAGCATTCGCAGACTCCTACGTTTGCTTTTTTCTTTCATATTTTGTCTAACCGTACTCTCAGTTGTCCAGCTCGTCGCATCCCTCAGCACAGCAGCCACGATAGAAGTTCATGCTGTCCCCATGGCCGCACCACCATGCACCTTCAGTCTTATTTTGAGATATCAATGTATTGGGGCAATCCTTCCTCAAACATTGCTTTTCATCTGCTCACTTTAAAACCACCACTGAGTCACTCTTGACGAACGTCAATTAATACCCGTGTCACACTGGAGTTTGGAAGGTCTTCCAACCGATAGTCTATTGACTCAATGGTCAAGCACGAGCTGCTACACGGGACGTTTCGAAGGCCGTCGAGTCAATAGTCTATCTAGTCAACGGAGCATTCCACAACTCCATCGAAACTTCGATGGCCAGTGAGCAACGGAAGCGGAAACAGCGCGTACGTGCCCTCTCGTTCACAGTGTGCTCGTATTGAGGAATATAAAAAAGAAATCTAACCAGTTTGCTTTAGAAGCAGTATGTGTGAGCGTTATAAATTGTTTGATGAAGTATTTTTGCCACTTGAAATGTGCGAGCTGCCGATACTCTCGACAACAGCGACGTGCATGCTGTCTTGCCGTACCTTGCCCGCCGCAGTTTCTCTGCTCAACAACTTAAAGGACCCCTGACACCGAATTTGGAAACTCGAGATGCTTGTGTTGTTTGATAGTCCTGCATGTGGGGGCACTTCTGACCGATTATGAGTGACGAGCGTTGCCTTTAAGATATTTTAATTTGGTTTTAAAGTAAGCCTGAGTGCTCATCTGAATTTTGAACTCCTATCAACATAACCACTAGTATGACGTAGATGTAGGCCCCTTGTGACGTTGCAGAGGTAAAGCAAGTGTTGTCGACGTCACAGACAGAAATATGCGCGGTGCATGCACTGTGGTATATTGCGAAGCATATGTTTTCTTTCCCACCTTCTCCTTCTTCGGTACGTGTCGGCAGGCAGCGTGAGCTCTCCGTGTGTGTGTTCTCCAACTGGCAGTTCAACAAGCGCGTGGCTGACGTCACCCAATACTGAGTGCACGTCACCACGCGTGCCCCGAGGCGCGACCGCCGCGGCGCGGCGCTAGTTTCTTATCCTCTTTCGGCGCGCGTTTTGAACCTACGCTAAAAATGACCACAATTAACGCTGTTAGGATTATTTAGACATCACGTTGGAGGATTTACGGTGTCATTCCGTGATTACAAGACATAGACCTACTTATTACAACATAAATGTCACAAACAAGAAATCGGCTGTCAGGGGCCCTTTAAACTCAAAATATGTATTCGTTACTACGCGTGAACAGTTTATTAAAACGTTTAAAGAAAACAACAGACATATTTGTGCTTTTAAGGGAATTTATATTATTTAACTGTCAATGACGTGGATACGCAAATAAAGATCCGCAGCGCCCCGCAATTTTTGGCGGAAAACGCCTGAACCACTCAACGGCCATTAAAAACTGCCGCGTAGCAGCGCGACAACTCTATCGAGTCGATAGAGTTGTGCCATTTCAGTGGCCATCGACTCGATCGCGTTTCAAAAGTGCCCATGTGACACTGGTAAACTCATTCGTTCACCCAACCCTCATATGAGCATGGTATCATGGGGGTGCAAAAGGGGCACTTGACCGCAGCCCCCCCCCCCCCCCCCTAAACCTCACCAACAGTTGCACCCCTCCACCCAAGCCACACCAGCGCTCCCCTCGTCCCCTCTCCCACGATGCAACACGGGTTTGCACGCCCCAAGACAAAATCCGGCCTACATTTCTGGCGCAGGGTCTTTGAAATACTTTCAATAATTCAACTGGCTGTCACTTTGCTTCTCATATGTTCAGTAGTAATATCGTCAACCTAATACAGAACAAATGGAATGAAAATTGCTACAGCAACTCAACTATACGACATTGTTACGAAGGTTACCCAAGCGTGCTCATCACAAGCTATGCGCCGCATTTGAAGAAAATCAATCCTCTTCAAGTCAGCCACAGTGTCGCGTCTGCCACGTTTCTTATTTCCATACCAATAATTCCACTACAGACAGTGCCAAGTGCATATTTTCTGGCTTGTATATGCAGGCTCAAAGATTAACCATGACTAAGTAGCGTGCAGCAAGTTAATGAACGGATCGTTTGCGTACCATTCATTTTCATCGACTGTACGCAAACGTACATTTAGTGCGGAGCATGTCAGCTTTCACTGCTGCTTCAGGTCGCAATCTGCTGTCCGTCAACAAGCATGTGCTACAGACATGATCTGCAAATCTCGCCATAGTGATTAGTGAAGTGTCCACAGCAAAGTAGTTCTTCGTCCTTAGTATCATTGGTGCCGTTTGTACATGCGAAGGCAGGGCAAGGGTTTTGCAGCATCTTTTGCATGTCTGTAATGCCTAGAGGAAACTTGGAAAACAGTGATAAACTTGCTCACTGTCAGTCTCACAGCTCAGCTCACCCCAGACGTAGGACGTTTTACAATGACTACATGTAAAACGTCAGAAGAGCATCAGCAAGGTCATATCTTGAAGATAAACGTGCAAGCCATCACATGATACATTACGACTGTTCAGAAAAATAGATGTGCTTTAATTACAACACCTCTTGAATAGCGTTCATACATACTGCAGTGCAAGAAATGTTGAGCTAAATATTGCACTGCAAGAGACAGGCCGACATAATTGTAGTTATGGTACAATTTCTTTTTTTTTATTATTTCGAAAGCCTTCCCTTAGGCATAGCAATTTATGGTGTCAAAAATACACACGCAAATTCGCTGTATGTACAAAGTCTAACAATGAACGGTGGTATGGTCCGTGAATCCAGCGATCGAGGTCGGGTGGTCGGCCAGGTCTGAAGGCTGTTGCATGGAGGTGACGAAGACGGCTTAATGGCAGGCCTGCACAAGTCCACAGCAAGTGCGTCGCAGTCATGTCGCGGATTCGGGCGTCGCGAATGGGCACGATGCACCATTTGGGCCGCGGAAATGTTGCGCCTAGAGAGTGGTCACAAGCGCAACCCCGACACGAAGCCTCCGCAAAGTAACTTCCTCTCGATGGGTTGAACCACCACATCTGACTAACGCGGAAACATATGAGCTTGTGTAATACGACGGCGGCTTTCTTTTTCTCAGAACACCTGCAAACCACGATCTATGAGGGACGCCGTAGTGGACGGCTCCGGAAATTTCGACCGCCTGCGGTTCTTTAACGTGCACCTAATCTAAGCACACGGGCCTCAAATATTTTCGTCTCCATCGAAAATGCAGCCGCGCCGCGGCCGGGATTCGATCCCGCGACCTTCGGGTGAGCAGTCGAGCGCCGTAGCCACTAGACCACCGTGGCGGGGCCCGGAGCATCTGTACGTGAGCGTCTTCAGGAAAACGTGGAAGGGGGTGCGGCAACCCACCCACAAGTTATGGCACAGTTCGGAGCGCCGGATGACATATCCTGCATTTAGTACAGCAGCATCACAATTTTAGAGAGAGGTTCTGGAACAAAATGCAAATACATGTTCACTTACAAGATTATCATATTACATGACAACGCATCATTGTGTCATAAAATACAAATCTGATAATTAAAGCGCTGTGAATTCCGATAACTTACAGCACTTAACATTGTCAGAATTTAAAACGTTAATGCTTTCCCCTCTCTAGAACGTTTTCTGGAAGTCATTATTGTGTGACACGATTTTCCTTAGTTTTCTGGCATGTTATGAAGTACATATCTATTTTGTTACCGCTTTATCTGAGTAGTGTAATCCCTTGTGCAAATGTTTTTTTTCTTTTCGATTCATTGTATAACTGCCATACTTTATAGTCACTGTATTAGTGTATTATACAAAGTGCGTTATGTGCTTTACCATATGTAGCCATACTGTACTAAAGGTGGTGAGGTCTCCCTCAAGCCACGTGTGTGCGGCTCTTTTTCCTTCATCCACCTCCATTTACTGCTGCGTTGTACCTGGGTGTGTAAATGGAAATCAATAAATCAAATCAAATAAAAAATGTATCAAATTTGCTGTGACTCGATTTCGAATGTTTACACGCAAGCTAACAAGGTTACATTTTCTTATCGAACAGAACTTATCTCTTGTGGGAGCTACATTTCGCAGGGCAGAGCTACGTGTTGAGTGCATATTATCCAAACTAATTCACACCTCATTATAACAAAGTCGCATCTGACACGACAATAACTTTGTTATATCCGAAAATTCGTTATAAGCGTACATTCCTGACACACTCTATGACAAGACTATTCTGTGTTAACTTCGTTAAAACCGATAGTACCAGTGTTCGTTATATCGAGGTTTGAGAGTAAGGAAATGAGGTGTTCCTTACCGAATGTCTGGTTCCTTGTCCTCACAGCTGAATGTATCATGTCCGAGGTAGTCCGTCCTGAAATATTCCTAACAATTGCATACAGTGCTGGTAGTTCTCTGAAGTGCCTCGTAAAACTAATACATAACTGCAATCAAATTTGCACGCATGCTCAGGTTCAGACTCGGGGCATTTGCATCATGCCTTGACGTAGAGCACAAAGGCCTCCATTCTGGTAGTACCTCATCATTGTGCAGCAGCGCGTAGTCACTTTGGTCACAGCTGTCATCAGTATAGGCAGCGGGCTGGCCTGGACCCCTGTGCAATGAAAATATGTTCGATACTGCCTATTGACTGTCGGTCTTTCTAGGCTACAGACACTAGCAGTCACGCTCTTACTAAGACAATGCGTGTACTGTACCTCATCACTGTACTGCTACCAGTCGTCAGTTTGGTAGCAGCTATCATAAGTAGGCAGCGGGCTTGGTCTGGACACCTGTGCAGTGAAAATATTTTCGAGACTGCCCATTGACCGAATGTCAGTCTTTCTAGGCTACCCACAATAGAAGTCATGCTCTCACCAATAGATTGCTTCTTGATGCACGCCTGTACAGCCTTAGTGCTCTGTGCTCGAGCAGTTGTCTGCACATAAACATCGACGTCACGCGTATATGGCTGAGATCCCTCAGTGCACTGGGTGGTGGTGTTCCCTTGGCAGCTCAAGTCACGCCGATTGCTGCTCTCTGCATGGTCAGCCTCTGGTGCGGCAAGAGCTTCACGGGAATGCTGCTGGAATAAGATAAAATACCGTGGATTGTAGGCAACAGGCTAGAGAGCCAAATATACCAGTGGGAGCCAAACTCAACATATTGGGCAATTGCACTGAACTGGTAGGACCATCCTCACGATTTACACACTGCCCGGGCAATTTTCAGCAGCTAACAGTTGCGTAAATCACGGGAGGGGGGGGGGGGAGGGTGCTCTGAGCAAGTGTGTAGCTCAGCAAATCAGGGCTGGGCAAAGATACTTTAAAATTATATCGCGATACGATACAAGATACTCAGGGAAGAAGTATTTGCAATACAGATACAAGATACTGCAACACTGATTGTATCCGATACGATACATTCTAATTGTATCTTGAGATACTTTCGGTCGAAAATCTATTAACTGCGAGCAATTTTGTTTCATATTTGAATGCAATGCCTGTTGGTATCTCAAAAGTTTTGTACTTCTAGCTCAAGCTGTGTCAGTTTCATTCCGAAACAACTTATGGCGCTTCTTTAGCTGCTTAACACGATAGCTCTTTATACACTTCGCTGATAGCGGCTTTTGCTGGTCCCCTTTGTAATTGATGGAAGTCGCTGCTTTGCTTGCCCACCACCTAGCGGGTTGCCATCTACTCACAAGAACGTCAATATGAAGCCTCTGCACGATGGTGCAAATACCGCTGTGGAGCTCTACCTTGCCCGTAAACGTATTACGATTTTCGCCAGTGGCGTAGCCAGGGGGAGGGCACACCGGGCCCATGACCCCCCCCCCCCCGAAATGTTCTTTGCCGTGGCATAGAGAGCACAAAATGACACTCGATCACATCTGCCTGCCCGGCCACCATTGCAGGTCAAGCAGGTGCCCCCCTCCCCGAAAAAAAATTACGGGCTGCGCCCCTGATTTTGGCCATAGCGGATCACCGAACAGGTGTACGGCACCGAGAACATGTGCAGCCCAGAAACCTTTCAGATGTATTGTACAGTTCTACAAAGCGCCGCAGGACGCCACCGCTATTCACACTACTGGCACTTATCGCTCCGATTACCTGGTGATTAGTAGCAGTATACAAAAGAATTAGGGAAGCTTAAACAAGGAAAACATATATATCCAAGTAAAAATAGAAAAGCGATTCCGTATCAAACACATCGAATAAGTAAAGAAACACGATACAGACGCCCATCCCAGGAACTAGTGATATATTTAGGAGCTAATAATATGATTAAGAATAATTGTTGCGTTTTGCGTCGCAATACCACTATATGATTATGAAAGACGCCGTAATGGAGGGCTCCGGAATTTTCGACCATCTGGGGTTCTAAAACTTCAATATAAGCGCACGGGCCTCCAGCATTTTCCCTTCATCTAAATGCGGCCGCCGCGACCTTCGGGACAGCAGTCAAACACCATAACCTCTAGACCACCGCGGCGAGTAACCCCTAATAGGTATGACAATTAGGCATTTAAGGTAAGACCATAGAAAATTCAGTGCCTATGGAAAATAGCGTGAAACGGCTCGTAGGGACGCTCATGAGAAAAATGGAGTATTTGGTTTCTCGAACCCCTTTGCTCACAACTTTAAAGGGACACTAAAGAGAAACAATGAATCAGTTTAGTCGATAAACTGTACTTTAAGAACTATAATGTCGTTAATTTCACCATCATAGGTGTATTAATAGAGGAGAAACTGAAGTTCAAAGTTTCATTTTTAAATTTCGCGCCAAATTTTCCACGCGTGACGTCACGGATTTCAAAGTGTACTTATCGTATTTTGGCGCCATTGGCTCAACAAAATTTCCTCAAACTTTGTATGTTAACTCTATGGCCCCCTCATAGGACAGTGTATTTCATTTTTACCGTTTAGGAACTACGTAGGCCCTAGTAGGCGCCGTCAAAATATGTGACGTCACGGCGAATGGTGCGGTAACTTCAAGGTGGCGTCGCCACCCACATTTTCTTTTTGTGCGATTTCTCGTTTACTAAGCGTCTTCTCGCAGCAAGCGTGGTGCTTTTGGTATCGTGAAAGAGTACTTTACTAATACGAGAAAAATCGTTTTGCTCCTTAGTGTCCCTTTAAGATGGCTATTATAATGAAAACTCAATTTCGCTAATTTACTAAGCAGTAAGCAGAATTTGTTACTGTATAGTCTAGGCAAGCCCAGATAATTATATATTTGTTCTCAGCATCGTCTTCACATGACAGTAAATTCAAGTGGGATATAAGTATGTAAACAGTAGCACAAATGACGCAGCCAGTTCAAATGTAAGAATAAAGCAAAGAGCTTTACCTTGGTAGCACGTTAAAGACATATTGCAGTAAACAGACCGAAAAAGAAACGATATAGAGACATAGGTAATGTATGGGATGAAAAAGAAGGACAGCTAAGAACTTGTGCTTATGATTTTAATTATGATTTTAGAAACTGTTTGAATAAAAGAAGAGACATACGCCATGACAGCTTTGGTTAGGTGGATGCCTGTTCTGTTAAATCCAGCATCGGTACCGGTGCACGGTGCTGTAGCTGTTAGAATGTTATTTGCGTATAAGTCAATCTCATTGCATGTAAGCGAAACTTACATCCGCGAAATCCTTCGAATCGCCGATGTGTGAAAGCCACGATACGCAAAGCAACCCCCCATTCTTG
The DNA here is from genome assembly GCF_013339695.2 of Rhipicephalus sanguineus. NCBI lineage: Eukaryota > Metazoa > Arthropoda > Arachnida > Ixodida > Ixodidae > Rhipicephalus > Rhipicephalus sanguineus. The sequence continues at coordinate 131,510,881 of NC_051182.1, forward strand.
CATCATTCAGACTTCCTAATGAAGCACCACGCAAGAGAAACTTTGACAAGCGACACCACAGCGGCATCAGGATGTGTGCGAAAGACGCCGCACGCATTGGAGTACGCGGCACACGAAGGGCTAAGTGCCAAGCACTGACACAACAAAAGAGAAAAGAAAAAAAGAAAAAGAAAATGTCGGCTAGGCATAGACGTTCGCGCGCTTGTCTCTCGAGATGATGCGAGCGCCACCACGTGACTCTGCTCCACCGATAGGGACTCTCAGAGCTCTTCGCCTATCCTCGCTGGAAAACTCTGGCGTAAAGCTAAAATGATATGTCCCTGCCTTTAGTTTTATTCTGGTGACAGTGGCAGCAGTACCAGCTTGAGAAGCGGAGTTCAGCCAACGTTTATTGTTTCGCCCGGCGGTGGTGCGATCGCAGTATCTTGCATCTTAAGATACACGATACATTCTTCAATGTATCGGGAATACAGATGCTGATACACGTCTTCCTAGACGTATCGCGATACATGTATATTCGATACTGTCCAGCATTTTATTTTGATATTAAAGTCAGCTTTCCCATGGCGCACCTACAGACATCGACACTAGCGTGACGTCAGGGTACAGTACTAATAGGTGGAGAGCAAAACGGCGCGTCGTCTGCTACAGCCCTTCCGGTTCACGGAACCTTCAAGGCTCAGCTCTTCGCTGCTTCAAGTTGTGGACGGTTCAGTGTAATCGGAGAGGAGGCAAGATAACTGGTAACAACTGTGTCACAGAAAGTACGTGTTTTCTCCCCGATTACACTGAACGGCACACATTTTGAAACAGCGAAGAGCTAGGCATCGAACCGGAAGACGTCACGCAGCAGTCTGGCTGGTTTTGATGACGTCAGGTACTTTCCAAAATGGTCGCTTCTGTGTCACTAACGGAGACACGGTGTGGAACGGCCGTGGAAACGTCACGATATCTTGCGCGAGAGCGTGACCAGAAGCTCATACCGCGTCGTGACGTCAGGGTACAGTAAGACTCGAAACTAGCTCTTGAGAACATACTGTAATTACTTTTCAGGGTGCACTCATGCGTAGCAGTGCATTCTCTAGGCTCTTGATGGCTTAACGTTTTATTTAACGTAAGAAAACTAGAACTGATAATTTTCGCGTCAGTAAGACTACAAATTCAAATTTTGGCGCTGTCCAAGCGCTTATTAAAGGCAGTGACTTTAGGGGTTAAGGAAAAAAAGAGAAAATAAGAAAAAAAATACGGACATTCTGCCGTAAAGGACAGAGAACTGGGCTGAGAATTTACGTTTTGTTTTTCCTGTAGTAGGATATATTTAATTGAAGTATAGACATTATGCCAACACTAAGAAAAAGAAGAGTAAAGGGAATTTTTTTTTTTGTCGAGCCTGGTGGCAGACTTGTCACCGCCCAGTTATAAAGGGGACGCTCATAGCATCCATCCATCCATCATTGGGGAAAGGCGCCGATCCGCGCGCAGTAGGTTATTGCTGCGATACACTCTAGCTGCGGAGCCTCGCTTGTTAATTACGCTCGATATACTTATGTACATAGATGTGAATAAATTAGTACACGGGGACTCTGCAGTAACGAAATTGATTTTCTAATTGTATATGAAGATTATTTCGCAACAGTGTTCTTGTCATATAAATGTTCCGACAGCAGCAAACGTTGGTCTAAAGAGTTCGTTTCGCTGATATTCTGGTGTCGGCGGCGTCGGCGTTTTTGGTTCTGAGCAGTAAAGCAGCCTTGGTCGAGAGTGAAAATTCGAGGTAGTTGCAATAAGGATAGCAGCTCGAGGGCGATTGCGGTTTGGCCTACCTTGCGGCAGTCTCCACCGAAGAGCGAAGGCACGCTAGCGATAAGGAAGGCAATAGTGTGCGTGCGTGCTCGTGTGTGCGCGCGCGCGTGTGTGTGTGTGTGTGTGTGTGTGTGTGTGTGTGTGTGTGTGTGTGTGTGTGTGTGTGTGTGTGTGTGTGTGTGCTGCGTGTGTCAGTGCATGTGTGCGTGTGTAAGTTCATGTGCGTGTGTGCATTTGTGTGCGTGCGCGCGTGAGTGCATTTGCGTGCGTGCGTACGTGTGAGCATTTGTGTGCGTGCGCGTGTCTGCATTTGTGTGTGCGCGTCTGTGTGTATGTGCATTTGTGTACGTGCGTGTTTGTGTGTGTGTGTACGCGCGCACGTGTGTGTGTGTGTGGTGTGCGGCGTGACCACGCCTACTGCGCATGCGCATACCCTCTCCACTCCCCCTCACAATTCTTCCTCTCCCCTTTCCCCCTCGCCACTCACCCTCTCCCCTGCCCCTCTCCCCTTCCCTTCTCCCCTCCCCTTTCCACACTTCCTCTGAAACGCGGGCTAGACATGCCGAAATTCTCCCCTGCGCAACGCCGCGATTAGCACCTGCGCATGCGCGTCCCCTCCACCTCTCTCTCCTCTCCTACGCTGCCGCCCTCTCGCGTGCCTGTCGACCGCGTTCCCCGCTCGCCCTGTGAGAATTCACGGCCAGGCTAGAGGGAAGACAAGACGCGCGTAGCGTTTCTCTTCGCGTTCCACGACGCGAGGTCGGTAGCATGCCCAACGAACGCCAACGGAACGCGATCGTGCAAGTGCTCCGGCTTCGCATCGCCTCATGGTCCCCTTTAGCGGGAAATGGTGTAACTTTCCCTATTCATTGCATAACTGCCATACTTTATAGTCACTGTATTAGTGTATTATATAAAGTGTATTATGTGCTTTACAATATGTAGCCATACTGTACTAAGGGGGGTGAGGTCGCCCTCAAGCCGCGTTTGTGCAGCTTTCTTCCCTCATCCACCTCCATTTACCACTATGTTGTACATGTGTGTAAATGGAAATCAATAAATCAAACATCATGGTGTATGTGAATCAGAGAGCAGAGCGATCGAGCCGGCAATCGTCCGCCGCTGGACAACGCAGCTCTAACTTGATTTCTCCTTTTAAAAACTCATAGGATCCCTAATGCATTCACCTAAGGCGACACGAAGGCGAAAGCCAACTTCTTTTTCCTCTCAGCCGATGTATTGATGCGGCCCCGCCACTACTCCAAAACTTTCTGCACCTAACGTGGTTTTGCACTGCCTCCAAGATCGGAGGCACCTCACCTGGTTTTGCATTGCCTCCATGATCTGACCACCTTTGACCAAGCAACGATGCGATATGATGCCATCATGTGACGTTACGTCACAGGCTTTCATATGCACGTGACGTCATAGGCTTTCGTTTATTAAGGCTTTCGCCTTAATAAACGGTGTTGTATCGGAAGCACCGTGGTCGGAAGTGTGCCTGCAATGCTGCAAAGTGTCTCCGGACGGTGACGATGAAACGCAAGAGGCATCCAAGGACGAGAAAATCTTGCCTGACGACATCAAGTCTGGCAAACTAATTATAATCACGTGAATACCGTGAACGTAAAAAAACACGACCGCATCACAGAACCCACGAAGCACAAAACGTCGAAAAACTTCTTGAAACAACACTAGAAGTTTTGCAGGAAACGTCAAGAAAACGTTTTGTACAAGAAGTATTCTCTAAAAGCTTACGAAACGCCTTTTTCTGGAGCATTTAGGGATGTTAGCGCAAATTTAGCAGTTTCGGTCGCTGCACGTCCTTGATTGTAAATTTTGATTGGTTTAACGGCGTGCGCAGTGGCGAAAAAAAGTTGCTTTAGAACGCAAAATCAACGCACTTGACATCTGTATATTATTACCCGCGATCATTCGATCGCCAAAGATCGATCGTTGATTGTTGACATGAATTGTGATGCCTTGATAACAAAAAAAAAAAAGAAGAAGCAACGCTGCGGCCACGTGCGTCGATAACTTTCTTTGCAAGACATCCGACATTCATCTCGTCCGGTCGTCCGGTTTGGCGTTTGCATTGCAAAAGCATAGCCTTTGAGATTTATCCCGAGAAGAACACGAGGAAAATGATTTCTCAACAGCAAGAAACTGTCACTTGAGATTGAGACATCGTTTTGAATGTCATGTACAAAACGTACCGGATATTATACGTATATGTATATAATTAGCTTCGAAAATAGAATCTGACGGTTGCAGTAATAAAAGCATTCCAAACAGTGGTCAGAAGCATTGCCTTAGAGATTCGTTACTAGAACTTCTTCGAGAAATCTGTTACTTGCGCGTGAACCAGGACGCCACCTATTTCACTTTTACACGTAATATTAGTCAGACATTCCTTTCACATTTTTACTAAATTCATAGTGGTTTTCCATGCGTTTGCTTTCTCATTTTTGCTTTTTGTTGCGAACACCGCTAGAGTATGCTCCCTGTTGTCGCGGTTGGTTTCGCTATAGTTTCGCGTTTGCGGAATCCGGCGGCAAACAGCGACAAATATTTCTTCTCGTTCTACCGGCCCTTGTTCCGTTTGGAAGCTCCAGAACATCACTGTGGCCTTCTAGATACTCAACAGAAGTAAGCATATCTCTTGCTCGCCGCGCGAAAGGGTTTTCCATGGAAAGATAAAAGAAAACCATCGGCGCCCCGTCACGTTCGCAAAAACCGCCGACTTTGATGCTGCGCTTGAGCCGCATTTACGCTAGATGGCCTCGGAACAATATAATGAGAGCGAAATTACGCCACCTTTCAGTACATATAACTCAGCTGTTCAAAGATAATGTCATGCATGGTAATCGATCCGTGTTGCGAAACGTGTGACAGTGAAAGCGCGTGTTCCTCCACCGACAGGTAGCACATGCTAACGCAGACCGCACGTATCGTCGGTACTGAAGGTTTTTAAAACGCACAAATGCCTCGCAAGCTCGCCCTCGGATGCGTGAACGTTGTTAATGGCACTGCGTGTGTCACTTATAATGCATTGTGCAGGTGGTATGTATATAACCATTTCGGCATCGCAGGAAGCGTCAAAACATATGCTTCGAAAATGTTTCGATTTGTCATAATTCCTGAAAGACATAGGGTAAGCTGTTGCACGCACATGCTTGACTGACTTCACTGTGCCATTTGCGTGCAGGATGAAAATAAAATTCCGAGTATTGCCGAAACCACGACACGATTGTGATACGCACTGTTGTGGAGGTACTCGTTCATTTTGCTTACCCGGGATTCTGAAACATACCTAAATTTAAGCGCATTGTGTGGGCAATATCAACTGTTCAACTGCACTTTCCTTTGGCGGTTACAAGTTTTCTACTGTTAACTAGGTTTTGCTGTTGTGCTTGTGTGTATTTGTGGTTGAAATTTCCAAAGTATCTTATTGTCTGTGCCCATAAGTGACCTGAACTGACTTGGTAAAAATTTGTAGCACATAAGCAACACAAAGCCGAAAAAGGAGGCACAATGTGTGCACTAACTTTCAACAAAATGGTTCATTTCACATGAGGCACTAATAGACAATGGTGTGGTGCCCTCAGGCTTCACCAAGGTGCCATACAGAGAGAGATGTCTTCTTCCGTTTTATTTTACCAAAATATACGGCACACTAATCACCTCGCGAACTACTCCATGTTCAAGAAAGTCAATGCTTTATTCGAGGAAAGTCGGGGAGTGCTGACAAAATTGGTACCCACTTTTCCAATTTTTGCAGCTTCTATTATCAACTTCGTTAGTTCAACTCTATTAGCTGATAAAACGTTTGTTTTCTGAAAGAAAGTTTCCCACTCACATGCTCTACACTGTAATGCCAGCCATCCATCGTTGCATTTGTTTACAAGATTACAATGCTCTCTTATAAATGCCATTTTATGTAGCGCAACTAGACGGGAGAACAGAAAGGAACAGATAAACACTGTTGTCCTGTCTAGTTGCGCTACTGACGATGGTATTTACTATCTCGAGACACTAACTCACCCAACGTTCACCTCTTTTGAAATGCTCTCTTAACCTATCATTCCTGCAGTGGCCCATTTCCCGACATACTGCTTACTGCATGAAAGAGGTATCTGATAAATGACAGCTTCTCTGCATTCCACAAACTTCATCCTATGTCATTTCTTGCAGGCAGTCTTCGTCTTTGGTGCTTCACTGCCGATTCTGCAAATCGATTTCAGCTTGCATGGAGCTGAAAAAACTACTCGCACATTAGCACGTGATGCCAACCTTTTTATTCTGTAGTTGAACAGCGCAACAACTCAACAGGACACACAGCACATTGGAAAGATTCACACACAACGCGTCGCTCAAACAAAGGTGTTAGTCGCAGAGGGCCCGATTAGGAAGTACCGCTCCATTGTTCTAGTCTGCCGTTCTAACAGTGATGTCGCTCAGAAAGGAACAGCTGTTGTGCCACACTTGTACGAAATTTTGCACTACATAATAAGGTTGATGTCACTTGCTAATGTACAAATCGTTTTTCCGCTGCATGAAAGCTGAAATCTATTTGCAGAATTCGCAATCAAGCACCGAAGAAGACAACTTCTTGCCAGAAACGACACAGATTATCAGATACCTTTTTCCTGCAGTAAGCAGTATGTCGAGTAAACGAGCAGCTGCGTGAATGATAGGTTAAGAGAGCATTGTAATCTTGTAAATAAAGCAAATGATGGGTGGCCTACATTGTACTGTAGAGCGTGTGGTTGTGAACCTTTCTTGCAGAACTCAAAGTCTTTATCAACCAACAGAGCTTAACTAATGAGATTGAAAATACTATAAGCTGCAAAAATCGGTACCACTTGTGTTATCACTCTGTCCCTGTCTTTGTCGGATAAAAAATAGACTTTCTTGAGTGTGCAGTAGTCTGTGAGCTTACGTGTGTTACGTATACCTAAAAATGAAACGAATAAAGACAAATCTCAGTGCATCGCTTCTTGGTGCAGTGTGAGTGCACTGGCATTGTGTAACTGTTTGCCTCGTGTGCAATAAACCATTCTACTGAAAGTTTGTGCACATGTAGGTTGTCTCTCCATTTTTTTTCTTGTTTTGGTTATGCGAAAAAATTCTTAGCATGTGCTACCAATTAGGGTGGATTTTATCCCTAAACCAATGTCGCCCTGTGCTACAGCGTTCGTTGTCGTTTAACTAAACTAGCCTCTTGTTTAGTTTTTTTTTATGCTGGTGTAAGTGCATGCTTGACAAACATTTTCTTGGTTCATCATGCCTTTTGTGTGCAGGATGAAATTAGAATTCTACCAGGTATTCCCAAAACCACAATATTGACACACACCACTGCGGAGGAACACTAAATTTTGCCTACCCAAGATTCTTTAACATATCTAAATTTACTTCATTCAGACAAAATATGGCGTTGAACTGCTCCTATTCGCGTTAACAAATGTTCGACGATTTAGCAAAGTATTGCTGCTGTGCTCGTGTGTTTGCCAAGACAGCCTTCCGATTTTTGTTGTGCTGATACATGCCTGATTGAGACACCTTGTACTTTACTGTGCCTTTTGCGTGCAGGTTCTTGAACAATGTCATCAATTCCATTGCTGCAGCCTATGTCAAGTGACCAACATATTGTTTGGAATTGCTACAATAAAGGTTATGCATGACCAACAACATTTGTTGGAATTTCGCATTTACTTTTGGAAGCGCTGCAAAACGCATTCCATTAAACACAAGTAATGAAAATGAGCCAACATTAAAATGGCTACGTTGTCTTGAGCACAATGGATTAAGCCAATGTCGTGTCTGAATAAACAGGATTAACTAATTCTTTGGCCAGAAGAACGCCAATTTTGCTGAGATAAAAAAATTCTTGAACACGGGGTGTCGCTGGAGCCGTTTTGACATGTGGACTTGTTCTTCAAGGCTGGAACTCGATGACAAGTGGGTTTGTCAATATGTTGGCTCCAGGAACACGCTAGTCAATTCTTCGTATCATGCCAGCGTTTTGCAATCACGCTTTAGCTGTTCACTGTCAAGCGTGATTAAGGGAAGCCTGCGTACTATGGCGTCAGGTTTACTTCTTGAGCTTCTCTAGCGTGCAGAATTGATAATTCGAGAAAGGCAGAAGTTCAGGGGAAGATGTAAGCTTGAAGAGATGAGAAATTCTTGCACACAGGGTGTCGCAGGAGTCAGCGCTTCGATAAGCAAACTTGTCTTCTTCGAGGCTGTGAATTGACAAGTCCGCTTGTCGAAATGGCTCCAGTGACACCCAGTGCCCAAGAATTCCTCATCTCTTCAAGCGTCCATCTACCCCTGAACTTCTGCCTTTCTCGAATTATCAATTCTGCTCGCTAGAGAAGATCAAGAAATAAACCTCACGCCATATTACGCAGGCATCCCTTTACCTATTATGTTTGGCAGTGAACAGCTAAAACGTGATTGCAAAACGCTGGCATGATGCAACGAATTGACTAGGGCAAGCTCCTCAACAAGCTGGTTTGCATAAAAAATGTCTAAAAAAGCTCTTGAAAACATATTGCAAGAAGTTTTTTAGAATTCTTGCAAGCAGTTTTCTAGACTTCTAATAACGTGGTGTTAGCACAGCTACAGGAAGTTTTCAAGCTGCTGACGTCTAAATAACATCTCGACTAAACTTCTAATATACTTTTGGACTTTCCTTTCTGGATGTTTATTAGAAGTTTTCTAGCTTTTCCTGTGTTTCGTGGGTAATATGTACAATGATTTTTCTTCACTGATTATTCTACAACATGTAATGTTTCTTGGTGCCTAATAGGCATAGATGAGGCAGCTCAAAAAGTGGCATCTTAATTTAAAACAAGAAATTACCTTTCCCGCTTGATGACGACGTGAGTCGCTGGCGCATAGGCCACTCACACAATCAGTGTTGTGTTCCGAAGCCTCCTGTTCACGTGGAGTAGGCTCGTCGCTGCAGAAGTCGAAGCGCGGCCTCTTGCTTTGCGTGCCCGTTGATTCAGCATCGCCATGCCGTGGAGTCGTCTCTACGTGCAATAAATGTGGCGTACATTCAGCGGTCGGGTAAGGCACTTCCGAAGCAGTTGAACCTTTTGGCCCCCGTCGCTTCCGAGAAGTCGGCAGTAGAGCCTGCCGTTTTCGCGAAGGTTTCCCGGTTCTTTGCTGCACGGTCAGGTAGTTTGGGCAGCCGTGGAAAATGCTAGGCACAGCATCCGAAGAGAGCGTAGGTTTCTTTCGGGCGTGCAACAGGACGTTTCCCTTGTACTCTGCGTGATATGCCACAGAGATCGCTTCTTCCGGGAAATGTTTCGCGCACACGTGGTCAGTAGGCTTCAAAACTCTGTCCGCTCTCGGAATCGCCCGTCGCCACTTATCTAAGCGCTCTGGTTCACGTGGAGCCTTGAAAAGCGACACACGCTCCGTACAAGTCCTATACCCCGACCTGCAATTCGGGACAAAACATTTTTTGCCCATTTCGAGGCGCAGCCAGTGACAAGGCCGCTAAAGGCATCATACACAGCGTCGAGGTATACGTGCACTCAATCGCAATACACGAATCAGCAAAACAAATGCACTGACGCTGACAGGGCTCACAGGAATAGGGCAACGCATGCACACAAAGTTTTCAGGAAGATCTTTCTTTGCGCGCGAGCCCCTGAGACCCCATTCTGTAGCGCCATCTCAACGCGCGCCGTGAAAACTACTCGTGGCTCAAGGTCATCGGCGAACACAGTCTGTCGGTCTGCCCGCGTGCCCGCGCCCAGCCCACTCCTCAAGCGTAGCGGCGAGTGTCAACACAGTAATGGGAACACAAGATCCGCTTCGCGCGGAGAGCGCTGTCACTCTGAAACCTGTGATAGCAGACTCTCCGAGTATTCGGGGAGTGGTTTGTGCAGCCCACAACGCAAGACCACTTGCCAACCATCGCATGGCCGTCTACGGGGAATTTAAGTTGGCACGCCAAACCAGCGAAGTTGTGACAAACTTGATCACTTTTGACTCTAATGACGTCACACGCACAATGTGGCCAGGTAGGCGGTTCGAGGCCTTCAATAAAATTAATTTGTAAACAATCTGCGGATATCCCAAGCTTTTAATCTCGCATAAATGACGGAGATGTGCAAACTACGACACCCATAGAGTTTCATACCAGCGGCCGTGTTCATACTAGACGTCACAGAACGCATTTCGTAGAGATCAATTGACCTCGGAAACATGGCCTTTGAGATTTGCTACTTGTAATCAGCGGAAGCCGTCGCTGCATGTTAATTGCATAGATGGTTAACTGAGCTTGAGCGTCATCGAGACAAAAAGGCGGGAGAAGCGCCAGAGAGGGATCATCTCTACCTCACGACGTTTTAGGAGTTGATGTCAGTAAAAAGCATAGCCTTCGAGATTGGATTTCGTCACTTGGGAAGATGCTGTCGCAGGTCATAGATCATATTTGTAGTTAGTCACAGTGCGAAGTACATCAGCATCAGTAAACAATTCAGCTCATAAAATTCAACACTGTTGCAAATGAGAACGTGACGTCTACAATGTTTGTTTTTTTTCCTCTCGGTGCGGGCAACAAAGTATTGTTTCAAAGGCATGTTACCTAGGCAGGCAGATATTCGTTGGGCATTAGTTATTTGAGCAAGGATTATTAGCGCAGCGTTGTAGTGTAGCACACTGTAGCAGCTCTAAAACAGCGCCGGCTCTGTCCGATTTGCAAGTTCGCAGAATCTCGAAGGCTGCGCTTTTTCCCAACCCCCATAGCCAAAACCAAAATCGAAACAAGTTCAAATCATTTGCAATCGACTCGATCCATAGCTAATCCGTACTTCAGCCATTTTTCCGTTTCATTCGCGCTACAGTGTACTAGAATGGGGCAGTGGGCTCACTGCCGTATCCCTGCGCCGCGCCGCCGCGGCCCTCTCCGCGTCGACAGCTTGAGCGCCCGCCAGGGGCGCTGCCGCCAGTTTCTCCTGAAAACTCTTGCGGGGTGTGGAGCGCGTCCCCTTGGTCGGTGGGGGTTAGGCTGGTTACGCTGTAGTTGCGGGGGTATCAACAAACGCGGGGTTGGTGGTGGGGAGAGGGCCACCACAATGACACAAGAAGAGATCACAAAAAAAGAGGAGGGAAGGGGGTCGAGCATTTTCTTTTTTTTTTAATCTGACCCAAGTAGTTGAAGCTGTTTCCATTTGTGTGTGCCCTGCAGCGCATGTTCACGCCGTTCATTCGTTTGAAGGACCTTTGTAGGCACCCCGCGTGCCGCTTTACTGCACTTATATATGCTTGTTTTTCTGAAGGATCGGCATCTGTGTCTATCCGCAAATCGCAACTGTCTCAAAGACGGCCCGCCGCTGCATCTGGACAGGAGGGACGCGCTTTTTTACAGCCTCAGGCGGTCGTGCACATAGAGCATGCAGCGTACGTGCAGAGAAATTTCTGGGGCTGCGTTTGACAACAAAAAACACTTGGACCCAACGAAGCTAGGAGTGACCGCAGAGTCAAGTGTGACAGCAATAAAAGCAAGAAAACGCGTGAGGGTGGTGACAACAAAACCATACTCGTGCTTTGGTAAAAAAAAAAGGGGGGGGGGGGAGGGGGGTTAGGGTACTTCTAAAAAAATAATAAAGAACGCTGGTACGGCTGCTTGTTTCGCTATCGAAGTCCTAAGCACAGAACTATACTGACGGATAGAAAAAGGAGATGTAGAGGGGGGCTGAAGTAGCTCTCATTAGGAAGCGGGGGAGGTCCAAAGGGATTGGGCTCTCTTTGGGATGCCCCAGTGCCTGATAGATCGACGTTGTCGTCGGCTGTCGACTGCAAACATCGCCGGCGCTTCTTGCTGTCCTTTATTTTTCATTTTCGTAGTCGATTATCAGATGTTCATACACGTTTGTTGCGTCCGTTTATTGTTCGACCACGAGTGACATTTTCTGCATTGATAATTCATATTGTGATATGGCAAACATTTGCGCATACATAGGCAGGGTTTTGTGTAAATAAAATCAGTATGTCAGTGCGTGACGCTGTCGAGTGTTTCTTCGTGTCCTGTTTTATCCGCGCTGCTGAAGAACTGGTGCAATTCCAAGGTGCAATAAAAATGTGTACGCACGTGATACATGTTACTTGTTATGTACTCATATTAACTATGTATAAATATTTTTTTTAATTGGGCATACGAGTCCAACTGCAGTTTTGGTGACCTTGTACGATCTACGTCCGCAAATAAAAAATTTTTAAGCGTACGGTGCGGATACATTTATTACGAAGCCGAGTGATTCCGCCCATTATTGATTCCCGAAAAAAAAAGAACATTATAAGTGGGTTAGTTACACAGACCAGCTCATATATATTCGAAAACAATTTAAAAATGAGGCGTTGTTTATATTCGGCATAGTGGGGCTCGAAAGGCGGGAGCGAAGTCGCTATGATTGCTACAGTGGCTAAAGTGCATTGAAAATCGTATCGATCAGCAGGACAAAAAAAAAAAAAAAAAAGAAACGAACGCCGCCAACTGGACACCCTGTTATTGCAGCGGCTGCGTGGAGGAGCATTCGTTTATGCAATAGCCGCTTAAAACATCGCTCGCCCTACGTAAATCAGTCACAGCGACAGTAACTTATTTCACAATACACAGAAAACTTGCATCAAAAGAACTTCCGTGAGTTGCGCACCGTAAGATTGGCTTTTCTTGCGCGCAAAACAGCAACGCGCGCTAGCCGCGCCCTGCTACCCGCCGGAAAGTTTCAGGTGACGCTGTGAGCCGCGCCGCCTGTCGGCGGCGACATGAAGTGCGTCACGCTCCGCCGCTCAGTGAGCGCACTATAAACTTCTAGAACACTGTAATTCGCGCCAAAAAAGCGTACGTAGTTAGAGTGTACTAGAATATTTTGAGTGGCGCAACCAAAGCCGGCGTACCATGCAAACCTGTGTCCCCTCTTTTGAAGAAAGTAGCGGCGGCGCTGGCGTCGCATAATATTGAAGACGGCCGGGGACGCGACACGCGTAAATGAAGGAACGCGCGCGTCTACCCTCTTGCCCGGCCGCGCCGAGGAAAGTTGGCATGTGCCGAGTTGGCATGTGCGAGTTGCACCGCGCATCAGTGACCAAAATAAAAAAAAAAGGAACAGCGTTTACATCACTGCTACGCGCTCGGGTGCAAGTCTGTGTACGCCCGCATGAACCAAGGCCGCAAGATATGGCTTTTTAAAGCTCCAAATTAGTGTGTCTCGATGCGCGGAGAAAGCGTCCGTCAAGGCACCATACTCCCGATGATAAAGAGCGACAAATTGTGTGTGGGAAAGAAATTTCTGCCGACTTGACAAGCCCCTCGGTGCCGATTGCGCTGTGTGTGAATTTGAGCATCACTTCATCAAGAGAGATTATACGTGCATGTAACTAACGGTGCGGAAGTTCGAGTGCCGAGAGGAAAGCCGTCTATTCGACCTGACGCGGTGCCGACAATTTTACCGAATGCACAGTCATATCTCTCCAAGACAACACCGGCACCGCGGCCTCGGACAAAACGGCGCCAGCTTGCGTCTGACGATCACAGTGAAAGGAAACGACGTGACCCGACGAATGTTCAACAGTCGCTACTGCGAACGAAGGCGGTGAAAGGGGGGTGTGGTCGTGGGCTTTGCTTCTGAGCAAGCCGCCTCCTAGTTATTTTAAAACAGCGCACAAACGGGGCATGAAAGGTACCACACTACCGCACAACACATGTCCCGTTTGTGCGCTGTTTTAGAATAACTACCCTAGTAGCACCAAATGTCGACACAACGTTGCCGCAACATTGAGAATGTTGTTTCAACGTTGTGGCAACATTGCGTGCTACTAGGGTATGCGTACGTACCAACAAGCCTGCCTTGAAGTTCAAGCCGCCTCCGTTGACGACCTGCACAAATTCGCCGTTCCATTGACGTCGTGGGCAGTGCGTGAATTCCCTGAGCTTAACGTTGTATACGTTGCGTGCAAGTTTAAGCTATGCTTAGAGCAAATTTCAAGAAACGGCAGGCTAACAACAGCGTTTTCTAGAACTGCATTATTGTCGCGCTTCACCACAGCACGACAATGTACAATCATCTTGCGCGTCGTAGAAAAAAGAAAAATGAAAAATAAAAAAAAATCAGCAGTTCTGTGTACGAATACAACCGATGAGCGAAGCTCCGTAGACATGGAACGCGACCGACCATGTACGTGTTGAAACTGTTTATTTGCGCTGCGCGCCTTGTTTGTTGCGCGACGCGCGCCGTGTTTTTCTTTTTTCTTGCGCCGCGCGCGGCGTTTCACTTGTCGTTTCGCGCCGGCGCCGCATCTAGAGCTTCGACGGCGGGGTGCGGGCCTAAGAAGCGTCGCTCAAAAAAAAAAAAAAAAAAAAAATTCCAGTCTGCCAGGGGCTCGCACGGCGCATATTTGTTATAGCTGGCACGTTAATGTAGTTCAGTTGCGATGGAGCGTCCATTTCTACGTTCTTTTTGTTTTATCTCACCGGCTCTGAAACGCACCGGCAAGCAGCCGCCTGCAATGCCGGGGGACCCTTTCAAGAGTAGTCGACTGCAGCGCCGCCGCTATTTTCTACACAGAATGGGCCGCTCCACGGCAGCCGGTTGCGCCACTCAAAATATTCTAGTACACTCTAACGTAGTCGTAGAGCGCTTGTCAAAACCCGCGCACTGTCGTCGTCGAAACCATCTCGCATTTGCTTCGATTGACCTCGACCTCGCAAGGATGGGTCTTCTCACCGACTGCGAGGAACTGTTCGGCACCTCTGACTTGTACAAACTTTTCGGCGTGCCCCGAGACGCCTCCGAAGGCGCCGTCAAGAAGGCGTACAGGCGTCTTTCGCTTCTAGTCCACCCCGACCGTGCCGACGAAGCCCAGAAGGAGGCGGCCACCCGAAAATTTCAGGTGACTAACACTCCCAGATTTAAATGCTCAAAAAGTTCCGGCAGGTCCCACTCATTGTGGGAATCGACTTCGTGCGAAGCAATCGGTGAGTAGCAGCCTATGCCAGATTTTTCACTTTGAGCCAAGCGTTACTAGGTGGATCGACGTTTGTGTAAATTTGGTAGTTGTCCGCATATCGTGGTCTTGCCAGGCAGGTCAACTACACTGGCGCGGAGAGGGTAGCTCGTGGTCCGAGGTAACGTCGGTACTCACGTCAGAGCAGATATGCAAGTTTTATCGCAACCAAGCGCATGCTACGGTCCGATGATGTGCACATGATAAGTAGCGTTAGTCGGCGTGGCTAGAACTTGCGTAATCGATATATATTACATTGTTTTCAAAGCGGATAGCCAACACTACAACCACAATTGGCGTTGCCCCGACATGAGGGTTATATAGGGTATTTTTCCTAAGAAGTTGCAGAGTACTTGAGAACCATGCCAGAATACCTGGGTTTGATTCCGGCTGGAACTGTGATTTTTGTTGTTTCCTCCCATCGGGATTTTTCGCTCATCAACAACTCCGTCAACGCCGGCACCGGGTTTTCTGCGACGCGAGCTCTTTTAAGATTTCCGAAGTCGGTTGTCGCTGTTCCTGGATCCATATATACTGTGAATCACCTGTGGCTCATACCCATATACCACTGGCCGTGTTGTGCGGGTATGCGCCACACGACTGGTGGAAAGGGTTCCGCGATGTATGCGGTAGGCGATTCACGCTATTTATATCATGACCTGTGAATCGTGTTCGTCATGCACTCATGTCCTCCTATGCCAATTTTGGTACTTACCAAGTTAAAGAGACGACCACAAGAGCACCCGGATGTAGGCAGCTAGATAGGTACACACATAGAAACAGTCAAAGTGCCTTTGATTCTCTAAGAAATGCTTCGCATTTAATATACCCGATAAAGTGGACGGGAGGACAAGCACCGTCGTAGCTCGGTTGGTAAAGCATCGGACGCGTTTTTTCAAAGGTTGCAGGTTCGCTCTCTGCCGGTGCCAAGTTGTCTTTTCGTCCACTTTAATTTGTTCGCGTTCCTACCGTAATTACTACAAGTAACGTCCCCTATCCTTTCCTTGGCTTGAGTGTCTGTTGGTTGCCAATAATGTTGTGTCTAATCAAGAAAAAACGCGCCCCTAAATTCTCCTTCTTTAGGTCCTCTCCAAGGCTCACCTGGTGCTGGCCGATGCCGACAAGCGGGCCGCCTACGACGACACCGGTTGCGTCGACGAGGATGACGACTTGGACGGCGACCGCGACTGGACCTCTTATTGGCGCTGCCTTTTCCCCAAGATCACCGTGGCTGACGTCGAAAAGTAAGCACACACACAACCCTCCCCCCCCCCCCCCCCCCCCCCCCAGGAAACAGTCTGTGAAAAGGTCTATAGTGTTTTTTACAAAGCCTTTTCAAGCAATAGCGTGGCTCTATGGTAGAACACCTGCTTGCCATGCACAAGGCCTGGGTTCGAATCGCACTCGAACCGAAGTTTATTAGTATTTATTTATTTGCACCTATGTCGAATTTTCGCTCACGCACAATGCAGGTTTTTCACTCACAAACGATCACGACGACGCCGGCATTTGAGCTCTTTAACGCTACTGCGCTAAAATGAGACACCCACCGTGGTAACATAGCGGCTGAAGTGTTGTGCCGCTATGCTCAGGAGCACGGGTTCGGTTCCTGGCCACGGCGGCCGCATTTCAATGTGGGTGCAGTTCAAAGAAGCGCCCTGCGTACTTTGATTTAGACGTAAAATGAAAGATCGCTAGGGTCATAATTAAACCGAAATTCCCTCACTACGAGGCTTGTCTCATAACCAGATGTTGCTCTTGGCGCATAAACAAAATCCCCAAAATTTAGTGTTTCGCACTAGTCTAATTTGCGCGGGTCACTGTGACGCCATGGTGCGTGAAACTAACACGCATCAGGCAAAAAAAAAGAAAAGAATTCTTACCTTAATTGTGCTCATGATGTGGAATCTTCAGTGATTCACACTTGGTGTTGACAGCTGGGCTAGTTTGTTCTGGTGAATACTGTGAAACATTGTACTGGCAAACAAAAACGTGGAAAGAATAGAAAGAGGCACACAATGCCAGTGTGTGTCTCTAACTATCCTGTCCCTGTCTTTGTTTGCCGGTACGATGTTTCACAGTATTCACGCATAGGCCTTTTACTTGATTGATGTGACTTACATCATAGGCATCACTCTGCAAACTCCTTCACTGTGGTTTGCCCTGCCAGTTGTGCATCATGGGTACTTCCTTTTCTTTCACCAGTTCTTCGCTTTTTCTTTTTTTTTTTATGCCTGCTACGTGCTATAGTGTGCTCCGCAGGATGTTAATGAAGTTTTTCTATCCATCCAACATTTCCTACGCTTGTTTCTGGACAGGTACCTCGCCAAGTACCGGGGCTCTGACGAAGAGCTGGCTGACCTGAAGGCCTGCTACGAGCGCTTCGAGGGCGACTTCGACGCCATCAGCGAACACCTCATCGGCTTCGAGATGGAAGAGGAGGACCGCTACCGCGCCATCCTAAACAAGCTCATAAAGGACGGCGAGGTGAAGGCGTACCCCAAGTTCACCAGGGAGACCAAGAAGTCCCGCAACTCACGCAAGAAACGGTACCTCAAGGAAGCCGAGGAAGCCCAGAGCATGAAGATGGAGCTCGGTTTGGATGACAGCGGGGAATCGCTGGCAAACGCCATCGCCAAGCGGCAGCAGTCGAGGGAGGCCGACTTTGGAAATCTAATCGCGAACCTTGAAGCTAAGTACTGCAAGCCCAAGAAGAAGAAAGTGACCAAGTGATCAGCTTGCTCCTTCATGCCCCGTGTGGTGTTGAGACTTATGACAGGGGCGCAACGTTTGCGCTCGACCCAACTTCCGAACCTGCCGGTGTTATTTCTTGCTCGTGGACGTGCTCGTTATGGTGTACTCGAGCGAAATACCCATTGCTTTAAACGACCTGTGTATATTGCAATACGGCAAGAAGAGAGTTGTAACATCAATGAAGATAATTTACTGTACATAAATTCGTGCATACCTCTGCTTACTGTGAAAGTCCTTCATGTCTGTGGTGATGCCCATTCCATGTGGTAATTAAGGTTTAGCTTTGTAGCGATTAGCAACGTTCGCTCGGGCAGTGTGCACAGAGTTGTGCACGCCCCAATAGTGAGTCGAAAGCTAAGGTACCGAGATTTAGCACATACATCTTGAAACACTTGCGAAAGAAGAAATCCAAACAGTACACCCGGTAGCAACAGTTAACGGGACGTGGGCACCACTGCAAGTGCGAGTTTTTGCTCAGTTGGTGCATGACGCTTTGAATCTAGCGGGTAACTGTATAGGTCGCCAGAACTACTACAGGCTGGAACATTTAATTGGAGGCTACCTTCCCAGACAAAGCGGCAATGTAGCTTTCTCAAAAATTTCGTGTCTCAATCTTTTGCTGGAAGGTGCACATGAGTTCAGGGGAAGATGCGCACTTAATGCAATGTGAAAAACTTAAGCGATAACTTCTCTTAAGTTCTGACTGGAGAGAGAGAGAGCAAACTTTCGAGGTTTGAGTATTCACAACTCAACACAAATGGGAGGGACAAAATGTGCTTCAACGTAACGAATGCAGCCTCCAGAGATTCACTCTTGGCTGCACGAATCTCCCAGGCCATGCATTAAAGGGACACTAAAGGCAAATATTAAGTCGATGTTGACTGTTGAAATAGCAGTCCAGAAACCTCGTAGTGCTGCTTTTGTGCCAAGGAAGTACTTATTTTGAAATCAAATCACGTTTTAGTGGTCCGCATCGCGTTAGCGCACTTCAAATCACTCGCCTGAAAGCGGTCTTTCTCACGTCACTGTTGCAGTGCGTAACGTTGCCCGCCTTTACTGCGCGGTGGCGTGCACTGGCGGCGTGCACCATTCGGGCATCTGGCAACATCACACGCACGCGGAATTTTGTCGAACTTTCTGTCACAGCGACATTCACGAGCGCGCAAAACACACGCGGAAGTACGCCATACCGATACTACCACTGAAACGCGACCGCGTGATCGAAACAGGGCTCCAGGCGAAGCGCAATTCGGCAAAAACGGAACCTTTGAACCACGTGCGCCGTTCCCCATGGCAATGCCGAAGAGGTTCTTTTTTCCATAAATGAAACAGAAACGAACAAGCAGCATTTTATTACGTCTCTTGATGCACGGAAGGTTCTTTTTTTATTGCAGCTACTTTGATTACGAGTGATTAATTGCAACTCTCTCAAGCCATAGGGATCATTTCCAAAATGTTCCGCTCGTGGCGCTCATCGTGAGATGCATTTAGCTTAATTTCTTGGTAAGTAGGGCACTGCTGTTGATAATATTACCGCTTTAGACATCATACATTAAGCTTTCACTCTGACATAAATTATTTGCCTTTAGTGTCCCTTTAACTCTCGATTCTGTGATAGTATTAGCCCTCAAATTAGATTTAAAGGGACAGTAAAGGCAAATAACAATTTATGTCAGAGTGAAAGGTCAATGTTTGAGGATGTCTAAAACGTCAATACAGTAGACTCTCAATAAACGAAACTCTCTTAAATGAAATTGCTGCTTAAATGGAACAACTGCCTCTAACATGATTGGTTTTGTGCTTGAATTCTGCACCCCTTTTCATCTCTCAGTAAACGAAACTCCTGTTAAATGAAACAGATTTTCCTGGTCCCTTCAGCTTTCGTTTAACAGGAGTCTACTGTATTATCAACAGCAGTGCACTCCTAACTGAAAAATTAAGGTAATTGTAGGACACAATATGCACCACCAGTTGGAAATTTTAGAATGAGCACGATGACGTCAAGAGCCCAGAGTACAATAATTCACTGGTATTCAAACTACTTGTTATAAAAAAACATTCCATGCATTACAAGACGTTACCAAATTCTGCTTGTGTGTTTCTGCTTGATTCATGGAAAAAAACTTCTTGACGTTACCATGGAGAATGGAACGGGTGGTCTGAAAGTTCCGTTATCGCCGGGCTGTGGTACGCTCACTCACGCGGTCGCGTCTCAGTGGTAGTTTCGTTATCGTGTGCTGCTGCGTGTGCTTTGCACGCTTATGAAAGTCGCTCTGACAGAAAGTTCGACAAAATGCCGGGTCCATGTGATGTCGGATGCCTGAATGGTGTACACCGTTTCAGCAGCTACAGCAAAGAAAGCAATGTGACTTCCCACTGGGTGCTGCAGAATGGCCTTCTGCGCTCGAAGTGGCCAAGTGCCGTGGCTCTGTGACAGTGTGCTAAACAACAACAAAAATCTGCTTGCGTGCTCACTGCACTTTCGTGTAGAAGATTACAAGATCGACCGCAACTTGGACAAGGCTTCCAATGTGCCCTTCAGAGCAGAAACCACAACAACGGCTGCCAAGCAGTAAATGCGGGCAACATTGGGCAAGGCAAATGATACGTCAGAAGGCCTTTTCAGGCGGGCGATTTGAAGTGCACTAATGCTGTGCGGACCACTAAACGGTGATTTTCTTTCAAAATAAACATTTTCTTCGACCTTCGGCTCGGCAGTCGAGCACTGTAACCACTAGACCACCGCGGCAGGTTATCAAGAATGCTATGCCACACCTCTTGCGCCTGTGCCGGGTACAGGCGTGCAGCAATAATGCAAGGAAAGCAGACGAGATAGATAACAATCACTGATGCGCTGTCACAGTGCTAGGCCTAATTAGCCTTACTTCATTAAGAGCCTGCAACCAAAGTTGCAGTTTCATGACAAATGGCATAAGAGCAAATTTTATGATTCAAATGTTTGTGGCAATGCACATGCAGTTCCTGCCCAATACACCATTTGGTAACTGAAACTGCAGTTGTTGCATTTTACACAAGTGCTAGGCTAATTGGTGGCAGGAATCGTGCAGGTTTTAAAAGTCAAGCATCTGGAAAATCATATGGCGACTGTTCTTTGCTGCCAAAATGTATAGTACATTCTGAGGCGTGCAGAACCAAAAATTTGCTTTGCTGTAACTGTTACCATATTAGATCCAGCATTTTCAACACTCGTGAAACAACACATGAACCAAATTTTATATTGACTTTTTTTTATATCCACGTATGTTATATGGAGGTTCGACAGCGCTAGATGCAAATTTATTCATATTTCTTGTCCACGTGCCGCAGCTAAGAATTTCGGGGCCCCCGATTTGTGTGGAAAAAATGTGTGGCCCCCACACAGTAACGTGACATTCTTCGACAGTGCAAGTTTGGACTGCGTTATTTATCTTAATTTAAAACAACAACAACAATCTATCTTCCGAATCATTCATATGACTGCCTATTTACAGCACGGTATGATGCAACAAAAACTATGTTGGGCAGTCCTGACACAAGCATCAGGGGACGCTGTGCACGTGACACATCGGCCACAATTCCACTCCCGGTTAGACCCACTAGGCAAATTCTTAAATTCTCCAGTGTGGTATTTGGTGTTTGGAGCCGCTGTAGTTTTTGCACAAAACAGCTATCGGACCAGAATGGAGCAGCATTACGAACACACGAGACAAGGAGCACTTGGCATCTGGTCTGTGCGTTCTTACTCATGTCTGTACACATTGTAGTTCTGTGCAATAACTACAGCCGACCCCAACAGTATCCGACTTGTTGCCATTGGCAGAGTCCGCAAGACGACGCACTTCACTTCATCGTCGCGCCTCCTCAGACACTGATAGTTCGGAACACGTTGAAACCGTTCTGTGCAGTGCTCAGGATGAGGCCGGGCATCTGCGGATGCCAGTGTGCTTCCTTGATGTCCTTCTGCCCCTGGTGGATGAAGAGCAACTGCGGAGGCAGCCCCTGCAGGGCCTCGTCGTCATTCTCCTCGTCCCCGGCGGTACCCTCCGCGTCGCGGTCCCGCTCGACGGCCAGGTCCCACAGGGTGAGCTGGTCGTCGCTGCCGCTGGCGCAGAAGACGGTGCTGTCTGTCGGGTGCCACTCGACGGAGGTGATCGGCGCGAGGTGGTGCTTGAAGGTGGCGACAGGGCGTCCACCCTGCAACAAGCCGAGGTGGAACGTTGCTAGCGGTTAAACGCATGAAACATCTGCAGGGACGCAAACATAATTATTGTTGGGGTTTTACGTTCCAAAACCACAATATGATTATGAGGGATGCCGTAGTGGAGGGTTCATGATGTTGATAATTTTCTATCTTGATGTTGATAATTTTCTATAACAGCTCTGCCATAATATCTGGAAAAACAGGACACTGACCTGAAAGGTCCTCAGGTCCCAAACCTTGATGGCGCCATCATCACCGCCAGACAGGAGGAAAGGCTCTTTTCGGTTCCAACTAATGACATTGACGTCGGCCTCGTGGGCATCAGCGGCCGTGAGCATGCACGCCTTGTGGGGTGCTGCACGAACGTCCCACACTCTGATGGACTTGTCGACCGAACAAGACGCCATGACCTGAAACATACATTGATTGAATGATTATTTTTGTAGAGTGTGCTAGTGTAGTGTCACGGCCCTACCATTACCAACACCGGCTGCAGCGAATGCACATGCATGAAGTTCACTGAGGTCTCGGTATTTGCCATTGCTGTCTGCAGAGTTCACCAAGACAGTGCGTGCAATATTGGGCAAAAGGAAGAAAAAATTTGTCTCACCTCCAACTAAGACAAATCAGAGACAGATGAATATTAAACACTTTCACAGCTCAGTGAAACCATCTCTTAATTCTAACAAAGTCAGAACAAAAAGCTAATGTAAACAATAATAAATATTGCTCATACATTGTGACCAGCAGAAGATGAGACTATGTGAAGCCTGCTTTTATGCCTTATTTCTCGCCCTTGCGTTGACGAACAGGTGGCACGTCTGACTACAGCAGGCAGTCTGAATACCGAGACCTCTGTAAATCCCATGCATGGACAATTGTGATATAGTTGCAATGAAAACTCTATGCTAAAGTGCTTCAGTGTGTCACGGTCAATGACAGACTCTGAGTTGCTAAATGTCGCTGCAACCCTGGGGCTATGGCAGACTCTGTCATGACACGGCAATCACTGCTTTGAGTTGAACCAACTTAAGTTCTTTAAAGGCCAACCTGCAATGAAGCTTTACTCACATGGTGCGATTGATTGAAACTACTCACATGGCCCTTTCCCTTGGCACTCGCACCACAACTAATAAATGATGCACAATCAATTACACCTGAACACCAAGTTTCTCACCGTGGCTTCGTTGGGAGACCACTGGATGTCTTCGACTGATGCCGTGTGCGCCGTGTAAGGTCGCTGGTCGACGTGCCAGCTGCCTTCCTGCGGCTTCCACAGGTGGATGCTCTTGAGGCAATCGCCGGTCGCTAACACACCTGCAAGGTATAACATGTCGTCTTTTTTACCTATTTTGCCTACCTATAGTTGGGTATCATATAATAGCGAAACAAAACAGGTGCACAGAAAGATGCACACAGGACGACCTCTAGCGGTCATACTGTGTGCATCTTTCTGTGGCCCTGTTTCATTCCGCTATGATATGTATACAAGTCAAAACCAACTAGCCCTAATTGCAGCGTTGAGGGTATCTTAAGTTCATAGAGGCCCTGCCCAGATGACCGAAGCGCAGTGGCCGATCGCTTCTGCAGCTAAAGTCCTGCTCATGCACTCAGCAATGTTCTCCGAAGGTGGAGTACCAGCCACCATGTTCATGACGTCAGTTTGGAGTGTGTGCCCTTAAGTACTGACACCTTTTTTCAAAGGCGAGTTTACTCCGCCATACAAATCTGTATGCAGAGACAGCAAGTGTGAAGCTCAGCAAATGCTGATGAGATACTTTATTTTGATATTAAAGTACATTTTTCCATGGCACACCTATCGACATCGACACTACCTTGACGTTAGGCTACAGTACTGGTGACATCACGCAGCAGGTACGCCAGGTACCAAAACTTCCATAATGGCTGCTTGTGCATCGCCAACAGAGCCAAGCTGCAGAGCAGCCATGGAAACATCACAATGTCTTGGCATGAACATGTGACGAGAAGCTCGTACCATGTTGTGATGTCAGGGACCGAAACTAGCTTTTATAAACATACTGTAATTACTTTTTCGGGGGGCACTCATGCATAGGACTTTCTAGGCTCTTGAGGGCTTGGCCTTTCATTTGATGCAAGAAAACGACAACTGAAAATTTTCGTGTCAGTGCCCCTTTAAGTGCAGGCTTGTGTGCATCCACCTTTAAGGAGGAAATGCTGCAGACTTCTAAAGTTGCCTGCGACTATAGCTTGGGCCTTTTCTAGGGCCCCCCCCAGCAGTGTGTATAATAACTACAATAAATAAATATCAGTGCTGGGAATGCCTTCCAGCATTTTGGAGAAGATATTGGAGCAGGCAAAATCTGCTTTTGGAGCAGCTACCCCTGTGTTTGGTAGAGGAACATGCTTTTCATGAAACACACAGAGGAAGAAATTTTAGCTTCAATTTAGTTTAATTTTCCCTCAGTTTACGTAATCAAATCTACATAGGCAGCAATCCCACAGAATAAGCACAAAGAAAAAGTAAACAAAAGTAGGATTATGTACAGAAGCGATGGCACAAAATAGTGAAGGATCTTGCACCAACAAGCTGGCTGCAGCATGAAAACTGTTCAGAGCAACACACAAATATATATATATATATATATATATATATATATATATACATTAAATTAAAACGCAGTTACGACCACGAATCCCCAACCGAGTCCCACAGAACATAATGCCTTCGCTGACCGCTTAAGCCATGGTGGTTCATCCTACACACGCCGATTAGTACGTACACTACGTACCACGATAACCTTTTGCGCCATAACAGTTTACTGCGCCACTGAATTTGCCATTGCCACAATGTTTTCCGTCTTTCAGAGAATTGCGGATATCTGTCGATAAATAATTCCTACTTCCGCGCGATTGCGGCGAAGCCTTTGCGGCTAAGCGTAGGGAAAGAAGGAAGGCAAGGTGGCGGCAACTGATGAACACGCCAGTATGACTTATCGCAGACAACCTTGTTGCAGTATTTTCAGCTACGTTCTCAGGCACGCATGTCGCATGTCGCATAGCACTATTTTAAGCCTACCGCACGCTATTAGCCGCCAATCCCCGCTGCTCGTTGTGCGGGACCACGGTCAAGCGCGCACTGCTTTGTAGAAACGAAAACAGCTCGTTCTTGCAGGTCGTGCCCCTGAAACCTCGCTGCATTGACACTATTATGATAAACACACGTGCAACGTTTATAGAATCAGGTCAGTTGCAAAACTGAGCGATGTTGCGCGGCGCCGCCGCCATCAGCGACAGATGTGGCGCTGCTGTCGCAACAGGATTCACTCACTCCACTCTCTTCAGCAAGCGTTGCGGCGCATCGCTTCAGTATCCGTGGAGGCTGCTTTCTGTGCGAACAGCTTGGCGTTTTCTGTTGTGCTTCGGACATGCTGCGTGTCTTCACCATGCCGACATGTTCTGTTCCGAGACACCCCGACATTTCTTTTGTGCCTAGGGTTACCAACTCTTCAATGAAGGGAGTCGGGGGAGGGGGGGGGGGTCCATTTTTTCGGCCTCTTCAGCTGGCTACGTGCTGCTCGCAACACTTCCTCTTGCTGGAGAATGTATCCGTAAAAGTTGTCACGTTTCGCACAGAAGTTCAGACAAAGTAACTGAAGCCCTTCGCAGCCACCGCTAGCCACCGCAACATTGCTTCGTGCGTGCTATTCGTGAGAACTTTGTGTTCTGGAGCGTGACGCGCGTTGTCGGGCGTGCGTTGGATCACATAAAAGATAAGAATTAAGGTTGAAATCGCCAGCGGAAAGGAGCCTCGTCGAAGATTGCGTCCCAAAGATATTCCTGAACTTGCCTTGATTTGAGTGATTCTAAAAATTGTGCTGTAAATAATTTTTTACAGTTAATTAGAGCTGTCTTGATAAGGTTTAATGCCTGAGACTGTAACTATAAGTTGTGCCGTTTGTGTGCATCACACCATACATGCAATATCTGAAAAATTGTTTCTCTGCATTGCGTGCGAAAAATAAATACAATTTTTCTTTCTGTAGCAGGACTGAAATTGTGGCATGCAGTACACACACGGCGATTTTACCACTCAGTAATTACAAGTAACGACAGCTGCGGTACAGAGTGAAAACTCCTCACTTCAAAAAAGTGAAAGTGAAGAATTGTCGGAAAAAAATAGCGCGAAAAACTACGGAGCACCAGAAAAAGGATTACACAAACAACAGCGCTGACTTACACGCAATACTTGCACAGTCCAAAACGAAAAGATATAAGTACCAACACGCCCAAGCATCCGCGTTAGCTAAATAATTACGCTACGAGAATGCGCCATATAGTTAATTTCTTATAGTGTAATGGACAGACTCGTATGCTATGCTATCAAGCGTCAGTTATCTTGGACAGTCTTGAAAGACATAGCTTTACTGACTTTGTCTTAGCGCTGCTAAATATTACTGAGTTTTACATTGCAGCGGCAGCGAAACGAAAAATCACGATAATATAGAGTCGGCGAGTAAACAACCGAGCCCTTTCTGAACGACTGCCCCGGCGTTTGCCACGCAGACTACGCGTTTTCGTCTGCTAGCGGAAGCTTGTTGCGCCGCCAGCGCCACCAAACCGGAAGCTGTCCTGGCACCGTGCGACGGGTTGGCTGACGCGGGGTGTTTTGCAACTTACCTGGTTCTATAAACGTTGCACACGTGTACGGCACAGCAAGCGTAGCGCTGTTGTAACCATACTGCGCGCTTATATTAGGCGACAACCCAAACGTGCCTCCATCCACTGCCAGGACCGCTAGAGCATCGAGGAGTGCGCATTGCTTGCAGAAAGCTAACGTTGTGGCCTGGTTGCGGCACTGCAGTGTTGCCACTGATATTGAAATGGATTGCGTCGGCTGTCACAACAGCTGGGGCGCTAGTGGCGCCATTAAGAAATGCAGCAGCGCAAGTGTACAAGATGGCGACCATGACGTACTTCCGCTCACAAAGTGCACTGTCCGCGAAACATTAGTTTCGGTTCCAAAAACCATGTTTTGGCGCAGCAGTGGTGCAAATTAGGCAAAAAAGGCCCTTTTGGAGCAGTATGGAGCAGTAATTTCCAGTTTGCACAGATTGGCGCAATTTGCACAGGTTACCTACCACTGAAATACTGTCACAAACTGAAAATCCTGGCACTGTCAGCAATCCCTTGTGTAGCCCATTGTTAGCCAGCGCCTGTGTAAAATCACTTTAATGTTCTGCTGCAAAGATTCAAGACATTTCTGCATTAACTGCTTCTGAGCATAAGGGCCGATCCTGCCAAGACTTGGGGCAAGGTCTCGTCTAAGCAACAAGCAAGCGAGCCCACCAACCTGGTTTGGTCGGCGACCAGTCAACTGCATAGCCCTCAGCCAAGTGACCTCCAAAGTTGAAGATTGGTTTGGGAGCCTCATGGTTGCGCACATACGACGACATGGCCGAAGGATGGTCGAGCACGTGCAGTGGCCGAGCGAGGTCCCACAAGTAGACGCGACGGTTTTCCGACCACGACGCTGCCAGGGTCTTGTCGCCGACCTTGGCAACCTGTGATAATGCCACTAATTAATAATAATTTCCGGGGTGTTGCATGCTAAAAGCATGGTATGATGATGAGACATGACATAGCTGAGGACTCTGGATTAATTTTCACTGTAATTATTTCAGAGAATGAGCTAAAGTATTTTTAAACCTCTTCATATCATGCTATAATAATACAGTCGAACCCACACATAACGAATTGCTGTGTACATCGGACAATTATAAAATCCCCTTGAAATATTTTCTATATATATCCGAAGTCAAGATGGGAGCCAACAGATGGATACACGGAGTGGGATAGGTTGAACAAACAGGAGAAAGTGCCTCAGACAGGCTGGCCGACGTTTCGATAGGAGGACCTATCTTTGTCAAAGGCGCCTTGTCATCCTTGGCGTGTTAGTTTTAAGGGGTTACAAGGCGCCTTTGACAAAGATAGGTCCTCCTATCGAAACGTCGGCCAGGCTGTCTGAGGCACTTTCTCCTGTTCATTAAACCTATCCCATTTCTATATATATATTTTATATATCAAATTACCTATATAAACATCTTCCTTGTCATCCCCTTCACATTCGATATATCCAGGTTCAGCTGTAGATTCAAGCAGTGCCACGTCGGCTTGAACAAATTGGAAAGGCTCGATACACAGTGGTTGCCAGACCTTTCCTTCTCACCCGTTGACAAGGCCTACAACGTACTACTACACTCAACATTTGCAATCAAGAAGCACTTGCTCAAACCACATCGCAGAGGGAGATGGGTGGCACAATACGACAAACCTCGTGTATTTAGATTTAGGAAGGTGTTATAGCAACCGAGATCGTTGAATTTAATCCCGAACCTCTGCTACAGTGTCCTTTGGCAACCCACATGCTATTTTTCTAGAAGGCTGAACTCAAAGAATTATTTTTTAAAAAAGATTTTCTCACACACACGTCCTTTAAAGGGGCCCTGCAACACAAGTTAAGCGTGTCGTTTTCATCGCTTCTTCTGGATCTCTGGAGTGCACCGATATCGTTGTGCAAGTGGCAACGCCGAAAACAAAGCTGCTGTAATTTTATTTCAACAGAGAAACCACCTTGATTTCGAACTATAGCGACACACAACAGCTATTTTTGTGATCGGAAGTGACGTTTCATCCCGTGGCTGTGACGACAAAGGGCGGGTGTTTTGACTGGCTTGACACAACAAGCCACATGTAATATATTCATATGGTCCCAGCATATGGTCCACACTATTGTGCACTAAAAGTTATAAAGGCACTTGTTATACTTCCTCTGATACAAAAGGATTTCTGTTTTTAAAGATCAAAACATGAAAACAAGTGCAAGGCAACGTTAGGTGCGCTGCGCAACAGCCACCACGTGGCGAGATTTCCGGTATGTCTCTATATAAGAGGCGCACGGTGATTGGAACAAGCCGTTGACATCAGTGGCAGAGTGAAATGCAAAAGGAAATGTTTTTGCTCGTCGTCAGCTGGGGTTTTGAAGTTTGAAGACTAATAACTTCCGTTCCCGTGCACCGATTTTGATCATTCTTTTTGCGTTCATCTCAGTATTCAACACTACACACACTCCAGTGCTGCAGAAGGCAAGCAAAAAAACGTTGCAGGGCCCCTTTAAGGCACATTTACCCCTTCACTCGTATCTACTCTAGAGTTACTCAAATATGCAGACTAACCAAAGAGGCTTTCCAAACAAGATTACAAAGGCACGCACCCTGACACGGTTGACGCAGCCGTTGTGTGGGACCAGAGCAGTTTCCAGCTCCGGCTTGGAGTCTTCGTCGTCGCTGTCCGAGCTGTCCTCATCATCGCCAGCGTCCTTTTGAGATGCCTCTTTGTTTCGACTCAGGTTGCTGCATGGTGAGGAATGAATGCCACGTTAGCGCTAATGCTGCCAACACAGTAACTGTCGGACACAACCTTAAAGGAAACCAACAGCCAATGAGGCCAAGGAACGTATAGGGGACGTTATTTGTAGTCTTTTAGCTATACTGTAGTAATTATGATATAAATGCGAAGAAATTAAAGCGGTCGAAAGGACAACTTGTCACCGGCAGGGACCGAACCTGCAACCTTCGGATAAAGCGCCCGATATGCTCTACCATTTGAGCTACGGCTGTGGTCGTCCTCTCGTCCACCTTATCGGGTATTTATGTGCATGTAAGCCTGGGAGTGTGTCCACGTAAACCTTTTCATTCACTTTAATTTCTTCACAGTTATTACATAATTACAATACAGCTTGAGGACTACCAAATAACATCCCTTATACCTTTCTCAGCCTCATTGTCTGTTGGTTTTCATTAAAGGGGTACTGACACAAAATTTCGCAGCCGAGATAGCCTGCGGGATCGATTCCCGTGAACATGCGTATATCATCTGCAAAATATCAACAGCGAATATAGCTCAGAACGTATTTTAAATTAATTTTGAAGTTTGCGTGAGCGATCGACACTCTCGGGATATTGACACCCTCAGAGGTGACCCTTGGTGACTGCCTACTTCCCTCACGTGACCACGCTGCAACAAGTTATGATGACGTCACATCCGCCATACTTTTTATGCCGCGTTCGCTCCAACAGCCTACTTCTGGCAGCTGCTCGCAAACCGGGCAGAAGCGTGTCACAGTTCTGTGTGCTGATGTGATCGAGTGCTGCACCTGCTACGTGGTGATAGTTGCACCCGGAGGCTTGTAGTTTTTGAAACCGAAACTGGCACTGTTCGGTAATGAGGAGCCTGTATTTATTTATCTGTCACGCGCTGCAGCAAACGATGTGCCATGTTATGACTAACAGGCACCCAGCAACACATTGCAGCAAAAAAAACGCGAAGCCAAAATTTGTGTCAGTACCCCTTCAAGGTTGTGTCTAAAAAAGAAAAATTAACCCTTAAAATTCTCTTTCTTTCGTTCAACGTAACTGCCAGTTACGTCAACTGCAGCGTAACAACTGCTAGCTACATATTTAAACGAGAGCAGCCATTAATGCAACTGTTGGCAAGTGGGTCAGTCTCTCTTACTCTATGATATGGTGATCCATGCCAAGGGTGATGCAAAGTTACCAGAGTGACATGCATGCACAAGGAAAAGCAAACCCACTCACCTCATCTTCATCACCATGAGGTGATTCAAGTGCGACCGCTCCGCCTGGGTGCCGGAGGTAAGGTAGCAGGTGAGAGGGAACCGATCCGCCCGGTCGTCACCCAGGTTGTCCTTGATGATGTCAAAGCTCAGACAAGGCGCAACTGTAAAGAAATTAAGTGTCATCAGAGTCATCAAGCTGTAAACATCCTGATGGCAATGTGAACACCATCCATGACACTGGATAGTAGTGCAAACGCCCGCCCTTCTTTTCTTATTTTGACACGATAAGGCGAGAGTAGCCGGATCATGTGACAGTTGTGACTTTTATATGTAAGCTTTCCTTTCAATAAATCGCAGTTGCAAGTCAGCACCTGTGTTGTTTGTGTGTTTTTTCTAGTGTCTGTGTTCATGTGCGCACCTTATCCTGTCAAAATGAACATGTAGTAACTAGCACAATTAGCTGTGCTTCTTTTCTTAGGCTGGTTATAATTTAAGCAGTTTGGCAGCAGTGTTTAGCCACATCTACGTGAATCTGACAGTCACTAATTGCATGTCTTATTGCCGCCACGGCAAGGTACTACAGCACGAGAGCGTTTACATGCGATACCTCTTCCTTCAAGCGTTTTTCAGAATGCACATTTTGATGGTAACCAACAAGCATGCACTGTCAGCTGTATCAACGTTCCTGTTGACTGGCATTTCCATGCATCGTACAAGTCGACTCATCCACCTTTATCGACCTTCTCCTGGCACATTAATGCGATTTGGTTTCCTAGCACGTTGCCACTGTAGAAACGGATACGATGCTCTACGATCATGGTGCAATGTGCCGCGTTTCGCATGCATATGAGCGCAGCTTTTTACCTTAACTACGTGCTTATGTAATATGACAGTGACACTATCCCGTCTGAAATCGACACCCTCTCAAGCAACGGTATACATTAAATGGCTGTGTAGGATTTCAATGAGGCAGTGAAGTGGTGCTGTTAAATCCGAGCCAAGAACTTTCTGAGCTCTTCCTTTAGCTCAGTGCAATGCACTTGATAACATTGCAGCGTTAAGGTGTTCATGTTAAAAGCCGTGCAATCGAAGTAGACTGGCAAGTGAGGCAATTGTACTTTCACAGGCTTCGGTTGCTAACCAATATCGGAGAATGCAGAAGATAACAGGAGAACTTGCGTCTGGCCTAGTTGGTGCTTACTCGTTTGACATCTTGACGGCACAAAAAAGGCGAGGACAGAAGGTACGACCTGTGTTGTCCGTGTTACCGATCGTGTTGTCTACCTCCTACTGTCCTCGTTTTTTTTTCTTTTTTTTTTTTTTGCGGTCAAGATGTCAAACAAAAGCAGAAGATAACGACAACCATGACTTGGGGAAGCAGGTCTCGAATGCGTGATCAAAAGCGCTGTGGGGGCGACACCATGTGATTCACAGTTGAACTACAGTGCATAAAATCGCCATCACAGTGGTACGTTATGCGTGTGGCTCTTTGCAACTAGGCTTTCGTGCTTCGGCGGCAACATATGCCATGATTGTACGGTGGCTCTCTTCTTCAATTATCTTTCGAAGATTAAAAAACCAAAGAACAAGTGTGCTCACACTTCGTGGTTAAGAGAACCTCCACAAGATGTTACAACCATCGCTGCTGTTGTGCTATTCTCACACATGCTTCCGACGTGCCAGCATTCAGGGGAATGCACAAAGGTTCCAAAAGCTAAATGTTAGGTTGTGCTCATGCAATTGATCTGATTCATGCTTTCGCTTATTTGCAAGCGCAATCCTGGCCAATCATTCGCTTGCTCTCGCGTGATTGGCCCGAAACGCTCTTTTACTCGCGAAAAGGTTCGCAAGTAAAAGTCAGTCATGTGAAAAGGTTCGCTTTACAAGCAGTTATAAGATATCAGTAAGACGTTCTGGTGGGCTAGTTGGTTCATAGCTTTTAGACGTCATCAAACTGTACGAAAAGACGAGTACACGAGTAAGAAACTTCTGTGTGTTTCTTACTTGTGTCCTGCTTTCAGCACGAAGTGCCAGTAGCCTGCGTGTTGACTGCTGCTACCAGTAAAGGGCCTCAAAAAAAAAATCAAGGCAGCCTTGCACTAGTGGTGCCAAGCCTGAAGGAAGTGTGCAGCTGGGCGGCCTGCGTTGATCTTCTTTCACCGTTTTTGCATCTCTTTTTTTTTTGTCTGTTTATTTCTATTTCTGTCTTTCTTTCACTATCTCTTTCTCACTCTTTCTAATCTTCTCTCTTTCTGTCTTGCGCTCTCTTTTTTGTGTCTGTTTCTTTCTATATCTTTATATATATATATATATATATATATATATATATATATATATATATATATATATATATATATATATATATATATATATATATAAAATCTATATCTTCTATATCTTATCAGTTATTGCATCCCACGCCGTACAAATCGGCACACGTGTTCTGGGAGCGAAGGAGAATATGAAGAAGCGGAATTTAAAAGGAACGCGTGCCGTTCCACGATAACAGTTTTCCGTTTGCTCTGCGCGGACTAACGGTCGGCTTACACAGCGGAACTGTTTAGAAATTCAACAAACTTGTGGTGGCCTGGTGGTAGACGACGTAGGCCGACTGATCGCACTCCAGTTCCTCGCCGTCCTCGTTCGACGTAGTGGTACCGGGCACGTAAACGCGACGCTCGGCCGCGCCGGCACCTGTGGCAGCGACGTTGCCTCCGTCCGACATGTCGTCGTCGTCTTCCACGTCGCCGTCCTCCATGTCTTCGAAGTCGGAGTCCGAGTTCGGTGCGTCCCCGGCTTCGTCCGCCATCGTTTGTTGCTGGCAGCGGCCGCCTTTTGCTAGATTGCGCTTACGCTACGCGAGATGCGTGCGCGAAAGACAGCGGCGCACATGTGAATCAAGCAATGGCGGCGCCCATGAAGTGATGTCTGTGTCGGTCCGAATAGCGCATGCTGTTGGAGGCAAAGGTGTGAGATGTTGAGCAAGCTCGAACTTGTTCATAATGCTGAACAGCTTATATGACAAGAGACGGCTGTCCTGCTTTTTTTTAACCGTTCCTTGTCATTTGCGCTGTTTAGCATTATAGAGGCAAAGTCTTCAATAATTATTTAAATATAACGACCATGACGTCATTTTGAAAAGAAAAGTGTAGCCTTAGAGATTGGTAATGTAGTAGAAGTTCTTGGGACATCTTGGCGACTGCGGTACACAACAGCATAGCTTTAGGATTTGCGATTGTCACAAAAAGAAAACCGTGGCTACGTTCATTTGATTGTTCATTCCTAGTAAAACCCTACTGAGTAATTTCCACATATGTGGTTCCGGAACCTGCATTGTTCAAATGAATGGCCTTTGGGACTCGTTCCGTCACTGTGAAGCAACCGTAGCAACAGGATTAACAAAATGTTGGAGCAAACAGTTTGTAAGCATCTTTTTTTTTTTTTTTCAGTCAATCCTGCTGTGTCTCCATCTCTTGGGTAAAATGTCGCGCGAGGAGAGTTCCGAACGTGTAGTTGTATTGGACCGAACTTCCTCAGTTTTGTTTACGAGAGAATTATTTGTTCGATATGCCAAAGGAATCGTCAAATAAAATCTGACATTCACTTACTTTATGCGCATAGTGTCTGTGGCGGTTAGAACCATAAGTAGAACACCTAGAGACATCTGGCCTGCTAGCTCAGTCGGTTAGAGCGTCGTGCTAATAACGCGAAGGTCGTAGGTTCGATCCCTGCGCAGGCCAATTTTTTTTTTGCTTATACATACTTTTTTTTTTCTGCTTTAACTCTTTGGATATTTGATCACTGCTCTTCCATTTACGCGTTATAATTTCTAAAAAACTGAATACCATCTCTTTGCTCTTTGTTCCATTGCGCCACTGTGCATGTTCCCTTCCGTATGCGCGTTCGAGTCTATTTCACCACAATTTTTTGCATTGCTTACATTGTATGGAGACTTGTACATATAAAATAATACCAACTGGGGTGTGGAATGCAGGAAAAAAAACCGCGAATCAAACGCAGCTTGCCTGGCCCTGCATTCCGGCAAAACAAGGCAGAGGAGTGGCCGGTACGTGGTGATCAAGCGCTCATATATAACGTAACACGTGTAAAAGTATACATTCAAATTTGGCACAATAAAGAAGACAGCAGTACACAAAATAAATGCAAACGATTCAAATAAAAAAAAGCACGCAATAACAGCGGATGCGGCAACGTGAAAATTTTCACTGCTATTGGGGCAGATGCGAAATGAATCGGGAAATTCAAGAATACAATTTTTCAGTGTCATGCCAATATATTATAACGTATGAGTGCATGTTTGGCATTGATGTCAAGATAATAAGCTAAACATATCTTTTCGCGAGGGAAGGCGCAGTCGCTCTATTAAAAAAATTATTGAGGATGTGGGGTATAGTGTATTTTAACATTATAGGAACCATAATTTTTTAGGTCAAGTTATACATAAAAAATAAACTAGCCCTCCTCACCGTCTTAAGGCATTCTCTGAAATTCTCATCATGATTATAAACGTCGTAGGTCTAGTCCCGACCAGTTTTAGATTCCTGCATGATATGGCCGTGATATGGCCGTCATCGGCCAGATCAGAGGATCAATTTTCTTATCACTTCATACACTGCTTTTGTTTTCTATTCGTATGCATCGTTATGAATTAAGTTAATCAATAGGCATCGTAAAGAATTTGCTGTGCTGGTCAGCGCTAGACCGCTACAATAATTCACCACGTATACATTCTCAGCCCTAGCAAAAATGCCAATAGGATTTCCTATTGGTCCAATAGGAAATCACTATTGGTTCTATAGGACATCTATTGGAGCTGTATTGGTTGTATAAGACTTCTATGGGTACCAATAGACACCAACAGCCACCACCTAATGGTGTCTTATTAGACCAATAGAAGTTGTATTGGTCAAATAGGGGCTGCCTTTTGGTGTCTTATTGGACCAATAGGAGTTGTATTGGTCAAATCGGTGCTGCCTATCGGTGACTTATTGGGCCAATAGGAGTTGTATTGGTCAAATAAGTACTCCTATTGGTTTCTTAATGTACTAACAGAAGATGTATAAGGCCAACAGGAGTTTTATTGTTCAAACAGCTACCGCCTATTGGTAGCTGTTTGTAACATCTTATGACTGATTGAGCGCGTCGGACCCGATCCCGATCAAATTTCTTGATCATGATTGGCTATATACGCAAGCTGCAGACGGGATCAATTCACTTTTGATAAGTCTGATCCCGATTGAGCTTAATCGTACACCGTGAGACACCGTGTGCAGTTAGCAACTCACGCGACTAAAAGAGTTATATAAAAAGGCTGCGTGTCGACCACGGCGGTACGGTGTCTCCGTACATGCCGTGCGGTAAACGGGCACTATAGTAAAACACACTAAAGAAGAACTTGCGAAGGAATCGACAACACAGACACCACAGAATAATAATAAAGAAACCGCCATGAGATCACAACCGGCATAGAACCAGCCAGGTGACGAACAAAAAAAAAAAAAGTGAGACGGTGCGCGGCAGTGCGCGGCGTGGCGACGCTGCATGTGTGAACATTTTTTTTTTACACGTGCTAAGCTTTAAGATAAGCTTTGGATAATATGTAAAGTTTATAACTATTTATGCTAAGCAATATAAGTAGTG
Source organism: Rhipicephalus sanguineus (assembly GCF_013339695.2). Taxonomy (NCBI): domain Eukaryota; kingdom Metazoa; phylum Arthropoda; class Arachnida; order Ixodida; family Ixodidae; genus Rhipicephalus; species Rhipicephalus sanguineus. The sequence goes on from NC_051182.1 coordinate 131,546,946, forward strand.
CTGTAAAGATACAGGAGAAAGAATTGTGGATCTGCAAACGCGACCGACCGTGCGTTTGGCGCGCCATCCGCGCTCGGCCGATACGAAGACAAGCCCAGCCTGCGGCCAAGCTAAGCCAAAACGTTGTGTCTGTCGCCATAGCGCGCGCTTTGTGTGATCTCGATGCTTCACGTAAGCCTGCTTACACGATGTTTGCTTTAGTGTGCTTCCGCGACGATAACGTGAAGACTGTGTTCAGCGTGCACCAGATGGAGACGTTCTGAGCCATAAATGTCTTGGATTTTGACCGATTTCGACCGATTTCGACTCTACAAAGTGGCACCAAGAATAATGGCAAGACGAGCAACAAGGCCCATGTGCTCCGATTGTTTGGTGAGTTGAGTGGGCATGGTAGTTACTCCTATTTAGTATTTATTTGATATCACCTTTTTTTTGTATTCAAACTTGGGACGAAGCTGAAAGGTCGGGAAAACAAGTCCCTCGTCCTTTGTCTCCGGTATTTGATGACAGCGAGACCAGCAACGCCTCGATTGCAAGTCCACACGCTCTCAGAAGTTGAACGATTGAGCGCATATATTATTGCAGTTTGTTTTTGTGTTTGTCAGTATGCACAAAAAAACGTAGCATAGATTAGAGGTAAAGGACAGGCGCCCTGCTCGTGAGTGTAGTTGGAGTCTCGCAAGTCCTTTGTAAGTATTTACAACGTGCGTGTTAAGCCGAAAACGCGTTTATCGCCTCATAGTAAAACGCACTAGTCGATGCTGTTTGTGTGTTGTAGTGCGCGCCAATCGGCTTATCATACTTGTTCGACATAATGTTACAATAACCACAGAAGGCCACATGATAATTCATTATACAAAATGTGCATAGCATATGTACTGCACTGGTGCGATTTTTTATTTCATATTTTTTTATTTTTATATACTGCAGCCCAATTAGGGCTATCGCAGGAGTGGGTTTATTAATGTTGTTGGCTTAATTGCATAAGCACGTAACATGCAGCACGTGTGTTATATCCAACTCATTGCAGCCTGACTGCTGTGTTCGGCTTGCAACGATATGGAATCTAGGCTGCCTTTACTACTGTCTTACATATTACCGTTGCCTCATCGTGAATCTACCCTAGCTTAATTTATTTCATGCCATCTTTAAGTTGAGATTTAGTGGCACGCTCTAGTATGATAGTCGCACCACCATCGTGAATAAGAGCACGTCACAGATAGTAAGTGATTATTGAGTTTGCTGTAATTTAAGGACGAGTTTGCAGTTCATTCTTGGGTACAGCTCAAAAAACACAGGACGCAAGCGTGTAAGCGGGATAAGGTGCTGCTTAATTTAAAAAAAAAAAATTTGCCCCTTTCTTTTCCTTCCTTTTTTGCCGCAAAATTTTGCCGATATACTGTTTTCTTCCACGCAATAAGCCACAGTTGGGTGTGTAATATTTCACTCAGTTTTTTGCTATAGTTCAGCTCCTGCAACATTGTGAACATGTGCAGTGAATTAAGGTCTAGATAATTTCTCACTGTGCCGTCTACTTTCTATACATTGCTTTGAAGGTAAACTTTAATTAAACATGTGTTACTGTTTTCTGATTTCATGGCTCTGTTTATTTACAGAATCTTTCAGGCACTTCCTCGAGTGCGGATGAGGCCCGCAAGATCGCCAACATCATCAAGGGCCAGAAGAAGCACTTGTAGTTTTGATTATGAGAATATATTTGAACATATGTCTCATTCATCCACTGTGATTATCATTGCAGGGGCGCTGCCACAGTGTGGGCCTTCTGCATGACGACAAGACACCCATAAAACACTTGCGCAAGACTAATTCTAATGGGGCTGAGAAGTGGGCAAATACAAAACTAATACAATGCCAGCAGGCAAATACAGAACCAATAGGCCAATATAATTCCAATTGGCTAATAGAGAACCAATACACCAATATAGGTCCAGTAGGCTGATATAGAACCAATAGACCAATAGCCAAATACAGTTCCAATAGACCTATAGAACCAATAGACCAATAGGTGTCAATAACCCAATAGGCTATTGGTTTTTTATTGGGAATTTTTGCTAGGGAGTGCATGCGACCGGCCATCATTCAATAAGCCTGCTTACCTGCTGTATATATATATCTTGGCTCGAGGCAACATGGATTCAGGGCATGTCGAGGACTATGACATTGCAGAATATTCTACAGAATTTTTAAAATTCTGGCTTCGTTCCTATTTGACGACAACAGCTAAGCAGCTGTGCAAGTTTATTATATGACGCGTACAGACAACAGCTAATCTATCCAGGTTCGTCGCATGAAACGTACGTACAAATATTTGAGACTCGAAAAAAGATTTCAGGGCAACGTGGAGGCTTGAAGCGACGAGAAATCGTAATATGTCACTGTAGCCGACGTTTCGGCTAGTGGACTTGCCAGTGTCAGGGCCATAGGCGTGTGTACGATGGGGGCAAAGGGGGCGGCTGCCACCCCCCCCCCCGATTACCTAAGGGGGGGAGGCGCAAAGTCTGCCCCATACAATGGTGGCTACCCATACTTTTTTAGTCATTCGGATCTGCGTCATCATTGTTTAAAGAGCAGGATTATGCAGGTTTTTGACGATAATGGCGGCCGAAGGGTGTCATTTCAAGAGCTGTTCACTTCCCATCTTTACTGCCGGAAAGCTAAGCACCAAATGCGGGCCGTTGTGAGAAGCACTTCATCGCTTGATGTTCATTTGTGCACCCATTGTTAAGCTTGTTGTCTTTTAGTATCGACCAACGAGGAAGGTGGGGTGCTGAGATGAAACTTTGCCCCCCCCCCCCTCTGATGGGGAACCGTAGGCGTGCGCAGCGCTCAGCGCCTCACTCCTCCTCTCCCCCCCCCCCCCCGCCCAATCGTTGATCGAGACCTAAGGCAACATGCTTAGCAATGGATGAGAAAATTTCCACACCCACCAACTAGCCCGAATTTCCGCGTTGAAGAGAAAATTACAATGAAATGACGCGCTTCCAGCAACGGCCTGCCTTTGGTCCTTAATTGGCTTTCCGGGAGTAAAGATGGGAAGTGAACAGTTATTAGAATGGGACATCAGGGGCCTTCGGCCGCCATTATCGTCAAAAATCAGCGTGGCCATAACCCTGCTCCGTAAACAATGACGGGACGAATCCGACTGAGTAAAATTATGGGGCAGACTTCTCCCCTCCCCTCCCCCCCCCCACCACCACCATACGCGATTGGGTAAGGGGGGTCGACCCCCCCTGCCCCCCTCGTACGCACGCCTTCGGTCCAGAAGACCAGTATTTCCCCTAAACCCTTTCAGGCCCGGTGATTTCAATTGGAATCAATTTTCTAGGTCACTGAGCAAGCACCTGGTAAAGATAAAGCGTTGTTCCTCCTCAAGAGCTCATATTTAGCATCTGCTCCACATATGGTGCCAACCTGCAGGTACACACAACAAAGCGAGGTCACGCGTGAACAAAGAAATTACAGAAGCGGTCGTGCTCATGACCAGGAGGAGGAGGAGGAAACAACTTTATTGAGTAGTAGGGAAGGGGGAAAGGGAGCCAGGGCATGGGGGGATGCTAGGTCGGGGCCCAAGGGGCCGCGGCTGTCGCCGTCCATTCCGCCAGCCTGGACTGAGTGGCCTGCTCTGGACATCGCAACGTTTTTTCCCACTCTTCGGGTGAGGGGGGCAGTTGCAGGAGCTCTTTAGGGGGCGGGTCGCTGCGGTTTCGCTGAGGCAGCCCCAATAGCCAACATTGGAATGTTGGCTATTGGGGCATTACGCTATCCCATCTAAATAACTGTTTAAACGGTAATAAATTAAGTAAATAATAGAAATATTATTAAATAATAGGTATTTATTAAATTAATGTGGAGTTTAATTACTCTTTATTGAAAAGTGTGAGCAAATATTTTGTTTTCTTTTTTTTTGGACTACCATGATCATGCACATCTCAAAATTTAAAAACCGGTTGCTTACATTTAAAATAATTAACTTGGCACTGAAAGGGTTAATTACGGTGCAATAAAGTTAATGGAAGCGAAGTAGTTGTAATTTACTCTTTTGTAGCATCACGAATTCCACGAAACGTTCTTTCCTAAAAGTTTTCATAGATTCTACCGTGACTTCATGCTACAGACAGGTGCTAATGACAATTACTTTTTCCTTTCGTCAACTCATTTACCATAATTGTCCTCCGCATCACTCTGATGTCGGCCTGCTTTGCGTCAGCGGTGACGAAGCGAAACTCGTCGTCGAAATCGGCTACGCGCTGAAATTGAAAGCGGTTAATTTGCACCTAGCTGACTGAAATTGCGAGAGGAAATACCGATTCGCACACGTTTGGGAAAATACGGCGTTTTATTCGATCTCTGTAACGCGTTGACTCTCTTCGGCTGCAGACCTTTCCATCAGCAAGAGGAAGCACCTCCTTGTGGGACTGTTGCACGGGCGTACAAATGCTGACGTCGCTGCCTCGGCAGTGCACTGTGGGGAGGATCATGCATACTTACAACAGCGCAGAGGGAAATATGGCGGCACCCAAAGAGCCCTCGAATAGCGCAGTCTGGTGAAGAGCCCTTGCCAACGCCGACCGGTTACAGGTACACAGATCGTGCCATATCATGGACAAATGAAATACGAACAAGAAAGTACGTTACAAATGGTACTAGTTGCCACAAGCGGTAAGTCAAGAGCGCATTCACATATTGGTGATTATACGGTTGCAAAAGATAGTGTGGGCCCCGTACCTCGAAGTATGTTAGGCTAAATCATGCCGACATTAAACGGACCGGCGAGAACAAAAAAAAAAAAAAAACGAAAGGACATGTTTTAGATAGGCGTAACATGTTCGCATTTTAATTGTCCACGACTGTAAATATGTATATATGTATACATCCTTATATATAAAACTGCTCGCACAGTTGCATGTCGTCTATATTGACGTGGCGCAGGCAAAGTATGATGATGATTATGGTTATGATTGTCTTTATTGGCATTTGTGTGATAAGGTACGTAAAGCCAATCGCTTTGTTATTTGAGGCCTCGCTTCTGGATAACATCAACCACGTGTGGGCTGAAGGCGATATTCCTGCTTCTTGGACGCACGCGGAAATCATACCGATACCGAAACCAGGAAAAGACCCTACTAATATACGCAACCTGCGCCCTATCGCCTTAACAGCGACTGTCTGCAAATTAACGGAGAAAATGCTCTCTACGCGAATAACCTGGTGGCTTGAACAATTCAAATGGTACCATCCTGCACAAATTGGATTTCGCACGCACTTGGGCACAGAAGATGGACTTGGAGCACTTACTGGCATGGTCTTGGCAGGCAATAGGACACGCCGGGTGGGAACAATATTAGCCATGGATGTGCACAAGGCATATGATGAAGTTAGCCACAGTGCCATACTTGCCATTATGCGTTGCGTGGGACTACCCGAGCGCGTGTGCACCTTCGTACACAGGTTCTTGACTCAACGAACGTTTGCTATTCGTGTGGCGGGAAACGCAACCGGCACCTTTAACTCAAAACGGGGAGTGCCACAGGGATCAGTACTTGCACCATTGCTCTTTAACCTGGCAATGCTACCCCTCGGATGGGCTCTGGCAGCGATCTCGGACGTGTATTACATCATATACGCCGACGATATTACAGTGTGGAGTGTTCACAACGACCTTCGACGACAGGAATCGGCGTTACAAGAAGCTCTTAACACAGCCGACGAGTGGTGCAGATGCATAGGATTGACCCTCTCAACAGACAAGACTCTCTACATGTCGGTTGCCAACAGCTGGGGCCGGCGACGACTTGCAAACACGCCTATTCAGCTGACATTATCTGGACGTCCTCTTACGCCAGCTCCCCAGCTACGCATATTAGGCGTTGCCATTACGGCAAATGGATCTGCAAAAGCTTGGATTCGCGAAATTAAGCAACAAGCGCACCAGGTGCTCCATCTGATACGACGAATCAGCTCCAAGGCTGGAGGTGCCCGCACGAAGATTGCCCGTTTACTTGTTCGAGCAGTGCTGCAGCCTCGCCTTATTTATTCGGCTCAATTTCAGCACCTTACAGTGAGAGATTGGGCCCGTTTAGAATGCATCAACAGAGAAGCGATGCGCGTCGTTACCGGGCTTCCACGATGCACACCTATCCCGATACTTCAGGAAGAGGCGCAACTAAACACCATCGACGAGTTGATTTATCAACGCCGACAAGCAAGGGAACTCAAGCCGTCATTTCTACCACCTGCTGCTGACTTAGCGGCATATATGGGCAATCCAGTGTCTCTCCACCTTCAATAGTAAGCCTTCCACCGTGGGATCACCGGCAACTAACGGATAACAAACCTATCGGCCGCCTCAGAAATCCAGTCCCTCGTCCAACGAGTACCTTCCAGCGCCACATTGAAGAAGCAGATGCCGCACTCCCGCCAGGATCACTGGTGGCCTATACTGATGCGAGCTGCGCGGACACGCAGGTGGTTACGTCAATCGTGGTGCCGGGGCACCAAAACCTGTGTGTCAATCGAATGTACTTCCTGAGAGCTCCGGTTCCATCGGTTAGTGCTGAACTTCTGGCAATACGAGACGCAACAAAGTGGGTGAGCGCGGCTTCCGCATCGTCATCATCCTTCACTATAATACGCACAGACTCTACATCAGCCATAAAGGAGCTCCGCAAGGTATATAACGCGCACACTTTCGCAGGTGATATACAGCGTATAACTGCACAGATGCCTGGCCAGATAAGGATACAGTGGATACCACGGGACACCATTTCTGCTCGCATACAAGCTGACGCCGCCACCCACAGTGAGCTGCCACGTACTCTAGAAGCGCCTTTCCCGAGTGATCCCCGGTATGAGTTCCTCCACCGCAAGGAGATTCTCCGCCGCACCACACGAGATTTAATTCCACCGTGTGGTTCAAACCTCCCAGGCGGGCTTACCCGCCAGGAGGAGGTGGTGTTGCGGAGACTTCGTGTGGGGGCGGCACTTACTCCGTCGGTCACATATGCCTGGCCACAACATCTGCATGGACCATTTGGGGATACTTGCCCATTCTGTACCACCGAAGCGTCCGCGGTTACAATCAAGCACCTGTTGTGGACATGCCCTGGCCTGAATCAGATACGGCGGCGCTACCTGAGAACAGTGGGCCTTCATCCGATAAGACCACCAGATTATGATTTGTGGCTCTATGGGCCCCACCATAGAGCATTGTTGATGTATATAGCGGAAGCCGGCCTCTACCTGTATATTTAACTATGTATGCCGTTGGGCAAACTCTCGAAATTAAAAAAAAAATGTCAAAATTCGGAACTTTATTTACACAAGGTTCATTCCAGCAGTGTACTTCATGTGTAGTACATAATGCAGGAGGTATTGGGCACGCCACAGTATGCGGCCCGAGGTGTCAGTGTCGAAGTCCAGTAATTGGGGGGGAGGCGAAGAGGACAACTTGATTGTGATCCATAAGTATAGCACCACAAAAGTAAAAAAAAAAAAGAGGACACGTATCAGTAAAACACGCTCCAAAGGTACAACAGGGTGGGCAGTGAATCACATGCGAAGTAAAATATAATTTATATTGGCATTCAGAAAATTCTGAATCGGTGGCGATGCTTAATCGCCACACCTTATTTAATGTGGCGATTAAGCATCACCCCAAATGCATATACTAAACCTCATCAGCAATCAACAACTGTGCCCCCAGTAAACGGCGGTGCGTCCAATGACCGCCGACACGACGTACAGACCGATCCACTGCTAGAGGGAACCCTTGAGTTCAGGGCATGTCCAGATTTCGCTCTCTTGCAAAATCAAAGGGGCTTAGATTTACAGAAGACTACCGGTGGTTACCGGTTCTGACTCCTTTTGACAGACTAGTGCAGTGAACGAACAATGGTGCCACATCCACATGCCGTTAGAGGTCCAGCAATACGAAAGGTGCTCATTGGGGTGTTCTCTTTAACAGTGGACCGTACTGTACATGCATTATTAAATAGGAGCGTTTTCAGCTTAATCTGTATATGTAGAACTATTTTCTTCGCATGCGTGCAGACGTACAAATAGAGGTGACAAGTCAAAAACACATTCGTAGAAATAGTTCGTAATATCAGTACGACAGAACGTTGCGGCGAACGAAGAAGAAAATGGACAAAACAAAATCAATAACTCTGCACCAAAATGGCGACGGTGGCTGACTGCTCGCGATTAGGTTGAAACACGTGTGTGCAATTGTGGTTGCTTTCGATTTAATGCGCGTAGCGTTCTTCGCACGTGAATCCGCACAAACTGCGAGTATGCAAACAAGACAGAGGGAAGAACAAATCGACAGCACATTCGTCAAAACCGTTTTATAAAAACCTACACGAACACAGGATGAGGTGACGCTGCTACATTTCAGCCCCATACACATGCCCGTGTAACGTTTCTTAAAAGTGGGCATTTTCAAATTGTAGTTTGTAAAAGACAGCACAGTTTGGTAAATTGTATTGAAGTACTACAAGTGCAGCCCACCCTCCACCTGTATATGTATGTTATATAGTTAGAGAAAACATTTGTCACATAGCTTGGCGGCATTGAAAGTTTTCAATATAACGTAGCTTCCGCCTTTGACGACTATTTGGCAGTCAGAATCTTAAGAGACAAAACTTAATCGCACCGCTCAGTTAAATGGACGTAAATATCACGACATCGCGATGAGCTTTCATAAAAAATGTAATAAATAAAGAAGAAAAAAAAGATAAAAGTGACACATTGTAGACAGATTACGCCACACGGCGTGAGTTAATTGTGTAACGTGTTAATTGTGTAGTGCGCAGAGGTTCATGACGAACCAATGAGCGGGTAGCCTTAAGTGATGTACTGATTAATCAAGTGACGCGGTCCCTTATGCATTCGCCTAATACCCTTGTTACACAGACAGCCTAAACCTCGGTTAGTGTAACCGCGGTTACGCGTAACCGCGGTTGTACCAAACCGAGCTTGGCGACCTCGGTTTGGCAGTTAACCGAGAAAATGGCGGCCTCCATGGAGGACGTCTGCACGCCGGCTAGCATTCGTGAAAAACAAGCGAATTGGACTGCACGAACCACGGAAAGCCTGATTAGGCTTTGGGAAGACAATTTGCGTCATCTACGGAGCACCTCAAGGAATGCGAAAGTGGACGCGGCTAACAGCCGAGTTGAACGCCGGACTGCCGTCAGACGCGGAGCCATTCACGCCAAAGCAAGTCCGCTTTAACCGAGGACGCTTGTGCGCCGTATAACATCGGCGAACCGTGGTTGGCGCTAACCGTGGTTCAACGCGGTTAACCGTGGTTGGTCGTAACTGCGGTTAACTCGCCTGTGTAACTAGGGTATAAGACGACTCGAAGCGAAAGCTGTCTTCTTATTCTTTTTCTTCACAGTCGTTTGTGTAGATCCTTACTTCCCCTAAAGCCCTCTGTACCTCACATGGTTTTGCACTGCCTCCGGGATCGGCCCACATTTGACAAAGTCGTGTGATGACGTCATCATGTGACGCCCTGTCGTGAAGATGTCAGAAGCTTTGGCGATCAATGACGTCATATGACACTCATGAACGTTCGGTACGCCGACGGCACACATACGGTTACAGGAGTGTCACGTGACTTTTTCATCATTCGTGTTGACGCTGCCGCGCCGACAACGTCTCGCGATGTATCGACAGGTCTCGCCAATCTCGAAAATTTCTTCAATCATAAGACATAGAAGGCCTTTTAAAATTCTGGCATTTTAAGTGCCGACACCGCGGCATGATCATGCGTCACGGTGACGGGAGTCTCCTCGTCAATCTCGACCGCCCGGCGTTTCTACGACGCTCCCCTGCACGGGTGTTTTTGCACTTTGGCCCCATCAAAATGCAGCCACCGTGGCTGGAAATTGAGCCCGCGTCCTCGAGCTGCCTGATCAAACCTTTTTCCATTGAGAGACCGTGCCACGGCGGGTTGATGCATTAACCCTTTCAGCCCTGGATTTTTTATTTTGGTCGGGGACATTTTTTGTGTTTGTTTTCCTAATAGGTATGACTTCAGAAGACCACAAACGAAAAATTGAGCCAGTGGTGCAATTATTAATGAATTTACAGACATGACATCAAATTAGGTCATCAGGGTTCAGCGGTTGTGAAATGAGAAAAATGGCACCTTTTTTCCCGCTATTCACTAGAGTACACAAAATGTGAACCACGTCTCATTTTTCAATGTGATACTCATTGAAACAGCTTCGGTACGGCGACCTGAAAATTGCGCTTAGCCGCCCCAGCTGACCCGCCTCGGCGTCACCCATGACTTCGGTCAAGCTTCTTCTTCACTACAGCTCCCAGCTCCGCAAGCATGTCACCATTTTGGTGTCAAACGCAGTGGGGATCATTGAAGAAGTATTCCCCCAAGGATGGCCAGTTTTGGTTTCATTTCCGAGGTGCTAGAGGAAATGTTGTGTCATGGTGTCAATTGACACCGCCAGGGCCGAAAGGGTTAATAGAAGTACCGCGCTGTGCAATGCTGAGCGGTACATCGTACTCTCAATTAAGCTAATAAAAGTATATAGGAAAGGAAATGACAAATCTTCTGCGCTCTGCAGTGGGTGGTCCTCTCAGTCCATAGGTGTCCAGCGGCTTTAGCTGTCGATACGAAAAAATGCACCTGTTATAACATCCAAGGAACATACAAGGAACAACCAGTAGTTTGGAGGGTTGCATGTGCGCCCCCATCCCCCTGATGGGGAACCCTGCACACGCCTATGGCTATCTTAAGTGCCGCCATCTTGTACTGTTAACGCTACCGTTTCCTGCTTGCACCATTCCAAGTACGCGATGTGCTAGAGTTGATTTTCAGCGCATAAAGTTATCGTACGACTTGCTCGCTGCTTAGCGAACGCGTTATAATGTTATGTCACGGAGCACAAAGACCGTGAAACCGCGCTGATAACGTAAGATGGCGGCGCCCATAAATCGAAAATGATATCGTCACTGGTCGCAGATCACCGATGGTCCATTAGGCAAGGTAACCGCAAAACCACACGGGACACAGAAAGACACAGTTAACACGAGCCACTATTGTGTTTCTGGAAAAAGAAAAGCACAACATGAAGCAGTATACTATTGTGTTTCGGGACACAGAAACACTCAACCGCTTCGTGTCGTGTCGATATTTCTGTGTCCCGTGTGCTTTTGCGGTTGCCGTTCCTAATCATGAATCACCAAGTGAGCTACACCCGCACTCTTCTAAATTACACCGGTGCTCCACGCGATTTGATTCTGCTGGTGCAACCGACATGTGCGACTCCTCAAGAAGTCCTAGCAGGCTTTGTCACTGTGTCGGACAAGCGTTTTGCGGTTGCGGGTCCCGAAGGGGTCCTCACCGGCACACCGACACTTCGCGTCACCGCGGAGCGCGTAGTCCGCGTCGTCGACGTCGTCGCGATCTCTGTCCGTTCTTGTCGTTCGCGGCCAAGCGCCTCCACGACGGACTTCCAAGCCGAAGACCGCGTTTCGGCGTTGAACACCTGGACAACCATGAGCGAGCCGTTGATCACCGACAGCCACCTGCCAGGATCGAACGAGTAGACTTGGTTGAGGGACTCGTGTCCCACGCCGGCCGCCGCCGCCAGCTCGCCCGTGACGTAGGCGTCGTCGATTGGTATGAACGGCACGGAGAAAGTCGCGTTGTACAGTGGTCCCAAGGCGGCCGCGTCCATGAACACCGCGCTGCCCGAACAGTACCTGGGAAAGAACTTTCTCGGGTACGCCTTCTCGGACATGTACCACGGCAGCGCCGTCTGCCTGATGACCGGCATTCCGTCCCAGACGCAGCAGTACAACTTGGGACGTCCGGGTAAAGAAGGACTCGTATGTTGGGGTCTATCGCCTCCGACGAGCTTCTTCATGAGCGACGGCAGGTGCACCACGATGTCGTCGTCCATCTTGAGGACGTACCGCGCACGCGGACAGTTCTCCAGGGTCCACTTGATGCCGTACACGTACTTGTACGTCAGGTTGCGGTACGTGTCCATGTAGGGCAACACGACGACGTCGCCGTTCGTCTCGGCCTCGGAGGCCACGCTACGGGTAACCTTGTCGACGGACGACATGCCGACGAAGAACACGGCCGTCCACTTGTACCGGGCTCCGTACGTTGAGTTTCCGACGACCTCCCTCAGGACCCGCCGGTGGTCCGAGTGCGTTGCGGCCGTGTGGACGAAGAAGAGGTAGTCCACGCCCCGCAGGCAGTCTGACACGACCTTGTAGGCGGTGGGTAAGCTAGTGACGTTCTCCAGGGGGAACGGGACCTTGTCGAAGCCTCGGTACAGCGTTTCGGAGGGCGTCCACGTATGCTCGACGACTTCATCGCTCGCTGCTGTCTCCGATACCCTCGTCGGTGCCAATTTCGGTGACGTCACCGACGTCCTCGCTGGTCTGGTTGCAGCCATGGTTGATGACGTCACTTTCGTTGTTGCCGGCGGTTCTGATGACGACGCCACCGGTGCGGTTGTCGTCGTGCTTCCTGCTGGTGTTTCTGTTGCCGGGGGTAGTCCCTTCTTCGACACTCTTCCATGCTGTTTCTTCTCCGCAGCCACGTTGGAGGAACCGCCCGTCTTCGAACTGTTTGAACCAGTTAGACTCACACTTTGCCGTGGACCACTGCGACTGCCCTGTTCGTTGCCGTAGGAGCTCTCGGCGACGGCAACGGTGGCGCCGCCTCGTACCCAGAAGGGCAACGGCGCCGGAACGACGACGGGATTGTAACCCAGGGTCCAGAAGGCGGCGTAGACGACTGCGCCCAGGCCCAGGATCGGTAGCCATCGCTTAGCGGTGGACGTGAAGTTGGTCAGGCACGAGTCTGCAAATACACATACGGTGGGGGGAGGGGGGGGAGGGGTATGAGCGAATTAATCAGTGTGACACACGTGACAATGTGACGCAAACTTTTTACAGGAACGAAATGAAATACTATCCTATAAAAAAGTGGGGCAGCTACGCGCAAATGCAAAGACTAATGAAACAGCGGAGCTGGTGGCCTTACCCTTCTCCTTTCCTTCATCATCCTCTCGCTTCCCTCCCCCCCCTGCTATACTCCTCTTCCCTTCTGCTTTCCCTCTTCATCACCCTCACATTAGTCCTCCTCCGCCTCACTTTCCTTACTCACTCAATGCTATGCTATACTATACATAGCGATGTTATGCTTCAACCTCCCTCTTCCTCATCCCCCTCACATCACTCGTCACCCTCACTTCCCTTTCCCACTCCCTTGCTATACGATACTATACATGGCTATGCTATGCTTTACCCTCTCCCCTCCTCATCCTCACTTCCCTTTCCCAGCCCACTGCTATGCTATAAGATACAAGGCTATGCTTTGTTTTACTATCCCTTCTCCATTCGCTCCTCTTCACCCTCACTTCCCTTTGCAATCCCCTTGCTATACTGTACTATGCATGGCTATGCTATGCTAGGAGCTGCTTGGCACGTACCCGCTTTTAGTGGCCCATACCCACCCGAGATTGTGCCAACGCCACCCGGAGTTTAGCCAAGCGTATAACTGCTCCGCTGTTGAAAAGAGCGAGTAAAAAGGGTGTTTTACAGCAAAGCTTCTATGGGATCACAACAGCAGCCGATCTTGGTGGCGTAGTTGTCCGCCACCAAACGAAACGAAAAAAAAAACGAAATTAAAAAAGGAAACATCCAGGACCGGAAGGGAATTGAACACGCGCCCTCTGCGTGGCAGTCAAGTATTCTACCACAGAGTCATGCCGGCGCTTGAAACTCCTTCGCAAAAAGAGCCTATACAGGCGTCATGACGGGCAAGGAATCAAGTTGGCAAACGTAATATAACGCGGTAGAAGAGTAAAATAGCAGCCCGACGGTCACGCAATGCGAATTGCGCAAAGAGTTTGTCGTTGATTGTTTCCAATCCATTACAAAGGGCTTAGCAATAATTCTTCATCGTCGTCAGCCACAGCATCAACAACTGTGCACATAATGTCTCGCAAATGTGTAGCGGTTAGCTCGTTTCTCCGCAAAATGACGAATAACGGCATAGTGGGTGCTTGCCTACTTCACGAAAATTGTGATGGTTTATGACGTAGTGGGCACCCTGCTAGTGTACTTGTATTAGTTGCCCCAAGAGAGCTTACAACGGGCTCCAGAAAGGCCGCTCCTCCAGCTTTCGCTGTGACTGTGCTGCGTATTGCACGCAGGCCTGGCGTTTTTTTTTTCTTTTTTCGCAACAATAATCGTCATTTATCTTGCACGCGCCTTTCCCTACATTCGTTATAGCTGCGTGCCGGACATGGGTCATGAACGGCATTCTCGCTATCTGCGTGAAGAAGAAGAACAAAACTTTATCTGCGCAAGACTTCGTTGTCTCTAAAACAAGGCAACGCTCTGTGTTCGGGCCCCTATTCCAAGGCACCGATGGCCCTCGCCATGCTTTCGGTCCTCCGGACCTGCCTGAGCTGGTCCCCGGTGGCAGGGCTGGACAGCAATGCCTCCCACCTCAATCTGGTGTTATCCAGCTCTTGCTCTTCGGTATGAGCCGCGCATTCTCACGTAGCATTCTTGATAGGAAACTGGCGAGTGCCGTGTTTTCGAGAAAAGAAACGCAAGCAAGCCAGATGACGCTTATTGTTGTCGGACAAAAAGACGCCCTTTTTACTCGATATTTTCTTAAGAGTGTATACAGCAACTACTTGTTTGCGCCACTATATGTCTTCCTCGTACTGTTGGTCTGATCAATAAGGTTGAGAGCTGGGCTAGTTGGTGACTGATCATTATGCCTATAAGGTTAGGTAGCGCTCATAACCTCATAGCGCTCATAAGGTTAAGCACTCATAACCCGGGTAAATGCAGCTTCTTCAGTATTGATGTGCAGGATATGTATTACAACATTCCGCATGGTCCCCTATTGTCAAGTGTAAGACACTGTATAACAGATGAAAACGATGAGTTAGAGTTCGTGAATAACTGTGGTGTGTCGGTTGATGCTTTTCTTGAATTGTTATCCTTTTACCTGAGGTCGACATTTGTAATGTGGAACAATAGTTTGTACCGTCAAAAATCGGGCATTACTATAGGCTCGAAAGTAGCCCCGGTTTTGAGCACAATTTACTTAGCTAGCCTAGACAAGACAATAGATTTGAACCTCAACGGACTTGCACTCAGGGTGTTCCGCTTTGTCGATGATTTTTTGGTATTTGTTAAACCGGGTGAATTCAAAAAAAGAGTAGCAGAAGTTTTAGAAATATATAGGAACAATAGTCAAGGGCTGGAATTCACGGTTGAGTTACCAAATAGTGACAAGCTGCAGTTTTTGGATGTTGAAATAGCTGCCGCAGCTGGACATGTATGCTGGTCGTACAATCCACGAACGGAAAAACCGTTACTTAGCTATAGTTCGGCTCATTCTAAGGTCGTAAAGAGTGGCATAGCATTTTCATGTCTGAGAGCAGCACTGACGAAGTCGTGCCCAGAAAAGATTAGCGAAAGCTTCAGTCAACAAATTAGCAGGTTAAAAAATGCAGGGTATGAAAAACACGTGCTGTGTAGATCAGCAAACAAGCTGATTAGTTACGTACGAGATAGCTCCAGGAACAAAATGACAACAAAAAATGAAAACAGGAAAAAGATGGTGTCTATACCATATGCGCACAAAATTGCACATAACTTAAAAATGTAGGCAATAGGTTTGACCTAGAAGTAGTGTTCTCGGCGCCCAACAAGCTTGGTAAAATATGTGCAAGATTAGACCGCAAGCTTTCCTCAGCAGAAAAGACTAACAACAACAGATGCACGATAAATCACAAAAGTAGGTTTGTTAGATGTAAATTGTCCGTTGTATATTGTTTACCCCTATCTTGTGGAAAAGTATACATCGGGCAAACGGGTCGGTGTTTGAACACCAGGCTGTCAGAGCACAAGAGGGCCTTGGAAAAAAATGACCATTCCCACATAAAGGGACACTGTTCTCAATATGGCTGTCTGCCACTGTTTGATGACACCTCCGTCGTTTTCCACCATGTAAACCAACTAACCAGGGAAATAGTTGAAGCGTTTCACATTAACAAGCGAAAAGACTGCTGCATTAGTCAACCATCAGTTTCATTAAGTCATCGGGAAGTCACGTTCCTGGAAGGGCCTTAAATTGTAGGAATGCTTCTGTTGCGCCCTCATTCTTGCTCGTATTTCCGTTTTAAGCGAGTGTACATTTCTTGTTGAACGTCTTGCAATAACCCTAGATTGTGCGTGGTTTTTTACAGTGTACAAGCTGCTCGTGTTTCGTTAACTTTTGGTTTTTGTATCGCTTGAGTGTGCGCAGATAGTTTGGTCCTAGATAAGAATACATTGACTGTCGGTTTATCTTCACATGTGCATAACTTATCCTTTCACAGGAGTGTGCAAAATTTTGTCTTTAATCAGGTAATATTAAGGGTTGGTTCATTTCTGTGTCACTCGGGGGTGCTTGGGTGCATATATATTGAAGTATTTTTCCTGAAATAAATTCAGTTGCGAGTGTAGCGAGTGTCGTGTCCTTTCTGTTTCTTTTCTCCCCGTCGAAAGTGCGCTACCTAACCTTATAGGCATAATGTTGGTCTGATACGATTTAGGTAAAAACTAAAGTAGTGGTGCGTGAATACTACAACAAGCACGAAACGTAACGCTTGGCGTTTAACGCGTCTGAACTCCTTGCAAAGCCACAATCAATTAGTGGAACACCTCCGAAAATTATACGGGTGCAAGAAGTTCTACATGACCGCACCGAACCACGCACCGAGAAAAAAAGATCGTTCTATAGCAAACTTTAAGCCGGTAACTGTTTCTCGCGATATTCACTAATGTAGTTCATTATTATTGAGTTCATTATTATTATTATAGTTCATATTGAATGTTATTCATAACATTCATTATGAATAATGATATCCAATATGATATTCGTTACCCGTAAGTTAGCAAATGTAACATTACTCATTTAAAGACATAGTGACATTTACTAATGAGTAGTTGAAACATGTAATGAAGTGCTTGCAGCGTAATTGCATGTAATTAGCAGCGATACAGTGGGGGCCATTTCACATAACGGCACTCGTGTCGTCGATGGTGTTTTGAAAGTGCAAGATTAACTTCATGATGAAAAGCGCAATATAAGCACGAATACTCAGAAAGGACACAGGACGGAGCGCGTTTGGCGGTAGCTCGGTAGGCTAAACGCTCGCCAGCCGTTGTCGCGGACCAAGAGGTCGTGGGTTCGACTCCTGTCAACGGACCTTTTTTTAAAAATGCGCTCCCGTCCTGTGTCCTTTCTAATTCTTCGTGCCTACTGCGCTTGTTTCATCATGAACCTTTACCAACATGCCCAACTGGCAGTGATCCTAAAGATTACCTGAGGCAAGGAATACCGATAAATGTTGGTTTTTACATACTTATTAACCGTTCGTAAGTCCGTGCTCATATAGGATTATGGTACAACGACTTGAGTATTGAACAAATGACAATGAAGAACAAATTCCCAGAACAGCAACATTACCACGTACGCGATATGTAATTTATAAATGATTTCTGAAATATTTGAAGCCGTACCTCATGCGCAAAAAGGGTATGTAGTGTTGAGCGTTTGTGGTTACTATAATGTTGCGGGCAAAATGGCAAATGACAATCCTTCCCTTTCAGGTACGTAAATATTTATTAGCGGTGAAACGGGCCCTGCAACACATTTCCAAGTAATCATCGAATGGCTTCATGAAAAGAGTTTAACGCCTCACGAATCGACTGCCGCAAAAATTTTTAGATTCCGTCAAGTAGGAGCGGAATTACAGCGATTTGTAGCACGCTTCAAGCGCTTTGTCTCTCCTTTCATACCAGCGAACGCGCTGAAATCTACGCAGGGAGGGGAGGGGGGGGGTGACAAGGGGACGAGAAGCTACGTCGGTTCGTCAGTGCATCGTCACCTTTACCACTTTCTTTTTTTTTTTGCTCTCCTTTGAACGCGCGGCTTACTTTCAGTGTGATCGCGAGCGAGCGCGCGGGCACGTGGCGGCATCCCGCGGCGGACGCAGTAAGTATGCAGCTCACGGTGCTCAGATCGGCCCATGCCCGTGGACTATGGGTTTATGGCGCGATCATTTGGGTTTACGGCATCATTTGTCGAGAGAAGGGCGAGCGATTTCGAGTTGACTTTGAGAATTAATTGCAAATTGCATGTTTGGCTCACGTATTCTCAGGAGCCTCGACTACCGATCGGCAACGTTTTCTCACCACGCTGAGGAAGTGTGTCAGGGCCCCTTTCAAACAGAGTATTCCATGCCGCTGTGACAAACCTGCACTATATTCATTTCCTTTAAAGTGTGTACTTACGATAACACCCTTTGTGGCGTAAAAGCAATACGTCACGAGAAAGGCTACGAAACGTAGCGCATGCATCACTTCCTCCGCAAGTGCTACTTCTCCGTACTCCTTGCTTACGTCACAGCTATGCTTCGTACACCCTTTCCCTCGCGCATACTTCAGATGTGCAAAACAGCCATGCGCCCCCGCACCCCCGTCTACGCAACGACAAATGCTGAACCCACAGAAACGGCCAAAGAAGCTTGGTACACTGATATGTTTATTCATTTAAATATACTGTCATCAGATAGAGGAATTTTAGCAGGGCGGGAATTACAATCGGGTGTGGTACAAAAAGAAAGAAATTGTAGGTATATAGAATACTTAGCATAAACATAATCAAATATGGCAGAAAAATACAACGAGGAACATAATTAAGCGGAAGTGTTGTAAGCACAGGTATACAATAAACTGAAAAAAAAAGTGATTGTCGTTATCATTATGGTAGTTACATTATTATTATTACCGGCCAACGTACTCATTTGATAGCGCTGCCTACATAATTGACACGCGCTGCATCGAAACTTCCACGAACAACATTGCGATAGCAATTATATGGACACTCGATGCGTACTTTTGTCGTCGCCGTGAGGTTCTGTATAAAGCCCAAGGGCGATAACCGTCACCCCGCTCGTCGTAGGTTCTGTGTGCGAGTGAAAGCGTCCTAGGGCAGCCGTCTTTCATCGCGCGGAGGAAGACGGGGGTGCGACTGCGTACTTTGGTACGGGCGCGGTCGGGCGCGGTTCAGCGCTCCTTATCTTGACAGAGATTAGCAGACGGCTCATACCTTCGTATGGGCTGTGTTCGCACCGCTTGCTTCGCGTTAGAGAGATGGACAGCACAGAGGTCGCTTAGCTCGCAGCAGCGGCCGGGTTTCCTTACGCCAGCATTTCATTGAGTAACGGCAGGTCGCGTAATAAAGGAGTGAGCTGCCAGCTTTATACTTCGTGTAACAGTTTCTTGCTATCGCATTCATTGCTTCGCCCTTGCTGCGAAACTGTGACTTTTATGTGCTGCGCCGTTTTTCAGGAATCGCTCAACGTGAATATTGCATTGCCTCTGAGATCGCCGCGTTTGTTAGTGCAGACAGCTGTAGCCATACTGCGAAGCCAAAGAAGCCAGGTAGTTTACGAAAGAAAGGCTACGCGCCACTTAAATGAGACTTTGGGGCTAATATTAATGGAAACCAGGGCGTCGGAACGAAATGTTTTTCGTTTCGGTTTTAGTTTCGTTTCACCGCAAAAAGTTCCGTTTCGTTTCTGTTCCGGAACGAAAAAAAAAAACGTTCCGTAATGGTTCGTAACGGTTTTTTTTTTCTTTGTATAAAAAAGAAAGTATGAAAAAGGTAAAGCAATCATTAAAAAAAAACATTGGATTTGTGATGTAGTTACTTGCCCTCCTCTTAAGAAAGTGGGACAAGGGTAAAACACGTTCTTCAGAGGAGCGGAAGTAACTGTACCACGAATTCCTACCAACTAGCACAAACCAGTGTTAATTTCAAAGTCATGGTATTGATTTTTTCACAAGACAAATACGAATTTTTTTAGTTGGCTTGATTCTTTGTGTCAAGGGAGTGAGCACGATCGCAGAAGTAGCACGTCATTGAGTGTACTCTCTGATGTGCGAGATCGTTGTTCTGATAACAAAGATCGCCAGGCCTGCGTGAAACACGCAGCAAGTCACAGCAAAAGCTAGAAGAGCGGACTTTGTAGAGCCTGTTGTTATCTCTTGGGGCAACTAATACAAGTAAACATGCAACGTACCCACTACGTTAAAAATCGTCGCAAGTTTTCTGAAGTAGCGAAGTTCCCACTATGCCATTTTTCTTCATTCTTCGAAGAATCGCGATACCCGCTACACATCTGCAAGGCATTATCTGTACTTTGTGCTGTGGCTGATAATGAAGAAGTATGGCTGAGCACTTTGCAGTGGGTGGGAAGGAGTGTTGCGGAATGGGCGCCTCCATTCGATTCCAATTCCATCCCGGGGAATTAGAACTTGCCGCAATTCCATTCCTTTCAATTCCTCGGAAGGAAAAAACTTAGCCCATTGGCACTAAGGGAATGGCCATGCAGTCCGATTCCATTCCTGTAATTCCTCAACGTAGGAAAGGCATTTTGATAGTTTTATCGAGTTGAGAATGAACGCCCCATAAAGCTGATGTCATCGAATGCATTAGGAACTGTAAAAGTACGCAAAACACGTTGCCAAGGTCGAGGAATAGTAGCTTGGTGACATATCTCGTGTAGTAAAACCACCCTACTAATTCCCATAGGGGCAGTTCTCCCGCCACCGATAGTATTTGCGTGGTCAACAAGTTTGAACGAATGGTGGTGTTTCAATATTGTTTAAGCTTAAATCTGTTAATACTAAAATGACGACATAGCGTATTTTTATGCCGACAAAAGCGTCTTTGCATCGAATACGGAACACTGGGCTGCACTGCCCGTCAGCACTCCCGCTTGTCAAGCGCGCCTCGCAAGCATGGATGGGGTGACGAGAACTTTCTGTGTTCGCCTGTGCGCAGGTATGCAATGTCTTCCTTGTCGCAAAGGTTATTTACGTGTGTCAGGTACTAAACTGCTCGTGAGATAAAGATCTGGCTGTGCATAGAGTATTCGCCACTTTCGGTTGGGGGTATCAATGGGAAGCAACGCGCAGGGGTAATTTGTTTCTCCCTTCGGTATCTGCTGGGACAAATGCATTTGTTTGTACACTAACTTATGCCTCCCTTTGTAGTAGGCGCGTTGCTTATAAATGTACCGTGCTTGTAATCAGCTAAGCCATTTTAAAAATACTGCTTTAGTGTTAACTTGCGAGGCTCTGACTTACTAACGTTTAAAGCTTGAAAAACACCACGTAGACGAAAACGTCCTCTATTTTTGGAAAAAGACGCAATTCCATTCCAATTCAATTCTTCCGAGCGTTGTCCCCATTCCATTGCGGGGTCGCGAATGTGTTGAAGATTCAGGAGTCATTCCAATTCCGGAGTGGTAACTCCGCAACACTGGTGGGAAGCGTTAAACCACACAAGTCTTTGCGCTATTAGCATTGTGTGATGACTGGTTGTTACTTTACTCTTCTGCCACGCTATATTACATATGTTAACGCGATTCCTTGCGCGACATGACGCCTGTGTAGAGTATTTTTGCGATGGAGTTATAAGCACCAGCGTGACACTGTGGTGGAAGACCCGACTGCCACGCAGAGGGCGCGGATCCTAGAAATTTGTTTCTCATTTAATTTTTCCTTATACAACGCGATAGCGGTCACGTACACCGGCGGCTGCGGACAACTATGGAGCCAAAATCAGCTGTTGTGATCTCATAACAGCTTTCGTTGTAACAAACTTCAGCGCCGACAATGCCCTCTCCACTTTGGCCTGCTTGACAGGCGCGCAAAAGTCCGCTTGAGTTAATATAAACATCTCTGATTGCCACTGTTCTCGTTTTTCGCACAATTTCAACATATCTTTGCTTTGGATTGCCTGTCTGAGGTACGCGCTAATACTATACCCTGAGATATGCTCACATTGCATGAGCTCAGTTGTTCCAGATTGCGAAATTTTCTCGTGAACCGAAAAACGATTGAAAAAATTTCGGTTTCACTCCGGAACGAAATAATAAATAACGTTTCGGCTACGTTTTCGTTCCGGTCAAAAATATCGTTTTTTTTTTGTTTTTCGTTTTCGGTTTTCGTTCCGTTCCGACACTCTGATGGAAACCATAGAGACTATAATGCCAAGGAAAGTATAGGCTAATGTTACTCAAACTGCTCGCTTTTGCCGAAAGCGAGTTAGCCTTTGATGTGCGGGTTACCAAATCAATCTTACCTTTGATGGCCCTCAAGCGTCTCAAACGAGAACGTGTACTCGTGGAAGCAGGGCTGGGCAGTATCGCGATACAAGAGTATCGCGATAGTATTTCAGAGATACTTTTGAGTATCTGTATTGCTGTATCGAGATACATTTGAAAAATGTATTTGTATCTCAGTAGTGAAATACATTTACGATGTATCGCCTGTATCGCGATACTATATAGGACACGGGTATTTCGTTACATTGTTTTTTGTGTCGGAAATGAGTTGAGGCGTGTTTCCAATAGGGGAATGGCGTTTTTTTTTCGTTTTTGAGACAAGACATGCAAAGGCGAGAAGCCGGTCGCCGACAGATAGGGCGGCGATGGTTTCCCCTCAAGCACAGAATGGTCCATGTGGTAAAGCGCGCGACGCCGCAGACAGCAGAATCGCGGGGGCAGTGTTGTCGGCCTCTGCCGATGAAAGTCGCTGTTTCTCAATGTCAGTGCAGCACGCCTAATTTTTTTCGGGTGGCAAGCCATTACTTCGCGACCTCCCGCGCGGATACCGCCTTAAAACAGGCTTTGCAATGCTTCGCGTGCGTTCAGGTCTCAAAGCGGTGGCACTTCCAAAAGCAGTTCCCGTAGTCGCGGCGGAAGTGACTAGAAGATGGCTATCTTTGACGCGCTTTCAGCCACCTGTCCAATGTCAGGGTGCGTTCCTAATTGATTACATGCGTGAAACGGTCTTTTCTGGTAGCAGGCTCCCCCACCGCCGGAGTCAACTTCGCCTGTTGGCTGTTGCGGCTTTCTGAAATGTGTGCTGGTAGCGTCGGTAATGGTGACAGCTTCATTGAAGCCGACAGGGTCAGACGGCTGAGGATTCCGAAAATAGGGACAGACTTCGGATGCTGAACAGTCAGAACAACTCAAGTGAGGGCGGAAGTGCTTCGGTATCTAGATGACCCGATAAGAGATATCACCACGCTGCAGGGCAATACGGCTATGAAGGCGATAGTTATTCACTATAACACGAATTTGTGCTCGCTTTCAGCGGTAGACAGTCTTTTTTTCTTTCGTGAGTCTTGTGCTGAGGCTGAACCGACGCTGTTAGAAGACAGCCTATTTGAGAAGCCTACACAGCAACCTTCTCAGCAAAGCAGATCTTCAAAATAAATGTGTGCTTTTTCTCAATTCACTGGTGTTCATTAGTGGTTCCAGTGATTTGCTTAAAGTGTGCTATGTCTAGCATAGCTTAGTTTGTTCGCCAAGTATGTCGATTTCGGTGTCCAATCCTTGTTACTGTTACTGTGAAATAGTGTATTTTTATTGCAATTGATACTTGTAATTATGTCATTATTACTAATTATGTACTTTGTGCACCCCCCTCCCCTGCAATCTCTTAATGGCGCTGAGGGTACTGTAATAAATAAATAAATGAACTGAACATTTCGATGCGCTGTAACTTTAATTACAACATTATGCTGCACTAATAAGTGTCTTTGCGTAGTATGAGCATCCTTGAAATAAAAAAAGTATTCCAGTATCTGTATCGCTGTAACTGTATTCCGGAATACTTTTTTCTTCTTATTGCAAAAGTATCTCCGAAATATCCCGTTACGTTAAAGGCAAATGTATCTCAGTATCTGTATTTTAGGCTTCCAGTTCATGTATTTCGATATCTGTATTCCGGAATACTCTTCTGAGTATCTCTGCCCAGCCCTGCGTGGAAGTGACTCTTTCCTCAGCAAAGCGCCGACCCCCGGTAAACCTCATGCTTCGCATTTTCTGATATTTCCCGCGTTGTTCTACATTAACTGCTTCAGTCTGTTCACTACGTGTCGCTGTTTTCACTGACATTTGGAGACGAGCCGTATGATTTCCCAAGAAAAAAAAAGTTCAAAGGTGGCGATGCGCGTAGTACGCCACCTTTACACAAGACTAGTACTTCACGAAGCAGCAGAAATAAATTTGATTCGCGCACTGCACAATACAGTTCCTGAGATAATTTCCGAAGAGACATTTAATTAGCTGGAACCGAGTTTGAGCGACAGCTGCAAGGTAAAAACAAGAGACCCTCCTCGCTGCTCGTTGACAACGGTGGCCTGATGAGGCGTCTGCTTAATAAATATCGCTTTAACACAGATAACGATGAAGCGTCACTTTAAAGTTGCTCATTAAAGGCACCCTGCAACAACTTTGTGAGTAATCATAGGATGAACTTACTGTTGGACACTCGATTCGCGATTTCCTTGTCGCAGAAGTTTGTGTAGGGATTGCTGTAGTTGTAAATCCTGCGCTAAATGCAGCTCCACCACTGTGAAACCTAAGGAAGTGCGTAGCACGGGCACCCAGCGATTCCCGTTTGTATAGAGTGCCCACTGCTCCGCTTACAAACCGTCGATGAAGTCAATGTTTGTAGGGTTTTCCCGGCATGAGCAGAATCTTGTTAGGGAGATTCGCAAACTCGATGAGTGACATGAGCTCTAGCTGCGCTTTATCGACTTCCTGCTTGTTACGGGATGTGATACACGTTTCGTCTGCGGCGAGTTGCGTCAGGTTGTTTCCGCTTTCAGATATATATCGACGAAGCTCCGCAGAAGCTCCGGTGGGAGGAGAAATAGCGCGCTCGGCGAGTTGGCGCATACCCGCCGACTGGTTTTTCTTGTCGACAAATCACACCTTACGCTCGGCTTAACAGCTCCTCTGCTGAAATTCGAGTTCCTTCTTATATGATGCTACTGACGGCATACTCACACACTCATCACCTGCCCGAGCATCACCTGCCTGATGAGTGTGCGAGTGTGCCGTCAGTAGCAGTAGGTCACGCGTGGCACTCCTCTTTCCCTTTGACTTTTCCTTCTTATTTTTTGCGGTTTCAGATGTTGTGCCTATATATGCGCACCATCTGCAATAACGGTTTGTTGAAAGTTATAACGCTCGTCCTGGTCGTCTTCCTGTCCAGTGTTCGCTTCTCCGCTACGCATTCCGCTTGGTCGATTACCAACCAACACGCCCGAACCCTTATGAACTTGAGTGGTGGAATTTACCATGAATGTATTGCGTGGACGCCAATTATAGGCGTCACGCGCTGACGTACGCGCGAAGCTATGAGTTTAGTACTTTAGTTTCATCAGTAATTGCTTGGATATCGTCGCAATGCAGGCTGGTAACTAATATTCACTAATTAAGAGTTTATAATTGCTCCAGCGCACGTTTTGTGTAGTTGCGAGAACTTTAATTTTCACTCGATGCTTACATTTCTTCGATTTTCTCAACTTGACAGACATTGAAGAGGCACCGAATACGCGTGTAAAGAAAGAATCTGCGCGTTCGCAGCACTTCACATATTAGAATTTTATCTTATTGTAACTTGAAAAAGAACAATGCCTGAAAGAACTTAGCTTGTCCAGTTCCGAGTATACAGAACGAATGATATTTTATGATGAGAGCTGTCGTTTCTTTTTTTTTTTTAGACTAGTTGGGGTCAGCAAAACGCAAAGTGGACATCAAAACGAAAGAACTGTCATAGGGCTCTTTATTTTTGCTCATGTTGATGAATAACTTCCAGAAAGAAAAATAAACAAAGCAAAAACCGGAGGCTAAACTTGAAGCTTCGTCGAAATGTCAAAAAATGAGCTAAGACGCGTCCGGGTCGCTGTCATTCAACTGTTGCGAAAAGAAGAAGAAGGAAGAAACAAGCGGAAAGACAGGGAGGTTAGCCAGTTCTTAGACCGGCTGGCTACCCTGTGCTGGGGGAAGGGGTAAGGGGGATAAAAGATGATAGAAGAGAGATGTTAGAAAAAAGTAGAGCCAGAAAAGGAAAAAGAAAAAGAGATGGGAAAAAAAAGGAAACGAGAATATGTCACTTCTTAGAGTCTGTCTCTAAGACCAGTTGTCCGCAAGAAGCGCAATAATGCTTTTAAAGCCTTCTGTACTGACGATGGACTCGGCCAGGGTCCCAAAACCCTTTGTTCCGACAAAGGGCGATTATCAAGTTTATCTAGCGCATTGGAAAGTTCTTGTCTTGGCGCACTGAAACGGGGACACTCACACAGAAGATGGGAGATCGTTTCTTCGCAGCTGCAGTAATTGCATGTGGAGTTGTTGGCCATTCCAATCAGACAGGAGTAGGCATTCGTGAAGGCCACGCCAAGCCACAGGCGGCACAGAAGCGTCTCCTCAGCTCGCGATATTCCTGACGGAAGACGGAGCTGGAGATTGGGATCCAAGCTGTGTAGACGAGCGTTGGTGAATTCAGCCGAGTTCCACTGGGCAAGTGTGAGTTCACGTGCCAACGAACGAAGTCTTGTAGCTGCGTCGGTTCTGGAGAACGGTATATCTGCGTAGTGGTCACTGTCATGTGCAGATCGGGCGGCCTCATCCGCACGGTCGTTACCGTATATACCACAATGACACGGTATCCACTGATACGCTATGTTGTGTTGTTTCTCGACTGCATGGTGGTGGAGAAGCCTTATAGCAGCGACTAACTGCTCATTAGGTCCATAACGAAATGGCGACATAAGACATTGAAAAGCTGCCTTGGAGTCAGAGAAGATGGACCAAGCTTGCGAAGGTTCTTCAATTACAAATTCTAGTGCTGCACGGATGGCGGCGAGTTCTGCGGTCGTTGATGATGTCAAATGCGTTGTTTTGAATTTTATGGTGATTGACTTCGCGGGAATAAATACTGCCCCTGCTGAGCTTTCAGAAGAGACAGAACCGTCCGTGTACATGTGAAGGCGTCCGCTGTGTTTCTCGTGCAGGTACAGTAGTGTGGCTTGTTGTAGGGCTAAATATGACGACTGTTTCTTCTTTTGGATTCCGGGAATGGTGAGTAGGGCTTCGAGTGGGTGTAGACACCACAATCGGCGGTCTTTCTGCATGCTTGAAGGTCGAGGGAATCACTGTTCGATGTGATGCTACAGTACCGCTGAACGCAGAGTGCGGCCTAGATGTAGGAAGTGAGGCGAGGTGGTGCGACGGAATCCGAGCAAAATGTCTGATGTGCATTCTCAAAGCATCGACGCGTATGTATGTACTGATTGGATGGTCACGCGCGATGACGACAGTCGCTGCTGTAGATGTGCATCTCGGAAGGCCAAGGCATATTTTCAGTGCTTGAGCTTGAAGCGACTGGAGGACACGTATGTTCGTTCTTCGGGTTTTACAAAGCACAGGTAGGCTGTAGCGCATGAAACCGAGGAACAGAACGGTGTAAAGTTGAAGCATCGCTCGCACAGATGCACCCCACGATTTTCCAGCAAGAAACCTTAAGACGTGGGTGATCATGGTCAGTTCTTCTTCATGTAGGCGATGTGAGGGCTCCAGGACAGGTCGCGATCGATTATGACCCCCAGAAAGCGGTGGGTCTTCTCATAAGTGATAGCATGGCCGTTGATTTTAATTACATACGGGCCCATCGCCTTGCGCGTGAAGGCAACAAGTGAGCCCTTTTCTGATGACAGCTCCAGCCCCCGTCCTTGAAGGTACTTTGTCGTCAGTGTAGCCGCTCTCTGAAGCCTGGCACGTACGTGAAGACGCGTCACCCCCGAAGCCCAGATGCAGATGTCATCGGCATATATGATAGATGAACAGACCGTGGAAGTGCGTCAACCAGGCCGAGAAGCGCTAAGTTAAAAAGTGTGGGGCTCAGAACTCCACCTTGAGGCACGCCGCGACAGGTGTAATGGTGCGTGGTTGGACCATCTTCAGTCTGTACAAAGAAGGTCCTGGCCTTCAAATAGCTGTCAATCCATTGGTAAACACGGCCTCCTAATCCAATACTTGCCAAGACATCCAGAATGGCTTCATGCGATACGTTGTCGTAGGCGCCTTTCACGTCCAAGAACATCGCCGCAGTTAATCTTTTTAGGCTCTTTTGCTGTTGCACCGACGAAACCAGGTCGATAACGTTATCGATGGACGACCGTCCACGCCGAAAGCCGGTCATAGCCTCAGGGTATATCTTATAGTGCTCCAAGTACCACTCTAGGCGAGTCAATGCCATCCTCTCCATCACTTTTCCAAAACAGCTGGCAAGTGCGATGGGGCGATATGAGGTCAAGTCTAGAGGAGATTTACCTGGCTTAAGCAGAGGAACGAGGCGGCTGGATTTCCACGAAGACGGTACCAGTCCGTTGCACCATGACTAAGCGCAATTTTATCAGCGACTCCAGGACCGTGGATTGTTACCGGTGATTTCAACGCTCACCACCCACTATGGGGAAGTCTGAAGATGGATCGTCGTGGAAGACAAGTTGTCTCCTTTGCGTCGGATCAAGAGCTGCGCTGCGTAAACGACGGCAGTCCTACGTTTCTACGGGGATCGACCTACAGCAGCTGCCTCGACCTCACGTTTGTGTCACGAAGCCTCACTCACAAGGTGCAGTGGTTTGCAGACAATGAGACCCAAGGAAGTGACCACATTCCGACCTATTTAAAAATCAAGGGCCTGAGCAAATTACAAAATTTCACCGCTACGCCTCGCATCGACTGGCCAAAGTTCAGGTCGCTAACAGAAGAGCGGTGTCAGGAAAATGAAGCTCGTCCTCTCGAAAATCTGGAGGGTATGATCAGAGATGCTGCTCACGAAGCTACTTATAATTTTGAACCTACATCGAAATTTTGCGAGTATGAAGCGGAATTGGAGCGGCTCAGAGCTATCCGTCGCCGTGCCGAACGACGCTATAGGCGCACCAAATCCATTTACGACTTGAGGGAGGCGAGACGTCTGCAGAAGAAGATTCAGCGTCGAATCAACTCACTCCAATCATTCAGGTGGAAATCTTTGTGCGAGTCGCTTGATCCACACAAGCCTCTATCGCAAATATTGAGGATTGTTCGCGGCCTACGAACATCGCCGCACCAACATCGCCCCTTCAAATGCCTTGCTCTCCACCAAGGTCGCCGCGAAATTGAAGTCGCAGAAGATTTCTGCGTGAAGGTTGCCGGTCAGGTGTCCACGTCCACCACGCGTTACTTAGGAAGCGCGCCAGGTTCCAAAGATTCAAGAATGGACAATCTGTTCTCTCCAGAGGAACTTCAGGCAGCCTTGACTGCATGCAAGCGATCTTCATCACCTGGACCTGATGGGGTCACTTATCTGGCACTATGCAACCTCGGTCAAGCGAAAAGAACTTTAAAAAAACTTGCCTGTAGAGTAGGCCCCTGCTGTTTATGTTTCAAGGGAACAGTCGCTGCTCACAGAAGGTCTTGGTGTAAATGCAATTCAAGCAGGCGCGGGTGAATTTAAGCACTGTTGCACATGCGCGCGCCGTTAATGCAAAAGCAAAATTGGACATGTTCCTGTGTCGCAAGTCAGTTTTTTTTTTCGTTCAAGCGAAGCTCGTTACCAGTTACATATTTCGGGAGCGGCGTTGTCGTACGCGAAAAAAAAAAACAAACAGGCGCCGGAGTACGTAAATGCGGCTCCCGGACGGTGCGCCGGTAGCCTGTGTATTTGTACGCGCAGTTTTCCAATAATTGATGCTCTCTCGGGGATCGTAAGCTTGTCGACGATCAACCCGTTCTGATATGGCAATCTGATCTTTTAACGCGACAGCGTTAAAAGATCAGATTCCATCTCAGAAATCCGGCGTCAGTGTCGGCGTGGTTGGTTGTGAGCGAAAAATCATGATCGTTCGTGACCGAAATAGGTGGAAAAAAAAAATCGCCAGCGCGAGCGGTAATGGAGCCCACGTCTTCTTAGCGGTAAGCAGAATATTAATGAGAACTAACAGACAATAACGCCAAGGAAAGTATAGGGAGTGTTATCTGTAGTACTTAGAACATAAATGTGAAGAAAGTAAAGTCGACGAAAAGATGACTTGCCGCCGGCAGGGACCGAACCTGCGACCTTCGAATAACGCGTCCGATGCTCTACCACTGAGCTACGGCGGCGGTCATCCTCCCGTCCACTTTTTGGGGTAATGTTGATTTAAACGTAGGAGTGTTAGTCAGCGCCAATCGCAGCCATGGCGGCGAGTGTGGAACACTCTTTTTTTGCCTGGTGGCGTCACGTAGCACGTAGCACGTGAGCGTCACGTGCTACGTGACGCCATCAGGCAAAAAAAAAGAGTGTTCCACACTCGCCGCCATGGCTGCGATTGGCGCTGACTAACACTCCTACGTTTAAATCCACATTACCCCAAAAAGTGGACGGGAGGATGACCGCCGCCGTAGCTCAGTGGTAGAGCATCGGACGCGTTATTCGAAGGTCGCAGGTTCGGTCCCTGCCGGCGGCAAGTCATCTTTTCGTCCACTTTACTTTCTTCACATTTATGTTCTAAGTACTACAGATAACACTCCCTATACTTTCCTTGGCGTTATTGTCTGTTAGTTCTCATTAATATTGTGTCTAACAAAGATAAACGAGCCCTTAGAAAATCATCTCCTTTCCTTCATTCATAGCGGTAAGCAGGTGTTCTACAGCAGAACTACGCCCGTGTTCGAAATAGCCAGGAAAAAAAACACTATATGAATGTTAAGTAGTGCGAGGAGGGTGTATTAACACGTGTAATATTGTGTGGCAGAAGCGTAAAATTTCATCAGGCGTCAAAACCAGGCCCGTAGCCGGAGAGGGGGGGGGGAGGGCAAGGGGCCCGGACCCCTGCCCCCCCCCCCCCTCCGGGGAAGCAAAATTTTTGACGAAGAAGGGTGTTTTACCGAAAATAAATAATGAAGATAGTTTTTTTTTTCTAAAATAGTCAAGGCCTTCAGCAAGTGCCCCTGTCCCGCCCCCCGACCCCCCAAAAAATTCCTGGCTATGGGCCTGGTCAAAACATACGAGTTCGCGCAACGATTGGGTGGTTTGAAGATCTTCCCATAACAAGGCGCTCAGGCATAACTAATCATCATCAGCAGCAACAACATCAACGAAGTGGGCTGATGAGCAGGACCGCGTGTGGCCTTACGGACGCATAGTGGGCGCTTTGCGAATTGGTAAAAAAAGAAGACTTATGGCGTAGTGGGAAATTCGCAACTGTACTCAGATTGTACACGGGATTACAGACTAAGAAAAGCTGCGTGGCGTAAACTGCTCTACAACCAATGTCCTAAGAATTGGAGGGATTATAAGTATGCGGCTGCGGTTTTTAAACGAACAGTCGCCACTGCAAAGGATTGTCATGATAATCAACGTTCAGAGTTCCTTTCAAAGCCTGGTAATAGTAAACCCCTTTTTAATTTCCTTAAAGCCAAAAAAGTAATTCCGTCACCAATTAACATCGAATCGGTAGTCTCTACGGCAATTGAGTTGTCTAGTTTCCTGGAAAATATTGCCAAAGGGCTTGAAAGTCGCTTCACGGCTGCGTGTTCATTCCACTCACGGTCCCCTGTCAAAAGTGACGACTTTGAAGAAGTGACAGCTTCGGAACTAGCACAGTAGTGAAGATCTTGCCAATGCTGCGCCAGGTCCTGATGGCATAACCGCATCGGTAATAAAAATTGTACATAAAGTTTCGCCCCAGGAATTTACTTGCAATAGTTAACCACTCTATTAGAAATTCATGGATCCCGCCTGAGTGGAGAATGGCGAAAATAATTCCTTTATTAAAAAAGCATGGAGCTGGATTCACTTTAGATAACATCAGGCCTATTTTCGCTCACATCTAATCTGGTAAAACTAATCGAAAGAATCTTACACATTCGGATAGAAAATTGGTTGAACGAAAACATGATTTTGAGCCCATGCCAAATTGGATTCAGGCGTGGCTACTCCATTTGGTGTGCCCATGTTGACTTAGAAAGCAGGATACAATTAGCTCGTTCTAAGAAACACTTTTCCGCTTTAGTCACTCTCGATATTACAAAAGCTTATGACAGCGTAGAACACGTTAAATTAATAAATTCGCTAACGCAAGTAGATTTACCACACTACTTCGTTGCATGGGTATATTCCTTTTTAAAAAACAGAGAATTTTATTGCTCTCAATATGGTGTGTCTTCTTCAAGCTATAAACAAACTAGAGGTCTCCCCCAAGGCTCGGTATTGTCACCATTATTATTTAATATATTACTCTGTACTATCCCTGTACAACATGACGTGCAGGTGTATGTATATGCCGACGACATTGCATTTTTTGCTTCAGCTGCAGATATACATACACTGTATCAAATTCTACAATATATATGAACACTCTGGAAACGTGGCTTGAGGGCATTAATTTATCTTTGAACATAAGGAAAAGCGCAATGGTAGTTTTCCCGCTAAGTGTCCCAGTGCAAATTTCGTTACTTTACCGACAAGATGTCATCCCGCAGGTGGAATCAGTCAAGTATTTAGGGGTGATCTATACCGAAAAACTCAGTTGGGATGCGCATATAGAAAATATGGCAGCTAAAGGAGCACGGGCGGTAGGGATGCTTCGTAGAGTCAGCAGTAAACGATCTGGTTTACGTCGTGATGTGCTCATTATGATTTATTGCATGTATATACGCCCGATATGGGAGTTTGGCTGCGTCTTGTTTTCTGGAGCACCTGCGTACAAACTTCGACGACTGGTTCTGCTAGAACGCGAATCATTAAGATTATGTCTTGGGCTTACTAAATTTGTCGCAAATAATATTTTGTATAAAGAAGCGCGCCTGCCTTCTCTTCTTACACGGTTCCAAATTCTAACCGTACGTACCTTCCTAAAGATATATGCGACACCTCAGAGAAGGTCACTTTATGTTTTTATCAATGAGCCGACGTCCTTTTTAACCAGCAGTGGTCTAGATTAAGGTGCCCACAAGTGATTGTCGCACAAAAGCTCTTGGAAAAAATACAAGTAAACCTTCGTGAGGTACTTGTACTTAACAGATCTCCCCAAACAATTAGAATAGAGTTCGACAATATATTTCCTAAAGAATGCAAACATTTACCCAATAGGTACCTGAATGCCGTTTTGGAAGACCACCTGTCACATTTAGAAACAACATCGTTATAGCGACTGACGCTTCAGTTTGTGAAGAAAGGCAGGAGTGGGAATTGCATCCTCAGCTTTGGATTGGTCTTTTTCAATTCGATTACCCGACTTTACGCCTATTTATCAAGCGGAATTGCTTGCCATTGTCCTAGCCTTACGTAAATTGCCCCTATCAATAACAGAAGCTGTCATTCTGACAGATTGTTTATCTATCTGCTCTGCATTAACTGCACCTAATTGCTCGAATGCCTTAGAAGTATTTTATTCCCTTGTCCCAAGACATTATCGCCTTATTCGCTTAGTGTGGGTACCAGGGCACAAGGGTCTAATCCTCAATGAATATGCAGATGCACTTGCGGTGGCATCACATAATGGTCCCATAATCTCGATATTGCCGACGGTGGCGTTCGTGTCAGCAGCACGATTTGAAAAGTTTGCAACGTCGGATACCTTTGCCAAATCGGCTTTGGCAACATCTGAGTTTCCACACCTTAAGTATCCATGGAGAAATCGTTGGTGCTGCACTAGAAGGGAAGAAGTATCAATTACCAGGATACGATGCCGCGTTCCCCACTGAACTTCTACCTACACAGGTCGGGTCTGGTACAGTCACCCTTATGCCTCCACTGCAACGAGAGTGAATCTCTGCATCATTTCTTTTTAACATGCAGATTGTTCACAAATCAAAGAAAACGATTGCTAGATCAACCTCTCCGAAGGATGGGCTTAAATTTATCCCTTCCGGTGATTCTTTCCTTTGGTGCAACTGAAATGGGCTTTAGCCACAGGAACGTTTGCGCAGCCGTGTGCGAGTTTTTACGGGCAACAAAAAGAATAGAATGTTAAGTTTATGCACCATTTCACTGTTTCAACCTATTCAAATGTTTTTTTTTTTTTTTTTTTTAACATCTGGATTGTACCAGTGAATCTAATTTTTTTAAAACATTCATTCCTAAACTTATTCGTATTGTAAAACAATTTAATTTCTAAAATAAGGTACCGCCTGTTTCATGGCCGATCCCCCGTGGTGGGTTGCGCCAAGTAACTGAGGACCAACCAACCAACCAACCAACCAACCAACTTGCAGTAGGCATTCTAGGATGGTTTGAAAGGGCCTATGTTACGTGCACAGACTATTCTTTCCTTGCTGCAAGGCTTAGAAGTCTACCGAAAAGCGAAGCCTGGCTAGCTATTGATAAGGCCGTGAGAACGGGGTCCGATTGTGCTATCGCGGTCTACCTTTGAAGGCGAAGCTCGAGAGTCCACCCATTTTTATCGAGGTCACCTGCGATTTCGGGTTGCCACATTTCATGGTTGCCTGGATATGAACGTATGGTCTCACGTTCCGGCGCCGGCGCCTGAACGTGAGTCAGTAGGCAAGATGCAAATAAACTGCGTGGGCGCGCCCCCACGCCACGACCACACACAATCAGAGCCGTTTCGCTTCCTCCGGGGATAGAAAGAAAGAGAGAAACAATGAGAGAAATGAAGAAAGAAAAGTAGCAGGTCGGGCAAGCACACGGCAAGCTTGGCTTGCCCCCATTTTCCCAAAAGGGAAAGCTCAGTTGTTATTATTTTTGTTGCTAGAAACAGTGCCCGCTCCAGTATTTTTTTTCCACTGGGGGATGCCCCATGACCAGCGAGTCCTTTAAAAAAAAAGGGGGGGGGGGCTGTCTCCTTGTGCCCCCTGCTGGCTCCACCCCTGTCTAGGAAGGCAACGTTTACAAATAGCGGCGAAGTTTTCGAAAACTGACGGGCGAAAAACTGACGTCTCAAACTGGTAAACTTTGCCTATGTAGTTCAATGTTGTCTGCTGTTCAATCGTGTATAGCTGTCTGCGATTGTCTGATGAACACGTAAAGCTGTCATATCGCGGACAGAACTGTCTCTGTTATTTTTCGCGTGCGTCAGTTCAAAGCTAAGTTGACTGTTTCAGCATCATGATAGGACTAGAATGAAGCTCTCAGCGCACAGGAAGAGGGGAGAAAAAAAAGAGACTCATAAAGTACGCGAGAGCTGACCTAACAATGGTTGCTAAATAGATTCAAGGAACCAAGGAATCTGCAACAATGTCTGCGCACTCCAGACTGACGTCATGAGCAGGACGGCCGGTGATTCCGCCTTCGCAGAACATTGCCGGTTGCATGAGCGGGACTGTTTGTTTTGTTTCTTTTTTTGACGCGAAGGGATCGGCTGCCGTGCTTCGGTCATCTGGGCGGGGCCTCTGCGCACTTCTTAAGCTGTATCCGCCTATTGATATGGGCATCGAAGGCTGTGACGGCTTACGGTGCCTTCTAGATTGTCATCTGAAGCGCTAGCAGAAGCGATCGACAGGTTGTGTGACACTTGCGCCTTGCCTGTATGTCGAAGCCTTCAATCGCTCTTTCTGGGAACGAGCTATCTTTTCTTGCCATACTCGGGGACACTTTTTCTTGGTAGAGCTGTGGAAGCTACATAGAGAACAGAAACGCATGCTAGCGCACCAAGAAATGGTACCTAATTTTATCGATAATTTCCTCATATGCCTTGGTCAAGTAAAATACTGCTTTATTTATTATGAGATTAAACAGTTACTGGAAGTAGTAAGTAAAATTAAATCGTCATTCTCTTTACAAGAATGCCTTCCTTTTCTTTCCGTTTCTTAGACAGCGTCACGCTTTTCTGCGCGCCTGTTTTCCAAAACAAACATGGCGTCCGTGACGTGTGTCGGTCCGTGTGCGGCCGTAAACTCGCCGTCTATTTCTCCAAGCAGAATATATTCGTAATGTGACACTGAAGTACACACCGAGCAATCGATATGTCTCTCTCCCATTCACATTTTTTATGTGCATGTTTTTTTTTTTCTAAACGCGCTAACGCTCCGAGCCAGCAGGTAGCCGTCCGTGAAACAAAACCGAAACTGGAATTGAAATCACTTGCATGCTGCTGTACTAGTTGCGCGGTAACACGTACGTGCAGACGCCCCACCTCCGTAGCATTCGGTCAACTGCCAAGATGAACTGTTCCTGAGTATAGATAGGAGTTTACTTTAGACCACATTGTTTAGTCTGGCATGGGAGAGCGATAAGCCGGCCCGAAAAACTTGGAGGACGCTTGAGCTTCACTTTCAAGAGTGGAACGCGATAGCGTAATCGTACCGTGTGCGTATCACCTTCCCAATCGCTAGCCTGGCTTCGCTTCTCGGTGGAGATCTAAACCGTGCCGCAAGGAAAGCCAAAGTGCGAACGCCCTCCGGCCCCTCTATCCATGCATGCGGTGCGACGAAACACGGCCACATGGCGAGGAGATTCCGTTTAAAAGTGCACCCGTGGGCCCTTCGCGCCGTCTCACGGGTGCTAATCAAGCCGCTAAAGAGCCTCCGAGATGTGCGTACCACCAACGCTAAATGGTGTATATAAATAGCTCGCCGTTAGTACGCTAGAGGGTATGCGCGTGGTGGCCGAACTAAGGTCCCTAGATAGAGGGACCTTAGGCCGAACGGCTAAACGCATCGCGCCACGGAACGAGGGGGCGCAGGTTCGAATTGCCGATCCCACTTGAACCCGAGATTTTTTAATAATTTCTTTATTTGCGTCTACCTCGAATTTTCGCTCACGGACAACGCTAGTTTTTCGCTCACAACCAAAGACGCCGCAGTCGACACCGACAGCGGAATTTC
This sequence comes from Rhipicephalus sanguineus, assembly GCF_013339695.2. Lineage (NCBI taxonomy): Eukaryota > Metazoa > Arthropoda > Arachnida > Ixodida > Ixodidae > Rhipicephalus > Rhipicephalus sanguineus. Next base: position 131,583,719 of record NC_051182.1, read on the forward strand.
TGCGAAACGAGCTCTTTAACGCTCTCGCGTTAAAATTCACACGGTAAATTGTACATTCGCATAAGATGACTCGAAGGCGAAAGCCATCTTCTTTTACTTTCTCAGCAGATCGTAATTATCATCACGTGGTATCGCACTACCTCCGCGATCGGCCCACCTTTGAACAACCGACCATGTCATGCGATGAGGTCATCATGCGACGTCATGGTATGTGACGTCATAATGACATCATGATGGCCTCACGAATCTTGCCGATCTGGTAACCAAAACGTCATTCAATCGATCGATTCTTTCGGTCGGCAATCTGTGGTCACGCGACTTTTTGCATCGCACGTATGCACGCCGGCGGCCACATCTCGCGTTTGATGAGGCATCTAGGCTTTCGCCTTATGAAGTAGGCTCTTTGTTCAGAAAAACACGTCGGGTCCCTTATGCAATCGCCTAAGGCGACTCAAAGGTGAAAGCCATCTTCTATTTATTTATTTATTTATTTATTTATTTATTTATTTATTTATTTAAAAGAAACTTACAAAAAGCACTTACCAAAAGTACCTAGAGGCATTGCGTAAGGGGGGTAATGGAAGAAAATGTTACATCGTGAACAGTGTACAATAAAACGGGCATAAATACATAACAAAAATGAGAACAACAAAAAATGTTACTGTAACATATGCGGCAACGCAGGGAACATCACGTTAGATTATATACAACAAAGAGAGGCCAAGAAAAAGTACACTTTCAAAACGACAGCACATTTACGCAATAAAATATGGCACATTAAAATACGAGCAATATAATTAAAGAACGAACGCGACGTAACTTGAATAATACAAAACGCATTTAACGTAAAATTGCACACAAATAACAATAAAGGCTATGAAAAGAACAATGTAATAGGTATGGTATCAAGCATTATTTTAACAAATGTGTGGTTAGTAGATGCTTGAAGTTATCTTGGTTACTTACGGTAAGCTATGGTGTTAGGAAGGTCGTTCCACAGGCGTATGGCTCTTGGAAGAGCGGAATAGTTAAATGATTTAGTCTTCCCGTAAATGCGCATGAAATTAAACTAGCTGTATAAACGTTGTGACCTATATTGTGGAGTTTCATGCCGCAAAAACGATGACGCTGTGTTATATATGTATTTATGAAACAATGATAGCAGGGCGATATCCCGACGATCATGCAAAGGATGAAGTGATAAGTCGAGTTTAATTTGTGTAATGCTTGTTTGTTAAAGTCATAACAACGTGAAATGAAACGTGCAGCCCTATTTTGTACAGATTAGAGTTTTTTCTGTGCGATATTTCTGATGGGGATACCAAATGAATGCTGCGTACTCAATCTGAGGTTGTACAAATGATAGGTGAGCTAGTTTACGAATTTCGTTAGTAGGATGATGTAACTTGCGGCGTATGTAGCCTAATGATCTCGAAGCACTGGCGCAAATGTATTCAGTGTGAGTTGACCATGAAAGGGTAGAAGTTAGATAAACGCTAAGATATTTATATTGCTACATGTAGGCTGCCGGAATTCATATGGTCGACGCGCGTGTGCGCCCGACGAAGAGGACGAAGGTCGCTAGCTGCTCGAGCTCGGAGCCGGTCTGGTCAGCGCTGCAGCCGCTCTTGCAAATATATCGTGTGAATACGACTTGTAAAAGCGACTCGTCACTCACGTAACATATTTGGTGGAGGTGGAACGTTCCCCGTCCTCACCACGCAGCTCCGCAGTGGCCGCGTCATTCAGCGTCTCGCCATGGCTTCCAATGACAACCCCTCCCCATCTCCATCTGCGGCTCCTACGACAACCTTTGTCACGGTCCCCACACCCCGCGACCCCGGGACATTCTCCGCGCAACCTGGCCTCGACGTTGACTACTGGCTTCGCCTGTATGAACGGGTCAGTCAAACTCATCGGTGGGACCCTACCATGATGCTCGCTAATGTTCTCTTCTACTTGGACGGAACCCCGCGCATCTGGTACGAAACACATGAGACCGAGCTCACCAGCTGGGACACATTCAAGGAGAAGCTACGTGACATCTTTGGGAACCCTACCGGTCGCCACGCAGCTGCACGACAAGAGCTCGCTACCCGTGTCCAGTCGCCTACTGAGTCGTATGTCTCCTACATACAAGAAGTGCTTGCTCTTTGCCGGAAAGTGGACGAGGCAATGCCCGAAGCTGACAAAGTGGGTCAGGTTTTGAAAGGCATCGCGGACGACGCTTTTCATTTGCTGGTCTACACCAACGTCTCGACTATCGACCGCATCATTCAAGAATGCCGCCGTTTCGAAACGGCCAAAAGCCGTCGTGTGCACCCTCAATTTTCTCGGTTGCCAAACACGGCTGCCACGTCCACCTGCTCCGATTCCGCCGCTACACCGCCCTTTGAGCGGTGTGTAACGCGTATAGTTCGACGGGAACTTGAAGCGGCAAGTCCAGCGTCGTTCCAGCCCTCTCCTTTCGACCATGCCACTATACAACCAACCCCCGCGGTCTCCGTTATTCAGGCGGTCGTACGACAAGAATTCGCCAACCTCGGGTTCCCTGTCGCCTGCCCGGTCTCTCGCCCCTCGTCCCGACCAATGCCCATGAATGCATCTCGAAGTGACCCATTCGTTCCTCCACGATCTCGCAACCCAGCGGAATGGCGAACTCCCGACGACAGACCAATCTGCTTCCGGTGCCACCGCGTTGGTCATGTCTCCCGCTACTGCCGCGCCACTTGGACGCCGCCCTATAGGACCCCACTTTTCTCGCCTTCCCGCCCATATGAAGATCTTCGCCGGTATCCTCCCAGCCGTACGGACCCTACTTGTGACACACCTAACAGCCGCCCTCCTGCTCGTTCACCGTCCCCTCAACGCCGTCGTTCCCCGTCGCCCCAACCACGCCGCCACCCCTCGCCGCCCAACTTTGCATCGTACCCGACGGAAAACTAGATCGTGCAGCTCCTGGAGGTAGTGCTGCATCATCTCCTTCTGAACCAAATCCTCCGTTGACGCTTCCTACGAACAAGAACCTCATCGATGTGCATGTGGACGGTATTTCTTTGACGGCTCTAGTCGATACTGGAGCTCACGTGTCCATAATCAGTGCTCGCCTTTGTCGCCGACTGAAGAAAGTCCTCACGCCTGCTACTACAAAAGCTGTACGCGTCGCCGATGGCGGAACTGTTCCTGTCACTGGAATGTGTACAGCTCGCATAAGCATCGCCGACCGTTACGTTCCTGTCCTATTCACGGTGCTCCATAATTGTCCTCATGACCTCATCCTAGGGATGGACTTCCTATCGACCCATTCTGCCCTGATAGACTGTTCCGCTGGTACTCTTTGCTTGGACCTTCCTCTTCAGCCAGATATTCACCCCGACCTTCCACACAGCCTCTGCACCACGGATTTCATCCGCCTACCGCCTAAAGCCCTAACATTCGCCGAATTCACAACGACTTCATCCGTGTTGGATGGGCACTACGTCGTCACGCCGATTACTGATGTACTCCTGGCACGTGACATCACTGTGCCTCACTGCGTCATTACTGTAGCCGCTAACCGGGTACATCTCCCCGTCATAAATTTCGGCTTCACGAAGCAAGTCCTCCCTCAAGGCATCTTAATCGCCACGTTGCGGTCCTTAGCCGATGACTACGTCACCTCTTTTGCAGCAGACGTATGCTCCAATCTTCCTTGTCGCCCACCCGATGCCACAAGCCTCGACATGGCATTACGCCCCATGATTGCCCCAGACCTCCCCCCAGCGCAATCAGCTGCCCTCATCCGCCTTTTGGCTTCTTACCGCGAGATCTTCGACCTTGACAATCGACCACTCGGCCAAACTTCTCTTGTGCAGCACCGTATCAACACAGGTGATGCTGTTCCCATTCAAATGTGAACATATTCGACAAGATCTGTCTGGCTGGGTGAAAAATTCATACGACACCGTCGACCGTATCGGGTGTCCGTATCGGAGCGCCAGATTATTCAAGAAGAAGTAAACAAGATGTTAGCTAAAGGCATTATTGAGCCCTCATCAAGCCCTTGGGCGTCACCCGTCGTCCTGGTTAAAAAGAAAGACAACACGTGGCGTTTCTGCATCGATTACCGGCATCTAAATCGAATTACGAAAAAGGACGTGTATCCTTTGCCCCGCATTGATGACGCTCTCGATTGTCTCCATGGCGCACGCTACTTTTCATCCATAGACCTTCGCTCCGGTTATTGGCAGATTGCCGTGGACGAGAAAGACCAAGAAAAGACCGCCTTCGTCACTCCCGATGGCCTGTACCAATTCAAGGTTATGCCCTTCGGTCTATGCAACGCCCCAGCCACATTCGAGCGCATGATGGACTCTCTGCTACAAGGGTTCAAATGGTCAACATGCCTTTGTTACCTAGACGACGTCCTCGTATTTTCACCTACATTTGAGACCCACCTTGAGCGTCTGTCGGCTATTCTCGACGTCTTCCGCAATGCTGGCCTCCAGTTGAACTCGTCGAAGTGTCACTTCGGCCGCCAACAGATTACAGTGTTGGGCCACCTCGTTGATGCTTCTGGTGTGCGGCCGGACCCTGAGAAAATTCGTGCCGTCACCAGTTTCCCAGTACCCCAATCCGCCAAAGGTGTTCGGAGTTTTGTGGGACTCTGTTCATATTTCCGGCGGTTTGTGAAAGACTTTGCAGCAATCGCTCGACCACTTACTGATCTTCTGAAGAAAGACGTCCCATTTTCGTGGGGGTCCACTCAAGCTGCCGCCTTCTCTCACCTCATCACAATTTTGACGACGCCACCTGTATTGGCCCACTTTGACCCATCCGCCCCGACTGAGGTCCGAACTGATGCCAGTGGTCACGGGATCGGAGCCGTCCTCGCCCAACGTCAGCAGGGACACGACCGCGTTATCGCCTACGCTAGTCGCCTCCTTACACCTGCGGAGCGCAACTATTCGATCACCGAACGAGAATGCCTTGCTCTTGTGTGGGCGGTCTCCAAGTTCCGTCCATATTTATATGGCACTCACTTCTCGGTAGTCACCGATCACCACGCGCTCTGCTGGCTTTCATCATTAAGGGATCCCACAGGTCGACTTGGTCGCTGGGCTCTGCGACTGCAAGAGTACACTTTTGCAGTGACGTACAAGTCTGGACGCCTGCATCAGGACGCCGACTGCCTATCTCGCTATCCGGTTGGCGAGTCGCGCACCGTCCCTGACACGGAAGCTTGCGTGTGCACCGTTTCCCAACTGACCCACATAGCCGACGAGCAACGCCGTGATGCATCCTTACGGGCTATCATCGAGTGCCTCGAATCCTCACCTTCGGACCGATCTCATCGCTCGTTCGTACTCCAGAATGGTACACTATACCGCCACAACTTTCATCCAGACGGACCATTTCTGCTGCTTGTTGTACCCAAACACCTCCGCTCGGCTGTACTCCACGAACTTCACGACGTTCCAACTGCCGGTCACCTTGGTGTGTCCCGCACATACGACCGAATCCGCCGTCGCTTCTATTGGCCAGGTCTCGCACGCTCCGTCAGACGATACGTCGCGGCGTGTGAGAAATGCCAACGCCGCAAAACACCGTCGACGCTTCCGGCTGGGTGCCTTCAACCCCTCGACATTTCGTCTGAACCCTTCTTTCGCGTCGGCTTGGACCTACTCGGCCCTTTTCCCCTGTCTTCTGCTGGCAACAGGTGGATAGCTGTGGCCACAGACTACGCCACACGCTACGCCATCACACGAGCTCTTCCAACAAGCTGCGCCACAGATGTCGCCGATTTCCTTCTGCGCGACGTGATCTTGCAACACGGTGCTCCACGCCAGCTGCTCACGGACCGTGGCCGCACATTTCTATCGAGAGTCATAGCGGACATCCTGCGTTCATGTGAAACGCGGCACAAGCTCACTACGTCGTACCATCCGCAAACGAATGGCCTCACGGAGCGTCTGAATCGAACCCTAACCGACATGCTTTCAAAGTATGTCTCCTCAGACCACTCCGACTGGGACCTTGCTCTACCGTACGTGACATTTGCCTACAATTCCTCGCGCCATGACACGGCTGGTTACTCCCCATTTTTCCTGCTGTTCGGCCGCGAACCCACATTGCCCCTCGATACAGTCATTCCGTTGCCAGCAGCTCCGACCACTGAATACGCCCTGGACGCCATCAGCCGGGCCGCTCATGCACGCGAAGCCGCTCGTACTCGCCTTCTGACCTCCCAAGAGAACCAACGCCGTCGGTATGATCAACGACACCGCGACGTACACTTTTCGCCCGGCTCTTTGGTTCTGCTGTGGTCTCCGACCCGGCACGTTGGCCTGTCCGACAAACTGCTCTCTCGGTACACAGGGCCATACCGAGTGCTTCGTGCGGTGACTCCCGTCACCTATGAAATCGCTCCTGCTGCCTCGCCGTCTTCATCCACCCCGCATGCCAGCGACATCGTACACGTCGCACGCCTGAAGCAGTACCACTCGCCCAATGACGTTGACGTCTAGATGCGCCGAGACGGCGCCTTTGCCGCCGGGGGTTATGCTACATGTAGGCTGCCGGAATTCATATGGTCGACGCGCGTGTGCGCCCGACGAAGAGGACGAAGGTCGCTAGCTGCTCGAGCTCGGAGCCGGTCTGGTCAGCGCTGCAGCCGCTCTTGCAAATATATCGTGTGAATACGACTTGTAAAAGCGACTCGTCACTCACGTAACAATATTGTGTATCATCCAAGGTATTTGCGCTATTTATATGGTACAAAAATGCAGATGTAGTACGTTTGCGGCTCAAACAAATGATCTTCTCACTCGACGTATTAATCCTCTCCCGCACCCGTCCGAAAGCGTTCTGCACCTAACGTGGTTTTGCACTGCCTCAAGGATCGGAGGCATAACCAGCTCTCCGCACCTCACCTTGTTTTTGCACTGCCTCCGTGATCGGCCTATACCTTTGACCAAACGACGGTGGCTTGCGATGATCTCATGGCATGTGACGTCATGATGATGTCACAGAATGTGGCGATCTGTGACGTGACGCCATTGCATGATAATGTTGCATCACTCGTGCTGGCGCCGCGGGACGCCGACGGTCAATTTCCGCGTTTGATGAGGCATCTAAGGCTTGCGTCTCAACCAAGGATATTTAACCCCCTTGGCCTCAACACATGAGCGATCTAGTGTAATATGTACTATATCTCAAGAGAACGATGTGCGGTTGAAAAGATGGCGACTGTGGCCGCCATCTAAGTAGGGGCACGGCTTCGCTCTTGAACAATAATTGCCACTCCAGCAATTCTTTGTTAATCTCCTTGGCCTCAACACATGAACGATCTGGTGTAATATGTACTATATCTCAAGAGAACGATGTGCGGTTGAAAAGATGGCAGCTGTGGCCGCCATCTAAGTAGGGGCACGGCTTCGCTCTTGAACAATAATTGCCACTCCAGCAATTCTTTGTTAACCTCCTTGGCTTCAACACATGAACGATAAAGTGTAATGTGTACTATATCTCAAGAGAACGATGTGCGGTTGGAAGGGGGCAACATCTTAAGCGACTCCTTTGAAGCCAGCAAGTGGAGGCAACGCATAAGGTTTCAATAAACGCGTCCTCCAAATAGCATTCACTTTTGTCCCGCTAACAGTGAAGAATTTACGCCCAGTTCGCATGAGTTCGAATGGCTGTAAAACTTCATTGCGTAGACGTCTGGTTCTGACACAGAACCTTTTATTTGTTGTCGGATTGGAGAGAGAAACGTTCGCGCTCTTATCAGTCGGACGTTGCGCACATGTAACGCGCTCGCAGAAACTCATCAGCTCCCTGAAAAAAATTCACAGGGTCCCTGTGCATTCGCTTCAAATGACTCGTAGGAGAAAGCCATCTTCTTCTTCTGTTTCTTCTCAGTAGACGTATACAGTCCCCCTTCCCCCTTCGAAAGCTTTCTGCACCAATATGGTTTTGCACAGCCTCCGTGATCAACTCACCTTTGAACAAGGGACGACGTCATGTGATGAAGTCATAGTGATGCCATGATGACGTCACAAAATGTCTTTCGATCTGTAACGTCGTGATAACTTCATCCCGTAACGATGATTTTTTTTTGCATCGCTCGTGTTGCTGACGCCGACGGTCAGTTTTCGAGTTTCATGAGGTATGTAAGGCTTTCGCCTCAAAAGTTGTTATCGACACAGGCAGGCAGAGACAGAGAAGAGCCCGATCGAAGCACTCAGTGAATGCTACTGTCAGCGACAAAGCACATGTCTCCAGTAGCACTGTTACTGCCGCCCAACACAAAGACAATTCTAGTCCGTGAGCATTCTATACAGGGTGTTTCAGCTATAACGTGCGCCAGATTATAGCTTTCAGCTATAATTTGCGGAAAGCAGTTGCAGCCTTGAAGAAGACAAATCCGCTTGTCGAAACGTCGGCTGCAGCGACAGCCCGTGTTCACGAATTTTTCGTCTCTTCAAGCTTCCGTACTCCCCTGAACTCACTCCCTCCAAAGATAAGGTGGAAGAAAATCAAGCAGGGCAGTTATCTTAGCATTGATGACGTAATCCGACGTTGCTGAACAAGCGTTACACCTTTTCTACTGAATATTTTACAGCGGTGCTGTTAAGTTTTTTGGTTACGCCGTTTTGCGTCGACAGACAATTATCTCCATCATGCACCGGTGCGCGCTATCTTCGTCCTCTTCTGCTTCGCTCCCAAAACACGGGCACCTATTTGTCCGGCCTGGGACGGGTTGGACGCTGATGGGTGAGGGTAAGACAAATGCAAGACAAATGTAATACAAATGTCTCATGTAAGACAAATGAGTCGCGACTAACGAGTACATATGCCTGGCATTGCATCGGTCCTTTGAACGCCTCGTGCGCGCACTTTTAGCTTCCTCTTATTTAAAGTCGTACAGACACTCGTTCGCCTTTTGGTGCTGTAATTCGGGGTCCCCCTGCCTTCGACATCGTTTTCTTCACATAGCTCTGTGTGAGGCGTGCTCTTTGCTGCAATATCAAAGCGGTATATATGTCACCCTGGGAAGAGCTATGTGAAGACAAAGAATATGCGAAACCGAATTACGGTCGAAAATGCGCCTGAATTGTCCAGTGACGTCGCACATTCCTGACAAGGACCTGCAGTCAACTGTTTGTCTGTAAAACACGGATTACTTTTCATGCTAAAGAAACCAAGGACTGCCCCTGCTTCACATTTTCCAGAACTATTTCCTACTCTAACAATGCCCCCAGAACTCCACAAAGGACCTTGAAATCCATGCTATCACACTGACTTACCCGCCACTGCTAAAAAGCCACTGAGGACCTACACACACACACAAAAAAAAAAACAGGCGCAATTTGGCCTTTGTTTTTCGCCAGTAATAGTAACAGTTTTGTGCCCCGCAAATGCGTATGAAGTTCTGCAAGCTCACCACAACGCAAGAAAGTTGATTTATCATAGCTTAAGAAATGAAACGAGGCTTACCTCGTTCACTGTTTCCCGGACTCTGGGTCGTGGATAACAAACACCCTCAGCTGACTTCTATCTATCTATCTATCTATCTATCTATCTATCTATCTATCTATCTATCTATCTATCTATCTATCTATCTATCTATCTATCTATCTATCTATCTATCTATCTATCTATCTATCTATCTATCTATCTATCTATCTATCTATCTATCTATCTATCTATCTATCTATCTATCTAACAAGAATTACTGTAACAATACAACTAATTTACTGTTGATATCTTTTTCATATCTCACTACAATGATCTCAGCTAAAAGCATCCTAAACGCGTGCCACCGATGGAAATGCATATGCGATTGCTGATTAAAAAGAGCGGAATTTTTTTCGCATGTGTTTATTTCGTTCGTTCTCGCTTCTCTGGAGCACTTCGATCTGCTTCTTTCACGGAGACTACATCAAACATTCGAGGGCGTTCTGTCAGCCACAAGGAGAGGCAGCGCTTCTACGACGTTATTACGACAAAGCAGGGGCCATCACCAAGAGAACACATCGTGCGACTCTCAAAACTTCAGCGTTGTCATGCATCACAACGCCCAACCCGACACGACGTGCACAACACATCTCTGACGTCAGTCTTGATCAATTCGTCAAGCCCTGGTGAGATTATCGAGTCTTGAAGTTACACAGCAAAAACGGTCACACTTCATCTTCGGCGCGCCAGGCGTATAACATTGTTGTCGTTCTTATACCCTAACGTCACGAGCGTTTTGTGTGATCAACCTTGACCCCGTAAGGTAAACGCTGCGCTGCTACCGTCATCTCGTCTTCTCGTCGATTCTCCTCCGGTTCGAGAAGCCGCGTTACCGCCAGTTTTATGGTCACTGCGACGAACGGCGTCTTTGTCCCGAACACGTGCCCCGCCGTCATTAGGCCTAACTGCCGTCTGGATACCGGCTTCGAGGCTATGCGAATCCGCGTCGCTTGTTACAACGTACGTGTCTTCGTAAGACTCTGCCGGCGGCGGCGGCGACGCATTCGTTTCGTACGAAGTGCCATTAGTTGCCGAATATTGTGGGTCTCCTTCCCCGTCACTGGCCGGTAAGAACTCGTACGACCCGTTGAGACTAGTGGCGCCCCCTTGATAGTACGTCCCGTAGTCCAGGAAGGCCAGCGTCGGTTCCCTCAGCTCCTTCATGATGATGTCCCAGCTCCTACGCCGGTTCTTGGGATGGTACACCTGGGCGAACAGGTACTTGCCCCTGGCCACCTCGCGCCAGCTATCTTCGAAGAGCGAGTAATACCGGTTCAACTTGACGTGACCCACGCGGGCCTTCTTGGCTGCCTCGCCCGTGACGTAGACGTCGTCGACGGGAATGAAGGGCACCGTGAACGACGCGTTGTACACGGCCTCCATGACGTTGCTCGCGAAGAGCACCGCGCTACCGGAACAGTAGCGCGAGAAGAAGCGCTTGCGGTACATCTTCTTGGAGAGGTACCAGGGAGAGTCGGTGTTCCTCTCGACCATCATGTTGGTCCAGACGTAGCAATGGAAGGCCGGCGGCTCTGTGCGCCTGCGCAGCTTCAGGTAGGCGACCAGCTTAGTCAGGTTGATGACCATGTCGTCGTCCATTTTGACGACGTACCGGACCCGCGGGCAGTTGTCCATGGTCCATTTGATGCCGTACACGTACTTGTACGTCAGGTTCCGGTACGCGTCCACGTACGGCAACATCACCAGGTCGCCGTGCCGTTCGGCCTCGTCGAGCACCTTCTGCTGGACGTCAAGGTTGCGGGACAGGCCCACGAAGAAGACTGTAGTCCAGGAGTGCTTCGTCGCCATGGCGACGTCGCCTATGGTCTCCCGGAGCAGTCGACGCTTGGCCCAGTTGTTAGGGGCGCTGTGCACAAAGAAGATGTGGCTCAGGGGTACCCCGGTGCGGCACCGGTGCACCACAGAGTAGGCCACCGGAAGGAAGGACACGTTCTCCACGGGGAAGGGTAGTCGACCGTATCCGCTCAGCAGGGACTCGACGGGCCTCCAGAAGAGCAGCTCCAGGGGAACGTCGCTCGGCGGACTTGCAGCTGCCGTCGTCTTTTCTCGTCGCTTGTCGAAGACTTCGAGTGCGGGGATGCGACGGATTTCGGGCGGAGAAACGCGCTTCCATCCGTCCCTCTGCGCGTACCAGTAGGAGAAGTTGACGAGCGTGAGCGCTGCCAGCATCGCCAGCAGGATCCAATGCCTCGTAGCCGCTGGCGGGCTCTGCCAACAGGCACCTGCGAGTGGTCCGCACGTCAGGGTGGTCTATACTACGTTGCTTTAACCATTCTCAACCATGCTTTTGAGGGATTTTGTGCAGCCATGCGAGGTCCCAGCGTGCAGGAACGGAATCCGTGGTGGCCATGACCGAATATGCATGTTCATGCCGTGACGTCACGATCGAGTCATATCGACGTCTCAAGTGGTCGATAGTTGAGAAGTGCAATATGACTCGGATTGGTGCGTATATAACCGTAAGTGCACATGCTGTCAAACCCACTGTTCCCGGCTTCCGGGGTTGGATTAGCTTGGCTTAGCATACGCTCGGAGTGTATGCTTAGTTAAGCTAAGTGTTTCCATGCTACAACTTCTTGCTCAGCATGCAGTCAGAACCATGCATCCAACAATTCCCCCATCATATGAGAAAAGAAAAAAAAAACTATTACATAACCTCGAACCATCATCGGGCCAGCTAAACTGAAGTGAAGAGTATATGCGCCACATGAGGAAGTAATCCCACCTCCCCTATCCCTTTCAAGCCTGGCTACGTGATATTTTGTATCGTTGAACGAATGGTGCTCTCTCTCTTTTCATGCTTTCAAACGTCATCGGTTATAATAATCTGTCTCAGCGATACGCGGCAGTCGAATATACGATGCGTTTATTCGAGGATGCATAAACAAAGAAGAATTATAAAAGCAAACTGCTGCGAGCAAACTTCAAGCTTCGTTCGCACACCCTTAGCGAGGCGAAAAAAATATATATAGCTATACGGTTCTCTCGGCACAGTTAACGTGTCAATCCGTCGCTGTCGTAGACAGCCTGTTGCAATTGGAGAGTAAGCAACTAAACTGTACTCAGCGTAGAGATTTACTTCCGACGCGGTACAAAGTATTATACACACGTAAGTGGTGTACACTTTATGATCTCAGTCGAGTGAAGTAAACACAACCGCAGCGGCCAGAGGGTTTCAACTTCTCACTAGAGGCGCGCTCGGTTGGCGCGTCGGCTATGGTCGTAAACAAGTCGGGCCGTGACAATCAAGAACCGCGAACCTGACATACACTTCGCTCGCTTCGTATGTAGGACGACTGCATAGAACTTTTTCGAGGTGCGTATGTTGGCGATGCATGAGTGGCGCTCAAATTGATCTTTGGAATTAAACCGAGGCGCGAGTTGCAGAATGGAGTAATGTTATGAGGGCACGGAGCGCTTCGCAGAACGAAACCACTTGTAAGCTGATACGAAATATTGACGTCGTTGGGAGGTGTATGGAGATGCACCGGTGAAACAGAAGAACGTGGTGCCTTTAAAACAGCTACTGCATTGAAAGAAACATGATTTGAAGCGTCGAACACAGAGAAGCGACGGGAGAACAGAAAGAGAGTTGAATTTCTTTTATTTGAATCCCTATGTCTTTCTTCGAAACTATAGCTCTGCGCTGCGCTTCTTTCGATATCAAAACGAACAGCAACCCACCGCATCCCCTTGAACTGTCTAGTTCGTGGTACTTCAGTGCTTCTCCGATGACAATCGGCCCACTGATATATCTCACCATACACCAACGTCGACGATAAGAACCTCTGATTTCAAGCGCGCAACTATACATTCGCAAACGTCAGCGCTGGTACCTATATTCATGAGGATGACTTGGTGGGCTAATTGGCATAGCATCTTAGAAAGGTTACAGCGCACACAGACGGGGACAGAGTGGAGAAAAAACAAGACACAGCGCTGGCTACAATTTATACCATATTTAGTTTTATTTAATTCGTTTAGTTTATTTAGTTGGTTGTACTTTATTAGTTTAGATATTTATCTCTTGTTTGGTTCAACCTATATATGTTTTGCTCTTTCTAAATATTTGTAGTCAAAGCTGTGTCTTCTTTCTTTTTGCCTTCGTCCCCGTCTGTGTGCACTGTAACCTAAAGTCCCTAGATTTTTCTTTCTTCTTAGGTAAAAGTGAAAAACCTAGGGACTTTATTGTAACCTTTCTATTCCTTTCCAAATTCCAAGCGCCACCTCATATTTATTGTAACCTTAACGGGGTCTGTGCTTTATTATCGGTGCATTGCGTATTGCTTTTAGTCTCACATTATTTTGGCGGAACGGTGTGAGAAACTATTTAAACTATCCCATTATGCCTTGCGCGGAGGGCATGCAACACCATCTGGTGGTATTTGAAGGAACCTTGACACAAACTGCGACGATATCATTGGTTGAAACGCCCGGTGGGAGTCCAGGATCGGTGGATCTTGGGCTCGGGCGCCTAACGGACGCCTAACGCCGGCTGAGAAGGGCTAACGCTTAAAAATAAAGAAACATAGACATTTATTTAACTTCGTGTCCCTCGGCATACGTGAAAATCCATACCCTTCTACTTCTCGGAGAGTGAACGGAGAGAAAGTATATCATTCAGCTCATCATATGTATAAATTAGCTGCAGGGTACGCTCCAGACTATGCAGTCTCAGCTCCTGAATGTCTTCTTCATAATCGGTCGAGCAGTCTTCTTCGCCAAACAGCAGGAAACATCTTACGCCCCCACCCTTCCCTTGGGGTGTCACACACCGCCGGAATTATCAGCCTATTCGCAGTCGTCTTCCGCACTCGTGCGCTCTTAAGTGACCGTTCTTCGCCTTTGTTGCACACAGTTATCGCTAATGAACTGCGGCAATACAAGTACACCGCTGACGGAGTTCAACCATTGTGGTCACAAGTGCCTCGTAACGAAGGTACCAAGCAAACAGCGCCTGCAAACGCGATCCGGCACGTGCACTTCCCGGCATGTGCGTATAATACGCGTGCAAACGTGCCCTTTCTGTTGCGTCGGCGATCTAGTTACCTTCGTATATCCAACCAACAGCCCACTCCCAACACGTTTCGGTAATGAATCAAACGGATCCCAACGCACCGCGGCATACGTATACGACTCCATACAGTCCCGCCAAGCGGTGGCTATACCGTAATCAAGACGGAAGCGAGACGGACGCTTTTACGGCTCGCCGCAGCGCATGTCGAGCGCGTTAATAACGGACGCGAGCGACTTTCGGCTCCCTTTGTAGTTAATTCAACCACAGCAGCGCGTGCCGCCCGATTCTCACAAAGAGGAGGGATCCAGGTACCCGCATTTCGCCCCTATGGACGGTGGCGGCGTACTTTTCTAAATGCTCTTCGTGTACCGCCACGATTGATGATTTGTCGCTGAGCCGTTTGTACCGCCGCCATTAGGGAGTTTTCGGATAGGGGCCCCAAACGTTTTGGGGCCCCAAAGAAATAGTGTCGAGGCCACTGCGCATGCGCGAGGCCCAAACAGCGTTTGGGTTTTGCGTTGGGGACGCTATTTCTCGAGTTTAGCGGGAGCCCTGATGCCTGCCCCAAAAGCTTTGCGTCAAACAAACATGACGGCACCCACTGAAGCGACGGCTCTTGGCCAAGACTAGAGTGACCTATAGAATAGGGGGAGTGCCCAAAGCGACACAGACCCTATTCTAAAACTCTTAGCTCCTGCTTGACCCAAAGCCAGCACACGCAAAAGCGCTTTGGGGCCGCAAACTTTTGGGGCCCCTATTCGAAAACTCCCTATTAACTATACAAGCTGCCGCGGCGCCGTAGGTGTTGGGATGCCGCGACGCTCTGATTCTTTAGCTTGCTATAGAGCTTGTGAGGTCGCAGCCAGAGTTCTTCTGGTCGCAGCTTAACTTGCTGGAGAGACGAGGAAGGGATCAAGAGACGCTGATGAGTCGAAATTTTCTCAATATATCTGGGACATGGGTGGAGGAAAGAAAAATGCAGGAGGGAGTGTCACGTGACAACACTGAAGCCCATAGCCATGCGGCAAGGTTCTTCATTAAGGGGAGGGAGGAGGGTGGAAGGGGGGGGGGAGACGGGGTGCGAAGCGGGCAACGTTTCACAGCAGCGGCCAGTGTTCGGGTTTCTCCTGTTTGCGCGATGCCCGCGGCGTTCAACTTTCGCTCATACAGTCGCCGATGAAAACGGCAACACTCGCACAATCTTTTTTACACGTACAGAGGATGCTTTATGAGTTGCGATAGCACTTATCTCAGCGCTTACCGGGATGCACGTACGAGCACAATGCTATCGCGGGGAACCATAGCCTCCACGCCTGGAAGCTCTCGATATATCACCCCGGGTCCAGGAAACGAGTCGGCACAGCCATTTCGCAGAGCAACACGCTAAAGCGGCTTGACTTATTTATTTATTTTTTGGTTTTGTAGTTATACGCACTTCCTTTATTTATTACGCAACGCGCTATGGCGGCTATCACGAGGCAAAAAAAAAAGAAAAAAGAAAGAAGAAACAGAGAGAACAACGCCAGAGCAAGTCACCTGACTATACAGAGGCGCCCATAGGCACACTGTGTGATAAGTCGGATAAAATAATTGTCTTCACGGTGCATTCGCGTGGAAACGAAAGTGACCACGTCGGTGCATTTCAGGCGCGTACAAAATGCCTTATAAAAAGGCACAAAGTGACGAGAAGTCGTTAAACATGACATGTCTCACACTTCAAGAATAAGAAAAGGATTACTCTTTCTGGGGAGTCCTGCCACATATATAACTCTCTCTAAAAGATACGCACTCATTCTTTCGGAGAGTCGCGCCTCCCACGACTCTCCGAAGAGAGTATATAACGATCTTTAGAGTGAATTATACATGTCGCAAGACAGGACTAACGACAAAGGCGTAACAAGTAACCTTTGGTGTTTCGTTGTTGTTGTTGTTGTTGTCGTTGTTGTTGCTGCTGCTTTTGTTGTTTTGTGTGTGTGTGTGCTTAAAGTGCAGGACCTAATGTTCTGAACAAGCGGAATTGGCTTCGTCTGGGTCCCTAACGAAGACGATTAGCCTTGTCGTAAAGTTGGCTCCTGCAACAATCCTTCTTCGAGGATTTTACGGTCACACACACAGCGAAAGTATGGTCATCCGATGGAACTACGAAAGGTTTGACGGAACCGCAAAAGGGTTGAAGGAGAAGCGCGTAACTGTCTTTTGCAAATTTAAGATTTGCTTACCATATTACCCATTTTTTCTGTTGACTTTTAATCAAGCTTTTTTCTCACAATTACATTCTTTTATCCGTGCAACTCCACCCTACTTTTTTCGCCCGTGTCGAGTGCAGTGGGGTTGTGCCACTATTTTATTGTAGGGAATCACCATCGTCATTATACGATCGCCATTGTTCCAAACAGCCAGTCTCTCTCGTCCCAGCCGCCATCTTAGTGCAAGAGCGCACACTCCGGCCGCTTCTGTACCGAGGCGGAAATGACGCCTCGCCAGGGCACCGTAATGAACGGCGACCGCCGTTCGATCACGTTCCCCGCCACTCCAAGCCTATCCCGGTTACCGATCCATCAGCAAGGGCGTCAGTGGTCGACACGTCATCGAAACGCCCGAAACCGTGATGCTGGAACAAACGGGACAACTTCGAAAAGCAATGCCGAGGTCCGAGCGAAGGCGACCATTCTAATGCCAGCGTTCGCCACGAGGAGCCGCCTCTTTACCACCTTCAGCGCCACCCGCGGCATGTACTTAGTCCAGCGAGTTACCCTGTCAGACGACGACGTCCTTCTTGCAGACCTTCCGACGGCCACGGGACGCGTAACGCTGGGATCGTATCTCTGCTCGTCGAGCGGAAGCTCCATGCTGTGGCACTGTTGTGGTACCGGTGGTACTGCACTACTGTGGTACTACTGTGGAGCTTGTGGAGCTGTGGAACTACATGATTGCTTCGGGCGCCTCCGATCTACCTGCTATTCGTCGGAAGGCGATCCTGCTCAACTGCTTGGGATTGGAAGGACAGCGCATTTTCCAGACACTGACGACAACGGACGACCCATGCCTTATGGCTGCAAGCGCTGCGGGAGGAACATTGGCGTCGTCTCCAAGCCCGGATGACTTCGACCACGCCATCGCGACGCTGGAAGGTCACTTCAAGAGCACGGTGAACGTCACTGCAGCGCGTCACCGTTTCCGTCGACGTACGCAAGCCCCAGGTGAGACTGCGGCTGATTACGTCACCGCGCTGAGAAGTCTCGTAGGAGCATGCAATTTCGGTGACTTGGCGGACGACATGATACGCGACCAGCTCATTGAGAAAACTACAAGTGGGTATTTACGTGAACGCCTTCTGCTGGAAGAGTCTCTCACGCTTTCTAGGGCTCTTACCATTGCGAAACAGCACGATCAAGCGACTAGAGAAGCAAGAGAACTTGCACAAAATGAATCACAAGTTCATCGTGTAAAAGATGCTAATATTTCATATCAGAGAGAAAGGCATTGTAGCACGTGTACTTGCTATGACATGCAAAGTCAGTGTCGCAGATCTCAGAAAGAGCAGGAATGCTACCGTTGTGGTTCTACGGCCCACCTTGCAAATAGCTCGCAGTGCAAGGCCAAGGCACATAGGTGTCGAAAGTGTGAGAAAACGGGCCATTTTGAAAAGGTGTGCAAGTCGCTACGAAAGTGTGAGAAACATGTTCAGCATGTCGCCGAAGATAACGACACAGCTGACCCAGACGACCACCTAAGTGTCTGTCAAATCTGGAGCCGTAAAAAGGGAATTTACGCAGCGTTGGAAATTGAAGGAATTTCTGTGTCATTCTTGATCGACACAGGATCATCGGTTTCGATCTTGGCCGAAGAACTTTACCAACGCCACTTTTCCAAAGCGTATCCACTGACGTCTACGTCCGTCCAGCTCCTCGATTATTCTAAGTCAGCAATTCCTATACAAGGATGTTTCATTGCTACGGCTTCATTCCATGGCCGATGCACTTCTGTCCTACTTTACGTTGTGCCTGGAGGAACAACCATTCTTGGACTTGATGGCATCGCGGCTCTGGATATGAAGATTCACGGGTCGCCTCTCAGGTGTCTTCTAATGACGCAAGAAACTCCTGTGCTACCTCCGGAATTACGGTCCGAGTTTGAGCACCTATTTGCAAAAGAGCTGGGAACTGTGAAAGGTTTTACTCACAAGGTCAAAGTTCGCGCGTCTGTCCAACCGGTGGCCAGCAAATTGAGACGCCTACCACTCGTCATTCGCGAGCAAGTCTCGGCCGAAGTTCAGAAATTAGAAGCTCAGGGCATCATTGAGCGCGTCGACTCTTCAGAGTGGGTCTCACCTATTGTCGTAGCCAGAAAAAAAGATGGCTCGATTCGCATGTGCGTTGACCTACGGGAGCCAAACAAAGCTGTAGTAGTCGACAGTTTTCCTTTGCCGCAAACTGAGGAACTCCTGAACAGCTTGGCTGGGGCACAGCGCTTCTCGAAGCTAGATTTAGCTTCTGCATACCACCAGTTACCGCTCAGTCCGGAGAGCCGTGACCTTACCACGTTCATAACGCATGATGGACTATTTCGCTTCAAGAGGGTTTGCTTCGGACTGGCATCGGCGCCCTCAGCGTTTCAGAAAATGATGCATATGATCCTGAAAGGGTGCAAATGTGTCCTATTCTACATTGATGACATCATCGTGTATGGGCACTCCCGAGAGGATCATTTGGACAATTTGCGCGCTGTTTTGAAACGTCTTTCTGATGCTGGCCTCAGGCTCAACCACAAATGTGTTTTTGACGTAGCAGAGTTGACTTTTCTAGGCCACGTTGTCACCGCCAGAGGATTATTTCCGTTGATGTCATCCATTGAGGCGATAACCAAGGCGCCATCACCTACAACCATAAACGAACTTCGCTCGCTGCTGGGACTTGCAGGCTTCTACTCCAAGTTCATCCCTCATTTTTCTGATGTTGTCGAGCCAATGCGTGCCTTGCTTCGGGGAAATGCGCCCTTCGTTTGGAGTGCGGCAGCAAACAGCAGTTTGGAGCGGCTGAAATCTCTGCTTACATCTTGCGAAGTTCTTCATGTTTTTGATCCTCACTTACCTGTGTACGTTACAACTGATGCCTCCGGATATGGACTAGGTGCTGTACTTCAGCAGGATAACGGAACCTCGCTGCAAACTGTCGCATTTGCCTCACGCACACTTCAACCGCATGAACGGAAATACTCAGTCGGCGAACGTGAGGCCCTTGCCTGCGTCTGGGTTTGCGAACACTGGCACGTTTACTTGTGGGGACGACCTTTCATCTTACGAACAGATCACGCGGCTTTGGTTACGCTCCTTTCGACGAAAGGCACTGGTCACCGACCATTAAGGATTGCGCGCTGGTCCTCACGGTTGCTCTGCTACAACTATACCGTTGAATACAGGAAGGGCAGCGAAAACGTCGTGGCCGACGCGCTCTCCAGGTTACCCGTACAGAGTTCAATCCGCGATACATCCGAAGAAGAATTTATATGTCTTTTGTCTCCAGTAGTTACCATGCAAGAACTTCAAGAAGCAAGTGCCAATGATCAGGTTATTTGTGAAGTTAAGCACTTCACGACTACTTGTTGGCCTGACAAGAAAGCATTGTCAAAAGAGTTGCTGCCTTACTTTTACGTGAGAGCTGAACTCTCTGTCGTCAGTGATATACTGTGCCGGGGTGACAGGATTGTCGTGCCTGCGACTGTGACACGGCGTCTTATGGATCTGGCCCACGAGTCACACCCAGGCATTAGTCGTACCAAAGCGCGCCTGAGAGAGTCCTATTGGTGGCCATGCATGGATAGCCACATTGAAGAACTTGTGCGCACGTGTGTGATTTGCCAGTCTTGTGACAAGTCTGCACGTACCTCTGCAGCGCCGATGCAACCCGTTCCTCTTCCTGACAGAGCCTGGGAAAAGATTGCTATCGACATCGTGGGACCTTTCACGCAAGCTTCAGCCGACTGCCGATTTGCCATTACTGTTATTGACTATCACAGCAAGTGGCCCGAAGTGGCTTTCGTACGAGATGCGACCACTTCTACAGTAAAGAAGTTTTTACTTGAACTTTTTGCACGAGAAGGATACCCACGTGGTCTCGTATCCGATCATGGACCACAGTTTTCTTCAGCAAGCTTTGAAGAATTTCTCACAGAACGCGGAATAACGCATTACAACTCTTCTGTGTATTACCCGCAAGCTAACGGCTTGGTGGAAAGGTTTAATAGGGTGCTGAAGTCATATATTCAACTAGCCCTGTTTGAACGCCGCGATATAAGAACAGCCATGCTTGATTACCTGCAAGTATATCGCTGTACGCCTCACGCGACTACTGGTGTGGCACCCGCTGTTCTTCTTCATGGACGCCAACCTCGCACAAGACTCGACATCGTGGGATTGCCTGACAAATGCTTCAGCGCGGACCCGTCAAGGGCGATTGAGCAGTTGCGAGAGCGCGTAAGAAACAAGCAAAGGATGTCGAAGAGCTACACCGATGAAAAACGTGGAGCCAAGGTACCCAGCTTCGTCGTTGGTGATTACGTACGGGTTAAGTTATCCACAGTTCATGGCAAGCTGTCTCCACAATTCTCCGCGCCCAAGAAGATAATTGAAAAACGTGGACCAGCCTCGTATCTGTTGGAAGATGGGCGAGTGTGGAACGCATCGAAGTTAGCCGCTGTTCACCATGGAGCTGTCAACAAAATGAAATCCGGCACCTCTGCTGTCATGAACTGGTCACCGACATCTAATCAGTCATCTAGTGCATCACAACCTGACACATCCGGAGTGGATAGCCGTGAAAATGCAGAGAGCACGCAAGTTTCCCCTAACCTGTCAGGATGTGATGCGTGCGTAAGAAGAAGCGCACGTAAGAAGAAGACTCCGAAGAAGTTGAAGGACTATGTTAGACAGTAAAGGACAACTGTGTTTTTTTTGTTTTTTTTTTTTTTTTTGCAAAAGGGGATATGTTATATAAGGCGTCGCTACCGACGACGGCGCTGTGACATGCCACGCGCTGGGCGGCCGCCTCAGGGAGAAGGAAGAAGATAGAATAAACAGTGATGTCTTCGCTAATGCTGCCATAGTCATTATGCACGATATAACAGAGCTACTGTGCCACTGCCCTACTGCAAGTCGCAGCGGAGGCCTGCCTCCTCCGTAGTTCAGGGTGGTGCCGCTGTCCTGAATCGTCGCCCCGATGGCCTCATCGGTCGTCCGTGATCGGGGCGCCACATCCAGGATTCGGGATGGACCCGCCCAGCTTAGATAGCTGAGAACGGGCGCAACACGACGAATACGCCGACCAGCACGGAGGCGCTGATCATCGTCGTGGCCGATGCGTGGAATGCGCCTCGACATCCGGTCGTCCGGTCCAAGATGGCGGCTGACCGCAGCGTTTGGTCGAATAAACGTTGATTTATCGAAAAAAAGTGTGTTCTGATATCGTAACTTTATTATGGGGTCCCTCACCACACCGCAGTGGTATGGCGGTTATGGTGCTCTACAGCTGACCCGAAGGTCGCGGGATAGAATTCCGGCCACGGCTGCTGCACTTCTATGTAGGCAAAATACTAGAGGCCCGTGTACCTAGATTTAAATGCATGCTGAAGAACTGAGGTAGTGGAAATTTCCCGAGCCCTCCACTACGGCGTCTCTCACAATCATATCGTGGTACTGGGACGTAAAACCGCAGCAATAATTATCGGGTCACTCGAATATAGAACAGCGAGTGGGGGGGGGGGGGGGGGCAACGTTTAATTTCGCTTTAGGAACTCGACGCCGAGTCGTTCGAGTGAAAAAGTCTAGTCGGCCCCAGATCGACCCGTGCTCGTTCACTTAGCAGACTGAGCGAGTCAATCCACGTCTCGCCGACAGTCAGGCCGATCTCGGCCCGACACGACCCGTAAAGCGGTCATAGGAATCGGTCGACCAGCTCTAATTCGGTTTTCGTCGCCTCCACTGGTCGGGTCCAAGGTGTTGGTGGTGGAGGCGGGAAGAAAAGCTTCGCAACGGATGCAAGAAATGAGAATGGAGCGATGACGTACTTCTCAAAATGGTCTGCCTATGTTCCTGGCTTTTGGGAGTGAAAGTGGGTTGTAAACAGTTCTTGTAATCCGTTCCTGCTCGGTGGGTGCTCAAGCCTATGCCTGACTGTATTAGGGTCCGTGGAACCTAATCAGGAAGCGCTGTCATACTCTGCCGGACTCTGCATGACATGTGGAATGGAATGGAAAAAAAACTTCATTGAGGTCCTTCGGGGCGTGAACAAGCACGTAGCTGGCCGCTCCCAGGTCGGGACAGATAGGCCTAGCCTCTCCGCCACGTCGCGGGCTTGTTGGACTGCCCATAGTTGTGCTTCCAAATCCGGACTGCGTAGCGCAGCATCCCATTTCGACGGCGTAACGTCTTCGTCAGCCCATAACGCGGGGCACCGCCAGAGCATGTGTTCTAAGCTGGCAAAGTCTGAACAGAGTGCACAAGTGTTTGATCGAACGGAATGGAAAAAAAAGCTTTATTCAGGTGTGGGGAGAAAAATAACTCTGACACCTGTGCTTCTTCTCCCTTATGTCCATCGAAGTTAGTTCTCGACTTACGTGCGCCTAAGAGCAAGTCGAAGCCTTCCAGCACATTGTGTACTTGTTTCACTCGGCTTTAAGACTAGTTTCCTCCTCTAAAGGGGTACTGATATCATTTTTCGAAGGCGAGTTTACTCTGCCATGTGAATCTCCTGTATGCAGAGGCGGCTCTGAGCAAGTGTGAAGCCCAGTAAATGCTGCTAAGATGTTTTATTTTGATATTAAAGTAAATTTTTCCATGGCTCACCTACCATCATCGAACCTGACATGTCGTCAGGCTACAGTACTAATTCTGGTGACTTCACGCAGCAGTCTGGCTAGTTGTGAGGACGTCAGGTACCAAAACTTCCAGGATGGCCGCTTGTGCGTCACCAAAACATTCAAAATGGCTGCTTGTGCGTCACCAACAGAGCCACCGTGCGGAGCGGCTGTGGAAACGTCACCATATATTGTGCGAGCACGTGACGAGAAGCTCATACCATGTTTTGACGTCAGGGTATAGTTGGAACCGAAACTAGCTTTTAAAAACACGCTGTAATTACTTTTTCAGGGTGCACTCGCGCTAATTAGCACTACCTTTTCTACGCTCTTGAAGTCTCGGCTTTTCATTTGATGCAAAAAAGCGACAACTCAAAATTTTCCTGTCAGTGCCCCTTTAAGGCTTCTCAAAGTAAACTAGAACTGTGGCTCGAGAGAGTTTACCGGTAGACAGCTGTTGTTTTTGTTCGGCTGTTGTTTTTGTTCTTTTTCGCAGTTTAACGGATAAAAATAGAGCCTCCGTGGAGAGTCGACGAGGCAGTCAGATGAGCTACTCCTTACGTGATTCATAAACTGCCAGCGCGCACTTCACTTTAGAGTCAAGTGCGCTGTTTGTAGCTCGCGGAAGGAGAGAAAACTACGACAGCGATGCTTTTGAGGAAGCTCGAAAGAGCAATAGCCCCGTGTGGGGGAGATTTCGCGAGCCTAGACAGATGAGCATAGAGAAGTTGGTTTTATCATCATCCACTCTAGACAGATGAGCATAGAGAAGTTGGTTTTCTCGTCAATCACTACACCGACGCCGCGGTGTAAGTGTGTTGTATTTCAAAGAAAAAAATATTCAGCCAGAAAATCATCATCATCTTTATTTACTCTGGTCTATCTGGACACGTACGTGACCTGCGTGTAATAATATAATTGTGGTTTAACGTCCCAAAGCCACGACATGACTATGAGAGACACCGTAGTGGAGGGCTCCGGAAATTTAGACCACCCGGGGTTATTTAACGCGCACCTAAATCTAATTACACGGGCCTCAAGCATTTTCGCCTCAATCGAAAATGCGGCCGCAGCGGCTGGGATTCGAACCCGCGACCTGCGGGTTAGCAGTCGATTACCTTAACCATTGGAACACCGTGGCGGGTCCGTGGACTATTACTACTACTACTACTACTACTACTACTGCTACTACCACTGCCCCTGGTACACCTACTACTACTCATGCTACTGCTACTGCTGCTGCTACTACTACTACTACTACTACTACTACTACTACAACTACTACTACTACTACTACTACTACTACTACTACTACTCCTGGTACACCTACTACTACTCATGCTACTACTACTACTGCTACTACTACTACTACTACTACTACTACTACTACTACTACTACCACTACTACTACTACTACCACCACCACTACTCCTGGTACACCTACTACTACTCATTCTACTACTACTACTGCTACTGCTGCTACTACTACTACTACTACTACTACTACTGCTACTATTACTACTACAACTACTACTACTACTACTACTACACTACTACTACTGGTACACCTACTACTACTACTACTGCTACTACTACTACTATGACGACGACGACGACGGCAAAGTGTAGACTAATATCCCTTTCACACGGCACATGCGATGTGATGCGCAGCAAATGGCATTCATAGTGAATGTCAGTGTGGCCTTACATTCCTGGTCTAGATGGGTGTACAAAATGGCATATTCGCAACTGATTTCGATGTTCGTCGCCAACCCAGTGTGGTTTTTGTTTATTATTATTATCCGCTGACGAAACTGCAAAATTTGCTTCCGGGCACACAGATATTACGTGCTAGAATTCCATCTTGCTACCGTCGTACTTCACCAAAACAACATGGAGCAATTAAAAGAACTGATGAGCGTTTCTATAAGCGTGACCGACAGAAGGCGTTGGCATCAAGACGGAGTCTGGCAACAATAATACAGTTGCAGTTGCTCAGGTTGCTTCAACTATCGTGCACATCAGTTATCAAGAAGTTAACAACAACCATTAATAAGAACCTCGACATTGATTACATTTCGCTTTAGGCTATCAATAATGTAATCTTTTGCGCAGCTCCTGTAGTCGAGATTACGCATGTCGCGCTTGCATGACTTCAGTAAATGCGTTCAATGGGTGAATGGCATTAGCGGTCAACATCACTCGCTATGCCCGCGCAGGAGCAACAAAAATGGCATTTACATGCAATCACATTGACTGCGAATGACATTAGATGTGCCGTCTGACTGAAGCCTAAGACAGTTTCGCTGTAAAGGCTGAGGTTTAGCTCTTGTAAACCTAGTTATCACGAGCGCGCATGCTCTTACTCCTTGCACGACGAGGAGAAGCACTCGGAAAGGTGGAGAGACGAGCCGATCGAAGGCAGCGTAGGAATGGAAAGAGCGGAACGTGCAAGAGCCGCGTTCCGATTAACAAACGCGTGCAACCCCTCTAGCGTTTGGTGTAGGCCCGTGCACGACAGGGACGCCACAACTAAACTTTCGACCTCTGGGTTAATTAAGGACCCTCTTAACTCTCGCCTGGTCACGCGGTGCCGCAACGGCGAAGCTCCGAGCGAGCGCAGCTGCGACCTCTCTCCGCAGCGGATAGCGTGGCGTAACGTCACGCTTTCCACAGTCGCGCTCCGGCGGCTCAAGGTCATTTCGACGCGATGAATGACATTGGAGGACATGGAGCATCAGAGCTATCGCTCTGAAAAGTTGGGCTGTACATATTTTCAGGCGCTAAATATTTTTGTTCGCTTAAGGCAAGCTCGAAAACGCAGAACTTTAAAATGGTCACTCGCACTTATATAGGATAGCATATTCAACGTGTACTCACAATTGCTCACTCAATATGGTACACATTTAAGTTTAGGCTCACCTCTTAGAACGTTCACCGGCGCTGACTTCATTTCATACTCACGTCTATTCCGACGCAGCGGCACTCAAGTTCCTGCGAACGCTGACCGCAACTCAACTCAAATATAAGATGATGCTCACGTCTACCAACGCTTACCAACACTCACTAAAGTTCATAACTTCATACTCACGCTTACTCAGAGGCTTAGGTTTTCCGTTTGCCTGGGATGGGAGATGGGAGGGCGTGTTGGCATACCGAGGTTGGCTGATTGTACATGAAATGATTTGCCCAAATAAATCTGTAATCGTTGTGATCGAAGATTGAAAGCTTGTTTACGCAGGGTTCGTCCCGGTACTATGCTACATTCTATAGTCGTAAACAAGGTTACAAGTCAGCGGCATTTCCTCCTCAAAGGCGAGTGCACACAAGCCTACACCAATGGGCGCGCACTCTAGACTGACGTCATGAGCCGGGCTGTCGGTGACACCGCCTGCGGAGAACATTTCCGAGTGCATGAGCGGGACTATTTGTTCAGTCGCAGAAGCGCTCGGCTGCAGCGCTTCGGTCGCCCGGGCGGGGACTCTCCGGACTTGTTAAGTTGTATCCGAATACGGGGCTTTCGCCTTAATACAACGAGAACCTCCGTCCGACGAGCGCTGCTTCGCGTAGACCAGAGAGGTGCACGACAGTGTGTCCCAAACTGCTTACGTTTCTAGACGCCATCTTGCTCTTGCATCCAATGCAGAAGTGCACTAACGCCCGACTCAAATAAAAGGCACGTACTGGTGCCTTAGTGCTATGACGTCAGCGCTCTCATTTTACTTCACTGAGAGCCTTCGATCAGAAGCACCGTCGAAGCCTCGGCAAAGACCGTACCCTATGGGGCGGTTCTTTAAAATGCGATGGCAGTGCTCTGCAAGCTGGTCATTTGGTTATTCGAGCTGAACATTCGGTGGTCTACAGTTAAGTTGAGTTAAAACGTTTTGTGTATGTTAATGTTCTTGTTGTACGGACACTGTTTCTAAATCTTCGTAGCGTCCTGCGATGAAATCAACTTTTTCTAAACACAGTTATGAAAAGCTTCGCTACCCTGAGTGTTCCACGTCAGGGTCGTCCATCAGTTAGGAGTCATGGCGCCCGTCGCGTCTTGGATGACTTCGAAGGCACTCGTCTTCGACGTTGTTGTCCCTACGGGGACTAGTCCCGAGACCGTCGTTGATGCGACGGCCTCAATAGTCGGCCTCTCAGAGGTGTACTGCACACAGCATCAGGGAGCTCAAAACTTCCAGGTCACCGTTAAGAGCATGGCTTCCATGTCTCTCATCGTCAATGCTGGCTGCCTGGTGATCGGCGGCGAGCGTGTTCAAGTCGTCCCCGTTGGCCCACAAGTGACCAACGTCGCCTGCCTGTTCCTGGCATCGTTCGTCTCAAACGAAGCTCTAGTCCAGGCGTTGTCGCCATACGGCAAGGTGCTCACTGTCACCAGTGGTTTGATGAGTGCGCGGCCAGGCGTACTCACTGGAACGCGCTTCATCCGAATGGAGATGAACGCCGTTAATCCTGTGCAGAACTACCTGCGCATATCCGGTCACCGTACCACGATCGAATACCGTGGCCTCCAGCGTGTATGTCGAAGATGCGGCTCGAGTGACCATCTACGGGCCTAGGGAGCCTACATGACCGGCCGTTTCATGTAGGCTCCCTATACGGGCCCAATGCACAGCGCCGTACTGTGGTTGCTGCGGTGTGCATGGTCACGTAGGCGACGGATGTGACCGCCCGTGCTGGCGCTGCGGGGACGGCCACCCTAGAGTCACTGTATATGTATAGTATATGCTACCTTTAGATAGCAGAGTAGCGCATAGGTCCGGCTAGCAACCACAGCTATGCGGTGAAGTCGCACTCCATTTTTGCAGGCGACATGCCTACCGCGTCGCCGATAAACATGTCTGGCGTGTCGAAGGCCGGCGATAAACATTGGCTGTCGATGACTAGTGTTAATTCAAGGGAATATACGGCTCTGTGTTAACTGAGTGAGCTGCAGCGGCGGCGGCCACCCCGCTGTCGTTTGCCCTGTCTGCCGCTCTTGCTCAGACGCTGCCGCTGGTGCATTCCCACCGTTGAAAACGGCGTCAGTACAGACTACGGACTCCGGAGACGTGGAAGAGGCCACGGGCGCTGTGCTGGCATCACCTCTTCAAGTTCCCTCGAACGAAGCGCAAGATGAAGGCTCGATTGCCGATGCGACTCCATGTGCGTCAGCCTTCCCACCGATGCAGGAAGCATCCGCTTCGGAAAGACGCAGCGCGCTGTCCTGCTAACGACGTCGGCGTTCCTCCTCCTACGCCTTTTGATGCTAGGTGTGCAAATGAGCCCAGTTCTCGGGCTGCTGCTGTTGGCGCTACCCCTGCGACACCTGCCGTTTACAGAACGACAGTGCACGTTCATCGGGTGCTCAGGAAAATATCGCAGCCTCTTCCGTTGCTGCAACTCCGACCACTTCGACGCCGCGTCGTACACGTAAGAAATCGCCCGCACGAAAGGTACTTACACGGACCCGCCGAGACGTGGACAGTGCTGCTACCATTGAGGACGTCGATCCAAGCTTACCGGCGGCTCAGACTCTACCTCCACAGGACACGTCTTCGGAGGACAGCTTCAGCCTGGGACTGGATGCTAGCATCGGACTGTCTAGCGTTGGTGAATTCGACGTCGAAATGGAAGCTCCACGCGAAATCAAGCGAGGGCACACTTCCACCTGTTGCTCAGATGAAGTCAGCGACGGCCGTGCCAACGGCCCAAAAAACCTCGACCCTTTTCCCATTCTCGGAAATATTTTAATTATAATAAAAAATGTCCCTGAAATACGAAGGGCAGTTCAAAAAATCACTTCAATTATTTTGTACAGCAAAAATATGCGCAACGATGAACGAAAGCACATATTTACTTTTTAACATTGTCTCCAGGGTAGTGTCCACTCGTTTGAATGCACGCTTGCCAGTGCATGATTAAAGTTATATAGATGTTGATTCCCCCAACGCATGTTTTACTTCAACACTCAACTACTCAACGTCACCGACAAACGCGCTACTGGTGAACGTGGTCATCACTAAAATTACTATATTTGCTGGGAAAATGCAAATAAGCCCAAAGAACGCGGCAAGCGACTGGAAAATTCTATAAGCGACTCGTCGAAAGAAGCTCAAACCAGCTTATTATAAGCAGAACTGGCAACTCTGGTGCATGTGCGTATTTATAAATAAAGAAACACTTCATCAACGACAGTCCGCCTTGGTGGAACAGGTTATGGTGCTCCACTGCTAACCCGAAGGTCGCGGGTTCGATCCCGGCCGCGGCGGTTGCATTTCGATGGAACTGTGCGATGTCAGTGCACGTTAAAGAACCCCAGGTGGTAGAAATTTTCGGAGCCCTCCACTACAGCGTCCCTCATAATTGTATCATGGTTTTGGGACGTAAAACCCCATTTATTATTATTATTATTATTATTATTATTATTATTATTATTATTATTATTATTATTATTATTATTATTATTATTATTATTATTATTATTATTATTATTATTATTATTATTGGTCATCAACGACATCTCTACATGCAATGGCTGCGACAACGATCGTTAGATTGTTAAGGTCGTATAATTTTCGACTGCTGTGCTTTGATTCGAGCCTGGTTCTATAGGCACAGAACATTTAGCGCTTAGCTGTTGGCAATAATGCACTGATGCACGCCAGAAAGGTAAAAAAAAATTCAAGTCGCTTCACTGACTTAACGTCGCGAAGACTGTTCAAACAGCAGAGCTGGCACCATCATATCGCTGTTTGATTGCTTGACTTCGCTCTACAGTAATTTTGCCACCATCGCCCTACGCGAAAGCCTCCTATTCTTATCCCAAGTCACGGAACAATTCTTGTTACGGAACATGCAACGTACATCCGCTGGTCTTCACTAAGGTTTTTTAAAACAAAGAAACAAGCCCTAAAAATTCCCTTCTGTCATTCAGCTGATATTGTGATTTAGGAACACACAGTCGGCGAAGAGTCTGTTTGCACATCTTGTGCAAGTGGAATCTTGGGGAGCGCTGCGAGTATCCTACTAAAGAAGTAATAAATAAAAAGAAAGAAATTTTCGTCTCAGGCCTGGGATTTGGACCCGGCTCTACCCGGCCCGAAAGGGACTGTGTTGAACACTAGGCCAGGCGCACATGCTTGCCCAACGTGAATTGAACTGAAAAATACGAATGCGTTCTACCGACGATGACGCTTCATTGAAATATTTGTTGGCGGTCTAAAAGCGATCTGTGGGACGAGTAAGGTCCTTAGCAGGAATTGCACATTTCAGGATAATAACGACTTCGAGAAAATTGAATTCCTAAGCCGCGTTTTCATAATCGCGTGATGGTTCTTTCGTTGGGCCGTTCTAGAGGCCGACGAACGCTACAAAAAACACGAAAGACGTGCCACGCCGATTCAGCCCGAAAAGAGCGTCCCGGGCCTACCGATAATAAAACTGAACGCTTACGTTAGGAGGGAGCATGACAGAATGAGAAAGAAAGAAAGAAAGAAAGAAAGAAAGAAAGAAAGAAAGAAAGAAAGAAAGAAAGAAAGAAAGAAAGAAAGAAAGAAAGAAAGAAAGAAAGAAAGAAAGAAAGAAATTCAGGCACGCCCACGTCAAGCTTCGTTTACCCCATTTCCAAGATATCGGAAGGGCTCCTGAATTTTTTTGTAATTGCATTCTTTTATCCTCGCTAATCAACCCTACTTTCTTCGCCCATGTCCGCCGAAGTGGGGTTGTGCCACTCTTCTTTCGTAGGGAATCGCCATCGTCATTACGATCGCCTTTGTTCCAAACAGCGGTGGTCTCTCGTGCCTGCCGCCATCTTCGTGGGAGAGCGTACACTCCTGCCGCTCCTGTACAAAGACTGCGACGACGCCTCGCTAAGGTCCTGCAATGAACGGCGAACGCCGTAGCATCACGCTCCCGCCCACATCGAGCCCAGTTCAGATGCCGATCCATCAGCAACAGCATCAGTGGCCGACACGTCACGGACATGCCGAAACCGTGAGGCCACGACCACCGCCACACGCTGGAAGCGGCCTGCTGGACCAAACGGGACAACTTCGAAAAGTAATGCCGGGATCGGCGAATTCGACTACTCTAGTGACAGCGTCGGCCGCGAGGCGCCGCCTCTTTACCACCTTCAGCGCCACCCACGGCTCGCACGCAGTCCAGCGAGCTGCCCTGTCAAAGGACGATGTCCTAGACCTTCCGTCGGCCACGGACGCGTCACTCTGGAACTGTATTCCTGCGAGCGGAAGCTCTTTACTGTGGCACTGCACTACTGCAGTTGTGGTACTGCACTACTGTGGTACTACTATGGCACTGTACTGCTGTTGCACTACTGTGGCGCTGCCCTACTGCAAGTCGCAGCGGAGGCCTTCCTCCTCCGTAGTTCAGGGCTGTGCCGCTGTCCTCAGTCGTCGCCCCGATCGCCTCATCGGTCTTCCGTGGTCGGAGCGCCACATCCAGGATTCGCGATCAACCCGCCAATCTTAGGTAGCCGAGAACAGGCCGCACGACGAATGCGCCGACCATCACGGAGGCGCTGACCTACGTCGTGATCGAGGCAGGAAGTCCGCATCGAAGTCCGGTCTTCCGGTCCCAGATGGCGGCTGATCATAGCGTGTAATCAAATAAACGATGATTTATTGAAAAAAAAAGGCTTTGTCCTGATATCGTAATTTTAAGGCAAAAGCCTTACGTGCCCCATGAAACGCTAAAGGTAACCGTTGGAGATGGCGGCGGCGTCAACACGAGTGATACAAGAAAATCATAACACAATGACGACACCAATGACGTCATAATGACCTGTCTGATCGCCAAAATTTGTGACATCATGGACTCGCTATGAGGTCACATGATGACGACATCAAACGACATCGGCGGTTGGTCAAAGCTGGGCCGATTCCTGAGGCAGGGAAAAACCAGGTGAGGTGTGGAAATGTTGCAATGTATCCAATCCTGGAGGCAATGCAAAACCAGGTTAGGGTCAGGAAGCTTTCAGAAGGTGGGGGGGGGGGGTGTTACTACATCGAGCTGAAGAGACGAAGAAGGTGACTTTCGCTTTCGAGTCGTCTTAGGTGAATTCATAAGGTGCCCTGTGAGTTCTCGCATTCTTCAAATACGGCACAACGAGGGGCGAACGTATAGTTTCGCTTTATGAACTCGACGACGAGTGGGTCGAGTCAAAAGTTGAGTCCACCCCAGATCGACCCGTCCACATTTACATAGCGGACTGAGCTAGTCGGTCCGCCCATAGCTGACAGTTTGGCTGTTCTCGTCCCGACATGACGTTTGAGCGTTTATAGAAACCGCAGACGACCAGTTTCCCTCCAGTTTTGGTCCATGGTGTCAGTGGTCGAGGGGGAAAGAAAAGCTTCGCATTGGTTGCAAATATGAGAATGGAGCGATGACGTGTTTCTCACAATGGCCTGCCTTTGGTCCTCTGGCTTTTTGAAGCGAAAGTGGGATGTAAACAGTTCTTCGAATGCGACAGCAGGGTTCCTCGGCTGTCATTATTGTCAAAGACCTTTATGGTCTTAACTCTGCAGATCAAACAATGACGCGGCAGGTCCGACCGAGCAAAGGAAAGGTGTGGGGCAGACTTGGTGCCCCTCTTAGAAAACACGGTGGGAAAAGGTGGGGGACGCCCCCCCCCCCTCTCCCCATTCCTTATCGCCGTGTGCGCACACCTATGCATGAATGCATTTGGGTCCGTGAAACATAATCAGGAGAGAGAGAGAGAGAATTTATCAGAAGGAGGCAGAGAGGTCGCCCTGAGCTTGTGCGCTCTGACCTGTTACTCTGAACGGAGAAAAGGGACGAAGGAAAAAATTACAGCATATCCACGGGTGAATGATGAAGAGCTTGGGCGAAGCTCTTGAAGCAATCATGTGTACACCGTGAAATGTTCAGTGGTTTCGCCCAGCAGTAATCAAAGCGATACGCCGCTTTGATTATTTTTACCTTTTCCGTTTTTTTTTCCTTTTTTTTATTTGTCTATTTTTTAATTTTTTATATTTTTAATTTTTTAATTTATTTTATTTTTTATATTTATTTATTTTTTATTTTTATTTTTTTATCTTTATTTATTTTTTTAAATTCTATCTCTATGGGACAGCGCCATCTATTATACTGTTCGGGAGATACTGCCGCGGTTACGCCTGACATGGGACAAGGTTAGACTAAGAGGAGCTACGCCCCTAAAAGTGATGCAGATGACGATGGGAACAGGAAGGGGAGATGCGTATCTACAATAACCACGTCATGCAGGGGTTTCCTTAAAAGTCTATAGAGCCTAGTCCAGTACTCGTCAGAAAGGCTATAAATGCCTTCGTAGCAGTTGCTGACGCTGTCTGGTCGGACATTGCGTACAATACGCTAGCTTCACTGATAGTTTTCACACCGATGCCTGCCAACGTTGAAGCCAGCGTCTTCCGTTGGGACACGTACAGAGGGCAGTCTCAACAATAGATGTTTTAAAGTCTCACGCACTTGGCAGCGCTCGCAGCTCGGGCTACCTAATCAGGAAGCGGTGTCACACTCTGCCTGACTGCATTGCGGAGAGGAACATGTGGGGAAAAAAAAGAAAACTTTGACACCTGTGTTTATTTTCCCTCATGTCCGTCGAAATTAGTTTTCGACTTACGTGCGCCTAAAGCAAAACGAAGCCTTTCAACACATCGCGTGCTTGTTTCACTCGGCTTTAATTAAGGCTTCCGGCTTTAAGGCTTCTAAAAATAAATTAGAACTGTGGCTCGAGAGAGAGTTTACCGGCAGACAGCTGCGCAAGTGGTTGCCTGAATACGGCTGTCAGTGACAACTTTTTCTTCATTTGGTTTTCGTTCTTTTTTTCGCTAGTGTACCGGAGAAAAAAAAGAGCTTCCGCGCCGGGAGAGTCCACGAAGTTCATCAGACGAGATACGCCCTACGTGATTCATAAACTTCAGGCGTGCACTTGACTTTAGAGTCGAGTGTGCTGTATGTAGCTCTCGGGAGGAGAAAAAAATGCGACAGCGGTGCTTTTGAGGATGATTGCAAGAGCAACAGGCCCGTGTAGGGGAGCTTTCGCGTGTCTAGAACAGGGGGTCTCAAACACGTGGTCCGCTGCCCGCCCGGCGCATGAGTGTCTTCGCACCATATCTTTAAAATTTTCCTTAATAAGTACGTTCACGAGCGTTCAACCTTGCTAAATAAGTATTCGCATTATTTTCTCGCCTATTGTGATTAATAACGCTTTGTTCGGTTAAGCTGCACAATTGGAAACTGGTTTCAAGCGTTTCTTTCCTGAGACACCTCCTGCGGTCACACCACGTGTTGAAACATAAGCGTGGATCAAAAACTCCATATTTCAGAGTCGCCGTAGATTTTAGCCATTCTGGAGATTGGTAGTGACATGTTTCTCCAATCCTGAAGTTCAAAGCCCCGTCGGAAATGACTCACATATGCGATATGCGAAAGGCCTCCTTCCAAATGGCAGCGTTGCGCTATAGCTGGCTTTTTTTTTTTTTCGACAAATCCTGCAGCTCGGCTCGTACTTGACACATACTAAAAATGTTTTGCGGCAGTTGATTCGTGAGGCAATAGGTTCGTTTAACGAAGCCATTAGACGATTACTTGGAGAAGTGCTGCAGGGCCCCTTTAAAGGGACACTAAAGGCAAATAACAATTTATGTCAGGGTGAAAGCTCAACGTATGACAACTTCTAAAAAGGCAATATTATCAACAGCAGTGCCCTACTTGCCGAGAAATTAAGCTAAATGTATCACATGATGAGCGCCACGAGTGGGACATTTTCGAAGTGATCCCCATGACGTATGAGAGTCTGCCTACAATAAATCACTAGTAATCAAACTAGCAGCAATAAAAAAAGAACTTTCTGTGCATCAAAAGACGTAATAAAATGCTATTTCTTCGTTTCCGTTTGATTCATGGAAAAAGAACCTCTGTGGCGTTCGTGGTTCGAAGGTTCCGTTTTCGCCGACCGAACTGCGCTTCGCCCGGCGCCCTGCTTCTCTCGCGCGGTCGCGTCTCAGTGGTAGTTTCGGGATCGCGTACTACCGCGTATGTTTTGCGCGCTCGTGAAAGTCGCTCTGACAGAAAGTTCGAGAACATGCCCTCAGCAGCATACCGCGTTCATCGGGGCTCAAGTCGCTGAATTGGAGCCCAGCGTCGCGAGCCAATGTCTCGTTGTCAAGTTCTCCGTCCACATCCACTGCGGCGATTGCGGCAAGCTTCGATGGCTTCGATGGCCGTTGTTGCTGCTGTGGGTCCCGCTGCTTTCGCTCTGCTGCTACTATAGTGTCGGCGGCCACGCAGTAAAGGCGAGCAACGTTGGGCACGGCAGCAGTGACGTATGTCTGATTTCAGGCGGGTGATTTGAAGTGCGCCAACGCGATGCGGACCACTAAAACGTGATTTTATTTCAAGATAAGCACTTCCTTGGCATAAAAGCAGCACTACGAGGTTTCTGGACCGCTATTTCAACAATCAACGTCGACTTAATATTTGTGTCCCTTTAATACAACGAGAACCTATGTACGAACAGCACTTCGCATAGACATGGTAGGTGCACAGGAAGTCAGTGTCCCAATATACTTATGCTTGCTCTTTCATCCAATAAAGAAATGACTAATAACACCCGACTCGAATAAAAGGCTCGTGCTGCTGCCTTACTGCTATGACGTCAGCGCTCTTATTTTACTTCTCTGAGATCCTTCGATCAGGAGCGCTGTCGAAGCCTTCGGCAATGGCTGTATCCTATGTGGAGGTTCTTTAGAATGTCATAGAGGTGCTGTTTGCGTATTCGCTTCGTCAACCAAGCAGTTCATCAAAAGGTGTTTGTATTCGCCTTTTCGGTTGGTTTCAAGATTGCGATAGCAGCAGCACGTGTTGCACCCCAAGAACTTCCGGCCACCTCTATTATCACTTTCTAAGGCCGAAGCAGGAAGCGTGTTTTTTAAGTGGTGCCAGAGTAAGGGGAGATTCTCTTTCCGCTTTCAGGTAAAAGGAAGGCGCTTAAAGTGAAGGGCAAGCTCTTAGAATGTTATGTGTGCAGCTTAGGAGAACATATAATAAAAATATTTCGCCAGACACAGGGAGGATAGTGTTGAAAATGTGCGGGCTACTCGCTAAGGCTTTTGTTCCCCGCCAATGCAACAAGGCTACACCGACGTAAAAAATCGGAAGCCGTCCAGCATTTGTGTTTGCAAACAGCGAAGGGTTTCATTGTTTACTAACACAGGCCCTGGACCGCTTCCGGTTTCCTGCGCTGGCGTTGGCTAGCAGGATTGGCGGGAAACAAAAGCCTTGGCGAGTAGCCCGTAGAGTTTCAACACTTTTCTCCCTGTGTCTAGCAAAATATTTGAATGAAATATTCTTCTAAGCTACCCACAACACTAAAAGAGTTAGTCTTTAACTATAAGCGCCTTTCTTTTATGTGAAACTGTAAGTATTCCCTTACTCTGACAAATCTTAAAAAAAAAAAAACGCTTTACGCGTTAGAATACTAAATGAGGTGACCGGAAGTTTCTTGGGGTACACCACGTGCTCCTGCTATCGCAATCTTGAAATCGTCTATAAGACGGACAGGTGTTCGCTTGTTATGAGTAAGGCTCCCTGTTTACGGATAAATCCGATAAATACTCGCCGGTAGAATTTGTGAATATACGGATTTATCCGATCCTATCTCAAGAGAACATTTTCAACGTTTAAAGGGCATTTTCAAAGCTGAGAATCATCAGTAGAACGGAGCGCACCTCTATCAGCTGCAGCAACCTTGTAAAGTATGCTTGCGTTGTAATACGAACAAACGTAGATGTTTTGTATTCAAATAATTGTGCTAGTAGGTATCTGTGCGTTCAAACCTTCCAGACATCTAAAATACACTTAGTGTGTTCGCATGTTTTCGGGTTCAGATATTATTTAATCTAATATTTCAGAGTATTGAGAATAATAATATAATAGGCCCTTTATTTTTCGTCAAGAAGGTGAGGGAGGCTGGGAGAAAAAGCTGACAAGCAGCTTGACTAGCTCCTGCCCCCCAAAAGTACACATTGGCGAGTTTACAGCTGTGCAACAGCCATATTAAGAGGGTAAATAAACAGCAAGTGAAGAAAAAAATGAAAGGGTGGAGAAACAGGATTATCAGCAACAATGCAACGCATTTTCATTGGAAATAAAATTCACAATTACACATTGCAACAACTTATAATGCAAAATTAACCCATTTATGCCCAGTGTCCTACATCCAAAAAATTACACCATTTCCCGCTAAAGGGGACCATGAGGGGATGCGAAGCCGGAGCACTTGCACGATCGCGTTCCGTTGGCGTTCTTTGGGTATGCTACCGACCTCGCGTAGTGGAACGCGAAGAGGAACGCTACGTGCGTCTTGTCTTCCCCCTAGCCTGGCCGTTAATTCTCACAGGGCGAGCGGGGAACGCAGTCGGCCGGCGTGCGAGAGGGGGCAGCGTAGGGGAGGAGAGAGAGGGGGAGGGGACGCGCATGCGCTGGTGCTCATTGCGGCGTTGCGCAGGAGAGAATTTCGGCATGTCTAGCCCGCGTTTCAAAGGAAGAGTGGAAAGGGGGAGGGGAAGTGGAGAGGGGGAGGGGAGGGGTTGAGTGGAGAGGCTATGCGCATGCGCAGTAAGGGTGGTCACGCCGCACACCACCACCACCACCACCACCGGATTGAACTCCGCCATAAGATACTTCGCATCTAAAAACGGCAGGAAGTGGAAGATGGAAGCTGTGATGAAAAAATCCGTAAACAGGGGGTGGGTGCTCGAGCCGACGTTTCGAAAAGTGGACTTGTCTTCTTCAAGGCTAAAACTGATTTCAGTTCCAGCCTTGAAGAAGACAATTCCACTTGTCGAAACGTCGGCTCGAGCACCCACCCCCTGTTTACGGATTTTTTCAGTGTCCTACATGTAAGACGCTTCTTTGATGTGCTTTAAAATCGCTACTTCTTTAGCTGAAGACTGGAGCCATTTATAACAAATGAAGCAGCTGTCTGCCGAAACATGCGCTATAGCCTACACATTGCTTTCCCTTGATATTACCCCGTACGGACTACTTCATCATAGCGAACGTGTACTCTGTACGAGAGAGGCGCTGGAGCGGAGGATGGCCTAAGTTATGATGCTTTCTTTTTCTTCAAGTTATCGCAAAAATCCCGCCATTCCACCATTCGTGCTAAAAGTAGTTTGGTAGCAGTGCCCATACCCGTAATTGCGAATACACAACTTCAGCTCAGTGCCACGAGAAAAAAAAAAAAAAAAACTCGGTGCAAAAAGCGCTGCAAAACTGTGTCGCACTTACCTGACAGTAAATAAATATTTTGTACATTTTGCGTAGGGCACAAATCCCCTATTTGTGAATAAAAATATTCTTTTGCTCATTTTTTCCGAGTATGGGCATATATGGGATAACCACCGAATGTCGGAGAATAGGGGATTTACGAGAAATAAACTCCGATAAATGCAGAATTTCTCCCCCCAAAAAATAAACTCCGAAAAACACCCTCCGAATTTCAAGAAAAATAAACTCCGAAAACACGGAGCCCTAGTTATCAGTAGCGTGCTCTGTAACGATTTTGATTGGTGTAAACGCACGAAACGTCCGCTTGTAGCAGTTAGTGCTGTGGAGGCAACGCGAGAAGTTCGGTCAGCAAAATTTATAACTCCGCGCTCTTACAGATTCTAAAATTCTGGCTCACATGCACCCTGGGGGAAGGGTCAGCAGTCGGGTAACTTAGGTAAGATATTTCAAATATAGAACATAATTTGTCCTTTCGTTTACTAAAAAGATTTTTTATCAGAATTATCTTTTTAATAAAAAAGGGGGTCGAATAGATTTTTAGCGAATAAGAATTAATTTAATAATGCAAAAGAAAATATAATGGAGCCTACTTTGGTTGACTATGAAGTTTTGGATCCGTGGTTATTGCGTAAATCTAATTTACTGTGCCAAGAAATCTTGAACGGCCTCGCATATTTTCCCGGTGCTGTGCCCAAGGGTCAGTGCACCTATGGATAGCAAATTCGAAGGTGTTAACTCTAATCCAATGATGCGCAACAGTGTTTCTAGAGCCGCGTTTCGTCGTTGTAAGCGCGGGCAGAGCAACGGTGCACGCGCGCGAGCAGTCGCGACGCTTCAAACGAAAAAAAAAAAAAAAAACGAAGACAACGAAACGCTAAGAGATATAGAACCAAATATTCACAGCCGTATAAAAGCCGTTACTTTCGTTTTATATAAGTCAATTTCTAAATAGTGATTATGATCTTACGTGGCAGCAGAAAGTACGGACAGTTTTCTCATAGAGTCGGCATGGAAATGGCTATTCAGTTAAATATTATAGCCTTAAATAAACACTAAATCGAAAAAAAAATGAATCTGTAGTAGATTATTAAATTGTACTCTGAGAACTCCAATGTCGTTAATGTCACCATCATGCGATTGTTAATACAGGAGAAAACCAAGCTCAAGGTTTCATGTTCAAATTTCGCGCCAAAATGTCCTCGCATGACGTCACGGATTTCGAAGTGTGTTTTTCGTATTTCGGTGACATTGCCTCAACGAAATTTCCTGAAACTTAAGTCTATGGCTCCCGTTAAGTCTATGGCTCCCGCAGAGCACAACGTACTTCATTTTTATACCGATTAGGAACAACGTTTGAACTAGTAGACGCCGTCAAAATCTGTGACGTCACGGCATTTGGTGCGGGAATTTCAAGGTGGCGTCGCCACCCGCATTTTCTTTTTAATGCATTTTCCCGCTTACCAAGCGTCTTCTCCCCGTAAGAGTGGTGTTTTCGGGATTGTGGCATTGTAATGTACTCACACGCGAAAAATCGTTTTTCTAGTGTCCCTTCAAAGGCAACGCGGACATAGCCGTGGGACAAGCCGGTACCCTTTACGAGTGTGAAAATGACACCCCATCCGCGCTCCATGTTTTAAGTGCCCAGCACTTTAGGGTCCCGGCTTGTCATCCATCCAGTGTCTCACGTCGCATGGTCACGCAGTGGTCAATACAGGCCCTAAAACAAGGCTAACATTGCTCAAAACCAGTGCAAAATAAACTAACAAGCTCTAAAATAATACAAACTAATGAAATAACCCAGAATTAATCGCAACAATTTAACTAAAATCGCGAAAAGCGCTTCTGTAACATCCGACTGAGCCCCGCGCCGCGCAGGAGAGGGCGCCACCGCATGGGAAAGCGTGCGATTGTCAAGGGAATTGCTGGGTTGCCCGTGCAACGCACTTCCTCAGGTGTCACGGCAGTGGAGCTGCATTAAGCGAAGGATTTATAACTACACCAAGACCTGCACAAGAAGAACATTAGCGCTACATTAAAGGGGAACTGACACAATATTTCGCGGCCGAGATAGCCTGCGGGATCGATTCCGGTGAGCATGTGTATATCATCTGCAAGATACCAACATCGAATATAGCTTGG
This sequence comes from Rhipicephalus sanguineus, assembly GCF_013339695.2. NCBI lineage: Eukaryota > Metazoa > Arthropoda > Arachnida > Ixodida > Ixodidae > Rhipicephalus > Rhipicephalus sanguineus. The sequence goes on from NC_051182.1 coordinate 131,624,547, forward strand.
AAGGTATTTTAAATGAATTTTGAAGTTTGCGTGAGCGATCGACATCCTCGCGCTACTGACACCCTCAAAGGGGACCCTTGGGGACCCCCTAATTCCCTCACGTGACCACGCTGCAACAAGTTATGATGACGCCATAGCCGCCATGTTTTTTTGCCGCGTTCGCTCCCGCAGCCTGCTTCTCGGAGGCTGCTCGCGAACCACGCGGAAATGCGTCACAGTTCTGTGTGCTGACGTGATCGAGCGCTGGTGATAGTTGCACCCGGAGGCTTGTCGTTTTTGAAACCGGAGCTGACACTGGTCGGTAATGAGAAATGAGGAGCCTGTAATTAATTATCTGTCGCGCGCTGCAGCAAACGATGTGCCGTGTTATGACTAACAGGCCCCCAGCAACACATTGCAGCAAAAAAAAAAAAAAAAAACGCGAAGGCAAAATTTTTGAGTCAGTACCCCTTTAAGTGCTGGATTTAGAGTTTAATTTTTTTTTCTGTTGCGTTTACCGCACGTCAAGCTACCGGAATTCAGGACCATGAGAACGTAACAACTGGCGCCATAGGACATAACGATCTCCCCCCCCCCCCTGATCTCTCTCTCACACACACCGAAAGGCGTTTGTTTTTCTCTCAGCGCACGCAGAAGCAATTAAGATTCGGGGCTTCTTTAAATCATGTGGCGCCGCCATCTGCAAACTTCCAACCCGCGACGCGCAGCGCGGGGTGTCGTGTTTGTTTGCTGTAGTACTCATTCGTGATCGTAGCGAAAGAGCTATATAATAATACTCCCAGCGTTTCTCTTCTTGTGCGGAGCACTTCGACACTCCACGGCGTCGCGAAGGCATTTGACAGCGCTGTAATTTTAAGCCGACTCGCACTTGGCCTTGCGGTTTCCTTTAAAGTAAAAACTTTATATGCCTCATCAGAGGCTAAAATTGACCGTCGGCGTGTGAACACGAGTGATGCAAGAAATCATTATCCGGTGATGACGTCACCACATGACGTCACAGATAGCCAAATTTGTGACGTCGCACGATGACGTCATGTCAAACGGGACGGCTTACTACTCTCCAGCAGTATAGAGTGCATACAGTGCTCTATATGGTTCACATTTAGTTCTAAGTCAGGTACACATTCTTCCGTATTTCGTATTATTTTTGAGACGGCATACCGCTTTCACATAGTAGAGCACAGCCCATAGTGCTCTAAATTGTCTCCATTTCTTTTTATAAACACACGTGCGTTCCTGGCACGGAAAAAAGAAACAAGTTTTCTCCTTTACTGGCGTCATTTCCGTAACGGAATGACATCATTTCCGTGACGGAAATGATCAGCCTCGTTTTTTTACCAACATAATTTCCGTTACGGAAATAATGTTGGCCAATTCTTCGTGCATCCCGCCATAAAGCTCTTCCGTGTATTAATAAGCTCCGCCCACGGCCATCGTCTTCCCACGCAAAAATACTTCATCCAATTAATTTTCTAAATTTCGTGACGTCACGCAGCTCTGTGTGATTGGTATATTCGAATTTTGTCATACATATCAGGGCTGGGCAGTATCGCGATACAAGAGTATCGCGATAGTATTTCAGAGATACTTTTGAGTATCTGTATTTCTGTATTGAGATACTCTTGAAAAATGTATTTGTATCTCAGCAGTGAAATACATTTACGATGTATCGCCTGTATCGCGATACTATGCTGGACACGGGTATCTCGTTACATTGTTTTTTTTTTGTGTCGGAAATGAGTTGAGGCGTGTTTCCAATGGGGAAATAGCGTTTTTTTTTTTTTGCCAAGACAAGCAAAGGCGCGCCGCTGGTCGCCGACAGATAGGGCGGCGATGGTTTCCGCTTAAGCACAGAATGGTCCATGTGGGTGTGCCGTCTGCGCGCGACGCCGCAGACGGCAGAATCGCGGGGGCAGTGTTGTCGGCCTCTACCGACGAAAGTCGCTGTCTCTCAAGGTCACTGCAGCACGACTAATTTTTTTTGAGTGGCAAACTATTACTTCGCGACCCCCCGCGCGGATACCGCCTTGGAACAGGCTTTGCAATGCTTGTATTTTTATTGCAATTGATACTTGTAATTATGTCATTATTGCTAATTATTTACTTTGTCCACCCCCTCCCCTGCAATGTCGTAATGGCGCTGAGGGTACTGTAATAAATAAATAAATGAACTGAACGTTTCGATGCGCTGTAACTTTATTTACAACATTATGCTGCACTAATAAGTGTCTTTGCGTAGTATGAGCATCCTTGAAATAAAAAAAAAGTATTCCAGTATCTGTACCGCTGTAACTGTATTCCGGAATACTTTTTTCGTCTTATTGCAAAAGTATCTCCGAAATATCCCGTTACGTTAAAAGCAAATGTATCTCAGTATCTGTATTTTAGGCTTCCAGTTCATGTATTTCGATATCTGTATTCCGGAATACTTTTCTGGGTATCTCTGCCCAGCCCTGATACATATACATGCTTTTTTTTCGCTGGTTTTTGGTGTAAAACTTGATCGTCCTCAAATATTCTTTTCAAATTTCCTGACAGCAATCAGCAAAAGTAATATTTTAGTGCAGAAACGACCAATTTTCCAATGCGCCTATTATTTACATTAGCTGAGAGGGAGTACTTGGGCTTCGAACGAAAACCAGCTGCGTTTATGGGCGGAGCCCATGTTATTCTTAGCTTGTAGCCATAGGTCGGCCAAAAATGTTGAGCTCACTTAAACTCATTCATGGAATATAGTTTGCTCTTACGGCTCACCCGGACTCAGACTCACCAAAATTTGTCTCAACTCACTGAAGTTTTTCTCGTCCGGACTCACTCGGACTCAAACTCATATAATTATTACTAACTCGGACTCACTCAGACTCAGACTCACGGCTCGATCTGAGTCTGAGTGAGTCGACTAACGAGTCCGTTAGCGTAAATTATCTTTTTCGACCAGAATGTCAAGGCACTTAAACGCCAATATTTCACACAATCGGTGCTCCTCGATACGCATTTTGATCTCGTACCTTCAGATACGAGTTATCAGCGATTCCAATTCATAATGGGCGTTTTTATTGAAAGACGTGACTCGCACGAGATATTTTTATCAAAAACTTCTTTTGAAAAATATTGCGGGGGGGGGGGGGGGGGTAAAGGCACGCCTCTGATTGATAAATATTGAGCTGGCGTATGGTTGAAGTATCTGTGAGTAGAAGTGAGTATCATCGTGAGCCGCAATAAGGCTGATAGTAATGCTGAAGTTGAGTAGTAAGTTGTACGCGACTATGTAGCTACGCGCAACGTGGCATGCAGTTGTCATGCTCCCAAACGCATTCTGCTTTTGTTTTATTTTTTTTTATTGACTGCATATACTCTGTTTCAAAATGATTCGATGCAGTACACACTGATATTGCAATAATTAAGTTGTACAAATGAAAAACAAAAAAAAAACCGACATGCTGTAAAATTCCCATGCAGCTGGCCCATCGATGTTCCCTTCACACCCAATGTCACGCATGCGAAATGCAAAGAGGAGTTTCCCCAACATTCACTGAAGTTCAACTGCGCCATTTAAATTAGGTGTCTGCCATATCTATCTATCTATCTATCTATCTATCTATCTATCTATCTATCTATCTATCTATCTATCTATCTATCTATCTATCTATCTATCTATCTATCTATCTATCTATCTATCTATCTATCTATCTATCTATCTATCTATCTATCTATCTATCTATCTATCTATCTATCTATCTATTTGTCAACAAAACTGGACGTGTGCGCTGAAATTTGCCTTTGGAGATGTTAGCTGTGATTAAGAAGTATACCTTTGAAATCATTCACCAGTTTCCTAATTTATTAAGCCACTGCCACGAGCCTTCCCGAGCAAATACTGTGTTCGTCTATTCCTTTCTGATGTGCTGTTTCTTTGAACTAGTTACGACAATATTAAATTACTGTTATTAGGCCTCGAATGATTGTAGCAATCTCAATAAATATCGCGCAGTTTTGTAGATATATAGTCGCTGAAATGAAGAGAATAAGTAAATAACGGTGTATACCCATGCATGTGTATAGAACCAATACTTACAGCTCGGCATAGCGGTCGACTTCGCTCCGTCTGCTGGCCTCGGGAACAGACGGCAACTGCGGAAGCCTGGTGTGCGAAGCTTGCCTAACTGAGTCAGTTGCGCTGTATCATACGTCAAAGTTCTGTACGCCTTTGTTTCTATTACGTTTTTTTTTGTTCTTTTTGTCCCTTTCACCACGTGTACGAACGCGCACCGTTTTCACTGCCGAGGCAGCAGTACGTGGAAATATCCCCGTTGACGGTCCTAGGCTGAGAACCTCGGACTCTTCACAGCCTCACACAAGTAGTACGCACATGGGTTGATATATATTATATGCACATATACATGACTCTGTGCTTCGTGATCCACGTACCATAGTCTTGTAACAATGTATAGTGTGTCGGTCTAGATACACACGGGAGGAAGCAACCACGGTATCTCGGCTTTCTTGTCGGTGTCGTGGCTTCTGTTCACCAGTAAAAACAGCTGTTCGTGGTCGTCAGCCGAGTCTGCACACCGATACCACACGCACAGGCACTCACAAAATCCCGACGCCAGCTGGAACGGGAACTCCACAACGCGAGACACCGCTCGCTGTGTTTCGCGTATCACCTACCTCCTAGCGAAAAAATCGATAGCGCAGAGTGGCTAAAACGGACAGAGCATAGATAAGGGAGGAGGGCGGACAACCGATAAGGGTGCAACCCTCAAAATGCAACGCCCTTTTAATGTCAGCGATCGGGCGTCGTCTGCTAGCGGCTGCTGCTTCGTGCGCACTGACGAAGCCACCCGCTTACTGCGCCAGGTGGAACATCAGGTGATGGTGGGTGGCCGGCTTGCGACTTCTGGCCGGGATTTTTTGACAGACGACGCGCCTGCACTTGATGCTCATGCTACGTCAGGTGAAACAGCTCACGGTGATTGGCTGGCTTCGATTCTTGGTCGACTCTGACGAACAAAAGCAGACGACGTGTAGTTCACCAACTTCTGCTTACTGCGTCAGGTGAAACCAGTGGTGGGACATCGTTGGATTCGCTTCGACTTCAGGCCAGAATGTGACAGACGAAGAAATCAGACAGTATGGGTTAACGTACTTCTGTCTGTTGTGTCGCTGGCTTCGAATGTACCCGACATTCCGATAGACGAAGTGTTCCTTTCTTTAGACTGCGTATCCTTGTTGGGCGGTACGTCGATAATGTGCACACTCTGTGTTATCCGAGCTCTCCAGGGAGCGATCGAAGCAAGGGGTCATGAACGCAAGTTTATCACCGATGTATGTCTCTTCAGGCTCAGGCTTCAAGCTATCGTCTCTTCAGGCTTATGATAATTTGCTGGAACAGAGCACCTGTCTTAGAGGCTTCGCAACGACTTCTTCCTCAAAAGACAGCGCATCCACGTCACTAATACATAACCAGAACCTCAAATCACTAAAGGAGTTGTTTCGAAGGCAGTTCCTGTTGAAACGACGCTCTTGTTATAATTTCTAGATGTCGATGAGCCGTTCAGGCACGTAGTCTTACCAAATCGATACGAACCGATCTACGTACGACACTGACAGACAAGGTGGATTACTTAGCCCAGTACGATTTGGAGTGCGGAGGTGCTACGGAATCCACATCAAGAAGTGCTACATACGTCGCATAAGTAAGACAAACCGGATTCTTACATTCCCGGATGACAACCTCAATCTACGCGAACAAGTAACAAATTGATACGAACACACTTAACACTCAAAAGAAGAGAACGGAGGCCTGATGTGCATATATAGTTCGCGTATCGTTGAAAACTACAGCAACACTTTGAATAAAGATCTGATCTGGAGTGATGAAGCATACGCGAGTGTGTTTCCTCGAGCGCTATCTTTTGAGGCGCCGTCGCATTATTTGCTCACAGAAAGACGTCAGCGTGCAACGTTCGCATTATGGAACCTATGGCGTTGTGGGGGGAAAAGATGGGAACCGATAAGACCTGTTGTGTGTCAGCGGACGTTTTCTGGCCGACTTGCAGCCCACGTTGGAGTTGAGGAAGATATCCGCATGCAGTGATGGAAGAAAACACGTGCCCACTTCCACGTGAATAGTTTCGTCAGCGTTCAAACTCTACTGTATAGCATGCAAAACAGGCTCGCAGGTTGAAGGGAAAAAACTTACACAAACACGCTAAAAATACCTTGATTCAAAACTCGTTTCCCGAGTTTCATAACAGACGAGAAAAGCAGACGATAAAAAAATGGCGGATAGCAGGTGGTCGCGCGAAACAGACGATATTACTCCCAGCGGTGGCAAGGCCAGACGTATTTTACGAAGCTGGTTGAAATAAGTCTACATGCAATGACCGGATGTTTCTATGCCCATAAAGTAACTAGTTTCTATGCCCGTAAAGGTCGACTAGGTGAAATTACGACTACGTGACACTTGCATATAAGCTGAAGAAACTTTTTGAAAATGTTGGAGGCAATCGCAGTATAAATTATGCCAGACCACGCGACGATTTTACAGGAAATGCATCTGCCATACGTGCGGCAAACGGTGCACTTGGTGGCGTATACGACTAATTTAATGCATACGATTGTCATAAAGAGCTAGCATGACTGCCTAAAGTTCGCTGCGAGGATATATGCAAACAGCCCGGACTCTGTAGTTGCCTTGAAAAGAAAAAAAAACTGCGCTATGAAACATCAAATTCCGGAGTGATAAACAAAGATCGAACTTCCAGAAGTTTGCTTAAAGTTCTGGCTTTGTCCTCAAAGTTATCTCCTTCTCTCTCTCTTTTTGAACCTGACAATCAAGGCTTTAAACACCGGCAACGCCTTTGAGTGGGAAACACCTGCTTAATTAACGTTGTAAACTAATTTTCTGATTAATCTATAACCAGCGCATAGAAATAACATAGTCCAAGCTTATGAGCTGAAGCAAAATTGGGTCTTCTTTTTTAGCTGATGACACAAGTTATTACTACCGTCAATTTCTTGTAGTGTTTTGCCCTCCTGTTCCTAAATCAGTACTCACTTCTGTTTAGGGACTATTAGTGTCTTCAAGCACACGCTAGACGTAGAAAGCACACTGTACTTCGTCACGTGGTTTTAAGCATTAACCACGCTAAGTGTTGCGCTTGGGTTTAGTACGAAGTAATGTACAAAGGACTAAAGCCTAGATCTACCCTACACGATACTTCCGAAACGCACAACTCGAATGGCGTGAACCAAAAAGGGCATTTCCTACCAGACTGTAGGACAGCATTGACAGTGTTCCGTAGAACTGTTCCGCATCATCGAATGATATCACCCCAGCTTTACGGCGACTTTCCGCAAGATCGTTGCCAGAGAAGGTGATTGACTTCCCTAGGTCAAAAAGTCATGCCGTTGTTCTGGAGAGCAGTTACCGTTCTGTGTGCGTATCCCCGAAAAATTCTTTCGTGGCAGCAGTGGACAGCTATAGACTTTGCACTGGATGCTACGCTGGCGAAGACGCCTTGAACAAAAATAAAACATAAGAATCCCGGATGTCACAGACTTCCAGTAGAGCTTGCACAGACTTCGAGTTACAGAGTTAGAGTACAGTAAGCGGACGATGTATATCAGACGAACTCGACAGAAGCAGACTAGGCGATTTTTTAGAAGAAAACTACTTGCATACTTTGGCGCTCAAGACGTGCATCTCGGATGGCAGGCGAACCGGTCAAGACCAGACGATGACAGCAGATAAACCGGTCAGGAGCAAATGAACTGGTTAGGAGCAGACGAAACGATATCTTTCAAAAAACTGCTTGCATATGTCGATGCTTCAAGACGTGTTTATCAGATGGCAGTTCCAGTCAAGACCAGTCGACGACAGTGGATGAACCGGTCAGGAGCAGACGAAACTATGTATTTCATAAAACTGCTTGCATATGTCGATGCTTCAAGACGTGCTTCTCGGATGGTAGACGAACCGGTCAAGACCAGACGACGACAGCGGATGAACCGGTCAGGAGCAGACGGGTTAACAGCAGACAAACTGGGAACAAAGGCAAACGACACGACTTCTTTCGAGAAACGTGCACTTGCGTATGTCAGCGCTGATGAGACTTGCTTTTCGGATGGCAGACTACCTACGAGAGTAGACTAACCGGACAGGAGAAGAGGATCCGCAAAACACCGAACGGTTCAATTTCGTCGTCATCCAAATATCCGCCACACTCCGGCGTCAGACGAGATATACAGATCCTTCGTTTCCGCAACAAAAAACAAACGGTCCCGCACGAGCGTACGCGTCCATTACCGTGTCACATCATCCCGAGCTGCGGATAGGCAGAGCCTGGTCGTGAAGCAACATCCGTGCAGGATATAGAAATAGGTAACGCACGCGTCATCCGTAAATATATATGGCTCAGTGCACTGCACAGGGGCTTCCGCGAGTACACGACGCGGTGTAACACTCGAGTGGGGTGTTCAGGCTCCTGCTAAGGCTCGCGCCCGATGCGACACTGCCGAACGACACAACGTACACCGCCGTGCTGCCGCTGCCGCCAACAGCCGTTTCGGTGAAAGCTATAGCTTAAAGTGTCGCGTAGCGGCGGTCGCAGGCGATTTTGGACCTCCCCCCCCCCCTTCCCTCGACTCGCGTGTCTGAGCCCTACGCGCAAACTAATACACAAATGGCGTCGCGCACACGTGCTTCGTGTCAGAGGTCGAAAAGAAAACCAAGTGGGAGAGAGAGAGAGAGAGAGAGAGAGACAGACAGACAGAGGCTCTTGTTACGGTGTGACGAACGCCGGAAAAACAAACGGGCGCGAGGTCGCCGCTTCACCTCTTTTCCTCCACGCTTCACCTAGACCTCTGATTTCATAGTTGTTTTTTTTTGTGTGTGTGTCTTGTTTTTTGGGGACCTAAGCTTTAGCGTGTGTGATATGTCGTCTGTCGGCTTTGTTTGTCTGCCAGTTGGCTTGTTTATTGGTCTGCTTTGTTCGCTTGTCTTACGTATGAATGTCTGCGTGTTTTTTTTTTGTTTTTTTTTTTTCAAGAACATTGGCACGTCGGACGTTCCGTCCTCTTCTGTCATGCCGATCGAGGCATGGTAGACGGCGGGAATGTGCGCGCTGTTTGCAAACGATGTACGTACACTATTTGGGCCAAACGTTCGCCTCTGTTTGACAAGCACAGCATTAACACACGCGCGCTAAATGTCATTCATTCTTTTTTCTTTTTTTTTCGCTTACGATTTTGCGCACTTTACACTAACACAATACAGGCTCATCTTTGAAAAACGAGCACTAAGCAGTTTAATATGTTAGAGCGAAATGTAAACTCTCGCTAGCTCGCTCACTCACCAGCACAGTCAGACATGAATTCGCTCATTCAGTCCCTCACACACTGATTCACTCAGTCAGTGACTCCCTACGTTCACTCACTCACACACTCACTGCATCACTAACTACGGTCACTCACTCACACGCCGTTGTGGCTCACTGGTTGAGGTGCTCGGCTGCTGTCGCTGGTTCTATCCTAGTTGCAGAGGTCGCCTTTCGATGGAGACGAAATGCTAGAGGATCGTGTGCTGTGCGATGGCAGTGTACGTTAAAGAACCCCAGGTGGTTGAAATTATCCGGAACCCTTCACTACAGCGTCTCTCATAGCCTGAGTTGCTTTGGGTCGTTAAACCCCATCAACCAACCAACTTACTCACAATCGGAAAATGTCAAGAGTGAAACGTTGACACCCACTCGCTCGTTCACTCGCGCAATCCACCAGTAACTCATTCAGTCCCTCGCACACACTGTCACTCCCTATGCTCAATCACTCAACCAGTCACTCCCTACGTTTACTCCCTCATACTCTCAGTAGCTCATCCAGTACACACTCAGCCATTCGCTCCCTATGCTCAATCACTTACTCGTCCCAACGCACCACTCACCTCCCCCCCCCCCTAAAAAAAAAAAAAAAATCTGGCTATGCTACTGCTCCGCAGTACATTTTTGGGGGTGTCACGCATATTTCCAACAGCCCAGAGGAGAATATGGCGATATCCAGGGAGCATTCGTTCAAAAGGTGCATCGAACTCGTCTTTGTCACATCGTCTAGTCGTCTTTCGTTTAGTGATAGAAACGAACTAACCCAATTCGGCACTCTTAGCAAGGATCACATTTCTATTTTAGTCACGTGATCCCGCCCATCCAAAGAGAGTTCCTCAATAATACGAGTAGCTTAGCTCCTAATAGGCTCCATGTGTCAAAAACCCGCACGCACCACTGGCCAAAATCATGGCCATCTGTTGATTATGGCGCAACTTATTGACTGAAAAAAAAAAGCTATTAAAGGGCGTTTTTTGCATGTTTTAATTGCGTCGCACATGACCGCAAGCGATGCTACACAGATAACAGTGTGTTTCCATTTTGCGGCTTACATATTGCAGATGATACTACGGCCAGAGAACTCTTCTACCTTTCTTGAAAGCACCTGTCCTAATTTTCGAAGCAGTAAATCGCACAATGCCAGCGAATACTTCAGCGATGCGGTGTGTTTTCTGTCTTAGCTCCCAGGTGCCGCGTCGGTTTGAGACTTGTTAATAGGCATATCTGGGTTTGAGAACGGAGTTTCACAACTATAGTCTGTTGGTGGTGGTCTCTTTACTACATCCAAAAAGAGGGGACCAGCACAAAGGTTGGTTGCAACCTGAGAACAAATATAAGCTCCGCCCACGACCGTTGCTGTCCCACCCAGAAAAAATTTGCATAGATTCCCCATCCAATGGCATTTGCTTATTTCCGTGAGGTCAAGCACCCGCGAAGAATTTCAGATAGATTATTTGACCATACAGAAACATGTTCGTGTCGCTGGCTTTCGGTCGAAAAGCTCAAACTTCCTCGCAAAGTTCAGGAAAGATTCCCACATCACTTCGGGGAAGCGTAATATTTTAAGTAGAGACTACGAACTTTTAATTATTAATATGAGTAGAATTTACATTAGCTGTCAAAAAGTACATGTGGTTGCAGCGGAAACCACCTAACCGGACTCTCTTGCACACATGACCAGGTTTTGGGGACGTATGCACGTACCGCCATCTCTCGTCGGTGACTGCAGTGACCTGCCGTAACTGAATGGAAAATAGGCGAAAAAAATTCTATCTGACGAAAAAAGTTAGTTGTCAAAAACGACTCCCGGTTCTATACAGTGGAGACTTATTTGAACATTCTGTTAAAATTACAGTGTCGCACCACAAACCACGTGGCTTCCCGAATTGTTTAAAATTTTACAGTGGGGGGCCCCATGTGTTTCCAATAGGCGGTGTTCAATTGTCCTGGGAAGCCACGCGCTTTGTAGTGCAATACTGCAATTTTACCGAAGCGTTCCAGTCGGCCTCTACTGTATAGAATCCCGAGTCGTTTTGCAGCGAAAGCTGTTATGAGTTCATTTCAGCGGCCGTTTTTGGTGCCGTAGTTGTCCGCCGCCGCCGCCGCCGGTGTCCGCAACCCCTATCGCTCGAAATAAGAAAGAAAATTCCAAGATGGAACGAGGTTCGAAACTGGGCCCTCTGCGTGGGAGTCCAGTATTCAACCTCTGAGCCATGCCGGTGCTTGAAACTGTTTTGCAAAAAGGTCCTATGCACGCTTCATGTCGGGAAGGAATGTAGCGTGGTAGATGAGTAAAATAAGCACCAAGCGTCGCACAACGCGATTTCTGTAACCAGGCGTCACACAATGCGAATTGCGCAGCGAGTAGGTTGTTGAATGCTTCCAACCCAAAGGGATCCGCCATAATTCTTCATCGTCATCAGGCACAGCATTAACAAAGTGCGCATAATGCCTTACATGCGTTTAGCAGGTACCACGGCCATGGGCGTCAGCAGGATTTTTTCTTGGGGGTGCAAAACCGTGATGCATAGCGGCTGGGGGAGGGGGGGGGGGGAGGAGCGCTGGTGTGGCTTGAGTGGGAGACAGTGCTAATGTGGCTTGAGGGGGGCAAGTGCCCCTTTTGCACCCCCCTGCCGACGCCCATGACCATGGCTCTCCGTAGAATGACGAAAAATGGCATAGTGCCTGCTTCCCTACTTCTCAAAAATTAGTGATTTATAGCGTAGTGGGTTCCTCGCAAGTGTACTTGTATTGGTTGCCAAGGAAGCCCATAAGCGCATGATCCATTTCCTCGGAGTCTCAATAAAGTTATTTGCCCCCCCCCCTTCTCTCTCCCACCTCAACGTATGTTATACAGCATGGCGGGAGAGGGAAATAGCGACCGGGCGTCACCCAATGCAAATTACATAATTGGTGGGCCGTTTAAAGATCTCGTCCCGAAAAATATGCGACTTCTCTGGAGGGACCGCCCGTCCTCTCAGACGGGGGCTCCCCCAGCAGAGCCCATTTTTTCACCTTTTCCCTTGCCTTACGTGCAACGCCTTACCCGAGCAACAGCGAAGCGCGATGCCTTCATAGAGAACATGGAGACTATAGCATCGAAGCGCCGCGCAACTACGAGCTGGTGCGCAAAGTGTTCCTATACGTTATGTTACCGTCCTTCCCTCCAGCGCATGCATTGAGAGAGTGTTCAGTGTAGCAGTTGACATCTTAACGAGGAAACGTGTAAGAATCAGCGACGACAAGTTTGAAAAACAACTCTTGTTGAAAGTTAACAACGTGTAACGCGCTATATCACGGAAACCAAAGTAAGCCTCTCCCAGCCTTCACGCAAGCCTCCAGCCTTCTCTCTACCATGAAAGCCACAGCAGTTCGATGTAGTATGAGTAAGCTTGTGTCATTTTGTTACGGCAATAAAATTTTCAAGGATAGTAACGCAAAAGTAATCGATTACATTTCTGTAATTGCTTAGTTACTTTTCTGGGGTTGTAATTGACCATCTGTAATCAATTACGTTTTAAAGGAAGTAATTGTAGTTGTAATCGCTTACTTATTTTCTGTGACATGTATATAAGTCTGTTTCGACACAGGCAAGCAGACCGAGAAGAGCCTGATCGAAGTATTCAGGGAATGTCAATGTCAGCGACAAAACAATGTCAGTGACAGGAACACGGCTACATCGCCGCCCAACGCAAAGATCATTTCAGTTCGCGAGCATTTCATATCTACATCGCGCTCACGGTCGTCCGTGACTCTCCGTTAGGCAAAAGTGAAATTGAGGATTTAAAAAAATAAGAATTCCTCCCCTGCCGGGAAAATGGGGGCAAGCGAAGCTTTGCGTGTGTGTCTCCGATCTAATACTTTTTCTTTCTTTCTGTCGCATTGTGCAATGCTCCCTCCTAACTTTTAACAGCGGAGCTGTTTAAGGCCGAGCTTAAACCAGAGTCATTGTCGGCGTTGTTGTTTGCAAATCCTAGAGGGTATAACGTGCCACAGAAATGGGGCAAGCCCTACTACTCACCTTAGGTCCACTAAAAATGAAGAAGCTGTCTATAACTAAAATGTTCGGCGGTGTCTAATGTAGTGCGCTCTCAGATAGATAGATAGATAGATAGATAGATAGATAGATAGATAGATAGATAGATAGATAGATAGATAGATAGATAGATAGATAGATAGATAGATAGACAGACAGACAGACAGACAGACAGATAGACAGATAGATAGATAGATAGATAGATAGATAGATAGATAGATAGATAGATAGATAGATAGATAGATAGATAGATAGATAGATAGATAGATAGATAGATAGATAGATAGACAGACAGATAGATAGATAGATAGATAGATAGATAGATAGATAGATAGATAGATAGATAGATAGATAGATAGATAGATAGATAGATAGATAGATAGATAGATAGACAGACAGACAGACAGACAGACAGACAGACAGACAGACAGACAGACAGACAGACAGACTAGATAGATAGATAGATAGATAGATAGATAGATAGATAGATAGATAGATAGATAGATAGATAGATAGACAGACAGACAGACAGACAGACAGATAGATAGATAGATAGATAGATAGATAGATAGATAGATAGATAGATAGATAGATAGATAGATAGATAGATAGACAGACAGACAGACAGACAGACAGACAGACAGACAGACAGACAGACAGACAGACATACAGACAGACAGACAGACAGACAGATAGATAGATAGATAGATAGATAGATAGATAGATAGATAGATAGATAGATAGATAGATAGATAGATAGATAGATAGATAGATAAACGTTACATGTGTTGCAAGAAGTGTTCCATGATTTTGAACAGGAAGACTGGGCTTTCGTGTGGGCAGATGGCGCAAGAAACTACTGCAGAGCAAGGTCGAGCAATGGAATAGCGATATGACGCCACCAGCCCCGCTCTTTAAAGGGACATTAAAGTGAAACAATGAACCGGTTTAGACTGACATATTGTACTGTGAGAATTCTAATGTCCTTAATATCACCAGAGCAGAAAATCAATGTCAAAGTTCTATCTTTAAATCTTGCGCCGAAATCTGGGCACGTGACGTCACTGATTTGGAGGTAAGTTTTTCGCATTTCGGTGACATTGGCTCAACGAAAGTTTCTGAAACTTGATACCTCAAGTCTACGGCCCGCTCAGGAGATAATGTACTGCATTTAGAATTTCGATTTGTCTTCGCCACCGGCATTTTCTTTTCGCTCGTTTTTCCACTTACCAAGCGTCTTCTCGCGGCAAACGCGGTGATTTTGGGATTGTGAGAGTAATTTACTAATGTGAGAAAAATCCTTTTTTCTCTGTAGTGTCCCGTAGTCATTGCGACGTTAAAGGGACTGTCTACCGTCCTTCATCGCTTTTCTGTTTTGTACCGCAATAGAAAGCGTACCGTCTGAAGTGTCCAACCTTGCAGCGGTTTCTCCGGAAAGTGAATAGAAATTTTAAAACAGAATTTTTCGATCTGCGTTCGATCTTCTTCCATTGGCGTGCAACATGCCCACAATACTGGTTGGTGGACGCGATGAAGATTGTAGTGCCGGTAAAAATTAAAACCGAAAGCACATGTGATTTCTGTAGGATTACTTTATTTTTGCTGAACCCTATTGTAATGAATGTAACAGTTGTTTTCAACGCGCGAGCGGTTAAATGAAGCCTTATTATACGACTACAGAACACCTGTTTTGCTGTAATCGCAGTCTATGCGTTTATTTTAGCACTGCTGCCGCAATCCAAGCCAAGTCGATTCATCAAAAAGATACAATAAATGCCGCGTCTGCACAGCGCAGCACATGTGAGACATCCTAACGACAATACAGCTGCACAGTACGACCAACGCGGAGGGCCGCATGGCATAGCGCATTAGTTGAAGCAGACCAAATCGAAGACGGCGCCACCGGGCGCCTTTTTTTGGATGCGTGAGAGAACAAAAGCAAAAAATTACTCTCTGGCGCAACCGAAAGGTGCCTCAAGTGCGTAAAACACAATTTCAAGCTACACATGTTTGTTTTTGAGCAAAACGAGTCTACCTGCGAGGATTTCTTGTCCCAGCAGTAGATTGAACCACATCGCCGTTGGGTGACGCTAGCGGTCGTTCTTTCACGATTTTCAACATCAAATTAAAAATATAATTCCTTTTTTATGGGGCAAAAGCATGCTCGTTGCCGCCGATGTGACGAACGGTCTTCTCATTTTCGCCACAATCAGAATTTTTTTTTTTTTCCGAGCGGCAGGCAGTCCCTTTAAGTCAGTGAGGCTGCTTGAATATTTTTTTCCTCTTCCATGCCGTCACGTCACTCTACCGCATGTGACGTCAGCCGCAAGTTCCGCTATTGCGCTCTTTAGAACACATTTCACGAAACTTCTACATAAGAAAGCCTCGCGTGTTTAAAAAACTGAACGGCCAAGCAAAAAAAAAGAAAGAAAAAATATGAAGCTATAGCTTCGCGCTATAGTGGTGCCAAGTTTGAAGGAAGAGCGGAGCTGGGGTCTGCCTTCCTCTTTTTTCTCTTTCTGTTTTTTATGTCTTTTTTTCTGTTTCTTTATTTCTCTCGCTATCTATTTCTTTCACGCTCTTTCTATCTTTTTTTCTCTTCCCTTTCTTTCTGTCTTTTTCTCGCTTCCCCCCTTTTTTTATCTCTTTCTCTATCTCTCGCTTATCCGAGTTATGGCATACCACGCCGGACAAATGGTCGCACGTGTTCTGGGAGCGAAGCAGAAGATGAAGAAGAGGACGAAGGGGGCGCGTGCCGGCCGAGTTACTGCGTTCATGATGGTGATAGTTTTTGTACACGACCGACGGCGTTTCTCCGAGCTTAAAGGGACACTAAAGAGCAAAACGATTTTTCTCGTATTAGTAAATTACTCTTTCACGATACCAAAAACACCACGCTTGCTGACAGAAGACGCTTAGTAAGCGAGAAATCGCGCAAAAAGAAAATGTGGGTGGCGACGCCACCTTGAAGTTTCCGCGCCGTTCGCCGTGACGTCACATATTTTGACGGCGCCTACTAGGGACTACGTAGTTCCTAGTCGGTAAAAATGAAGTACACTGACCTCTTACGGGGCCATAGCGTTAACATACCAAGTTTGAGGAAATTTTGTTGAGCCAATGGCGCCAAAATACGCTAAATGCGCTTTAAAACCCATGACGTCAAGCGTGAAGATTTTGGCGCGAAATTTTAAAATGAAACTTTAAACTTCATTTTCTCCTTTATTAATGCACCTATGATGGTGAAATTAACGGTATTATAGTTCTCAAAGTACAATTTATCAATCTAAACCGATTAATTGTTTCTCTTTAGTGTCCCTTTAAACAGCGCCGCTTTAAAAGCGCTTTATATTCAAGCTTGTCATTTTAGGAACGGCGCGGACGGTCTCACCTGTTCGTTCCACAAGGTAATATGTTGCGCTCCGTGTGTCTTGTGTTCCTTACTGTGGTGTCGTCTTGCGCTGTAAAAATACGGCAGTGTTTCGGGCCATTAACTTAATTAACAATTTCTAGTGCTTTCGTGCCGAAACCACGATTTGATTTTGAGGCACGCCGTGGCGGAGGGCTCCGCAAATTTCGACCGTCTGGGGTTCTTGAACATACAGCTAAATCTGAGTTCGTGGGACTCTAGCCTTTCGCCTCCGTCGAAATGCGACCGCCGCGGCCGGGATCGAACCTGCGACGTACGGGTCAGCAGCCGAGCACCGTAACCATCTGTATTACAGCGAGGGTTGTGTTTCGAGCCACGCAACGCGCCATATGCACTTTCGCGAATACCCGCGGTCCCGGAGCTGATCGATGCTCTGTGCGGAGCTAAAAAAAAAATAAAACGAGCACGTGCCGGATGCGCACGCCATGTGGCGAAATGAAAAAAAGAAAACGAGACAGAACAGTCGGTTCTGACGCACATGTTGCAGGGTGTGCTGTACTGTCTCCCGTAATGTATATCTGCGTGCATTCTTTTACGTTTAGAGCATCAGATAACGAATGACAAGTCATTTCCAGAGAAATCCACCGACGTTGAACACCTAAACCGGATCACGCTACGGAGTGCATGGACATTCGAGGAAAAGCCAGACGGGCGCAGAAAAGAAAAAAAAAAAGCCTACACAGCAATTATAATGAAAGCACGCCGTAAGTGATACAATGAGCAATCGCGGTGTAGCGAATGTTCTACGCGCGTGCGCTAAATACGATATATATATATATATATATATATATATATATATATATATATATATATATATATATATATATATATATATATATATATATATATATATGAAGCAAACACACGCGTTAGGATTAACTGTAGCTGTAACCAGTAACGTAGCCAGAATTTTTTTTACATAAGCAAAATTGAAAAATATCGGGGGAAGGGGGTTCCTGTAGTACATAAGAAACCCCATTAGTTCGAAAGTACAAAATTGGCCTGAACATTCGTTTCTTATTCAAGTGGTCATGTTTATGAGGCAAAATTGTTCACAACAAAAATGGCATGAACGTTCGTTTCTTATGCAAGTGGTCTTGTTTATGAGGCAAAATTGTTCACAACAAAAATGGCATGAACGTTCGTTTTCTTATGCAATGGTCTTGTTTATGAGGCAAAATTGTTCACAACAAAAATGGCATGAACGTTCGTTTCGTATGCAAGTGGTCTTGTTTATGAGGCAAAATTGTTCACAACAAAATGGCATGAACGTTCGTTCTTATGCAAGTGGTCTTGTTTATGAGGCAAAAATTGTTCACAACAAAATGGCATGAACGTTCGTTCTTATGCAAGTGGTCTTGTTATGAGGCAAAATTGTGCACAACAAAATGGCATGAACGTTCGTTTCTTATGCAAGTGGTCTTGTTTATGAGGCAAAATTGTTCACAACAAAAATGCATGAACGTTCGTTTCTTATGCAAGTGGTCTTGTTTATGAGGCAAAATTGTTCCAACAAAAATGGCATGAACGTTCGTTTCTTATGCAAGTGGTCTTGTTTATGGCAAAATTGTTCACAAAAATGGCATGAACGTTCTTTATTATGCAAGTCTTGTTTATGAGGCAAAATTGTTCACAACAAAATGGCATGAACTTCTTTCTTATCAAGGGGTCTTGTTATTAGGCAAAATTGTTCACAACAAAATGGCATGAACGTTCGTTTATTATGCAAGTGGGTCTTGTTTATGAGGCAAAATTGTTCACAACAAAAATGGCATGAACGTTCGTTTCTTATGCAAGTGGTCTTGTTTATGAGGCAAAATTGTCACAACAAAAATGGCATGAACGTTCGTTTCTTATGCAAGTGGTCTTGTTTATGAGGCAAAATTGTTCACAACAAAAATGGCATGAACGTTCGTTTCTTATGCAAGTGGTCTTGTTTATTAGGCAAAATTGTTCACAACAAAAATGGCATGAACGTTCGTTTCTTATGCAAGTGGTCTTGTTTATGAGGCAAAATTGTTCACAACAAAAATGGCATGAACGTTCGTTTCTTATGCAAGTGGTCTTGTTTATTAGGCAAAATTGTTCACAACAAAAATGGCATGAACGTTCGTTTCTTATGCAAGTGGTCTTGTTTATGAGGCAAAATTGTTCACAACAAAAATGGCATGAACGTTCGTTTCTTATGCAAGTGGTCTTGTTTATGAGGCAAAATTGTTCACAACAAAAATGGCATGAACGTTCGTTTCTTATGCAAGTGGTCTTGTTTATGAGGCAAAATTGTTCACAACAAAAATGGCATGAACGTTCGTTTCTTATGCAAGTGGTCTTGTTTATGAGGCAAAATTGTTCACAACAAAAATGGCATGAACGTTCGTTTCTTATGCAAGTGGTCTTGTTTATGAGGCAAATTGTTCACAACAAAAATGGCATGAACGTTCGTTTCTTATGCAAGTGGTCTTGTTTATGAGGCAAAATTGTTCACAACAAAAATGGCATGAACGTTCGTTTCTTATGCAAGTGGTCTTGTTTATGAGGCAAAATTGTTCACAACAAAAATGGCATGAACGTTCGTTTCTTATGCAAGTGGTCTTGTTTATGAGGCAAAATTGTTCACAACAAAAATGGCATGAACGTTCGTTTCTTATGCAAGTGGTCTTGTTTATGAGGCAAAATTGTTCACAACAAAAATGGCATGAACGTTCGTTTCTTATGCAAGTGGTCTTGTTTATGAGGCAAAATTGTTCACAACAAAAATGGCATGAACGTTCGTTCTTATGCAAGTGGTCTTGTTTATGAGGCAAAATTGTTCACAACAAAAATGGCATGAACGTTCGTTTCTTATGCAAGTGGTCTTGTTTATGAGGCAAAATTGTTCACAACAAAAATGGCATGAACGTTCGTTTCTTATGCAAGTGGTCTTGTTTATGAGGCAAAATTGTTCACAACAAAAATGGCATGAACGTTCGTTTCTTATGCAAGTGGTCTTGTTTATGAGGCAAAATTGTTCACAACAAAAATGGCATGAACGTTCGTTTCTTATGCAAGTGGTCTTGTTTATGAGGCAAAATTGTTCACAACAAAAATGGCATGAACGTTCGTTTCTTATGCAAGTGGTCTTGTTTATGAGGCAAAATTGTTCACAACAAAAATGGCATGAACGTTCGTTTCTTATGCAAGTGGTCTTGTTTATGAGGCAAATTGTTCACAACAAAAAATGGCATGAACGTCTCGTTTCTTATGGCAAGTGGTCTTGTTTATAGAGGCAAAAATTGTTAATTAAAAAATGGCATGAACGTTCGTTTCTTATGCAAGTGGTCTGTGTTTATGCGGCAAAATTGTTCACAACAAAAATGGCATGAACGTTCGTTTCTTATGCAAGTGGTCTTGTTTATGAGGCAGTATTGTTCACAACAAAAATGGCATGAACGTTCGTTTCGTATGCAAGTGGTCCTTGTTTATGACGCAAAATTGTCCTCATCATTCATCAAATTCTTCTTATCAGCGAAGTCACACACCTTTATGTTTACTTTTAGGTCATGTCCACATTTTCGACGCAAAAACACTGGTCTAGTCGAGTAAACCGGTTGACCGAAAACGTCCGTTCTACGCGTTTTTTCGGCGCACGCGATTAACCACAACCTAGCCGTATGCAGCTGCGGTCTCAAACTTCAGTCCTTTGCAAGTCGTGGACTGCCAAAACATAGCGATAGATATACTATACATCAGGGATCTCATACTCACCACTGCTAGCGGGCCGCACTCACAACATTTAGTCCCGCAGGGACCGGATCACTCTAGAAGGCGAAAATCACTGAAGGGGAAGTGACCAAAATGTCACCTAACGCTGCCATTTGACAGAGCGCATTTCCCATATCTCATATCAGGGGCGTGGGCAGAAATATTTTTCGGGGGGGGTCACCTCCTTGATCGAAGTAGGGACCGGGCAGGCAGATGTGGTCGAGTGTCATTTTGTGCTTTGTATGTCATGGCAAAAAAACCAAAAAACATCGGGGGGGGGGGGGGGGGCGTGGGCCTGAAGTGCCACCCCATGGCTACGCCAATGTCTCATATATGGATCATTTACGAAGGGAATTCGGCGTCAGGATCCGAGAAACATATCGATCCTGATGTATATAGTATGGATGAAATCTCGACGCAGATTCTGAAATATATACAGCTTTTGTTCCACGGCTATGTTTCAACACATGGTGCCGCCATAGGGTGCCTTACGAAAAAAAAAAATGCTTGAAACCAGTCCCTTCCTTGTAGCTAACCGGAACAAATCGGTATTAATCGCAACAGGCAAGTAAATAATGCTAGCACCATTTGGTATTGTCACGAACATTTTATTCCTTGTAAAGCAGCGGGTCGTAAGGGAAACGTCCGCGGGCCGCGTCTTTCAGACCCCTGCAGCTATATACATTATTAAAGGAGTACTGAAACGATTTTGAGTCATCGCAACGGTAACATTTTTCTTTACGCAGTGTTAACGCTCTCTAACACTAACACAGGGAGCCAGCGAAATCAGTTTTCTTTATTGCGGTATCTTCCAGACAAAATCTGTTGTTTCTTCATTCTTGCGTCCTCTTGAAGTGGTACTTCAGCTGGCTTACGTGCTGTTCGCAACACTTCCTCATGCTGGAGAATGTACTCGTACAAGTTGTCGCACTTCACACGGATGTTCAGCTATAAAGTGGCTAAAGCTCTTCGCAGCCGCCTCTTAGGTGAATGGGGGGGGGGGGGGGCGCCCCCCCATTCACCTTAGAGGGGGGGGGGCGCAAAGTCAGCCCCACACACTGACATAATAGGGAGGAGGGGGCGCAGTGTCAGCGCCATACATTGACATAAGTGGGAGGGGTGGGCGCTGCGACGAACCTCCCCCCCCCCTGAAAGGGAATCCTGCGCACGCCTATGGGCGTGGGAGTCGGGACAGTCCCGCAAAATCCGGGACGGTTGGTAACCCTAAGCCCAGGTGGCGAGCGTGGAACACTTTTTTTGCCAGAGGACGTCACGGGGCACGTCATCTTCGCACGAGGTTGCGGCTGACCAATAAACCCTCGCATGCTACCTATATACATATACATTGTGTGCCGGGACGAAGCCCTCTCTGAAAGTACGGAAGTAGGGGATTGTCCGAGGGGCTCGTTTTTCTGTATTATACAGAACTAATGAAAACGAAGTCACATTGCCCTTGCCCATAGGGGGCGCCGCGCCCCCCTCCCCTAGTCATCTAAAGGGGTATTCAGACGGAGGAGAAATGCTCGGGGGGTAAGGGCGGAGCCTAGTGACGTCAACTCGCGAGGAGAAGTCGCCACAAATGCCCCCCACTCACACGGACGGGGCGAACGGAGGGGGAGACCAGTGTTACCAGACTACTCCTGTGGCTTGTACCGCCCGTTTCACCAGCTGCTGACGACGATGACCCCAGCTACGGATGACCCCAACTGCAGACTGGACACCCACTGCCGCTCTCTGCAGGAGCAAGTGCAACAATGTGGCCAAACAAGAGCCAGAAATTCCGCCACATCCCCCACCGCCGGGGGATTGTTTGTCCTTTCGGGGAAAACGTCCCCGTCTCCTCCGAGGAGGCGCGGGGGGGTCACGCCCACTCGCTAATCCGTGACGTCGTGGTCACGTGATCCGCAACCCCCCCGTCTCCCCCGAGCATTCCTCCCCCGTCTGAATACCCCTTAAAGGGGGGCGCCAGTTCTGCCCCATGTCTTTAGTTAGTCCAACTTTTCAGTGATTTTTTTTAATGTGCAGCTAGAGTTACGGCCAGGCATGTGTTTTTGACGCTAATGGCTGCCGAGGGCTACTGACATTGCATTCAAATAACTGTTTACTTCCCACCTTTGCCCTGGGAAAATCGTGGACCAATAGCAGGCCGTTGTGAGAAACACGTCATCGCTTCATTTCCATTTTTGCATCTCCGTTGCAGAGGTTGTTTTCTTTTCGAACTCGGCAAACGGGAAGGGGAGAGGGGGGAGTGGCGCTGCGGTGCAACTTCGCCATACTTCCTATGCCCTTGCCGATGACGCTCTGAACACGTCGCGCATTACACGTACGCGCACTGGTTTCCTTGATAGCCTGACAACTGCGCATGCGCAGACACTTGTTCCTGCGTTCACATGCCCCTCAGCAGTGCGTTTCTTTTTTTTTTGGGGGGGGGGGGGGGCGGTCACGCCTATTTACCACAGCCCAGAGGGGATTATGGCAGCGCCCAGGAAGCCTTCTGTGAGTGTGCCGCAGAGTGTGCGTGCTGCAGTCTCTGGCGCTTCTAATAGAAAACTCCACGCGAGCCATTCACTCGATTCAGCCCGCGTAAATAGAAAACGTGCCACAAGAGCAGGCGTTGACGGGGTCCGTACGGGTTTGCGGGGATGGTTGGTCTCCGCACCCGGAGGACAAGGATGCCAGTAGCTGCTAGAGCGGTGTCGACGCGCTCGTGCAAACATCCGGAAAGGGTCTGTAGTTGAAAATGTCGAAAACACACAAACCGCCCAAAAAATAGAATGCGCCCGAGGTTGCTGTGAAAAACAAAAACGAGCCACAACACGTTCCGCAGTCGGTGCAGCGATCCAGCCATGTGACCTTGCCCCGGAAAAAATAATATACACAAGAACAGTGCCAAACTGAAGTCGAAAATTGGTCGGCAGTACGATCGACACGCGTTCTTTTGTCCCTTGCGCGCGTTTCCATCTGCGCATGCGCGCGGTCGCACATATCAGACGACACAGTTAATCCGCCATTTTTTTTTTCACGACGCCACGGCGCATGCGCCCTTCCCCTAGCGGAAAAGTCTCGAAACGTCTCTTCATATCGGAGGCTTTCCTTCTGGCAATACCGGCTGTCCCGGCCCCTACCAAAACTCAACCAAAATGGCAGAGGGCAGCAGAGGAAAATGAGAGGCGGATCGTAAATTCCCTCTGCGGGCTGCGCTATGTTTGGCTCACATTCTTACAGGAGCATCGACTACCGATCGGCAGCATTTTCTGACCATGTTAAAAATAATCTGGGGGACGCTTAAGTTTCGCCTTCAAGAGTTGAACGAGATAGCAATATCCGGCCCTATCCTCATCGTGCTTTATTTCGCTTGTCAGTATGTTCAGTCGCCCGGTCTCGCACACTCGAGATACCTATTCGCCGCGAGATCGGGCTACAGGTGGCAGCACCGTCGCAGCGTTTGTGTGGATAGGCGGTCGGTGGCGCGTATACAAATGTACGAAGCGGCGCTTCGTCGTAGGCGGTTTGAGTCGATTGTCGACGAATAAAGCGCGTTGACTGCAGCCTAATGGTGATGCATACGCCCTCCATTGCCACATTAATGCACGAAACCGGCCTAACGTTCCTATTACGCGTGAGACAAGCGCAATCTGCCAATCAATGGGGTACTGGCCTTCGGTCACATTCGTGTTTCGCAATTTGCTCGATGTTTTTTCTTACTTTATTTGCACGTGTTTAAATTGTGTTTGCCGATACCACAACATAAATAGTGTTGCGCGACTGAGTCAATTAGGTATTTACTTCTTGCTCTAGCGGCTATAAAAAAAAGGAGAGCCTGTATTCCTGCGTAAGTAGATGAAGTAGAACTTCGTGCATTCTGCTTTTTTGTTTGCATGAATAAGCGTACTGCTATAGAAATGCGTGGCTTCAGGTCTTTTTACCACTAACCGCCTCTGCAGATGCTAGTTCATGCTTTGCGGTAAAACAAGTATTTACAAATCACCAACACTTCACGAGATGGCGTCGCTAAAATTCTGCATTGACACCTCGACATTTAGTACGTTTTTTTCCCGCTTAGGACGACGCCAAATGCACTATGTGATGTGCTTGAATGCCAAAATGCCACCCACATTGAAATGATTTTGGCGAATGGACGGTACGATGGTTAGACATAGCGCCCTACCGACACCTGCATGCACTCACTTATTAGAGTGCATACAAGTCTCGTGAGGCGAAACGCTTATGTATATCGTGTAGGCATACTTACAAGCATTTGATACTGTGCTAGCACAACGGAATAAGTTGTAATCTGAGGACGTGCATGACGTACGCACGAAGGAGACATCCACACCACGGGGTTTCGTCCGCTCGCCGTTAGGTGCCGACTCTGCTCGATCTCGCGGCCAACAGTACCCACTACGTGTAAGAGAATGCGCGCACTAATGTGTATGCCCTTTGTAATGGGTGGCATGCTTTAAATCAGCAGCAATTGCACGCGATACTTTTTCGAAGTTTCGATGCACCCACTACGTGTCCGTAAGGGAAAATGCGCAGTAATGTGTGTGCATTTTGTAATGGGTGGCCGGCTTTAAACCACCAACTCGTTATGTAGTTCCATGGTGCGACGCCCAATGGCAATATACGCTTTTACCCCCTTTTACTGCGATATTACACCTTGTACTGTGACACCTGTACACAGGACGCTTACGTTTGTGAAGCATTAAAGTTACTTTCAGTGCAGTTCCAAGCAATGCAGTGGCTCTAAGGTAGAACATCTGCTTGCCACGAAGACGGCCCGAGTTCGATTCTCACTCGAACCTAAGATTTTCATCTTTCTCAATTTTTCCGTCACGGACAAGATGATTTTTCGCTTACAACCAACGACGCCGACACCGTAATTTCTGCGGAACGAGCTCTTTAACGCTATCGCGTTAAAAGGTGTTGCTTAGGGGGTTGCACCAGGAGTAAAGCCATTGCTCTAGAGAATGCATTTAAGTCCCCCTCAAGCAACTAGTTCATGTATAGAAAAGATTCAAGGCCCAACGGAAACTTCGATGAGCAGTCTTTATTCACAATTGAACTGAAATGATCATTCGGCATACAAATCAGCCTTCTCGTGTTTCAACTTGCGTTTTGCTGCAACCCGACAGACATTACAGAGGGAGCAGACAATACAGTCGTGCATGCAACATGGAATGGTGACATCCCGAGAGTCATTTATTCCAAGCTCGGAAGAACAAAATCAAACCCACTTGCGCGCCCCACAACCGTCGACATTAGCAAAAAAGAAAAAAAGTGAAAACATTCCCGTTTTTTTTTCTCTCCCATGCAGTTTCCGCCCGTCCAACACAGGATGTGCAAGATGCCTTCATTTCGGCAATACAAAAACAAGCAAGAAAAGTCATTCCCTCTACGACTCATTCTTATCAAACAAGCCTAAACAACGAAATCAAAAAGAGCGATCGATAAACGTTGAATGCCACGACCCAAACAAATGAGAAAATTAGGCGCACAATCCCCTGTCTACGTTTTCTCTGCACGGTCACACGATAACCACACACACTTCTCTTTCTGGTCAAGCACCCACAATGGGAACAGTGGCCGATGAAGGCATTCGATGAAAAGAAAGACTTGAATGAGTCGGGTATTTACACTTAACGAGAACGGAGCGATGCATTAAGCGGGCAGAAGAGCGTGCACAGTTTAATGTAGCCCCCCCCCCCCCCCACAAAAAAAAGAAAGGAAAATTATGAAGTGTAGACTGTTTGGGATGTTTCCCATGTGTGCCACAATGCCGACGAGAGACTTCGAGGGTTAAGCCACGGTGGCGGAACATTACGCGAAGGAAAGGGTGAAAAAACTGACTCATCGAAGTGAAGAATGTCACAAAAAAAGGAAGAAAAAAAAAATGAGGATCACTGAAACAAAGTGTGCGATTGGTAACCTAGAAAGACGAAAGCACGCCTCGCAAGAGGATAGGCAGGTGATAGCCATTAGCTACTACTACCAGGTGCCTGTTCCAAAAACGAGGCACGCAATAGAAGAGAAGGAAACGTAAGGGGACGACACACACTGATGCTCTTGTAATATAAAAAACGATAGACAATAAAACCTTGACGCAACTTTTTAAGTCTCTTTCTTCGTCTTCCCCGCCTGCCTAGGAAAAAGCTCCACAAAGACGCGAGAGATGCTTTGCTTCAACACAACTCATTCAAATGGGCATCTACGACATTAATTAGCATGAGGAGGAACATACGAAAAGTGGGGAGAGACAGAGACAAAAAAAGAACTAATAGTGATGTGAAAAATCGGCAACCCTTTTACAAATGTGTGTTTCAATGAGGGCTTGTGATGGTAACAATGGCTATGGTGTGGGGTTCGTGGTGGTGGCGGCGCATCTTTTCGTCGTCTCACATTTGCCTTTCTACTGGTTCCCCGACCGGTAGAACTGGCCACCGGCCGCCGCGTTGCCGCCCCCACCACCGTACTGGGTGCTGTAGCTGTTGTACTGAGCCTGCTGCGCCATCTGGTAAGCGGCTGGCCCGCCCTGTCCCGCTGCGACACCTTGCTTCTGCTGTGCCGCACCGCCCGCCGTCTGATAGGCGGTGGTGGGGTACGTCGTGCTGTAGGCTTGACTGCCGGCGCCACCACCTCCGTAGCCGGCCTGTTGCTGCTGCGCGCCCGTCGAGTAGCCGCCTTGCTGGGACATGTACTGCGCCTGCTGTTGCTGCGCAAAGGCCGGGTACCCGCCACCACCGCTACCACCCTTGTGTTGCTGCTGCTGAGAGTCTTGCTGCTGTTGGCCGTACGCGTTCTGAATGTATGCGAAGGCAGCTGCAGTGGCTGCCTGAGCACCTGGCGTCTGCCGCTGTTGTGAGTTGCCGGATCCACCGCCGCCAGCAACAGGAGGTCCAAACCGTGACGTACCACCGCCACCACCTTGAGACTTGGGCCCGGCACCACCGCCGCCGCCGCCGCCGCCGCCACCACCAGCAGCACGTTGCTCGCTGGTATAGTACCCAGAAGCCATCTGCTGTAGGGTCTGCTGCAAACCTGTGGGTGCCGAGGCGGATCCTCCGCCTTGAGACTGCTGCTGCTGCTGCTGCCAGTCTCTGTAGCCGCCGCCGCCTCCTCCTTGGCCGGGGTTGCCAGACTGGCCGTAACCCCCAGAGCCGCCACCTCCACCGTAGCCGCCACCAACGGGGCCCCCTCTTCCGCCACCGCCACCCCCCTGTTCGTAGCCGTCTCCACCGCGCTGGTCTTCGTAGCCGCCGCCGCCGCCGCGACCGCCGTAACCACCACCGTCGCGGCCGCCCCTGCCGCCGCCGCCGCCTCCTTGGTAACGGGAGCCGCCGCCGCCGCCACTCTCGCTATCCCGGTCGTCCCAGCGTCCACCACCGCCGTTGCTACGTTCGCCATAGCCGCCGCCGCCGCCCCGGCCTCCCCCACCGCGGTCGCCGTAACCACCGCCTCCTCGCTCGTCGTCGCTGCCGCGGTCCCGGTAACCTCCCCTGCCTCCGCGGTCACCGTAACTGCCTCGTCCGCCCCCACCCCGATCTCCTCCGTATCCGTAACCGCCGCGCCCACCACGGCCGCCGCCGCCGCCTCCTCCCCCGTAGTCGTCACCACCCCTGTCCCCGTAACTGCTCCGGCCACCGCGGTCTCCGTAACCGCCGCCTCGGCCTCCCCCACGGTCGCCGTAACCACCCCCACGACCGCCTCTGTCTCCGTAGCCTCCGCGACCACCCCCGCGGTCGCCGAAGCCTCCCCTGCCTCCTCCCCGGTCGCCGAAGCCCCCGCGACCG
Source organism: Rhipicephalus sanguineus (assembly GCF_013339695.2). Lineage (NCBI taxonomy): Eukaryota > Metazoa > Arthropoda > Arachnida > Ixodida > Ixodidae > Rhipicephalus > Rhipicephalus sanguineus. Next base: position 131,652,924 of record NC_051182.1, read on the forward strand.
CCGCGGCCGAAACCGCGCCCCCGGCCACCGCCACCGTAGTCGTCGCGGTCCCGGAATCCTCCTCCTCCTCCTCCGCGGCCCCTGAAGCCGCCCCCTCCGCGGCCACCGCGACGGTAGCCTCGGTCGCCGCGGTCGCGATCGTCGTCTCCCCAGCGGCTCCCGCCGCCGCTGCGCCGGCTGCGCTTCGAGGAGCTTCGGTAGTCGTCCTCGGACGAGCGGCTCCGCGAACGGCTGCGCGAGTAGGACCGCTTGCGGTCCCGATCGCGATCGCCGCCGCGGTCCTTGTCGCGATCCTTGTCACGGTCCCGGTGGCTGCTGCTGCCGCGGCCGTGCCGCCGGTCATCGTCGGACGAGCTGTCAGAGTCTTCGTCGTCTTTGTCGTCGTCATCTCCGCCGCCTTCCTTGCCCGTTGGCAACGGGGGACCTGTGGGATGAAAAAGACGGCAGTGCATCCGCATTCAGCAAAGGGTTTGCACATCGGCCATAGATGCCGTAGTTAGATCGTGCACGCCAAGTTGAGCTGCACAGCAATTATTAAACGCGAAGCATTTTTTTAGCAAACCAAAGGCACTTTCTTCAGAAACCACAGCGCACTACACGAAACAATGAGACAAGATGAAGAGTGGACAAGCGCTTGCCCCGTCTTCATCTTGTCTCGTGTCCGTGTTTTGCTCCATAATTTATGAAGTACGATGAACTACTAACATGCCCAGATGTCCTCCCTTCCCAAGGCATTTTTCACCGTTTCTGCCTGTCTAGCCGCATACATCTGGTTGTTCTGGTCGTCTCCTTTACTTGGTGTATACCGCAATCAGCATAGGAGGACATGAGTGTATGAGGAACACAACATGCCCGTCGCTTATGTCCCAAAACCCTTTCCCCCGGATCCCACGCATTGCAACAATCAATTCCATGTGAGGCAGTCAACGACAAACTTACACAAAGACACTGATCCACATTATAAGACGTGGCACAAGGCAAGAAAATGTGGCATACGCAGCTCCACATTGACTGCTTCGCACGAAATCGATTGTCACAATGCGTGAGGATCTGGGGGGAAAGGGTTTTGTGTAGTCAACAACAAAAGTTTGGGCACGTGTTGTGCCCGCCCAAATACAAGCTTTTACGACTTTTCATGCCTAGATTGTTGCAAGCAGCAGCCATGCCCTGGTAGACACGTTTGTTCGGACTCCTTCCTTTAGGTGTAGCCATGGCTGTGGGTGGAGGAAATTTGTAAATGTGCAGCGTCGCAGCATAATTCGTAGAATGATACGCTGCAAGGAACTGCCTTTGAACAGGCTTTCAAAAGGCAGCCATGGAAATGGGTTCAAGACAGCTGGATGCCCTATCCCAGGATTCTCAAGCTCACCTCAGCTAGTGGGCCGCAGTCACTAAATTTAATCCAGTGAGGGCCAGACATTGAAGATCGAGGTGAGGGGGTGGGGTGAACAAAATGTCACCTAAAGTTGCCACTTGAAAGAACGCATTTCCCATTTCTCATATATAAGATAATTTCTGAAGGGCATTTGGCGTCAGGATTCGAGAAACATATCGGCACTGGCCTCCAGAATGACTCAAATGTGGACGCCGATTGTGAAATATAAGAGATTTTGTTCTGCTGTTATGTTTCAACACATAATGACCGCATGGGATACCCCACGAAAAAATAATGCTTGAGACCAATCCCGTCCCTGTAGCTTACCCAAACAAAGCGTTATTAATCGAAATATGTGAGTAAATAATGCGAGCACCATTTAGCAAAGTTAAACATTTTATTCCTTGCGAAGCCACGGGCTGCTATCGAAACGTCTGTGTGTTTCGAGACCCCTGCCCTAACATATCCCAATAGCAAGTCTAGCTGGCACAAAATTAGTAGTCTGACCCAATTCACACAAATTATGAGGTCAGCACCTTTAATCGCCCTCAGCTCCCTTGATACAAAGCGCCTTGCTTAACCTTTAGGAATGGTAAAAACGCACCAGAGACAGAGACACAAAGAAGGCGCACACATTCGCACACACATAGCGCTACTTCTAACCGTTTATTTTTGAGATCCTTGTACTACTTATATACGTAACAAAACTGAGCACATTCGATGCGAAGGAGTAACAAAACATTACAAGGCAACATTTGAGGCAGTTGATCTTGGCCCACCAAGAAAACTGAATTCTTTTACCGTGAGCGTGACAGATGGCATGCTAATGCACTTGTCACCCATCTTTTCTATCTCCCCTGCTTTTATAATCTTGCACATTAACTGATTCCCATTTCAACCCGCAATTCTGTATGTGTTTCACAAAGGACTGTCCTGGTTACTAGCGACGCTAACACTTTTAACTTTAAATGCACGTCTATACCCCAAAAATTGGACGGGAAGATGACATCCGCTGTAGCTCAGTAGTAGAGCATCGGACACGTAATTCGAAGGTTCAGTCCCTGCCGGTGGCAAGTTACTTATCTCTTTGTCCACTTTACTTTTTTTCACATTTACACCATAATTACTACAAATAACATCCCCTATACTTTCCTTGGCTTTCTTGTCTGTTAGTTCTAATTAATGTTGTGTCTAGCAAAGAAAAACGAGCCCTTAAATTCCCCTTCTTTCGTTGATACAAAGGACAACAGCCACACTTCTTACAATGCATTGTCCCTGTTCCTAGTGCGCCTTTACCGATCTTCAAAATGAACTACCAACGTGCCCAGATTGCAACCTTGGTGAACTTCATGCCTTACTTTAATTGTGGTGCAAATTATGTGCTCTAGTTGTGGCCGAACTGCTAACGTAATGATAAAAAAAAAAAAACATTCGAGGGCTCTGCTAAGATGTAATATGTCAAAACTCTGGAGACTTGGCAAAGAGACGACGATCCTACCTTTTCCTTCGGCAGCAGATTTCGCCCACTCTTCCAGAGAGACGAGTTTCTCGTTGGGCTCCAGCTCTGCGCTCCGCAACAGGTCAGCGAGACCGGGGGCGTGTCGACCCTGCACGTTGGTCAGGTAGGCGTACACCTTGGCCACCTTCAGCGTAGGCGCCGTCTGACGCAGCAGGTGGGCAAACTCCCTTGGCGATGCCGGGAAGTCAAACATGACCAGGTTCTTCACCTCCTCCTTGCCTGCATCACGCGTCGGCGGAGAAGGTGCACTCTTCAGAAGATGCTACCGTGTACGTGTTGACATAACACGGGAGCTCAGTTACTAATATGAAAAGCTCAACTAGGCAAACATTATCTGCCTCAGTTGTGCCTTTCTGCCCTCTTTAAAGGGACACTAAAGAGCAAAACGATTTTTCTTGCATTAGTAAAGTAGTCTTTCACAATACCAAAAACACCACGCTTGCTGCGAGAAAACGCTTAATAAGCGAGAAAACGCGCAAAAAGAAAATACAGGTGGCGACGCCACCTTGGAATTCCCGCACAATTTGCCGTGACGTCACATATTTTTGACGGCGCCTGCTTGGGCCTTCGTAGTTCCTAATCGGTTAAATCGAAGTACATTGTCCTCTGAGGGGGCCAGAGACTTGGCATAACGAGTTTCTGGAAATTTCGTCAAGCCAGTGGCGCCAAAATATGTTAAATGCTCTTTGATATCTTGTACGTCACGAATTACAAAGTGTGGCGCGAAATTTAAAAATGAAACTTTGAACTTGGTTTTCTCCTCTAATAATAAACCTATGGTGGTGAAATAAACTACACAAGAGTTCTCCGAGCACACTTTATCAATCTAAACCAGCTCATTGTTTCTCTTTAGTGTCCCTTCAATCAAACACTTCTTTTGCCTCGCGTTTATTGCCCAACGAATTGAATGCCGCAAGAGTTTCTCAAATCCATCAAGTGCGAGCAGACTAACAGGAAATTGTTGCACACTTCAAGCACTTTCTCTCGTCTCTTGTCCCAACGAGCGCGCTAGAAACTACATCAGTGCGCATGTGCGCATCGTGACCTTGAGCGTACGTCGTGAAATGCACTCGGCTCTCCCCCGATGCGATCCCCCCCTGCACGCTACTGTTGCTACGCTGGCATGTGGCAAGAAGGGCATCTAACCCCAACGTTGCCCCTGATTTCTGTCAGCTACTGGCCAACAGCAGCAATCTGTTGTTTGAGAGTATAAAGCTGGCACACCGTCCACAGAAGTGAGTGAAGACGGGGCTTCCGTTTGGAGAGGGAACTTGAGGAAGTGGCAACACTGCGCTCCGCTTGTAAATTCCATGTGCCACGCATGACTACAAAATTGGGCTGAAATGTTTACAGCAGTGGTTGCTGTTTGTAAAATGCTGCTCTTTCACCAAGCCTGGCTGGTGGTTCGGACCCCTTTAGTTATGCTTCAAGTTTGTTAAAAGTGGTTTTTCTTTTTGCTGATACCCGCGCTTTTGACAAACTCATAGTACAGCTAAACCCCTTTATACGAGGCACTTGAAATGCGGCCTCTCGAGACGGAAACGTAAAAATTAAATTCCGGGCTTTCACGTGCCAAAACCAGAAGGTGATTACGAGGCACGAAACAGCGGCCACTGGGACGAGGAATTGAACTCGCATCCTCAAGCTTAGCAGCCAAGCTACCACGATGGCAATATGGGAACTCTCATGAGCACTATGTGGCCTAAAACACGAGCCGCTTCAGTGGGCAGAGATAATGATGCGCCTTAACGGTAGCACTGCAACATGCAGAAAGAGAATTAAATGGGGTCTGTGGATTGCATTCTCTGTTTCGAAAGTGGGCATACCACATCTGCTCACGTTGTCACAGAACAGTGATGACAGCGGCTCACAATACTACAGGCAGCATTCTTGGTCACTCGTGAAAGATCGAATCACTGCCATGACATCTTGCACGTATGAACACCTGTCATGTCAAGCGAATGATGACAACACTCCTGTCACAGTGACAAGACAAACACTTAACACTGCTATGAATGATGCTAGCTGTAGATGCAGAGTCGAGAGCAAAATTCTCGAGACCATGTGTTAAACCGCATAGCTGCGCTTTCTGCGCACAGGCCTCCTTTTCTACCTTCTAGTGCGCTCGTTTGCTTACTTCAAAGACACGAACACCGCACCATGGGTTGAAGTAGTGCAAGGCATCATTCTGCAGTCGCCGTGGGAGCACCCGAGCGACAACATCGGAACAAAAAATGGCTTGTTTGTACAAACAAAGTCTTTATTGTCACGTTACCATCACTTGGTGATTATACATCGATGACAGGAATTGGCACCTCGCACTCTCCCTCGCGTTTTCATACGAGCACGGTTGAAGCAAGCAAACGAGCAGGGCTGGAAGGTAGGAAAGGACGTGCATGTTCCGTACATGCTCTCGAAGTTAGCCGTGAAACCATTCAGAAGGCGCAGCGATGCAGTCTGGCCCGTGCTCCCATGGTCTCCAGAACTTTGCGCGAGACTGTACTTTGTGCTAGTCCCATGAAAGTGAAATTATCTCTGAAAGGGATTGCCCGAGAATGTTGCCCCAGAGCACCCTCATCATAACAGCTTTCGAGCCGTGAATACTTCACTCAGCCTCTAATGCACTTGCAGCAACAGTGGAGCGCTCTAAGGAGGCATCCATGTGTATGCAGCGATTGAGTAACGCAAGAGGCAATGTTGCAGTGACAACCAATGCGGATGTCATACTGTGAGAAAAAAAAAAAAAAAAAGGTAGTGAAAATTTTCTGTTGCATTCCAAATAAGCGCACCACTGTCAGCAGTCTACCAGTAACGCGAAAGCGTGCAGACTGTCGTCGCATGCACACAGCAGGTAATTAAGCCCCGTGCTGATACGATCAAGCTTGGTGTGTTTGTGCTCTTCGCGAGAATGAACACACCGCCCATTTTTATTGCAATCGGCCCGCATATCCCATCAGTTGATTAAACAACCCAACGAGTTCTGCGTAGGTGACAAAGGCCGTGACTGTCCTGTATAATCTTGCTGCATTAAAAATGAGCATTGATGTTATCTTGATGCGGCTGCACTTAAAGGGCCAGTAAACAGGCTCAGACTTTTTTTTTACATCTCCCAAACAATCTCGCCAATTCGTGGTGAAAACCATGGCAATCACACTTTATGAACAGCACAGCGCTGCGCCCAGCGGAGCGCTGTGCTGTTCGAAAAGCAATTTCTACGTCCCTCTCCAGCGCCTGTTTCCTTACAAAATTATATTTAGACAGTCTACAGACTGTCGAAATGGATTTTTGTAACGGTCCAATCCTCCTTGTACGCGAAGTGACGTAATCTTGCCCATGGGCAACATTACGTTGCACCGGCTTCATCGATTGCTTCTCTGCAATACGAAATGGCATCTTGGCCCTGCGGTGATGCAGTTTCGGCTGCGCATATACTGCGCTTCTTCGCCGTGCCACTAGGGTGACCCTAGCGCCTCTCTGAAAAGAGCTACACGTGGAGGAAGCCTTGCTCGGTCGTTGGCTTCATGCCCATGGCGGAATCGCTGACGTCGTGTTACACTGCCGAAGTGGGCGTGGTTGCGACAATGCGCTACGCCTACTCCTCCTGGCTGCCAAGAAGGGTGGCAAGGCTGAGTGAGGAACCGAAACCGGCTGAAGCGGGTTGTCTATATACCCTCTAACTTCATTATTACAGCCCTTATTCGCAAAATCCTTGAAGCAGCATGTTCACATCGTACCAAGTGCGCAGTTATAGCTTCATCGCACATTTCGGACTGTGGGGTTGTTTACTGGCCCTTTAAAATAGAATATTCATACAACGACAGTGTACACAATTAGCTGTGCAGGATGATTACTCACGAATTCGCCTGAGGTAATGAGTATGCTTTTGAAGGTATGCTAAAAAAAATAAATAAGAAAGAGGGCATGAAAAAGACACCAACCTTACAAGTTAAAGAGTACCACTAAAGTTACAAACTTAAAAAAAAAATAAAATAAAATAATATATGATTCACAGTTAAAAAAAAAAAAAAGGACACCGGACAAACAGTTGCAATCCACCTTTTTCGTTTTCCTGTGCTGCCCTCTGCCATTTTGGTAGGGTAGGGGTCGGGACAATCGGTATCGCCAAAATGAAAGCTCCCCCCCCCCCTCGACATCAAGAACCATTTCGCGACTCCTCCGCTAGGGGAAGGGCACACACGCTGCGACATCGTGAAAAAGGCGAATTGAACATACAGCTCACAACATCGCTTTATTAAACGAACCTACATACCAGAATTTGGCAATGAATTAATAATAGCGTAGCGAGATTAAAACTGAACCATCCTTGTACACTTTTTGAGAACATGCACAGTTCAGGAGAAGCTGCAAATACAGTAGACTCCTGTTAAACGAAAGCTGAAGGGACCAGGAAAATATGTTTCATTTAACAGGAGTTTAGTTTACTGACAGATAAAAGGGGTGCAGAATTCAAGCACAAAACCAATCATGTTAGAGGCAGTTGTTCCATTTAAGCAGCAATTTCTTTTAAGAGAGTTTCGTTTACTGAGAGTCTACTGTATTCTGGGGTTCTTGAATATTGCCTTGAATATTGTCATTTCAACAGCTTAGTGAAAAATGAACTTTGTTACAAGCATCAGCACGGTGCCTAAATTTCATGATCTAGCACCAAACGCTGACTACAGCACAAACTTGAACGCCGACTTCTTATTGTTGATAGGAGAATCTTACTGAGCTTACAGCTTCACTAGAGATTTATTTATTGCTTTTTTACGGCATATGTGCACATGTGGTTATACAGTAGAACCCCGCTGTTACGTTCCTCACTGCTGCGTTTTCCCGGCTGTTACGTCGTTTTCCGCCGGTCCCGGCATAGCTCCCATAGGATACAATGTATTGGGAACCCCGCTGTTACGTCGTAACTGTCGGACCGTTCCCGTATGATACGTCGCGAAGTGCGCTCGTAGCCGACCGAGTGACTACCAAAGAGAGCGGCCATGGTGCATTTTCACGCACTTTGGCCTCGTTTGACCGTAATATTAGCCGCATGAGAGGCGCAAGCAACAGAATCTTTCAATTGATGCAAACAAAAGCATGGCCTTCGAGATTGACATTTACTATTGACAAAAGCATAGCCTCTGAGATTTGTATTGCACCAACATGGCGTGTATGACGTAATTGCTTGCAAAAGCAAGGCCTTCGAGATTGGCATTCACTTCTGCCATCGCGTTGGCGTAGACTCATCATCATCGTTATTTGTCGGAGAACGGGAGGAGTTCGAGCTGGTTGGAGCTCGCGTGGTCGTGCGTGCGGTTCGCGGTCGGACTCGCCGCGCCGGTCGTGATTGCGTGTGCTTAGTTCTTTCATGCCTACAGCTGTTGGTGTTAAAAAAATCACATACGTTGATTACATTTCTGTGGATGAGGCCGTCCTAAGCTCCGCGTTTCTATCCATCGACTAGATCGTGGCTGAGCGCGCCAATTTTCGTGCTGCTCGTAAGAATTGAAATAAAATTCTGTACCACTAAATATTTTGCCGTTTTTCCTGTTTTTCAGCTCTTACGTTTCCCGTCTCTTACGTTTATTTCCTACGGTCCCTTCAAAAACGTATCAGCGGGGTTCTACTGTATAATATAAAGATGGTGGCCAGAAGCCCTGCACGTGGCCTGGCACACTGGGCACATGCCACTCCACTGAAATTCCAATCTACAATAAGGATACTTCGCATAAAAAAACGTGTGGCAACATATGCGTGCCCAGCCTGCACTTCAGTCAAGTGACGAGCAGCAGCTGAAAGCTGCATACATTATTGAGTTCTAGTTTGTCTACAAGCATCTTAGCATTCGTGGATTACATGGATGGATTCCAGGGGCATAAACATGAAGGACGGGGTGGTGGCGCACAGTCAACTAGACAAAACACAGAGCTATTCCTTTTTTAACTTTGCCGCTATGCTATTTTGCTGCAGCGACACGATCGCTAAAATCTTGTCTTTCTGATCTTTTCTTTTTCTAGCAAGAACACTCATCGAGTAAAAATCAAGGTGTCAATTACCTTGGTTAGGTGCATCAGCTCTTACAACAACTGACCGGCAACCCAATGTAACGTAAAAGCCCTGGCATATAGCAGAATATGAGACATGCCAAAACTTTTGTGCTTGAATCACTGCAGAGATTTGATCCACTCTCAGATGTGCGTTAAACTACATACTGCTACTTCTTGCACACTTTTAGACAAACCTTGGTAAGGGAGAGGTCTAGAAAAGATGGCAATTGATAAATCAGTAGGCGATTCTCACCGATATCCTTAAGCGTTGCCGCCGTTGCCACAAGCAGCTTGACCTTGCCAGACCGGAAATCTGTTAAGGGAAAAAAAAAAAAAGAAAAGAAAAAAAAGAGAGGTTAGTAGCCCCAAGTTAAGCCTTTTAACAAAGTAACTCACTATGAGAACATAGAATAAACAACAAATTCGAATGAGCAGACTTTAGCGACTGAATCAGTATTGAGGGCAATTACTCTTAAGGCAACGTCTTCTCACATGGACAATATTTTCTCAAGCACTTTTCTCTGTGACGTTCACTTTGTCAACTTCGCCTGCTTTGGCACTTCCTGCTGGGAAGATATCCTGTCAGGAAGATATCCTGGAAGTCAGGATATCTTCCCGACTTCTGGTGTAAGCAGGGTCCACCCGTAACCGCCCCGAGTTAAGCAGGGCCTGTTACTTGCCTTCTGAACTCCTGAGCGAGCAGGGCCCGTTTCAAGATATCGCCTGAACTGGCTACATTCACAATTTCAAGTGTGAGCAGGGTCCATTTATAACTACTACCTCAGGAGCAGGGTCCATTTTTACCACCAAGTGAGCCGGCTCCACTCCTAACTTCCAGCTGAACGTTTTCTATTCCTATTTTCCATGATGAGCAGGGTCAATCTGTAACTATGCACCTCATGTCCATTTTTATTATGGGGCGAGCAGACTCCATTCCTAACTTCCAGCTGAACGGCTTCCATTCATATTTATCATGGTGAGCAGGGTCCATCTGTAACTACGTCATGAGCAGGGTCCCTTTTTACTACCGGGTGAGCAAGCTCCATTCCTAACTTCCAGCTGAACAACTTCCATTCCTGTTTTCCATGGTGCGAAGGGTCTATCTGTAACTACCTCATGCACAGGATGCATTCCTAGGAACTTCCTAGGGTGGACAGGCTATATTCCTAACTTCCAGCTGAACAGGCTCCGTTGCTATTTTCGAGCATGAGCAGGGTCCAATATAACTTCTGAATTAGCAGGGTCCATTCCTAACTTCTGAGGTAAGCAAGGTCCATTCCTGTCTTCCAGGGTGAAGAATGGACACCACAAACAGTTTCAAGATCTTTAAACACTACTGATGTAAAGAAGAAAAAAAAATTGCAGTACATAAACTCACCTTTCACAACAGCATCCCGATCTGACGCCTTTGACCTTCCGCGTCCAGCGATCAGCACGTCAGCAGGGAAACTGCAATACAAACCAAGGTATTCTGATACCACTGCTGCACAAGAAAAAAATGTGCAAAAAACTGGAGAAAACAAGATAAAAAGCATTATGAGCGTTGGCACTTTCTGCGCAAAGACTGAGCATGGAGCACTAGCGCTGAGAAGAGCCACTTGCACATAAAACCAATAAAAGGGCCACTTATACGTGACTACTTCATTCACGCCTGGTAAGGGACACTCACTCTTTGCTGTCGACCGACTTCTTGGTGTTTTTGGCCTTTCGCTTGGTCTTCACCACGATGACAGTCTGCATAAAAAACAAGCAAACGAGGAAGCGACCAGAGGTCGCAGAGATGCCGTGCAAGCGGGAAACGCGGAAGAAAGAAAAAGATGCCTGCCACAGCGTTGGATCCTCCTCTCGCAAGAAAAAAAACTGGGCAGTACGAATTCATTGTTTTTTGCGTTGATGCAATATGGTAGACTAGTTATTAGCGAGACTACTGTGTCCACTATCCACATCAATGTAAACGAAAAAAAAATAAATAAAAGACGGGCTAGAGTTCAGTGCCAAGATGAAAGTTAAAAAAGGTTGGTCTTGCAATTAAGATTACTGCTCTGAAAGAAAAAAGTGTAGGAACTATAACGCGGAGAAAGAAAAAAAGACGAGACATGCCAAGCACTTTCAACAGCTTTTAAGCACATGAAGGCTCCATCAACATGACGAAGAAAACAGTGCGATGGTTTGTGCTGCACGCATTGGCTAGGCGATATATATTGGTTTTTGCTTCAAGAGGGAGCGACTGCAAAAGAAAGCCGTAGGGGGTAGTTGAAGCTAGAAGGAAAAAGGGACAACCATGTGGTAGCTGTGCTGTCACACTCCTTTTTTTCCAAAGGGATCAAAACGGTGGTTGTGGTTGCACCTCTAAGTGACGCAATGGTCAGTGTGGCAGCAATTAAGCGTGCCGTCCCATTTCCTTACCTGCTCTGAGAAAAAATTTCGGCGATGCAGTTGTCAATAAAACTTTCGCAGCAACTGTTTCGTGAGAGAGAGATTACTGGAATTCTGAATCCCGCACATCCATGATAACAATCATGCCTGCAATCACTTTTTAGTACAAAAAAAAAAAAAAGGACGTTGTTCGGGGACGGGTCGTCGTATGCGACTTCATGTTGACGCTTTCTGCATCAAGTCGGCCGAAGAGGCGCGCTAGAAATCCTTATGTAACGAGGTGTCCGGTAGTTCTTGTAGTGCACGTCGGCACCCTTTTCCTTCACGCGCGGCACACACACACGCACACACACGTACAGAAACTACTACAAACCAATGACGCGGCAATCGAGCAAAGCGATTGCACCGGAAGTTCTGAGAGAAACTCGGGAGGATCAGCATCCGCAGCCAGCAGCCGGCATCCAACTAACCTTTCCAGCGTCCTCTTTCCTCAGAGTTTCTTCAAGTAAGCTCTGCAGGCTACACGAGAAAAATACAAGAGGGCTACCGTCAATCAGTGAAATTCGTCCAGCAACCTAAAAAACCACGCCGCTCTTTTTTTTTTGTTCGAGTAGCAATCACTGCGAGCAAATGCTTCATTTTTCATTTCTGGGTCTCTGCGAAACTGCGTCGATGTGGTGGTATTCCCACGACACACCAGAAGAGAAAGACAGAAGCGGGGGGCAGGCAGGTCTTGCTCTGACCGAGCGGTCAGTGCGAAGTACGTGCAGACGATTCATTGGCAAACACTTGGGAAGAGACGTGTCCAGCTGAGGACAAGTCTATAGTACTCTCGTTACACAGCCAGCAATGCTGTGAAGGCTTTGAACACAGTGCAGTCACTGAAACCTCTCTCACCCAAGTAGATTTTTTTCCCTTGCTTTGTCCCAAATGCTGCCCCTGATGCATAAACTTGTGGATGAAAGGTTGATATCAAACTCACACCATCAATGGACAAAGATTACCTTTAATAATTTGTGGTATTAAAATTTTGAAACTTGATGGTATGTCAAACTGCATGACGCACACATGTATGTTTTGTAAGTGAAGCACTACTACTTTCTGGTAGCAAATGCCAGAGCGAAGAGAACTCCCTCAAGTCTTCGCAGCATTGCCTACTATGTAAGAAGCAGAGAATAACTAAAAACCAAGAAAACTTCCACCAATATTTACAGAAAACACAATGTTCTGGTTCAGAGCCAAGGTGTCATGAACCACCTTTCAATGTAATCATTGAATGACCTCAGTATCAGTGTTTATTGCCTCACGAATCGATTGCCACAAAAATTTCTTAAATCTGTCAATAATGAGCGGAGTTGCATGCTTTAAGCACTTTATCTCTTCTCTCAACCCAACGAGTACGCTGGAAGCTACACAGGAAGGGATGGCACGGGGGAAAGTTACGCCAGCCAGCATGATGAAACGCGATCACTCTATCCGTTGCATTTACGGTTTGCGAGTATGCCTCACTATGTAATGTTAGCAGACAATGGAGCACGGTGCCGGCACCCCATGGCAAGCGCACCTCATCCAAATGCCGCTTTTGATTTACGTCGGCTATTGGCCAATAGCATGCCATCTGCTGTTTGACGTCAAACAACAGGCGTCAGTAGCTCTGAATCTGAGAGTGAGCACAGGCCTCTGTATGAAAAGAGGGTGCCTAAAAAAATGTCAACTTCGTGCTTCGCTTCTAAACTCTCTTGATGCGCACGACTGCATGATTTGGCCAACATGTTCATTACAGTGTCTGCTATCCGCAGGATGTGCTTTCTCACCAGACCCAAAGGTGGTTCATGACCCCTTTAAGAGTTGAAACGATAAGTCGCTGTGCTTTTTAAGTGTTTTACTCATCCTTTTTCGAATGCCAATAAAAGGCTAGTAGGGCTCTGCCATGTTCCAAAGTTTGAACTTTAGTAAATTTTGGTAGGAATTTTCTCGGCTTCAAATGACATGATGATGAGCACAACTGCATGTTCCTGGTGCCAGAAAATGGTAGCGTTAAAATCAAACAATGAACTGAGATTCGGGAATGAACAGGCTGTGTAAGCTGTTTACATGACTCAACCAACTGTTGTTTGGTTAGTCGGGTACAACTTGACAAGGCAGGAGTGGCCTCACACAGATGACCAAAGCGTCAATTGCCTTTGCTAACTAAAGAAATAGTCTAGCTCACGTATTCAGCAATGTTCTCCGTTGGCATGGTTACGCACCACGAAGCTAACGACATTAGTCTAGAGCAAGGGCCTCAAACCAAACTCGGTTAGCAGACCGCAGTCACGAAATTTAGTTTCCTGCAAAGGCCGGGAAAGTGAAGAAGGTTACGAGGGGGGTGGAAGGGGTTTGAGCAAAACGTCAGCAAAAGTTGCCATTTGAAAGGCCTTTCCAACATCTTCTATATGGGTCATTTCTGAACGGGATTGGACGTCAGCTTTCAAACGCATTGATAATGATCTCCAGAATGACTGAACACCAATGGAAATCTGGACGCAGATACTGAATTATAGTTTTTGTTCCACGGTTTTGTTTTAACAGATGGTAACCGCACAGGGTGCCTCACGAAAAAAAATGCTAGAGACCAGTTACGCCTGTGTTGCTCATGACGATACTTATTTTTAAAAAATTATATATGTATGGGACAAAGATCGTCATGCGCTGGCCGTGCCACTAGTGAGACGTCTGCGGACTGCGTGTTTGAGACCCCTGGTCTAACAGCACTCATTGATGCAGGCTTGTGTACATCTGCCTTTGTGGTGGGAATGCCGCTGCCTTCTAAAGTTGTACCTGACTATGGCTGAGGGCAACCTCTTCTTGGTGATGTTTTTTTTCTTCAGCACAATCAGTCGAACCTCGCTACACAGAATGCAAGTTGGTTCTCTTCCACATGCCAGGTAGACCCCTTCCAGCAGGCCCATTCTCAGAAGCCAAGTGCAAAATTTTCAAGCACCAATCAGCACAGCGGATGGAGTTGTGGTAAAATACTGTGCAATGGCCTTTACAATCGGAGCACAATGAACGGGCACGTCAAATCGGGAGGCCACGTGCCCATGCACACCTCTGAGTGATGCTAGCTGTGCACCACAAGCTTGGCATCGCGTGTAGTTCAGTGGAACAGAGAACACTAAGAAGCAAAGTGCTCCAATGAACACGACAGTCTCAGTTAAATTTTCTTTTCATGTTATTAGTTCACAAATTTTGCCAGTACTAAGCTTTCTTTATGTTCTCTCTCGTGCTGTGATAACGAGCTTCGACTGCAGTGTGCACAAATGCGCTAATGCAGAAACCATTACATCTTCAGCAGGCACCAGCAGCACATTTTTTATGGTTTCAAACAAACACGCCCCAAAAACCTACAATGCGTCGCTACATGTGCTCCAGAGCACGAACCACTGGCGAAAAGTGAAACTTTCTACCCCACTCTCCAGGCGTTAAAAAGTGTTTTTGTTCTTTTTTTGCAGTCAGATTCCAACTATATTAAGACATCATACAAGACATGCAGTGTTAAGTATTTCATCAGCTGGGTCATTGTCTGTATTGCTTTCATAACCCTTGCTGAACAGAAGAGATTTCACAAGTCTCACAACTCCCAAGTGCTTGATCCCATCTCATTACACAGGGCCAAATGAGAGCACTGCAGTCTTTGCAAGTTAACACTCCCCCCCTTTCAAGCCATGTTGGAAAAGTGGTCATGCACCATCCCAGTCAACCTCTTGTCACACATAGGACAGTCACACTTTCTGCTGCGAGATGTGGAAGATGCACGACATCAGAAAAATTACAATATGAGCCGAGCAGTCACGGGAACTGCTTCTCGTGGTGTCACTCGCGTCGGAATGTAGGCGTTATTGCCCATATTTCAAGACGGGGCTCAAGCAAAACCACCTATAAGCGTCCACAAGTATTCTTTTGCAGCGTTGTTCTTCTCGCTGGAATGCCTTCACACATCGTTGCTAAAGCCTTCGAAGTCACTCGTGCTATAGTAAGGCTGTTGTTGTCTTATATGTGTCTAATTAAGCAATGCCAGAAGTGACACATGTACAATAACAAGATCAAAAGCAACGAGGAAGCCTCCAACAATAGTGATCATCAATATTCAGTCCACTGTAGTTGGGAATCAGTAAACTCTGTTCATCCAAATGGGACCAATCATCATTAGCCTCCTTACTACCATGAAAAACTGACACATGAAATATTAAGAAGGTATTGCATGCTTAAATTCTAAGTGTGAAAACTGGGCAGGGTGTTCAAAGTGAGAAAACGTAATTTGTATGAAAGCTCTGAAACCCGTAGTTGTGCTGTTCTGTAAAGCGTGACTGGAGCGCTTGGCAGAGCATATGTCGTAAACTTTCATGAAATCTGTACAAGTAAAAAAAAAAAAAAAAAAAAAAAAAAAAAAAAAAAAAAAAAAAAAAAAAAAAAAACAACACACAGAATCTCCATTGGGAGTTGTTCAAATGACGCTTAAGCGCAGGGTTTTACTGCACGAAACTCCATGGTTGCGGCCTTGCCTAGAACTCTCTTGTCAGGCGGCATTGACATGCAGTCTTTCCTCTTTCTAGCATTCGTTAGCCTCTGGAATGGACCCACCGAAGACAAATCACGCGACCACGAAAACGCGTGCTTGGCATTAAGGTTTCACCAAATTTCCCGATTTGTAATCCTCCACGTTGGCTTTAGATGACATCCAGAGAGGGCTTCCATTTCAGCACTGCCAGATATTAGAACAAAGCCTTACTGGAATGCATTCCTTTTACATTTTGATTTGTAAAGCTGGCACAGCACATTCATATTGTTTAAACATACAGTCTAATCCTGCCACAACGAACACCGCTACAACGACAAAAAATTTTCGGTTCCCTGTCAGCCACCCATACAAAACAATACGAAAATTCTGTTTATAACGGACAATTTTTCTGGTTGCTCTCGCTTCAACGAAGCTTTCATGAGCGCAACAACATTAGAAAGGGGCACTCGCTTAGTAATGTTGCAAAGTTTCGATGGCAACTTGAGCCTTTCGTGAGAACCCATGACCTCCTTTTCAGTGCGATTGCATTGAGAGACCCGTGTCATCCAACATGTGCTTTCCACTACCAAGTGCACGTCCCATTTACGTAGTTTTTCACCACTGAGATGGCCAGCAACAGATCGTCTAGGCGTAATGGTGAAGCTGGAGGAACTGGTGTGCATGCGAACCATTGTAGAATCTCACTTCATCGGTCATCAGGTTTGTGAAATTGCGTGAGCATTGCACTGGCCTACCAATGAAACCACCGTTCGTCATTGCTGCGATCGTGTCCGAAAACACCATTATGACGATATGCGCACAGCCAGTGCAAAAGGGAAACTATATTTCACCACGTCTGCGAATAAAATCGCTCTCGTCTCGACCTGATGGTGGATGGTGACCACCAAGCTTCAAAAGTATGCGTGCAGCCAACGAGACCAGGTCAAGGTGATACCGCCTGCTGCAAACGCTGCTGACAAAGCCGCAGTCTATGCGATCGTGGATGGCAACAATGCAGCTCCGAAGTGCGTGGTCAACACATGAGTCAAAACAGCAACCGTTTGCCGCAACCGCTGCAAGCAAAACTGCAGTCGCTAGCAACGCAATTATAAATGGTGACTACGAAGCTCTGAAAGCACGTGCACAGCCAACATGCAAGAACGATATGGCTTGCAGCAAACGCTTGGGACCAAAACCGCGGTCGTAATCAATGTAACGGTCAGGAATGAGGGTGATGTCATGGTGCAGTTTTGAAGGCACTTGCACGGCCGACCCACACGGAGTGATAATGGAACTGTCATTATGCCACAGCAGCTGTGGACAACACCCCAAAAAACCGTGGCCACTATAGTCGTCATCATCGATGGCGACGGTGCAGCTTTAAGGCATGTGGCCAGTGCATCAGTGGACTAAAGGGAATAAAGTCACAAAAATAAAAGAAGTGTTTTGATTTTCCTGTTGTCCGCTGATGACAATGCCAGTGTTCAGCTTCAGCACTTTGTTTCACCTCTTGCGCAGCTTCCGCGTTGCACAGTCGTGGAACTCAGCATGCTCAGAGGGTCGTTCAAATAATTTCTGGTGCGGCCTAATAAGTCTGGGTGAGCAGAGGGTGGTCACAGTAATCAGTTATTTAAAATTTGTTTGTCCAATCCGTGACATTTCGATGCAACCAAATTGTGTTGTAATGCTCTGTTTCGCACACCCTATCCATTTCGTTTTAGCGGGGCTTGACTATTATTCGCTTTCTGCTAGTGCGGGTATTTAGCGAAGTGGGTAAGACCCTCTTCTGCGGAGCGTGTGGCCATGCATTCGAAACCCAGCACCACCAAGAAACTAGACTGTTTTATACGTTTATTTCTTTACAGCGATTCGGCTTACATGACAGAAGGACGGAGAGACTGTCTTTCTCACCGAGTCTGAATAGAAATGCTCACGTAGAACAACTCACTGCAGCTGCTCTCTCTTCTTGGGGAAAGAATTTCCGCAGTACTATTCAATGCAACATAGTTTCATATTTTGTCTAGTATGAACGAAAGAATTTTAAGAGTTTGATCTGATGGCTACAACGTAGATTACAGTGGGACAATCCGTAAGTTCTGAGTGTCTGTGCTACACTCAAACCTCATTATAACAAAGTTGCATCTGCCACGAAAATAACTTCGTTATATACGAAAATTCGTTATAAACGTTTATTTGTAACACTGTAGCTATGACAAGACTGTTATTCACTTACTTCGTTATAACCGATAATTCGTTATATCCGTGTTCGTTATAACGAGGTTTGAGTGTATATCTACGATGTTAAAGGCAACTTAGGTGCTAAACTCGTGATTTACCGCTAATGACAGTGAGCATGATGTGGTTATGGCAAACTATGCCAATTTTTGTTAGAATTTTACATGCCCACTCTGAATATGTGGTTAATCCCGCCTTTGGTCTTGTTCTGTTTGACTTTGCATTTCTGTTACTACAGATGAAATTTCCTATTTTGCAATGCCGCGTTAACCCGACCTGCTCAAGCACATTTTGAGCTTTACGAGAGTCTAATAGGATATTTATGGTGAACAGCAGAAACTTGCGTTAACGCGGACTCGTTCTCTGGTTTCTGCAAGTGCATGCATTACTTAATTACTAAATTTTCAGTAATTAAAATTATCTGATACCACACCAATTCATTGAGGATGCATGGAAGATGAAGCATTACTGACTGTGTTAAAAACATAGAATAGCGAATGAGCGAAAGTGGCACTGGCGTTTAAATAGCATCACCAGCCACATAAATAGCATCATCCGCTGCTCGCTGGCAATCTTGCCACATACTTTGTTTTTGTGTTTGACAAAGAGAAGTTGCCAAAAAGCCCCGTAAGAAACATGCAAGACACATTTTAGAAATTGCATATTTTTTGTTCTAATGCAGCTATTAAAAATCGATTCAGAGATTTGGAATCTGCAGAAAAAAAAAACTGAACAAATGCATTAAATTTCATTCAGTTCACCCACTCAATAATTTTTTTTTGAAGACCCACATCTCCCTTAAAGTGTATTACCATACTGCTTTTATATGGTTAATTATAAGTACACCGGTCAATATACAGGTTATGTTGGCAGAGTTTTGAAAACAGTCGGGCATGTTCAAAAAGGCATGTGAGGGTGAGCAGAAAAGAAAAATGCTATTACATCTTCGTATCGCCATCAAGATACTTTCATACAAGCGTACTGTGCTGAACACTAAGATGAATAAATCTCTGAAAAGTCCAACGATGCAGGATATGTCGATGCAAATTCAAAAACCAGACAGGCACATTCAGGACAGTGGGTGCAAATGAGATTATCTTCTTTTGAGAAGTAGTGCCGTAATGTTGCAATGCGTTGGTGAAAGATCCAGCATCAACACACATCCAAGCTTTAATGCTGAACACTTGAATGTTGATTGTGAGGTTTCTCTGTAGAAGAACATGACCCCAATCCCCCATCAACACAATACACAATGACATGGCATCACAACACAAGCATTACACTGAACAAAGCAATCACTGCAGTCAAAGAAGAGTGACAACAAAGCTATTAAGAACTAACGGCACAGAAATATGTCAAAAATGACTTCTCTGCCCACACCATACAACCGATTCCATCTCCTGTAACAGGGGTGCAACTAGTGGCCAGACTTCCATGTTCCTGCTTAGGCTGGCCCTGTTGCATTGGCGATGGTCAGCAGGCAGTGGGCAACACGTGCCCGACTTTGGCGACACCTGTGGTCAATTGCGACGACGTACAGTTTCGAAGTCTTCGTGAGTCGGTAAACAACCCTTCGTGGTCCAACATTTGCTACTGAAGTAATAAACTTACATTCTGTGCAAGGAAATTAAAAATTAAAATAATCCTCAGATCCTTTCTATCCCTGACAGGATGATACCGTGGTCTGTCCAATGTTCGCTATGCTACAGCGAGCAGACGGAAATGTTAAGCATCAAAATTCAATGGCAAGTATATGTGTGTAGAATAGGCATAAATTATATGAAGAGTCAGGACCCTTCACATACCCTAGTTGGCTGCATGCTAAAAATGGAGCTTGAAATGTCTAATATAATTACAGGGAAGCTGAAGTGGTTTTAGAATTCGGTGAAACCTCGTGGTTAACAAGGACCGACATGGTTGTCGACGCTGTCGTAATTTTTTCCGCGGTTGTTGCAGCAGGAGCTTTAAAATACACTAGAACCCCGCTGTTACGTTCCTTTCTGATGCGTTTTCCCGCCCGGCTGTTACGTCGTAACTGTGGGACCGTTCCCGTATGATACGTCGCGAAGTGCGTTCTGAGCCGACCGAGTGAGTACCTAAGAGACCGGCCATGGTGACCTTTCACGCAGCTTGGCCTGGTTTGACCGTAACATTAGCCGCATGAGAGGCGCAAGCGACAGATACTTTCGGTTGACACAAACAAAAGCATAGCCTTCGAGATCCGTATTGCAAATATGGCGTCTGTGATGTAAGTGCTCGCGAAGGCAAGGCCTTCGAGATTGGCATTTACTTATAACAAAAGCATAGCCTTTGAGATTTGTATTGCAAACATGGCGTCTATGATGTAATTAATGCGAAAGCAAGGCCTCCCAGATAAGCATTTACTTCTGCCATTGCGTTGGTGTTTATTTGTCGAAGTTGTTCAAGCTTGGAGTTCACATGGTCGTGTGCGCGGTTCGCTGTTGGACTCGCCGCGCTGGTCGTGCTTGCGTGTGCTTAGTTCCTTCCAACTACAGCTGTTGGTGCCCAAAAAAATCCCGGATGACGCCGTCCCCAGCTCCGCGTTTCTATCCGTCAACTAGACTGTGGCTGAGTGCGCCAATCTGTGCACCAGTGACGAAATTTAGGAGTTGGTGGAGCCGCTTTCGGGGGTACTTGTCCTTTCGCGAAGCGTTCGACCGTTTACTACAAGCCATGGTGGTCCGACACTATGCCAATGGTCCTACAGTATCGCTCAGCGACACCGACGCAACCGGCGACAATCTCGCGAAGGTATCGCTATAAGCGATCGCTTGTCAGGTGTAGGCCGTGGTGGCACTAGATTTATGAAAAGGATGCGAGACTGTAGGTGCTCGAAAAACTTTTCGTGCTGCTCGGACATGAGTAAAAGCACTAGGCAATGTTACACGGTTTTTTCACGCGTAAGCATTGAAATAAAATTCTGTACCACTAAATATTTTGTCGTTTTTCCTGTTTTTCGGCTCTTGCCTTTCCCGTCTCTTACGTTCATTTCCTACGGTCCCTTCAAAAACGTATCAGCGGGGTTTTACTGTATGCGAAGGAAAAGTTAGTCTTGCTTTGCCCACGCGAGCACGCTGAAAGTGCGGGTGTGGAAACGAACTACAGTAGAACCTCGCTGATACGTTTCCGCAAAAACCACGAAAAATAAAGGTACGATCCAAGAAAATGTACGATCCGATTCCAGTAAAAATTGAGGCCGACAAGCCCATATTGAGGTGCAAGGGCAAAAAACATTTATTTCTCAAAAAATATAGAGGGACTCTTCGATTTTCGAACTTCTGGCATCTCACTGGCACTGAGAGGTCAGCCATCTAGTTCAGGTCCCGACAGGAAACAACGTCGTGGTCCCGTGTGTTGAAATCTCGAGACAACCCGGATATTGCAACATCCAACGCTGGGACAGCCAGCGTAAACGTAAAGAAACGCTACCGCCGTGGCAGTGAACGAAACATTGCGCCGCGTGAGCGTCGGTTCTTTCTGCACTGCCGCTTGGAATAATGTGGCTAGGTTTGCCGAAGAGCTGAAGCGATATTCTAGAGCATACGCAATAGGATACGATCACGCGCGACTCGCCCCGTCCGTGAAGAAAACTACCGCCCCTCTAAAGGCATAACAAGCTCAACTCTTCCCAGTGTGCGTAACAATCGCGGTACAATACGATATGTGAAATCTTGCGAAAGTGAAAAGCGTCCCTGAAAGCGACAGCTGCTCGCGGCTATCGCGTACTAGCTTGAACACTGTCTTAACTTAGACATGCGGCGGTATGTTCGCCGCCACTCGTAATCGCATCATCTCGCACGGCAGAACGAGCTTTAAAAGACAACGCCAGGCATAATGGCAACCGAAGGTGAAGTCCCCAAGCACCCGCACTGCGATCTGTCGAGTCCTTAGAAAGATGGTGGCAAGCGCACATCGTCTCATTTTGGCGTCTGACAGCCAGAAACCTTCCAAATATCTTCCGGAACGGATTTCCTGGCAGGTTCTAGCTACCCGCGGGTCGGCAGAATTGGCAAGACAAAGGACGAAACGAACACGCTCTGGGTGAAAAGTGGAGAAAATGACGTCTTATCGGCCATATACACTGCACACAATAACGGTGTTGCTATGGTTACGTGGCGTGGCGTTTTATGTAGTCAACGGGAATGCATCAACGAGGTTCTACTGTAGTACGTCATCTTCGATACCTTTGGCAAACCCGGGCTGTACTCGTATGGAAGGTTCTCGCCGCTCACTGATCCGAACTGTGAGAGCGCTATTTATATGCACCCGATGCTCAAGTAAGTACACTCAAACCTCGATATAATGAACACGGATATAACGAATCATCGGTTATAATGGAGTAATTGAAGAATAGTCTTGTCATAGATACAGCTTAGACCACTTATAACGTAACCGCTTAAGGCCGTTTCACATGACACAAAAGAGAGCGATTTTCAGGCTGCGAATTCGCTCGCAGCGAAAAAAACGGCCGATCGCTCTCGCCGCAGCGGTCAGCGGCGAGCGACCAACATGTTGGAAATTTTTCGCTCTGTTCGCAGCGGCGGAGCGATTTTTCAGTCAAAACCCTTCGAAATTGCGCCAACCCGGTCGAGCCGTCGAAATTGCGCCAAGGAGTTTGTTTTGGTTATGGCCGTTGTTGCGTATTAGCAAGTGAATTTAGATTGGAAAGTGTTTTTAAATGACAAAACACGTGTGCTCTTCGCTACCGGTGATGAAAAGTTAAGAATATCATAACGCCCAGATTGTTACATTAAATTCGAAAATTATGCAGTGTCTGCCACAAACAACGGCAGTAAGCAGCTTTGCGCGCCGCGCCAGTCGCAGAGCGAAAATCGCAGAGCATTCGCAGTCCATGTGAAATGAAACCGCCATTAGCGGCGGTTGCGAACAGAGCGAATAGAGCGAACCGAGCGTTTTTCTTCGCTGCAATCGCGGCATGTGAAACAGCCTTTACAGAGCAGTACCGGCTATAATGCCGATTTTTCTGACTCCCGTTTACCCTCCCATAGAACTCCATGTATACGCATACCGCGTATTGTGCAGTCCCCCGAGATGAAAGACCGGTTATAATGCGGCTGCCGGAACATTCTCAGAGATGCGAGGGAGCGAGCGTGCTTCTCGGCGGAGATGGCCGGCGGGGGAGAGAGCGGCGACGGCGTTACAAAGGAGGAGGGGACGCGGAAGGAACGAACAAGGAGCGAGGGGAGAAAAAAAAGCGATGGCGGTGGGAGGAAGCAGCCCGGCGCAGGTGCGTGGTGTGAGGAGGGGGAGCGGTTGTGTGGCCGACGGAGAAGCCTTTGCCCCCTTCGGCCGCTTGACATGCGCGTTCCGCTACGTACGGGCGCCCGCGTCCGCATCAAGAGCGCGTTACTGCTGTTTGTCTTCGTCGGGAAGATAGTTGCTTAGTCGTAGAGCGCAGATATGGCGCGTGCAACCTCGATTCCCCCGCAAGTAACAATGCTTTGAGACGCGATTGAGCTTTCGCCTTTGCCACCAATAGGCGGACTTACAAGCTTGAGAGACTTTTTCAGGATAGTTGCCGCGGCTGTTCTCCCGACCGCGAACCGAAACTTCGTTTCACGCGTGATGCCCTCTGTTTAGCTCGCGAGTGCGATCTCTTCTACGCCCGATCTCCGTGTTGTCTAGGGCAAGCTTCTCGCGACGGCATACCAAGTTGCAACGCGCACGCTAGGCCTAACGAGCGCTAGCTGCCATGTCGGAAGCCGCGCACCACAGAAGTAGCGGTTTGGTGCCGAGTCGACAAAACATTTTGCAGTTGTTGCATTTAGAGGGGGTGACTTACATCTTTAACGAAAACGCAGGCGTGCGTGTGAAACACTTGAGTGGTGGTTTGTGGTCGCGACCGTTTTCGACATCGCGCACCACGCGCAATGCGTTACCGCGGCGACTTCCCGTGACGGCGCATTTTTTCCGCGTTCGTTATGCCGGCACTGCGGGTCCGCGGACACTAACCGTTCAACATTTTCAAATGTAATCAGATGCAAACTTACGTCCCAGACGCATGCCTCGATACTCGGAATCGCGCGCCTGCCTGTTGGTCATGTTTTGCACACGTGCAAAATTTTAAAAATGTCGCTTTGGTTATAGTGCGGTACCGCTTATAGTGCGGATATTCGCGACTCCGGCGTCTTACGTTATAAGCGGTCTATGCTGTACAGTGTTACGATCATATGTTTATAATGAATTTTTGGATATAACGAAGCTATTTTCTTGACAGATGCGACTCCGTTATGGGGTTTGACTGTGTAGAGACGCTGAAACTTCAGCAGCTGGATTACAATATCTGCCATAACGTCCAACGGCCGAGCGCAATGTGAACATCGTTTCGTATCTTGTATGTGCACCCCCCTCCACATCATGAATCAACATCAACTTGCCCAACTTTTTATTATAGTGCTGCTGTTACAGATGACCCGCCATACAGAAGATGACGTCACCGCGCTCGCTCAACATCTCAAGAAGCCCTGAGGCCGCAGCTGCTGTTTTTCTTGCCAAAAAATGCTATTTTTATTCACTTCTGAGAACTCTCACATCGCTTTTCCAATTCAGCAGGGGTCAAACTATGATTACCCACTCCAAAGTCATTTGTTGTTTTTAAAGTGCTTCAGCTTCCCTTTAAGCTACAGCATGTGGACTTTGTTTTACTTGCTTCTAAATTACAGTGATGTTTAGTTACTTGCGGCACCAGGTCTACCGTATGTTGCTTGAATGAGAGCAACTTCCAGTAAAACTGTTGACTTTGCCGAAATTTGACACGGAAGCCCAGTTTCGCATGAAGTTCAGTTTCGCGCTATACATGCAGGCAGGGGTTCTCAAACTATCTGGCCTTGGCGAACCCCAAAAGCTTCTTCAGAGTTCCGTGAGACCTCTAACTTCGCTCTTTACACCGATATATCTTTACCAAAAGGAAAATGGAAAGGGAGGGTGAGGGGCGATGACGCTTCTAGCTTTGCATAACCAAAGTATTAACGCAGACACATTGGCGCGTTATCTTTTATCTCAAAGGTCATTACAGTTGATGTGGAACGACTTCTGCGCTGCTCTGAGAGTCTTTAAGTGCCTGCAGATCACACAGGCATAATGTGCTTTAGGCACAGCGCGTCCTCACAATGTCTTCCCTCAAATGAAGTGCCAAATGTAAAAAAGCTTGTTTTATTTCTAAAAAAAAAAGAAAAGAAATCACAGAAACACACCATCAATACATTGGTCATAAGGTTAAGCCTGAATGCTTGCTTGCATTGCACGAAGTGACGTCTCGCATGTATCAAAATGCACATTGCGTGTGTTGATTGTGCAGCAACAGGGCAGTGGTACCATTTGTCAAAGCTATAATAAACACCTTTGATTTTTTGTTTGCTTTATTACCATAACAGAAAGCACCCCTCTTCATAATTACAGTGGAATGAAAAGCTTTTCGATTGGCATCGTCTGCAGGTGATGGGCACTTTGAATTTGTTGCGCCTGAAGCTGTGAAGTAGTGGCCGCAATCACCAAAAATAGGTTCTGAAAACCATGCTAGGTTTACTGTAGCGGATGCTGTAACACTCAGGTTTTTACACATGTGAACCCAGAATGCTCTACAGTCAACGCTGATTTTTCGGACTCCTTGGGACTGCGCAATCGTCCGAAAAAACGAATTCATGCTTTTTTATTTCGCCTAAGCAATCAAACCACCCCACCCTTGTCCGAAATAACTTCACTGCCTCCCAGTTCACTTATCAGATGTTTTGGTACCCGCCCAAACTCTCGTGAAAACTTGACACCTGTTGCAACAATAGCTGCACCGCCAATTGCAAATTTGCATCTTGCGATGAGCGCTGCTGACCAGCAAAGCGCGGAATGGATTACGGCTGTCTCGCATAGAGCGTTTGAAAACGATGACGTGGAACACAAAGGCTGTGGCGGAAGAGCGGACGACTTCGCCCGGCTTTCCCAGATGCTAAAGCGTCCGAATTTTCAAGCATGTCTGGAAAATCGGCAGTAGACTGTATATGAGCGATGTTCTGCGTTTTGTCCCCACTGATGTGCGGCTGCCATGGCCAGATATTGTACCTCACAAGCGTCACAACCAACTGGATTCGTTGCAAAATGCTACTTCAGTGCCATATTTCAGCTTGAACGAGCCAGCAGTTTAGGAGGTAGTGTACACTTTGTGATAAGAGATGCTGCCACTGTGATCTTTTAAAAGTACTGCGCTTTATTGCTTTTCGAGTGCAAATTGCAGGACCACGAAGGGTTAAAAAATTCAAAACGTTCCCATCGCGAAATCTCAAGCTCTTGATTGGAGCAGCTTAAAATTCTCGTCCAGCAAGATGACAATTTCAGAACTGATCACAGGGAACAGTGTTCCGTGTCTTCGAGCCACCGTTTTCTTTTTGTCTCTAGGGTGGTGGCTCAGACTGTCCAAGAGCTCCCAAGGCGTGCTAAAAAACAGACGACAAGAAAAAGAAACAACGAAGATGGCGAGAACGCGTCGGCCACTCACTCTTTCTTCTTGGCACTCTCGTCGTCCATGACACGGACGTCGATGGTGACGCCGCTCGGCAGAGGCGCCGTCTCGACGTCCCCGATCTGCACGATGACGGGGTTCTTGGCCAGCGCGAGGACAGCGTTTCGGACATCAGGCAGCCAGCTTCTGCTGAAGGCCACCATCTGACGCTCGGGCTGCTCGTGCGGAACAGCAAACAAGGAGGAAGAGAAAAGGAGGGAGCGTGGTTTCACAGCACTGTACGAACAAACCATGTTCAGCTTACAACACAACAGCAAAATCTTGTTAACTCGAATTTGGGTAGTTCTGATGCGGTCATCCCACTGAAATCGCATATGTGCAGTGGAACACCCGTGACGTTCATCTGCTTCAATTCTTCAACGACAGTATAGTAGCGCTTAGCTAAGCGGACGCAAAAGTGAAACGATAAATCCATTTGAACGGATGAATTACTTCTGACAACTATACTCATTTCGATTTCATGATCATAGTTATTCTTCAAACAAAAAATCGAAGTCAAACTTCAATTTTACCATTTTGCTCGGGAATCCCAACTCTGGTATGACAATGTGACAGTCACGGATTTCAATGTCATTTCTTTTTTCACGTTTTGGCCACGTTAGCTCAATGGAATTTCCGAGAAACAAACCATGTTAAGTCTGTGGCTCCCCCCCCCCCAAAAAGAAGTTAACCTTTATCAATAGGGGATTACTACTTATTCACTATTTCAGCATTAAGTTCCACTTCGAATTTCGACATTCTTTCGATTAAGTTTTCGCCGCGCTCAACCCTGGGTCCATATAACTTACATGAACGTCTTTCAGGATCTGGCCGATTGCCTCCGCATGGTTGCCGTCATAGAGCTCGTCGACTCCGTACAGGATCGCAACGGAGATTGTCCCAAAGTCGAAGTGACCCGACGTGTGCACTTTCTGCATGGTGCTCACTGTGGAAATGGCCACGTGGAACTCTGCACAGCAACAGTGCATGGAAGTTATGTCACGGACAGGGAAACAAAAAAAAGACAAGCAGTGCACAGAATGAATGGCTGAAAATATGCCCTTTTCAACGAGGCGATAAACAAAAACGAACGTAATAGAGGATATCTACATGGATGCTTCCACTATTACTAGCGAACACACAGGAGGACTACAGAAAAAGACGAACAACCGCTAGACTTCAACTGATTTTTAAAGGAGTGGTGCCCCCAAAATTTTGATGCTATAAAAAGCCTGCTGTAGGCTTCCTCTATATGCAAGGACACTCAGCACGAAGTGTTGGACACAGCAAACGTTTAGAATATATTTTAATTCGCTTCCAAAGTGTGCCTAGATGCTTATTCTCGCGATCGAGACCCATCAATAGCGCAACTGACACCGACGTCACTGTGTAGGAAGCGTAAAGAAAGTTTTAGTGATGTCAGACCACACTAGAGTGGCGTGCAATGAGCGGTGACCCACCGCTCCTTGCTTCACCAGGCAAGCAGAGAGAGCATCGGCTGTGAACTACATTATTTTTTTTTTTTCTGAGCTTGTTCCCGAAGTCGCTTGCATTTTGCAAGGTGCTTCGCATCATCACGCAAAGCTGCGAAAGCGACATTACAGAAGTTTAGTTCGTTCACACAT
Source organism: Rhipicephalus sanguineus (assembly GCF_013339695.2). Classification (NCBI taxonomy): domain Eukaryota; kingdom Metazoa; phylum Arthropoda; class Arachnida; order Ixodida; family Ixodidae; genus Rhipicephalus; species Rhipicephalus sanguineus. The sequence continues at coordinate 131,681,165 of NC_051182.1, forward strand.
CTTCGCTTTAGCATAGTGGGTTGCCAGTAGCCGTAAATGTGTGCGGCCGGATAGGTGTGGCCCACCTGGTGGCACTAATATGAACCAGGCAAGCACAGAATTGCTGCTGCAGAAACCTAATGCATTCGATTTCTCTGCTGGTGTAGATTGTCGGCAGTGGCGTAGTTCCGAACGAGTTGCCTTTTAAAACATTTTTTCGCCGTGGTCACTCGGCGAAAACAAAGAAACGCACCTATAATTGTGGTTGCACAAAGCGTCAAAAGATGTCATTACTGGAGCTGTGCGAATAGCAAAATTTTGGGTGCGAAGCAAATTCTAATATTGAAGTGCGAGTGCGAATCGAATTGAACACTTTTCGAATATTTCTAGAATATTCTTCAAATAATTTGAAGCTAAATTGCATTAAAAAAAAGTTAAGAGAGGATTCCTTAGCATATTCTTATGAGATAGCAACATGAAAGTGTTTCTTTTCGCTAGGTTGATGAAGCACTGGCAGGGTGGTGTTTCATAGTTGTCTTATCAAGAATGAGGTAATGTAGAGGCCAAATTCTATTTATGTACATGATTTGGTGCAACAAAAGTGTTGCCGACAACACTTTACACGTGATAGGCAGAGATGCCATTTCCTCGGCCTCTCCTCCTCTTTCAACTTCTGTGGAAGCCCAACTGATGTGGCGGACAAGGGTGTGCTCCCTTCAAGCCTGGAGTTCCAAATCTGCCTCGTAGACGTCGATATATAAGAACATCTGAAATTTTGGATGCTAAAAAGCTTCGGCTTCCAATTTTTCGGACATCCTGCCCAAATTTCAGGTCTAAAACAGCATTAATTGAGCCCCCACCTCTGCCACATATTTCGTCTCCATGTTGGAACCAGCGTTTTCTCGAGTTAATACATTTGTGACCGTAGCAGAGCGTGAAAAGCAGCTTTGCTGCAATACCGGAGTGTGATGAGGTGAAGCACATTGAAACTCTAGGGACCACTTTTAATCGGACATTGACTGTGTCTTGGCAAAATTCGATGGTAACGGAGCTGGAAAGGCAGCTTTGCTGCAATACCGGGGTGTGATGAGGTGAAGCATATTGAAAATCTAGGACCCACTTCCAATGGGACATTCTTGGCAAAGTTCGACCGTAACGGACCTTGAAAGGCAGCTTTGCCGCACTACGAGAGTGTAATGAGGTGAAGCATATTGAAAATCTGAAGGGGTCATTTTCAATCAGACGTTGACTGCATTTGTTTTTGGGAAGTTTGAATAGCTCGAATAGTAAAATTCCAGTGCGAATCGAATCGAATAGCAAACACTATTCGAAAAATATTCGAAATTTCAAATATTTGCACACCCCTAGTCATTACTATCGCCCGGTAACCCGGTACTCCTGAAACATCTCTTGGTATACCAGAATACCGTACATGCTAATATTCGCTATTAGAGAGTTTTACCTAGTGTTGAAGGCATCAGAACGGTTGCTCGCACGTGTGTGCAAGAGCAGACGATGTAGCACTGCGTGCATCACATCTTTGTGAACCCACGTGTTCAAGCTTCCTACACAGTGACGTCAGTATCTCACTCGACGCCCGGAAACCGAAACTGAAATTCGCTCACATAAATAAGGCGATACTGAACTACAGTAAAACCTCGTTAATTCGAAGGCCTCGGGACCGAGAAAAATATCCCAATTAAGCGGGATTCCCAATTATCCGAAACAACGCGAAATCAAAGAAATCAGCCAGAAAACGTGATGTACGGAAGTCACACCTTTATTGTGGCAAGTCAGCCTACTTGGAGAAAAATTCCTCCATGCGTGACTGACGCGTTCGGTAGTTCCCAGCACTAAAAGTCATATTTTCCAGCCTGTCAATGAGGCGCAGCATCTCAGCCTCGCCGCCGTTGCACTCGACGAAGCTGCGCACAACACTCAAGGCATCGATGACATCCGCCAAAGGGGGTGCTCGGGAGGGCTCGTCATCGCTGTCAACATTAGAGGCCGAATCGGTCGATCTCGCAGCTATCTCGCTGTCGATGTCGGCGTAACACGTCTGCGCTGTGCACTCGACATTTGCGTACTCCGATTGGAGTGCACTCCTCGTCCGCGTGCAAAGCCTCATATCGAGCGCAGAGAGTCTCCCCTTCTTCATCAAACGGGCAAGTGACAGCGGTGACAGCAAACTCAGCGGAGGTTGCCTCTTCTTTCACAAAACCGGCGTGCTCAAAACACCGTCCAATAACGGTGGCCTCCACCTGCCTCCATGCGTGAACAATGAGGCAAATACCACCGAGGAGGTCAATGTTATACTCCTTTCCGTTGTCATAGCAAAGGAGCATTCGCTTCAACAGATTGTAGCGATATATTTTCCTGGTATGGTGTATGACGCCCTGGTCCATCGGCTACGATAGCGACGTCGTGTTCGGGGGTAGAAAGACCAGCCTGATTGCCTGCAGGTTCTGAATGTCGCCGTGAGCTGGGCAATTATCGACGACGAACAAAACGCTGCGCCCTGCGGCCGCAAACTTGCGGTCAAGGTGCCGCACGTATTCTTCAAAGAGTGCAGCCGTCATCCAAGCTTTCTTGTTGTTTTTATAGATCAGGTCATGCTTGGATGGCAGTCGTGCATTTTTGAAACAACGAGGCTTTTCTGTCTTCCCAATAACAAGCAGTGGCAGCTTGTGCTCACCGCACATGCTTGCACCAAACAAAACAGTGATTCTATCTCTTGTTCTGTTTCCGCCCCTTAATGTCTGCCTCCTTCAAAGCGAACGTCTTCGTAGGCAACATTTTGTAGAACAGAGCAGCTTCATCAAGGTTGTAAACATCTGCTGCTTCGTACTTGGCGAGTAGTGGAGCCAAGGTGTGCTGCTTCCAGCCGTCGACAACAGACTGATCCGCGCTGCCACTCTCGCCACAAACAGTCACGAATGTCAGGTTGTTGCGCTCCTTAAATCGGCAAAACCGTCCATTGCTGCATTTAAACTCAGAATGTCCAAGTTGCAGCGCCAGCTGGTTGGCCTTCTCACGCAATATGGTCCCATTCACAGGAAGGTGTGCTGCGTTGGCTTTCTGCAGCCAGTCGATCAGAGCTGCTTCAACGTCGGCGTACGTAGGCGGGCGTACTCGTGTACGCTTTGACGAGTGCGTCTTGCTGTAAGCATCGAGTTTTCTCCTTATTCTTGATGATGTTGCA